>NC_136071.1:959300974-960500974 GCF_964261635.1 Lissotriton helveticus
ACAGAACAGCAGGGGTCAAGTAATACGGAAACACAGGCAGAGGGACGACGTAGATCCATACATTACGTACACACAAACTCAGGCGGGGGAGACAGTACATGTATTATATACAAAAATCCAAGACAAAACATAGAACAGTGACTGGTATTATATACAAAAATCTAAGACAAAACATAGAACAGTTATTGGCCAAAATGATCTCTTCCTGTACGCTGCGCATCCTTAGCATCCTAAGCTCTTTTTACCTTTTTCTTCTCTTTTATCGTCGGCTGCCTCCACTGGTGGCTTTGGTTGCATACACTTATATGCCTTTGGCAATTGGTCAAGAACTAACCTGGTCGGGCTAATGTGTTTCCAGGCTGAGGCAACAGTGGGTGTCAGTTGCGAGAGCAATGGGGCAGCTTTGAGTTTCATGTCTATGAGGGTGCGAAAAGGAGGTAGTAGATTTTAAACACTGGCAACATTCCTAGTCCTCCAAGCGGAGGGTACTTGGGTAAACCTCACCTCGGAATATTCCTTAAACTTTCCCTATTTAGTTAAATGTAGGAATTTTATTCATTAGTGCACGTCATTCTTGGTTGTATTATTCGGGGTGCCAAGCGAAGTCATATTTTGTAGTTTCCGCTTCAGGCCGTCCTCCCAAGCGCTAAGTTCAGGGAGAGAAATAGCCATTGTTCGCTCGTCGTGTGTAGGTACCATAATCGAACCCCTTTTTCCCATCTCTTTGTCCGCTAGATCACCATTTTTCTTTTTCGTACTTTAATCGACGTTCCGATGTGACCTGCAGAAAGAGGGAAAAAGAAGGGGGGCGGGGGCAGCATTTTAAAAACACATCAGCGCGCATAAACTCGAAAAGGCTTTTACTTACTACATACTCGGGCTATCTCCACTGGACGCAGTCCCTGCCAACTCGGCGTTTAAGCCCAGGTGGACCATTTAGTGTGGGAGAGATGATTATCGGAAGCCTGTGGATAGCATAGGTCGCCCAAGTGTGGTATTACGGATCGTGTGCAGGGGGGGGGGTCAGAACAAAGGGCAGTCGGTGCAAAGTGGGGGCGAGCTCGTGCTCTCCTTTGAGGAAAAGGGATAACCTACAGTGGTACGGGGTCGTTTGTCGTTCGTACCGGGGGGGGGGTCAGGTGGCACTCCTTCGGGGCGACCTTGGGGCATTTTTAAAACAACTTTCCTGACACAGGTAGCATATAAAGTATAGGCTAAATACCAGGATCTTTAGCAGTTGCTTTAGGCTTGTACAAAAGTGAAAAACACATACAACAAAAACCTGGACCATTCATATTTGCAATATTTCTGCGTACTATACTTTTTAACCCTTAACTAGTCGAGCTGAGCCATTTCACCTGTAATCTAGTTATATCGGAAATAGTGGTCATTTATTCGAAACTTACCAATTTACGCGTGACAACTACGTTTGCTTTTTCCAAAAATCTTTAATAAAAATGTCGGTGCATAAATACGGGCCTACAACCCCGTGGGCCGGCCAGAACTGTACATGTGGGGATACTTATTAGTGGAAAACCTAATGGAGTCGGTGGTCGTTGATTTCATAATAAAAAGTGCGACAGGTGCAATAAAATCATATCGAAACTTCAGTGTGAGCGAGTATCATAAGTGTTGAAATTCGAACTTTCAATAATCATGATGCGCCAAAACTTAACAACAATTCATTGTCCGAATGTTCAATCAGTGCCCATCTTATGTCAATTCATTGTCCGAACACATAATCAGTACCCATCCCATATCAATTCATTGTCTTTAAAAACTGCATACATATTTCATGACACCAAGGCTGAGCAATCGGGGTACAACAAGGAGTTGAAAGTTTCATTTGTACCAGCGCCATTTTGGGAGCAGCCAGGCAGATCTAGGCATAGTCAAAATCTCCACCAACTCGTGGTTGGCCTAGAGGCTCTTTCGGCAGTCCAAAAGTTCCAATAAAGGGCAACAGAAAGGATCGGCGGTATGAACCATCAGTCAAAGGGGGAGGGAGGCAACAATTTTTTCTACCGGGTCATACTGGGTTTTCACCGGAACTGATCCGAACTGTAGTCTGCAGGATTTTAGTCATTCAAACTGAGGCTGGCGCCAGCATGGGAGCGCCGACGTCTCGCGGCTACATTTTCATCGTTCCGCGGGCAATCATGGCAGTCATTCCCCATCGGGGGTGTCTGCGGGGGTCGGGGGCCCCCGTGGCTTTTATAGAATCTTCAAAGTCGAGGAGAACACTTCTGATTGTGGGACTCATTTCTTAATCAACAAGCAACCGGGCCATCTCTTCACGCTGGGCCCGCTCCTGCAGGGTCGACCGCCATTTTACGAGTGGACGAACCCTCGTCGGGTGAGTGGAGCGTTGGGGGTGCCGCTGGGGGCCTCCACCTGGGGAGGTGGGAGAGGCTCGTTCGCGCCGCCTCTCCCTCCCAGCGCACCCCACGCCGTTTTTCTCGGCGCTAATATTCCTGATGGCCGGACCAGGCGATGAGAGGGGGGGGGGTCGGAGGCATAGGCAAGACATCCCCCCCCGGTGGCCTGCAAGGCGCCACTTCAGGGCTGAACGGGGAGCTCATACCAAGCCGTGGCTGGACCAGGAGATGCGAAGGGGGGGGGGTCGGTGGCATGAGCAAGACATCCCCCCCCCATGTTGTTGCAGCCATTATTGAAGAAAGAAGAGGGGACGCCCGGATCCCGTCGGCCTCGGCTCCTCTTCTGGCCCACCTTATGCGACGACCTCCGGCCGATGGCTGGCAGCAGGACCCGCCCTACACGTGCCGAAGATCTCGTCTTCCGGATGGGCGTAGCCGCGGACCTGTTGCACTTCGGGAGTTTCCAGAAAGGGGGTAGGTATCTGCTGACTTGTATCTATCTCATGTTACCGTTATTGGGGCGTGGCAGGCGGTGGGACAGGCATGTTTGGAGCAGTGAAGGGTGGCGAAGCCTAGTTGCCTCGTGGCCGTTGCGATGTCAAGCTTGGCTTCTTTCACCATTTTCATGTTTCCTATTACGGGCTTATTTCTAACATTTCTTATTTCTAGCGAAATCATGTGTTTTATCGTGAGCTATTTCTAACGTTTTCCTATTTGTTGCGAAATCAAAAACTCATCTGTGGCCTACTGATTTTGCTTTCTTATTTCTTTCTTCCCTTTTTTTCCAGCATGTTTCATGCTAAAGTTTCTGTTAACAGGATACGGTGATTACTTCGTTATTGTTGCATATGTCCTTTTTATTAGGGGTGCCCTCCGGTCGAGCCAGATGACCTACCTCTAATAAATGGTCCGGGTGGAACTAGTTTACCAATCAGTGGGGAGTAGATAGGCCCGAGAGATTACAACGGGGGACAAAGGTCCGCATTACCTACCCTTCACTACTTGCAAAGATTAGACAGAATGTTTCTTTTCTACGTTATTTGCAAACAGAGAATACCTCAAAAGAACTATTCCTTGAACAATAAATGTCCAGACAATCAATCAATCAGTGGGGAGAAAAACAGGCATGACGGATTACAACGGGGACAAAAATCTGCATTACCTATCCTTCACTATCTGCAAAGGGGGCAGAATATTTCTTTTCTTCCCTGTTTGTAGACAGGGAATATCTCAAAGAGCAATAATCGATAAAAATCGATAACAAACAATCAGTGGGGAGAAAGATAGGCATGACGGATTACAATGGGGGACAAACGTCTGCATTACCTATCCTTAACTATTTGCAAAGAGAGGGGAACGTTCCTATTCATCGCTGTTTGCAAATAGAAAATGTCTCAAAGAGAACCAATACTTCAAGTACAATCAATCAATCAATCAGATGGATAAAGCCATCCTACCAATCGGACGTAAAGACGTCCTACTTAACCTTACCCGGACCGGACCGTGTGGGCAATTCTTCGCCTTCCCTTTTCCAGCGCCCAATCGTTCTCTTTCTCCATGTTTTTTACCGCAGCATTCCTGTGGGATTCCAGTCAGGACAGTAGGTCACTTGAGAGAGGTCCGTTCGGAATCGGTGAAGTTCATTCAATCGGCAGCCGGACGAGGGCCCTCTCAAGGCAGGTATACTCCAATCGTTTAGATGTTCACCCCATCGTCTGGACCTCTCTTACCGGACCTTATGTCGCTGATGGACCCCGCGTTGGGACGCCAATTGTGGAAAAGTCAGCCCATAACGCACCTGATGCCCAGGCTGCTGGCGCAGGACGCCTCTTAGTTCCCATCTTGAACAATTACCAAATAAAGAGACGGGCGCTGGAAGCAGGAAAACAAGAACAGAGTTTTATTTCTCATGAGGAGAGCCTGTCATTTCGGACACTCGCATAGTGTCTTCAGGAGGTGCTCTAACAAGTTTCTCTGAGGCTTCGTCTTTTATACACATGTTTATGATGCACAAAACATTCCTTATTGCAATAAAGACGCTTTGAAGTAGGAAGAAGCATGCTTGGAATCCCAGCTTCAGGCCTATTCCCATACCAGTCGCTCAGATGTCATTCTCCCCTCCTGAATGTAACAAGAGATTGTGATCTCTCAGCCAGACATTCCTACAGGACACGAGGGCAGGAGGGGATGATCAGATCAAAAGTTGGGCAGGCGATAAGATCGGGCACTTCGGCTGGTGTATCACGGTTTTGTTATGCTGGGCAGGAAAAAAGGGGTGTACATCCACGAGGCTTGGTCTTAGGACTTGGGACCGGGTCGAAAGGCCAAGTGCAGTTGGGGGGGGGGGCTCGTCAGCTGAGGGGAAGGGTGTTCTTGGGAGGAAATGGGGGGTGTGGGTCAAGCAGGAGGGTTACTTCTAGGGCAGGGTCACGCAGAGGGAGGGGGTCTTATGGCCGATGCATGAGCAGTGCGCGCGGGGAGGGGTGCCGGGAACAAACGGGCAGAGAGGCCATGGTGCCTAAAATGGCTGTCGTGTACGTGTGTGCATGGGTCTATGCTGGCGGGATAACACAGTCAGTGTTTAGCGATATCCGTTCTGCTTACAACAAGGGGTACAGTGAACACAAATGAACGCCGCTTATGTGCATATACATTGCCATTTTCAACATATTGTTTTCACTGTATTACTGGTGGTTATATGCAATTGCTTTACACATTGCCTGACTGCTCGTGCCAAGCTACCAAGGGAGTGAGCAGGGGTTAATTTAGGAGTGAAACTTCCTTATGCTGACTAGGAAGACGGGTCCATACTTGGACAAAAGTACCTACCTCTGCCAACTAGAGACACCCATTTCTAACAGTGGTGCTGTTTATCTGATTGAGAGATGAGCACAACAATGGTTGTTTTTTTAATTCAATCTACATTAAAAAGATGAATACCTGTCACTAAGGCATTCTTATAGCTTTGGACGGGCCGGAGTAGTCAAAATTGTTGCACTTATAGGACTGTGATGGTTAGTAGCTGTGTTGGTACTCTAATTGGCAGTGCTGAAAGCTAAATTGAGCGGTTCAAGTGGAAATGGCCTCCTGACAAGGGCCCTGGCACTTATGTTTTTTTACAAATTAAGCACTGCTTTGCACTGAAATATAGCATTGAGTAATGGATTTCCATTTTTAGTAACTACACCTAATTTCACGTGATTACACAAAAGCAAATTACCTGAATTTTGCACACCAATGCTTAAAACTCTAGCAAACGTGTAATCTTCGAAATGCACTGTCTGCATCTTTTCTTAAGATTATTCTCTAAAGTGTGTTAAAATACCTCTACGAATGCTTCCTTTTGATGCGATTTGATGGAAAGAGGAAAGCCGCAGTATATTCAGAATATTAGCAGTTATGTTGAAACTAAATTATACAAATCACAAGATTTTTCAAATGAAATACACCCACTTATCTGTGGCTTATATCTCGCAAAAGAGAGAATTATATTTTGAACAAGTTACATTACCTTCGAAAGAACATGCACGCTTTACGACTTTCAACATTTATTGAATGAAAAGTTTGGAAGACAGCAGGACATTTTTATGACACAATTAGCGCATGATGCCTTGTATCACTTGAAGCCACAGTTATTCTTTCTTATCCCTCGGCAAAGCCCTAAAGGGAAGCCAGTCATTAAAATGAAACAATAGGAACAGACATATGAAATGTAACTCACATAAAAGGGAATCCCTTCAAGACTACCTCCAGCATTATTTTATTCTAGGACTGGCTTGAAACTTCTCGTTTATGGTTGTTGTTTTTTTATAATTGTATAGCTTCTTTTCTGGCATTTTTTGTCTGTTCACCATTTTCATATAGTAAATCACGATTTGGCACATAAAGGACACATTCCATGCCTAACTTCTACATTTTAAATTTGCTGTGTGCATAAAAAGCCTTGACAAGGCCAAAATGGTTGCTTGCATTTTTGAGTTCTGAGTAAAACATTACAAAAGTCTGCTGTAGTGTAAAAACAATACAAAAATAACTGATATTTGTGTGCAATCCATGTGTGAGAAATTTAATTTAGGCCCACATTTACTAAAAAGTAATGTAATACAGCACAGTAACTAAAGTTTCAAAGTGGCGTTGCGTGAAAGGGAGGGAGCAGAACAACGCTTTATCTACTAAGATGTGGTGCTATTTTCCTCTCTCCCTGAGCTGTTGAAATTTGACTGCCATGTGCCAATGCAAACATCCTTATGCCATAGTGCAAGAGTGGATGTACATTCTGTAAGTAATAGTTTTTTTACTGGGAAGAGATCCATTCAGTAATAAAACACTATCCTTCAACACATTTCCTGCATAATGGAGCCCACATGCAAAGTAGGAAAAATAAGGAGAAGTGAAAACATTTCTCCAAATTATAACTGCCTTGAGGAGGCATAGGATTTGTGCACAAATCCCTGCCCCAATTGATTCAAAACTCATGGGTGTTGGAACCCCATGCAACTTCTATGGAACACCACCTTGTTGCAGTGCAATGCAATGCAGCACACTTCACAACTTTATGTTACTTTGGGAAACTTTTACAATGCAAACACTACTTTGTGTTGGATATTAAGCTGCAACATAACACCCTGCGTTGGGTTAGCGTTACTTTGTCACTCAAACCTGGTGTGGATGATGGGGACTTTTGGGGTGGTAAAATAGTACTTCATGTATTGCAATGCAAGTACCATGCAGGAGCAGAAGAATACACCAAACAGCCAATAGCATGAGAGAGTATTTACTCCTCTGGATGGTGCCAAAGTCCACTCTTCGTATATTTTTAAGCATTTATAACAATTGTTTAGAGGCAGCTGCATAATCAAATCAAACCTAAAAAACATATTTTGGTCAAAGGAAATCTTAATTTTATAGTTCAGTTGTGCATGACATACATACAATAGCAAGGTTTGTTAACAATGTCTTTTTCCTAATCTAGCACAATCCAGTGCAAATAGGAAGGAAAAAAAAGCTTTGTAGCAGAATTTACCTCAGGCAAAAACACTGTTCACCAATCGTGTAATCCATTCCCAGGTTTAGGTATGTTATATAATATTCTGCACCAAATGTGTCCAAGGGATCCTTTTTAAGGAAAGCAGGTCATCCAATGACTGAACTGATGCCATAGTTTAGGTTGTCCAGTGTCCAAGTTGTACATGCAGGCTATATCTGGAAAGTCTACTGAAAAGTTTAGTTTTCAACAGCCATCAATGAGATGATGAGTGTTAGAAATTTGGTTCTAGGTTGACTGGGGTATGAGCCCTCACCAGGCAGTAACCTCAATCCTAGTCAGGGTAAGAAGCAGGCATACCCTAAATAAACCTATGCCCACCCTCTGGTGGTTTGACACAGAGCAGTCAGGCTTAACGTAGAGACAATGTGTAAAGTATTCATGCAGCACTTCAAACAGTAAAACAGTGGAAAAACACCACACAACAAGATTTCACACCAGGTTAGAAAAACAGCTCTTAGTTGAATAAATAAAATGAGATAAAAATGCAAAAATACAATAAGTAGAAATTGAGATATTGAATTTCAAAGATTTTAGGTCAAAATAGCACCTAGAAGCAAAAGGTGCTAATCCAAATAGCTGGTCACACTGAACCGAGGCAAGCTCAAAATTTCAGGTCAACCTCAATGGAGCATGGGCTGGATACCGGGACCCAGTATGGCTTGCTGAAAAAAAGTATCTTAATCCTGGGTGCGTTGAGGTTGCGTGATACAGTAGAGGAGATGCGTCTGTACCGATCCTAGCGGTAGCGATGCGTCAGCTTCAATGAGCGCTGAGCTGTGAAGCGAATGGTCATCCTTGTCATTGAGGCTGCTGTCGATGGACATGAGAGGATCTTGTGCCAGGAAGAGTGTCGTGCAGTGATGATTCCGATGGCGATGTGTCATGTCCATTCGATGCAGCAGCAGCGATGTCTTGGTGCCAACCCACGCAGCAGAGATGATGCGCCGGTTCTGATCTGGGCAGCAGAGTCAATGCGCCAGTTCTGATCCATGCAGCAGCGGCAATGCATTGGTTCAAAGGGGGATGTGTCAGTTCCACTGGAACAAGCACCTTAGACCCAATTCCAATGGTCCAGTACTGGGGTGGCATCACTTGGCAGGACAGACTCACTGATGGCAGAGTCCAGGTGAAGAAGCAGAGTAAATTATTGTATCTCCCTGAGAATTTAGATCAGGAAGCCAGCCAGCTATCACTTGGAGTCACTCTGGGTTCAAGGGATGCAGGTTCAGTCTTTCACAGCAAGGCAGGAGTACAGAAAATCAGCAGTCCAGCAGAGTGGCTGTCATTTAGCAACACAGCAGTCCTTTTCCTGACAGAGTCTTCACAGGTCCAGAAGTGTACTGAGGTGGTGTTGTCAGCAGTCCAATACTTATATTCAGTTGGGCCTTTGAAGTGGGGGCAGACTTCAAAGGTACGCCTTTGAAGTGCACAGAGGTCCTCCCTTCCTGCCCCGGCTCCAGACTCACTACAGGGGTTAGGCAGCTCTATATGTGGGGACAGGATACAGCCTATTCAGGTGTAAATGAGGCTGGGTCCAGCTCCTCTTTCCCATACTGCAAGGATGGCCCATCAAATCACACCTAAGCTCCTGTTGTGTGTAGCTATCTAGGCGAAATACACAAAGCCCAACTGTCACACACCCCAGACATGTGATCAGTGACAGACACCAGGTACCAAATGGATAATATCGCATAAGGGTCTCTTTAAAACGTTTTTGGGACCCTCAACAGCTAGTTTCGGTCAGTGGCATGTTATACCCACTGGCATACTAGTAACTAGTAGCATCATCATCGGGTCTGTCCTCCACCAGGAGTGGATATTTCAAGACAAAGAAATGGGGTGGGATTCATTACAAATATGTAGTGATCTAAAATGACCTCCTATCCTAAGTCAAAATGAATTTCTTAAAACATGGGCAGTTAGAAAAAGAAAAAAAACTTGTCTCGAGAAAGATAAGGTGTCACTCACATCAACATAAATATAAGGTCAACATGTTTCTGCTTTCTTGCATCCCTACGGGTAGATGGTTTTTGTGAGGGCCATTTAAATGGATGGATCCCTGTTCTGCGCCATTCAGGACACTATCCTCTGGTTGGAATGTACCAGGTATAGTCACTCTTTAAGAATGTAGGAGAAAACATTGTCCTCCTCTAGAGAAAGAAAAAGAGGAACAGCAAAACACACATATTCTCATTTAAACTGTTCTTATTGTCAACATTACATACATTCTTGTAACGTTGAATACACGCTTGATGAACTACTCAATTGTAATAAAAGTATCACCATTTATCTGTGTTAGTGGCACAATGTGCAGTGAAAGTACAGTAGAAATAAATATATAGATACGTTTTCCTATACAAAGTCTAATAAACCACTTACATGGTGTGTTTTGAGGATATGAAATATAGAAAACAGATTCAGGTAATTGATTGTGTGAAGGGGGAATCCCAACGTATATTCACCCTCAGTAAGGGTTGTCAAAGACGCATGTTTTATAAATGGTGCACAAGTATCAAGTGATTGACAGGCCCAGGTACTTGAAATATCTCTTATGGGCATGCTGATATTGTAGAATGTGTAAACAGGCAAAAAATCTGCTCCCTCTAGAGATGCCCAGGTCTAATCTCACATTCTCTCGTACGTATGCTAACAAAATTCATCTTGTGGGCAGTTGTCTGATGTTTCCACTAGCACCAAGATACTTTTATAATAATGCGCTCTATATAATACTTACTTACTTACTTAAATATGCATGAACGACAGAATTTGCAGGCCTTTAAGTAAAGTATATATGGCGTTCTTATACCTTATTATGTTATCAACAGTACACCATAGGTTGCAGGTGGGAGGCAGTCTGGCTGTTCACCTTGCAAATTTAATTGAGAATGAGTATTAAAAAAACAAGGAAACATGGGGGGGAGGAAAACGCTAGTTTGATTGCTTAGGGTGGGAGCGTGCAGTGCAATGCAGCACCAGGGGACATTGTATAACTTACAATCGTTGCATACTCTCTATGCTGATTTCAGTCCTTCGATCCTGAATACTACCGGGCGAGACGGTTGGAGCTCTTTTTATCAAGCCATATGAAGGAGGGCCGTTCTCCAGGTGTAGGTCCTTACTTGCAAATGCATCACTTTCAAACGGCACTGGGGAAAGGTACAGAATTAATCACAGTGGTTTTTACTAACCCTGTGCGGGTAACCCCACTCCACCAGCGCAGTTTGCAGAGATTTGCCTACTCGGAACTCCGTTGTGAACGCGGAGGTAGGCAAAACTCCAACTCTGTGGAAGAGTGGTGTTCGCCGCCCCTCCCAAATTATATCAAATTTTAAAAAGAAGGCACTTACCTGCGTGGTTGATGCCTCCCCTACCTGGCCGCTCTCCTTCCTGCTCCTCGCCGCATCCTTCTTCAATGAAAAAAACCCTACGTTGTACATCGTGCACGTGCAAGACGTACAACGGAGGAGTTTTTTTATTGAAGAAGGACGTGAGGAGTAGGAAGTAGAGCGGCCAGGCAGGGGAGGCGGCAGCCACACAAGTAAGTGCCTTCGAGCAGAGCGAAGCAAAGCTGTGTTCCACAGAGTTTGTTTCAAACTCGGTGGAGCTGCTCGTAGAGGTACTACGCCAGCTCCACCCACCCTTAGTTTTGACCTTTTTTGTTGACGTTACCCATCGGTTAGATGTACTCTAACATGTTTATTAGCTGATCTTGTTCTTATTCTGTTGCTAATTTCAGAGTTATTGGTTACAAAATAAGTTTTAATTAAAGCATTTTTGTTAAAAGGTAAAAAACATTAACATGATAACTTATGCAAAGGGCCTTGGTAATATGATTATCTAATGTGAGTGTGTGTAAGAGCCGGTATTCGAGCTATGAGTCTGAAGTGTACAGCTGCCAGATTTGTATCTTTTTTTCTATTATTAAAGTGAGGACCTACACTATTGTCCCTTCAACCTAATGTTCATAGCATAGTAGGGAGGGGCCGCAAGTGCTGTCTCCTAGGTCTAAATCTTGGGCCGATTTGTGTAAATATAACGGCTTCAGTTTTCTAGCAAAATGTGTCCATTAGACATTAGTTTGTGCTTGTCTTATGGTTATTTTATAAAAACTAGGGTAGACCTCAAGCCTTCTATTTGAGAAAGTAATCCTTTTGAGGTCCCTATATCATAATGTTATAAGGAACTTGAGGTGGGTTAAGACGGAATTCTCAGTATCATTGAATCTTTATTAGGCTATCTCATTAGTAAGGCTTCTACTCTCTAACTATACGTGGATTGGTATCTAATGCATTCATCTGTTTTAATGGGTAGGTGTAAAGTAAAGCTAGAGACTTTGTTGTTGATATATAGACTTTATTGAATAACTTGTGCCCATAGAATATTGTTATTGAGTCCCTTATAGAACGCACCCAGATAGTAAATCCACCATTTTCCTTCTGTAACAATTTCTTTCCGCATTAGAAACTCTTATTGTGTGTGGCTGTATAGGGAAAATACACAAAGCACAACTTTAACCCACCCCCAGATGTGTTGTCAGAGACAGGCGGCAGGCACCAAATCGCTAAAGTAAGAAAATGCTAGTGGTCAATTACCAATAGATTCACGAATCATCGAATATTTGTGATTTATCATCTCTGGTCTTTATTAAGAAAAGTTGACTGGTATTTAGAGTATTTACACAAGTTTTGTGTCTTTAATTGCACATGTATGTCATTTATTTGTAATCAATCGTTTGTGATTTTTGCACTTTTTGTCTATGTTTAACACAATCCTCTTTATGCATGCAGTAGTATTTGAGTTGAACATGTTAGATGTGATTTATGTTTAAATGTGATACTTCAGCTCTGTGCTCACTGTTCATGTATTGACAAAAAGCCCAACTATATGCATTTCTACAGATAAATAGTGCAAGGTGGCCCTTTGATGACAAAAACGTAGCAACGCAGATTAAATGAATAATCAAACACAATGTGTATAAAACAAGGCCCAAGGTGATTCAGTTTCTTGTCCCCTTCTGATTGAGTCATTCACAATAGAAAGAACACAACTAGATTCACTTTTCCTTTATATTCGCTTTCTAAAAGAGACATTTTCAGAACTGCAAATTTAAAATCCGACTTCACCATAAATTTGAATTATAAATTGTGATTCCAGATACACCAAACTTGGAAAGTCTATCTCGTCACAATTGGGAACTTCACCTAGAAAATGTAATACAGGAATCCCAATGGTATCCTATGGGAGAGATAGCCATTGTAATGGTGAAAAACGAATTTGAGAGTTTTTCAATGCCAGGACATATAAAATGTAAAAGTACATTCGCTGCCTTTTCAATACATTGCACCCTGACCTCTGGGATGTCTAGGACCTACCTTAGTTGGGGTGATGTATATGTATAAAAAAGCGAAGGTTTGGGCCTGGCAAAAGCTTTATCTTGCCAGGTCGAAATGGAAATGGCACTTTAAACTGCACACACAGGCTCTGCAATGGCAGGCCTGAGCCATGGTTAGAGAACTACTTAAGTGGGTGGCAAAGTAAGTGCTGTGGCCTGCTAGTGGCATTTAATTTATAGGCCCTGGGCACATGTAGTGCAATTAACTAGGGACTTATAAGTAAATGAAATATGCAAATTGAGTATGAACCAACATTACTATGTTTTAGTGAGAGAGTACATGATTTTTAGCACTGGCTAGCAATGATAAAGTGCTCAGAGTCCCAAGGCCAGCAGAAACAAGGTCATTGGAGGAGGACGGCAAAAAGCAGGGGAGGGGGAGACAACACTAAGGCTGTTATGTATAACATGTCATCCCCTGCTGAAAGTAGGGAGAGGTACCCAACCCCTTGGAAGTTGTCTTCACTAAGATGGAAAAACCTGGAGAGACCATCAGCTTTGGCATGGTTTGACCCCAGAAGATGGTCCACCATAAAGTCTACCTCAACAGTTTGGGATTTTCGCCCCTCCTCTACATGAGCCCTGTGCAAATGCCTGTGGTCTATCTGAACCAGGAAGTGAGTCCCTAACAGGGATGGTCCCAACTTCTTCAGTGCCCAGACCACAGAAAAAGTGTTTCCCTTAACTGCACTCCAGAAGTAGCCACCAGCTAATTATGGCTACCGGTTGGTCTAGGCCCTCTTTATTCAACTGTTCTAAGACCAGCCTTATGGCATGCTCTGAAGCATCTGTCTGCACTATTGAGTGCTTGGAGAATTTAGATGTCTTGAGTACAGGTGCTGTACACATGGCTTCTTTGAGGGGTTGAAAGGCTTTCTGACAAGCCTCTGTCCAGAGCACCAATCTGGGCTTTTTTTTAAGTCAGCTTTATTAAGGAGGCAATAATAGTGCCATATCCCTTTACAAATATTCAGTAGTATCCTGTGAGGCCCAGGAAGGCTCTCACCTCTATCTGAGTTTTAGGTGGTTGCTAGCCCATTATAGTCTCAATCATGGCCTGGGGGGCTGCACCTTGTCCCCACCAACCAGGTGACCAAGGTACACAATGGAACCCTGCACAATCTGGCACCTATTGGCCTTGATGGTGAGGCCTACCTGTTTTAGGGCCCTGAAGCATCTCGTGGAGGTGATGCAAGCATTCCTGTCAGCTAGAATTGTAGACAGTAATGTTGTCTAAGTAGGCAGCACACAAGACCTCCTTACCATTGATGCCCCTTTTCACCATTCCTTGCAAGGTAGCAGGGGCATTCTTCAAGCCAAAGGACATCACCCAAAATTAGAATTGGCGCCCTGGGTTTGAGAACGCTGACCTCTCTTTAGCCCCCTCAGTCAGAGCAATCTGCCAATTCCCTGATGTCAAATCAAAACTACTGAGGAATTTGGCTGCGCCCACCCTGTCAGTGAGCTCATAAGCGCAAGGTTAGGGATGTGCATCAGTCCTAAGAACAGAATTGAGTCCTCTGTAGTCCACACAGAACCGGAGTTCTGGTGTGGTGCCTAGTGAGGCAGCCTTGGGTTGCCCTAAATGTCCTGCCAAGAGGATATCATTAGCCAAATCCAGTAGGAAGGTCCTGTAATACTGGGCGACCACCAGTACACAGGCTGCCTTGTAGTGAAAAGCGAATTTAAGTGCTTTTTTTACTACCAGGACATGTACAACTGAACCAGGAGCCTTCGGCTTCCTATAGAGGAGGTCATTCTTGTAGTAGATTAGGTGATCCCCAGAGGCTTCACCAGCTGCATGGGCTGAGGGCTGCCGCTTCAAGCCCTCAAGAGTGGGACACTCTTTCTGCTCTTTGCAGAATGCCTCCCTGGTGGGCCCACCCTCAACTTGCCAGCCAGCAAGCTCTGGTAGGTCGCCTAGGGCAGCAATGTCCTCCCCGGTTGACTAAGGGGTCCTGTCTACCTCCACTGTGGGAACTTCAGGGGCTGGTTTCCCATGCCTCTTGTCCCTCTCCTTGGCAGTTGCCTGGGCCATTGTTTCAGGTTCCAGGCGCCATTGACTTACTTTGCGGACAGCCATGGACCGTGTGGTCATACAGACCAACTGAGGCAATCACCAACATCTCCAGTGTGACCTAAGCTCTACCTCCTTCAATCTAGAGCCATGGCAGGGCTCACAACTACTTTCAGAGAATCTGAGACCCCACCCCAAAGGGAACTAGAGCCACCAGTAGATGGCTCTCATGATTGTTGGTGACTATGACTTGGTGGAATGTGTTCAGAAGGACCTGCTCAGCAGACACCAGCTGATTCTTGACACTAGCCATACTGGCTCCTGTGTCTAACAGAGCCTCCACCAGTTGCCCATTAATGGTGACCCACTACCTATAATTGGAAGTAATAGCAGATGTATAGGCCTTATCCCCCAGGTAAAACAAGGTCCCCTCTGTCTTGGACTGTTTACCACTACTCACATGAGAATTACTTTGGGGGCCCTTGGAGAACTACTTATTTTTACATTTTCTCTCCCATCTTTCTTCTGGTTGGAACCCTGATACCTTTTGGACACTCTGGTACTGGCCCAGAGGTCCACCTCCTCAGCAAGCTTCGCGGAGTCAGTCAGCTTACTGTCAACTAGGTGCTGACTCAACTCTGTAAAACAGATGCTGAGCACCTGCTCTTTCATGATTAAATTGTACAACCCAACGTAATTCATAACTTTGCTGTCCAGCACCCAACCATTCTGTGCCTTGCTGGAGTAGTCCGCATAATCAACCCAGTATTGGTTGGCGAGCTTCTGGCTGCCCCTGAATCTTTGTCAATATTTCTTAGGGGTCACCCCATATTTAGCAAGTAAAATTGCCTTTGTGGGAGTACATTAGATTGAGTCCCCAATCCCTGATGCCAGAAGTGTGTCCCTCCACAGTAGGCATGTGTTTCCAGACATGTGCTTTACAGGCACCTTATGAACTCTTAGTGCAACCTCATAAGCAGAAAACATTTATCAATGTAATTTCCCACCACACAACTGGGCATCAAATCCTTGAGTATGCTAACCCTTTTCTCTCCTTCAAGTACTGCAGGTATGCTGCCACCATTACTGCTGGAATCTGCCTGCCTGGCCTTGATATCCAGCTCCTTTTGACTCAGTTCATGAGCTAGTAAGATTTTCCTTTCCTCAAAGGCTCTTTTTATCTCCTCTGCCTCCATTTTCAATTTAGCCATCTGCATTTTATATTCTCACTCTTCTCTCCTCTCCGCCAGTTCCTCTGAGAACAGGACACGGGAAGAGATACTGCTCCCTGTCCTGGCAAAAAGCTCCAAATCAGTGATCACACCCTCCTCCACTGCAGGTGGTTCCTCAAAAGGGCCATTCTCTAGCCCATCATTCTCAACTAGAACTTCATCCAATACGGAGCGGGCTTCTGCTCTGGCCCTGAGCACCTTTTTCAACTCCACTTTCATGGTGGTGCTCTGGGCAGGAACTCCAAACTCCTTCCATGCTTGTGACTTTTGATCCAGCAGCCAGAGACATGATTTAGAGGGAAAGAAATGCAAATTATGGAGAATATTTAATTTAACGTGGTATTGGATGTGGAATAGTAGTGTACACCAATTCACAGGATGGCACTGTACAAACACAAGTCCAATCTTCACCGGTGATCACCATTGTTAGAAATCGGGTTGTAGGTTGACTGGGATAACAGCCCTTGTCAAGCAGACCAGTCCTAGTCAGGGTAAGAAGAAGGCAACATCTTAATTAACCTGTGCTCACCCTCTAGTCTCATGGCACAGAGCAGTCAGGTCTACCTTAGAGGTAATATTAGTATTTGTGCCGCACTTCAAATAGTAAAACAGTGACAAAACAACAAATAGATTCCACACCAGGTTAGAAAAATAGCTCTTAATTTAGAAAATAAAACAAGACCAAAACAATAACAATAAGAACAATTGAAAATTTGAGATTCTAATTACAGCACTCCAGACAGTCACCCTATATTTAGTCAGGGCCTAAGTGTAGAGCCCTCAGCATAAACGTTTTGCCTGTTGTGGATATTAAAGTCAAAAAACAGACAATATTCCAATCTGTAATAAGGATCCAGACAATCCAAGATTAGTTCAATCAAAGTCCACTGCAATTGTCTTCAAAAAACTTTTTTTCTTTTATTGATATTCAGATTTCATAAAAAGGATTTATCCAGCATATACAGCGCCAACACGTGTTTCGTCCTACACAAGGACTTCATCAAGGCACGAATATCGTGGAAAGATATCTTGTTCATTAGCCGAATTAGCCGAAAATAAGTCGAAATCTATACAAAGCAAAACACTAATATATGTAGAAAAATGAAGATCAGCGTACAAAACATCCGGGTTCTAATGCAGTAAATTAATGGTGTCACAAGCTGTTCAAATATGGTGATATGATCTAACCATAATATTTATGATGAGTGTAGATCAATAAATATATCACGCCGGTTCACAGCGTGAAGGCACCCGACAGAACAGAATAAGTTCGGTGTCGTGACCAACCAATAAACGAGAAACGGACTTAACGGTATATGTCCAAAGTGTGAGCTCATCGGTTATATCAATATCAGCATTCAACCGCTATTCAATGTAAGGTGGTTTACACAACCTTAATAAGTTGCCATCCAGGAAATATTTTGTAACTCTGGTTCAAGAATGATGATCCTAAGTAGTGGATTATTCTATATGAAGTTATCAACGACCAGCCACCATTAACTGGAAAAGCATTTTTGCAACCCTGATAAGTTGCTATCGGTGTACCGGCAGGACCGTTGTAAACAAACTCAGGAACCCGAAATGTCATTTTGGGTTCCTGAGTTTCGGGTTCATGTGATTTTGTGGCATTCACATTTTGTGTATGTATATCACACCTTGAGGTAGTAGGTGTCTTGAGTTTCTGTAGCACCCGTTATATGACTTATTTAATCAATAATTGTATTTTACATATCGAGTACTACATGTAGATATCAACAGTATTACAAAGAATAGTGCGGACGTTTCCTTTGGGATCACTACTACCTAAATTTTGTTTGCAAAACAATAAGAACTAATGTTGAGATATTGAATTTCAATGTTTTTTTAGGTAAAAATTGCGCCTAGAAGAAAAAGCGCTATTCAGGACATCTGGTCACGCTGGATCGGAACAAAGGCAACAGTTTAGGCCGATCATGATGGAGCATGGGTCGGATACAGGGACTCAGTGATGCCCGCTGAATAAAAGTATTTTAATCCTGGTTGCGTCGACAACAACGATGCGTGGTACAGTCGAGGCAATGCATGGGTGCAGATCCACGCAGCACTGACAATTAACTGGTCCTTATCCAAGCAGCAGTGGCGATGTGATGGCTGCAATGAGTGTTGATCTACGATGTAGAGGATAAGCGTTGTTTTTGAGCCTGGCATCGAAGGAGGTGCGAGAGCCTTGCACTCTGAAGGGCATTGAGCAGTGGTGGATCCTAAGGCGATGCGTCTAGTCCCATTCACACAGATGCAGCAATGTGCTGGTGCCAATACATGCAGCAGAGGCAATGTGCCGGTTCAGATTCACACAGCATAGTCAATGCTTTAGTTGTGATCTGTGCATCAGAAGTGACACATCTGTTTGACAGCGGATGCATCGATTCCACTGGAATAGCACCTAAGGCCCATTTCACAGGGTCCAGTACTGGGATGGCACCACTTCTCAGGGCAGACTCATAGATGGAAGTGCCCAGGTGCAGAATCAGGGTAGTTTGAAGTACTTTATGTATCTTAGACTTCAGATCAAGAGTCCAGCAAGCTAGCCCTTGGAGCCACTCTTGATTGAAGTGATGCAGTTCCAGTCCCTCTCATCCAGGCAGGAGAATAGCAGGCAACAGGACATCACAGCAAGGCATGAGTCCAGCAAAGCAGCAGTCCTCTGGAGTGGCAGTCCTTCAACATCACAGCAGTCATTCTTCTTGGCAGTCCTCACAGGTCCAGAAGTGCACTGAAGTGGTGGTGTCAGAAGTCCAGTACTTATACTCAGTTGGGCCTTTCAAGTGGGTTCGACTTCAAAGTCAAGTGCACAAAGGTCCTCTCTTCCTGCCCATCTTGCCATTGCTCCAGACTCACTACATGGGGGTATGTAGCCCTTTGTGTGGGGACAGGACACAGCCTATTCATGTGTAAGTGAGTCTGAGTCTAGCTCCTCCCTGCCACCCTGCCAGGATGGCCCTTCAAGTCAAACTTAAACTCCGATTGTGTGTGGCTGTCTAGAGGGAATACACAAACCCCAACTGTCACCCACCCAGACATGTGATCAGAGACAGGCAACAAACACCAAATGGTTAAAGTAAGAAACTGGTAGCTATCTGAAAGTGGCACTTTCAGAATTGCAATTTGAAATCCGACTCCACAATTAGTTTGGATTTTAATTTTGATTCCAGAGACACAAAACTTGGAAAGTCTACATTTTCACAATTAAAAATTTCTCCTGGACAACGGAATAAGGTAATCCCAATCGTATGCTACGGGAGAGATAGCCCTTGCCGTAGTGAACAATGAATTTGAGAGTATTTCACTACCAGAACATGTAAAACTTAAAAGTACATGTCCTGCCCTGCCCTCTGGACTCTCCAGGGCCTAACTTAGTAGGGGTGAGTTATACGTTAAAAAGGGAAGGTTGGGGCCTGGCAAGAGGTTTATCCTGTCAGGTCAAAATGGCAGTGTAAATTGCACACACAGGCTCTGCAATGGCAGTCCTGAGCCATTGTTAGAGGGCTACTTAAGTGGGTTGCAGAATAAGTGGGCCTTGAGGGGCCGCTTGTGACTACCTTAGCTATTTTGCACACTGCTGCTGCCACTCTTTTTAGAACTTCCTTTTTACCGTTCCTCTGTTGATTTTAAGTTTTATATTTCGCATTGTATGAATTTGACTGTTGGGGGCTGGTGTGGTCGCAAGCAGTTGCCTTTGGGATTTAGTCTACTGCTGCTGCTACTCTTTTAAAAATATTTTATCTTTATCGTTTCTCTGCTGTTTTTAAGTTTGAAATACTGCACTTTATGAAATTGACTGGCTGTCGGAGAGGCTTCCCCATAAAAACTGTTTGCTGCGCAGACACGCAGTGGATGCGTGCAGCCTAAGGCAAGCCCGTCTGCGCCCGTCAGCATCCCAGGACACACCCAGCACCAGCCACGCTGCCTGATTTGTGTCTCACCATGCGAAGTGGGAGTTGTATAGCAGGGAGGACCTCCACCCACTCCGCCCAATCCCCTGCTCTCACACAAGCAGATGGGACGTACTGCACTGTAAGGACTTGGTTTGTTCTACCTGTGGCTTTAGACTAATTCCCGGTTCAGCCAGACTTGCTTTATCCAGGGTTGCTGCTAAAAGGGGTAGGCATGGGCCTGCTAAGCATGCTGCCCTTATTAATGCCCGCTCATTCAAGAAGGCACTATCAGGATGTCTTTGATTTTTTGGTGGACAAGAGAGTTGAAAGGCAAGCATTTCAGCTGATTGCGTCGTATCTCCACCTCTCCTCCACTCCGGATAGTCTGGATCGAAACTCTCTCCCGCTTCCGAACCACGACGAGCATCCTCCTTCCACCGCAAGTCATTAAAGAGCTGGTCTCCTCTGTTACGACCACACCCATTGGAGCATATGATCTCGTCACATGACCTAAGGCAGGTTCCAGGAAGTATGGGGAATTAAAGGGCTCAACACTACCTCCTGTCGTGGGTGACTGCAAATAGAACACAGGGGAAATGTAAGGAGGTAAGGGGTCACTATCTCCTTCTTCCGAGTCCAGGGGCGGCCCATCGTGACACATCCCCCCCTAGCCAGTTCACTTTCGGGGAACTTGGTCACCCTAGAGAGGAAGTCAGCATTCCCGTTGGAGGCACCACTACGGTGCCGGACCTCAAAAGAAAATGACTGGAGGGAGAGGAACCACCTTAGAATGCGGGAGTTATTCCCCTTATTGCGGCTTAACCAGAGGAGAGGGGCATGGTCCGTATACTGTATGAAGGGAGTGCCCTCGAGATAATAACGTAGTTTGTCTACTGCCCATTTGACAGAAAGGCACTCCTTCTCGATGATGGGGTAGTTCTTTTCACAAGGGAATAGCTGTCTACTAATGAAGAGGACCGGGAGTTCTAAACCATCATTTGAGATTTGAGATAAAACGACACCCAGACCTGAGTTGGAAGCATCAGTTTGGAGATTTAATGGTTTTGTGAAATCTGGGGACATAAAAATAGGGCTGGAAGTGATTGCCTGCTTCGGTTCCTGAAAAGCGTGACGGGCCAAAGGGGAAGGGTTGTGTAGCTCTTTGGCACCGATGAGCTTCTTAAGGAGTTCTGTCAGAGGGGAGGCTATTTCTGCATAACGGGGAATGAATCTCCGATAGTACCCCAAGAAACCTAAAAATGCCCTAATCTCCCTTTTGTAGTGGGGAAAGGGTATGGGTGATAGCCTTGACTTTCTCCTCCTGTGGCTCAATGACCCCATTACCTAGGAGGTTCCCCAGATAGCGGACCTTTTAGTAGTCGACCCGGGACTTCTTGGAGTTAACATGAAGTGCGGTATCTGCAAGGGCCTGGTGGACATTTCGACAAAGCTCCGGATTTTTATCCCAATTTGGACTAGGTATGATTATATCATCCAAAAAGGATGCTGAGTATCCACGGTGATCTCCTAAAACCACATCCATGAGTCTTTGGAAGGTGGCGGGAGCACCGTGGAGGCCAAAAGGGAGGGCAGTAAACTTGTATAATCCTGAAGGGGTAGAAAAGGCTGTCTTGGCTTGGTATTTTAGAGATAGGGGTACCTGCCAGTAACCCTTGGTGAGGTCCAATGTGGTGATATACTGGGCCTTACCTAACTGCTCTATCAACTCATCAACCCTCAGTAGAGGATATGAATCAAACTGATTGATAGCATTTACCACCCTAAAATCAATACAAAATCTCACAGAGCCGTCAGGTTTGGGTACCAACACTGTGGGTGATAACCAGTTACTATGAGAGGGAAGAATGACACCCAAGGCAAGCATGTTGGTGATTTCCTCTTCAACCGCCTTTCTCTGAGCCGTCGGAATACAGTATAGACATTGTCAGATCATCTTCCCGGGCTCTGAGGGGATGGAATGTTCCGCTAAGTGTGGAAGACCTGGAGTGTTGGTGAATATATGTGTAAAGGAAGACAGTATCGGTAATAATGCCATTCGCTGAGGGTCGGAAAGGACCTCGCTGTTGTTAAATCAGGGAGAGTGGTGACTGACTCTTTGGGTTCACGGGAACCTAGAAGGATAGTCGATGGAGGTGGACCTAATCATTTAAAAAAAAAATTATATGGAAGATCTGGTTTCTCGTTTTGCTTAGTCGTAAACGATAAGTGGTCAGTCCTATCTTCTTTATAACTTCGTAGGGACCTTTCCACTCTGAATGGGTTTTTTGGAGGGATGAAGGTAAAAGCACCAATACCCAGTTGTGAACTTGTAGGTGTCGCCACCTCTTCCCTTTGTCATAAAAGGTCTGCTGATGTGTTTGAGCCTTCTCTAAATTGGCATGGGCGAATTTGCGTAGTTTGTAGAGACGCGAATGTAGGCCATGGGTGTAGTCCATGATGGATCAAATTTCTTTGGGTCTTCCCACTCCCATGCCTTTTTGGTCATTTCAAGACGGGTGCAGGGTTGCCTCCCATACAGTAGCTCAAAGGGAGAGCATCCTAGGCTGCTCTGGGTCTGACAACGAATGATGAACAGGGCCAAGGGGAGAAATGCGTCCCAATCCGCCTCCTCTGCTGTCATCATCTTCTTTAGGATTAGTTTGATGGTACCATTATACCTTCCACACAAACCATCTGTGTGATATCGAGGGACTTACACACCTGCCGCATCAGACTAGAAATGAATAGGGTGCCTTGATCCTTGAGGTTCTTTGGGGAAACCTCACTCGGGAGAATAGTTCTACCAGTTTCTCGCAAATAGTGGTGGTGTTGCGTATGGCAAAGGCTTTGGGGTATCTGGTGGTGTAATCAATGATAACCAGGGCATGGACATTCCCTTTTTTGACCTGGGTAATGGTCCTATGAGATGAGGTCCATCCCTACTCGTTCAAATGGCTTCCCAATAATGGGGAGTGGCTACAAGGGAACGGCAGGAGGGCGATATGGATTCTTCTTTTGGCATATCTCACACCCCTTGCAATACCTCATGATGTTAGCGTGTATGCCAGGGCAATAGAAACGCTTCAATATGGTTTGGCTTGTTTTCTGGGCCCCGTGTGCCCATCTAAGAGATGACTATGGATGAAGAACAGCACTTGGTTTCAAACGTTTGGGGAACAAGTAGCTATTTTGAGTCGGAGGGACCTCCTGTTCTATACAGTAAGTCTTGCTCTACTATGAAGGTGGGATATGAATCAGGGGTTGGGGCGGGAGAGAATGCTTGTTGCCACGCTATCATAAGAGTAGGATCATTCTTCTGAGCATATCAGAAACAGCGATCTCCTTGCCAGAGAGCCTGAGTAAGAAGGACAGGGCTTTTTTTGAGCGAAGTCTTAATTTTCTGGGTGAGAAGAGACATGAAGTCGGGATTATCTGTCCCTAGTATCAGTTTTTCTGGCAGTGCAGGAAGGACCCCCACAGTGACCTGTACTTCCTTATCCTCGGGTAACCTGACTTTGAATTTAGCAAGGGGTACTCCTTTATGTCCCCATGGACACAGCAAATGGGTACTTGTTGTCTTGGGAGTATGCTTTGGGACTAATCAATGCTGAGTGGATGACCGACTGTCTACAGCCGGAGTCGAGTTGAGCTCTGACGTGGATTCCATTAGTAACTAGACTTACATAGAAACATGTCCCAAAGTTCTTCTGTATGCAAGACATGTTTGGGTAAGTAACTGACATCCATCAGCCCCTGTGCATTTTTCTTCTGGGGGCAGAGATGGGCTATGTGTCCCCAGGCCCCGCATTCGAAACATTGAGGTCCTTTGGTGGTCACTACTTCAGATTTAATAAAGCGGGGTTTCGGTGTTTCAATAGGGGTCTTTGGGTATTTTTTTCCGCTTTGGCTGGGTGGGGGCGTAGGGCTTTTTCACTTTCGCTTGGGTTAGGTTTTGGTTGAGCCCGGATATATATGGTTGCCATTTCAGCTGCTTGCTCTACAGATAGGTGGTTGTGCTGTCGGAGCCATCTTTGAGTATGAAAAGGAAGAGCCTCCATAAATTGTTCAAGATATATGAGGGACATTATCTCCTCTTTGGTTCTTTCTTGGGGTTGTAACCATTTATTCGCGGCCATCTTCAATTTAAAAAACAGGGTCTTGGGACTTTGCCCTGGGCATCCCTTTTTGTTTGCGTCCATTCCCAGGTGTTCTAATATGATCTCCTTTACCTCTTTGTATGGAGTGTTGCCCTGGGGATTGGTGACTTGACAAGCCACCTGTGCCCCGCCGCTTAGCAGGGATGCCAGAAAGAAAGGCCATTTAGCAGCACGCTCAAAATTCAAAAGGAACACATCCGGGTCATCCCTGGGTACCTATTTCTGAAGGACCACAGAGGGGGAACCACCCTGGGACCCAAATCGGGTGATGGGGAGCGGCTCCTGTCTCTCCGACATCTTTTGGAGATTCTCCAGTTGTTGGGTGATGGAAGTAGTGAACATTTCCCTATCGGCTTGGGCCGCAGTCATCTACCTCTCTATAGCCCATTCAAGTTTCTCTTGTTCCTGTATCTGTTGTTGTATCAGGTTCTCCATTTTACTGGTTCAATGGATCTGTGCCTGCATTCTCCACCATGTGTTATGGGCACAGAGGGACAAAGAGGGTTTTCTGATTAAAGTAAAGTGTTTTATTAGTGGTATAGGTACTACAAACACAATACAAGGGTGTCAACAGCTTCCGTCTTCTCTCCAGAGGAAGTGGTGTGGATGTCTTCGTCCTTTCATATGGATGATGGACCTCAGTAATTAGCCCGACATAGAAATAAAACAAAAAAAAGAAAAAAATGGATTTAGGGAACCAATACGTTTGTCGTAGTGGATAAAAGGGGAGAAAAAGGGAGTGAGGGGAAATCACCAGTAAACCACCACCAAGAGTTTTCCTAGTCTAAAATCAAGTTAACTGTTTTAGCCAGTTATACAGAGATCGGTCACCCTTCCCCCTCCCTGCTTACGGAAGCTCTTCCAGCCAGCCTCTACTTCCCGAACCACTCTCGAATATGGCCACGTACCTCGGGTAGCCACGCTCCTCCAGGAGCGTGGCTGGTCAGCGGCTGATGTCGGTTAGGGTCCGATTCCCTGCTCTGCTCTCCTGGGTCCCGGCGTTCGGTTACTTCGGACGGCATTTGCTCCTGTTTCCCCACCACTGATGCAGCTGGTTGGGTCGTATCTCCACCTCTCCTCCACTCCGGATAGTCAGAATCAAAACTCTCACCTGCTTCCGAGCAACGACGAGCATCCTCCTTCCACCACGGGTTCATTAAAAGGCTGGCCTCCTCTGTTACGACGACACCCATTGGAACATATGATCCCATCACATGACCCGAGGCAGGTTCCAGAAAGTACAGGGAATTAAGGGGCTCAACACCATCTCATGTCGCGGTGACTGCAAATAGAACACAGTGGAAATGTAAGGAGGTAAGGGGTCGCTATCTTCCTCTTCTGTGTCCAGGGGCGACCCATCGTTACACCCTGGTTCACTCCTTCTCTGAGGATGCTGAAGCAGGAGTGCAAGAAGCTGGCAACAGCCAGACGTAAGGAGTATGGCCCTGGGGATAAACTTATGATGAGGAATAAACAAAAAAATTACTATACAGCTATAGTGCAGGCCAAAAGCCTTTACTATGGGTCCAGAACTGATGCCGCGAAGAATAAGTCAAAGGAAATTTTTGCCATAGTTCAGAGTTTCATTGCTTACAAAGCGCAATCAAGTATGATCCCATCTTCTGCCTCTTGGTGTCTTTTACTTCTTGCAAAAAGGACTTAGGTACCACCTTGTGTGGAAGGGCCCCGCTGGCCCCTCCTCCCCACTCGTTGGTGGCATTTGTCCTCATTAACCTTCCCAGATCACTCAAAATGTTAAAGGGTTTGAAATCAGGATCCCCTTTGGACCCCTATGCTGCCAGCCTTTTGGCTGCTGTGGCGGACATTGTTAATCCTGAAGTCAATAGACTTATTACCATGTCCTTTCTTGAAGCTTTCGTCCCGGCAACCTGGAAGCAGGCCATGATTCTCCCCCCATTAAAAAAGCCTCACATAACCCCCTGTGTGCGGCAAACTACCGGCCAATTTCCCTTTTGCCTAGTATGGCTAAGGTATGTGAGAAAGTAGTCACTAGACAGCTGACCAATTTTGTTGAAAGGTCAGGCCTCCTCCATCCTGCACAGTCGGGTGTCAGGGCTTCTTTTAGTACTGAATCAGCTCTGATGGAAATCTCCTAAGCCATCCAAGACTGTTTGGATGCTGGCGGGAAGGCTGCCTTGGTTTTGTTGGACCTCTTGGGGCATTCGATACAGTTCCCTATTGTTAGAATTGGGGGTCTCTAGTTGGCACAGGTAGGTACTTGTGAGAAATAGAGACCCTCTCCTCTAGTCAGGATAAGGCGATTATACTCCTAAAATAACCCCTGCTCACCCCCTTGGTAGCTTGGCACGAGCAGCAAGACTTTATCTCAGAGGCGTTGTAAGTTAAGCATTTGTGATCACATACTGTAACCCAGTGACATCACTGCAAATGGACACCACACAAGGTTTTATATAAAAAATAAGGATATTTTATATAGAGTTACCACAAGACCAATAAACAACAAAACAAATCCACAGTACTATTAGATTTCAAGAGTTCTGGTTAAAAAGGCTTAAATCAAGGTTCTATTTGAGTCGGTATCCCTGACGGGCTACAGCGCTGTTGAAATAAAAGAGTCTAGCAAATCAAGCGGACCACATCGGTACGGGCCCACTCAAATGTCGACAGACTCAGTCACGGTACCTTTTGCTTGAGGCAGCAGGCACGGATGTGCGGACCGGTTCCGGTGTTCGTCGCCGTGCAGAAAGTAAGCATTGCAGGACGCGTAGTCCCTCGATGTGGTGCAGGCAGCGGCACGTTGACAGAGTTGGTGGATCCAAGGTGTGCGTTGCAGGGCGAGACGGTGCTTCGAAGCGGTGCTTGCAGCTTGCGGTGCGGCAACAGAGCCGGAGTTCGGGAGCTGGTGTTGATCAGTCCGGACAGCGGTGTGAGTTGGGCAGTGCGCTGCAAACCGTGCGAGGCGGAGCTCAACTCCGGTGCATTCACAGGACTCGGAGTCAGCAGCGGTGACTGCGTCTGTCAGACCAGTACTAGTCGGTGTAGCGAGGCGTTACACGCCGCGGTGTCCACCAGTCGCGGTGCAGGCAACAGCTCGGTGACGGCGTCAGGACGGAGTCGGTGAGCTCAGAGCTTGCTTTGTTCGAGGCGGGCGTTGCTTGATGCGGTGCCTACAGGACACCGGGCCGGTCCTGAGAGTCAGTCACAGCTCCCTGCCTCTGTAGCTACTGAAACAGCGTTTCCAGCAGCAATTCACAAAGGCTGGTGAAGTCTACTGGGCCTGAGACTTCAGTCAGGGGCAAGCTCTCTTCCAAGCCCTTGGAGATCTTTTTACAAGTTGAAAGTAAAGTACACAAAGTTCTTTCTCCTCTCTTTGGCAGTCAGGCAACCACTGCAGGCCAATCCCCCAAGCAGCACTTCAGCTTGGGAATAGTCTCTCCTCAGTTTCTTCAGGTTCCTTCTCCTCAGCAGAGGTTTCGTCTTGTAAGTCCAAAAGTGATTTAATTTCATGGGATCAGGGTCCCAATATTTATACCCCAAAATCCTTTGTTCTCTGAGGAGAGAGGGGCTGTGCCCAGTCAAAACCAGTTCTGAAGCACTCTGTTTACCAGACTTTTCCTTTCCTTTCACAATGCAGGGCAGTAACATCAGACTCCTGGCAGGAGGTGGAGACAGCATTGTGGAAGAAAAGTACAGCCCTGGAGCACTTTGTTGACAGTCTTCCTTCTCTTCCTTCTCTTCTTTCAGTGTGCAGGGCAGAGACATCAAACGCACCACAGGGGGTGGAGCCAGCATAGTCCTATTCAGGTCCTCCCTCCTATCTAGATGCAGATCTCCCTATTCAACACCGGGCTGCACCAGCCTGTCTCTTGGAATCCCCCAGCCCTGTCACTCACAAAACCAGACAAAGGAATACACAACCTCAGCAGAGACAGGATCAAATGGTTAGGCAAGCAAATACCTACTTTCTAAAAGTGGTATTTGCAAACACAGAATATTAAACCCTTCCATGCCCGACGGCAATGCTACCTCGCTGGTGCTGCCGTCGGCCAATGGCCGATGCGGCCCCGCCCGTTTTGCGGAAGTGCCGCTTCCGCAAAATCGGCGGCGCAGCCAAGGTGTTAAAATGAACTTCACTAAAAGATGTATTTTATTATTCTGAGTCTAGGCATACTAAACTCGAATTTCTACCATGTTCTCTGCTAGGATTATAAACATGTAATAATCTAGCAGCCCATTCTGGCCAATGGAGAACAGGTAGCCCTGCAATAGTGAAAAAAGAAAAATGGCTGTAATTCACTATTAGAACATGCGACACACATCAGGGCTTGTCCTACCTTGTACTTACAATGCACCCTGCCCGTGGGCCTACCATAGGGGTGACTAATATGAAGTCAAGGGAAGGTTTAGGAACTGGCAAGTGGGTGCACTTGCCAAGTGTGCATGACAGTACTAGACTGCACGCAGGCTCTACAATGGCAGACCTTAGACACGTTTTACAAGGATGCTTCTGTGGGTGGCACAACCAGTGCTGCAAGCCCACTAGCAGCATTTGGATTTACACGCCCTGGGCACACTCAGTGCACTGTACTAGGGTCTGACAAGTAAACCAAATATCCAATCCTGGAACTTCTAATCAATACATCAATTTACAGTAGGGAGCACTCGCACTGTGGCACTGGACAGCAGTGGCACAGTGCCCAAAGCATCTAACACCAGCAAAAACACATGAGGCAACAGCAAAAATGGAGGTGAGACCCACGCAAATGGTGCCATATCTAACACCCATGCATTGCTGCTTACCCGACTGGCTGAGATTGGCGTATCAGGAGAGGCCTGGGGTTGGCTCAAATCCTTCCTGGAGGATCGGACGCAGCAGGTGTGGCTCCCACCGTCTTCCTCTTCACCGAAGAATGTGACCACTGGGGTCCCACAGGGTTCTTCCATGAGTCCTCTTCTTTTTAATATTGATGTTACCCCTCTGGTTCAGCTGGCTGAGGACTTAGGTGCGAAGATAATCGCATACGCTGACGATACACAGCTCCTGTTCACATGGGGAAAAAACGAGTGCTCTACTTCTGCCGCCAAACTTTGCTTGATGGCTGTTTTTCGATGGTTGGCCGCCGCAGAACTTAAATGTAATGAGGAGAAATCGGAAATCCTCCTTTTTGGAAAGTTTCCCACTTGGTTTAGGGAAACACACTGGCCGTCCGATTGGGAGCTTCCTGTCTCATCAGGGAATCCCGTCAAGAATTTAGGGGTTTGGTTCGAGGAGAATCTCACATTCTCGACCCAGAATCTAAAAGCTCTCAAGGACCTGCTTTGGATTTTAAAAAATTCTTAAGAAATTCCTCCCCCTTCTCCCTCAGGCGGCCAAGGAGACAGTCACCCGAGCCCTTAATCTTTCGAGGCTAGATTACACCAACACTTTATACATTGCCGCCCCAAGCTACTTACTAAATAAACTGCAAGTGGGGCAGAACGCAGTCACCAGGCTTCTCCTGAACATTCCAGTCAGATGTTCAGACAACATCTTCGCGCCCTACACTGGCTGCCCGTAGCAGAGAGGGTTAAATTCAAGTCATTAGCCATTGCCCACCCTGTACTGTATGCCAAAGGGCCAGGTTTCCTAAAGAAATGCTTTCTCTTGTACACCCCCGCAAGACACCTGCGTTCCTTTATACAACTCCTGGCCCAAGTCCCGCGCTTTTGCTTGCAAAGAACGGGTGGCATCTCTCTGGCTGAGAAAGCCATTTTACCCCAGAATACGCTGCCTCTCGCTCCCCGACGCACTCTGGACCCTATTCTTTTCAAAAAGAAGCTGAAATCTTTACTATTTCCCCAAATCTAGCTCCTTGCTATGTCTCTCAAGGTTTGCGCCGGGACACTCTTGCAGTATAAATGAAAATAACATAACATAAGTGCTGCGGCCCACTAGTATAATTTAATTTACCAGCACTAGGCACGTGTAGTGCACTTTACTTGGAACTTATAAGTAAATTAAATATACCAATTGGGGATAAACAATTATTTCCATGTTTTAGGGTTAGAGTACATGCACTGTAGCACTGGTTAGCTGTGGTAAAGTTCTCAAAGTCCTAAGGCCAGCAAAAAGGAATTCAGAAAAATAAAGGAGGAAGATAAAAAACTGGGTCGAAGGGCACCCTAAGGCAGTCAGGTCTAACGAATATAATGACATTAATGATAACAATCATAAACAAATAACAATAAAACATAAATAATAATAAAATCACAACCATTAGACGGCTAACACAATCAATAAATACTTTCACATTAGTATTGAAATTCCTCTTTTGACATTTGTAAATGCTGTTGATAACATGTTACTATAGTTTTCTTCTGATATTAATGTTGTTTTCCTTTTTCTTACGGCAGGTGTTTGTATGTGGTGATGATAGCACATCCAAGCAAATGGTAATGGACATTTCCCGCTCTCTTGGGCTATCACCACTTGATCAAGGATCTTTGCTGGCTGCCAGAGAGGTAGAAAACTACCCACTTCAGCTATTTCCGATGTGGAGGCTGCCGATTTACATTGCGCTGGGATTGACGGTCTCCCTGTTCATCTACTGCGTAGTCACTATTGTGATATTCACCCATGTTAACGATGGGCAAGATGTCTCATTTCGAATAGCAATTTCAATTCCTAACAAGGTCTTTCCCATAGTCTCTCTCATGCTACTTGCCTTAGTTTACCTTCCAGGTATATTTGCTGCAATTTTTCAGTTGTACAGAGGAACAAAATACAGCCAGTTCCCTGAATGGCTGGATCGATGGATGCTATGCAGAAAGCAGCTTGGACTGGTAGCCTTGGCCTATGCGTTTCTGCATGCAATCTATACCCTGGTAATACCAATCCGCTATTATGTACGCTGGAGGTCAAACAACTTTATTATTTCACAGGTAATGTTTTGATTCAAGTAACAATGCATGTTTTGTCTACTTTTTTATGATTTACAAATGATTTTAAATCTTTTTGGAACAGTTGTGCACATTTACCCTTGTGCTTCCCAGTGACATCAAAACGTGGGACGATCTCACACTAAAATTGATAGTTAATTCATTTTCCTTATTCTGGGGTAAGGAATCAAATTTCTTCTTCTGTCAGATTTCAGCAGTTTGGTGAGTAAACACAAATTCCATTGGGCTATGTCTCCGGTGACCCATTCTCATTGCCAAGTAATGTACACACTGCTGTGAACAGTAGGGAGTGACACTGGAGTAAGAGGGTTTTTATCAATCCTGCATTCTTGAATTTCAATTTGCCTCTCTTGGTCCTGTGATGGGTTCTTCAATTACAGATGAAGAGAAAATCATGGGATAAGATCATAGCTAGCTGGGGGTTGAGGGTTAATGAGTAGGCTTTCTGAGCGGGTCGATGGCAAAGAAGATGGGGAAATAGGGTATCTGTGGCTGGGGTGTAACAGTAGAACCGCCTGAGGCAGCTAGCAATGACTCATGATGGTGATGGTTGGGAGTTTTCAGTTTAGAATAAATTGTGACTGTTATTAGGTAGCATGAGGCTGAACTAAAGTAGATTCCATGGTTGTGGACAACCTCATTCTACCAACTCAGTGTTACATATCAGGATATTCGTACCTGTATTGTATGAGTGTATTCTTCAATTTATTTTGCAAACGGTTCAGGAGAAGAATCATCAATCACACATAGACAAGGTGCAGGTTCCATTTCAACTGAAATAACATTTACATTCAACCCTGGTAATCTAAGTCAAATTCATTTTGGCTAAAAAGACACATCTTCCTCATATTTGTGTGAGAGAAAGTTGAGCAAGCTGTGGGTGCACAAAATTCCAATAAAAACATTACCCTACTTGCGTGGGTGGGCACAGTGCCTGTGACAGGATTCACCCCACAACATGACCTTCAGAAGTCACTATTTGCCCGGCAAAACCAGCACTTTGTTTACAGTCTGGGTAGCTTCAGAATTTGGGCCATTGCGCAGCTGCCACTCAGGGAAATCTGCCATTTCTACCTAATGTGGCATTTCTGAAAACAAGACATCGGGGGAACTCCAGAGCAGGACTGACTCGTGTGGCTACCCGTAACGTTTCTTACACATATTGCCCTTCAAACATCAAGATTTGGTAAAAACATTTGGCATTCATTTTCCTCATATTTCAGTGAGAGGAAGTTCCAGAATGTGTGGGTGTTAGATTTAGGGGTCTCTAGTTGGCACAGGTAGGTACTTGTGACAAATAGGGACCCTTTCCTCTAGTCAGGGTAAGGGGGTACACTCCTAAAATAACCCCTGCTCACCCCCTTGGTAGCTTGGCACGAGCAGACAGGCTTATCTCAGATGCAGTGTGTAAAGCATTTGTGAAAACATACAGTAATCAAGTGACAACACTACAGATGGACACCACACAGGTTTTATATCAAAAATAAGTATTCTTTACATAGACTTATCACAAGACCACAAACAACAAAAATCCACAATACCATACTTAAGATGGTAGTTTTAGCTTAGTTCTCTTTAGTTCTTAAAATGCAAAACTTTGAGTCAATGTACCTTAAGATGCGACACGGAGGGCAACAAAAGTGTTGCAGCGATGGAAATGCGGCAAAGATTCGGTGCAAAGAAATAAAGATGGCGCTTTCTCCTTGATGCGACACGCTTCCTGGTGAGGCAGTGGCGTCTGCAGCGACATCGATCCTCTCCCCCGGCGATGGGAGATGCTTGACACAATGCGAGCCGCAACAGGCCCTGCAACACGCATCCCAGTGATGCGGTGGCGACGTCGATCCTCTCTCCTGGCGATGCGAGTTGCTTCCACAATGATGCAAGCCGCGACAGGCCCTGTGACACTCTTCCCGGTGATGCGGCGGCACCCGAGCGACATCGATCCTTTTCTCCGGCGTTGAGCCGCGACAGGCCCTGCGACACGCTTCTTGGCGATGCAGCAGCATCAGATGGGACGTCGATCCCCTACTCCTGCGACACGCTTCCCGGTGATGCGGCGGCCTCTGCGGCGACGTTGATCCTCTCCTCCGGCGATGCGAGGCACTTTGTGCTACGAAGCGGCAGTTCTGCAACAAGCTTCTCGATCGAGTCGCGCTTCCAGCTCCTTGCGAAACGCAGTCCCCAAATAGTCCAACACAACTGTAGGCACTTCAGGAGATCTCTAGAGGAGCTGGTGGGTGAAGTCTGTTGTCCCTGAGACTTAAGCAGGAGGCAAGCTCTGTTCCAAGCTCTTTGAGATCCTTACACAAGTTAATGAAAGTACACACAAAGTTCCTCTCTCCTTTCTTTGGCAGTCAGGGATCGTTTCTCCTCAGTTTCTTCGGGTTCATCTCCTCAGCAAAGGTTACTTCTTGTAGTCCAAAAGTGATCTAATTTCTTGGGATCAGGGTTCATATATTTATACCCCAAAATCCTTTGTCCTCTGAGGGCAGAGGGGCCTTTGCCTAGTCCAAACCAGTTCTGGAGCACTCTGTTTGCACGACTCCTTCTTTCCATTCAAAGTGCAGAGCAGAAACATCAGATGCACACAGAGGGTGGAGCCAGGACTGTGGGGGGCAGGCACAGTCATATTCAGATCCCAGGTGCAACTCCTCCCTCCCATCTAGATGCAGATCTCTCTATTCACCACTGGGCTGACTCATTCTATCTTCTGGAATTCCCAAGCCCTGTCACTCAAACTCCAGACAAGGAATACACAACCTAGCAGAAGCAGGCCTGGATAGTTAGACAAGAAAATACCTAATTTCTAAAAGTGGTATTTTCAAACGCAGAATGTTAAAACCAACTTCACTAAATATGTATTTTATCATTCTGAGTTCAGGAATACTAAACGCAAATTTCTTCCTTGTTCTCTGAGTCAGTTAGGATTATAAGATGTAATAATTTAACTGCCCTTTCTGGCCTATGGAGAACAGGAAGCCTTGCAGTAGTGAAAAATGAAAATGGCTATAATTCACTATTAGGACATGCCACACACACCGGGCATGTCAGAACTCATACTTACAATGTACCCTGCCCTTGGCCCTACCATAGGGGTGTCTGATATGAAGAAAAGGGAAGGTTGAGGGACTGGCAAGTGGGTGCACGTGCTCAGTCAGCATAGCAGTACCAGCTGCACACAGGCCCTGCAATGGCAGGCCGTAGACACACTTTTACAGGCTGCTTCTGTGGGTGGCACAACCAGTGCTGCAAGCCCACCAGCAGCATTTGGATTCACAAGCCCTGGGCACACTCAGTGCACTGTACTAGGGTCTAACAAGTAAACCAAATCAGCCAATCATGGAGTCACTAATCCATACATCAATTTACAATAGGGAGAGCATATTCACTTTAGCACTGATCAGCAGTGGTGAAGTGACCAGAGTCATGAAATAGCCAGCAACAGGTCAGGGTCAGAAAAAATAGAGGAGGAAGGCAAAAAGTTCAGGAATGACCCTGCAAAAACGGCCAAGTCCAACACAACCCCCTTCCAGCCAAACGCAGGGTAGACCAATCACTACCTTGATGGTCTTCCTTGCTTTGGGTGATAGAACAGGAACCTGGCCTGCAACAGCAGGGACATATTTCAGTTCTACGCCAATCCGAACCCATTTCACTTCCTCTGTCCATACTCTCTGGGCCCATCAACCCATGTGAAACCCTTCTCCTCACCTGTGGACACCATCTGTCCAGCACCTAACCTTAGCTTGCTCACAGATGTGTTCCAACAGACAGACATCAAGCCACAGTGGCCACTGACCGTTGTCAGGGATGAGACCCAGGCCTTATGCCTCTCAGGGCTCTGAAACCTCTGTGGCCTCAGAGAGCAGGAGGTAGTAGCCCAGGTGCTTGGCACCCTTTGTCCACTCTCCCTCCTGTCAGGTCAGGTATGCCATCCTGACACTGACACACCAGCCCCAGGCCTGTACTCGGCAGTTGAACAAGAGACTGGAGTGGGCTCTCCCACACCCTGTCCTCCTCATTGGGGCTCTGTACCCTCCCACCTGGAGCAGTACCCACTTCCAGAATTGTCCAGGATGCCTGTAGCAGGTGTCCTGCACAATTCCCCTACCAGTTCAGGGGTTCTATCCTGCAACTGGGCTTCCAGGTCAGGGGGGGGCCTGAACCTGGCCCTCCTACCTAGGGTTTAAACCCTCAGGCTGCACCAGGGTCAGAGGTAAGGACTCCCTCCCTCTGCAACCTCTTCCAGAGCACTGCACCCTCCCAACTTGAGTGGTATTGCTAGAAGCTACATTGGTCAGGACACTGCTTACAGTTGCCCCTTCCTCCAGGTCATACAACATTAAACCTGGCTTCCCAACCCAGGGACCAAACCCTACGGTTGAACACTTGCCCGGCGCACCAGGACTTCCTTGGGAGCACGAATGCCCCCCTGAGGGTAACACATAACTCATGTGTTGTGTGATAGTCTGCCTGGCACAGATCTCCTGTCCCCTTTCCATCTGACAGTGCGCGAAGATCCCAGAGGCCAGAAGTGGTGTCACCAGGGTCATTCACTTGCGCGCAGCCCTTTTGGCTGGCCCCTGACCCACTGGTTCTTCCACTGGGGACTCTTTCCCCCTCTCATCCCTCAGTCTGGACTTCTGTACCCTCCACTTAGGAGCGGCATTGCCAGACACCAGAACTGATGGAGTTCTGATTACAGACACTCCCAGCTCACCAGACACTAGGGGATCCCCCTCAACGGGCTGCTCATCAGGACAGCCTAGGCTCCCCACCTGGTGTTGCCTTAAAGAACCATCCAGGCTCTGAGACTGGGTTTCGGGCACCTTGGGACATGCAGCCCCACACTCACTCCTTCTCCACTGATACAGGACGTGAGCCCCTACACCCCTCCCACTGCAATGGGACCTAGCTGGTCTACTCTGTAGCACTTCCACCACTCTGGGTTGGAATATACCTGAGCCACTCCCCACAGGGTCACTCCCCAATGCCTCTCCAGACCCTCTGGAATCCACTAAAAGGTCTGCCTCCAATGTGAGATCCCAGATGTCAGAGAACTCACTCTCCATTAGGTGTTGGCATGGTGCTGGAAAACAGGGACTTACAATATGGTCTCCCGCAGTTGGATTACACAGCCCCCTACAAGGGTAAACCAAACTATCCTTCTCCTCACCATCCAGTGCCTCACACACGTACTCCACACCACTCTCCTGAGATTGGCAAGACAGTATCTGACTGTGTCTGTCATTCAACCCACACTCTTCTGGGCGGTCTTCGCATTCACATACCAGGACTTCAACCGTGAGGGAACCCCTCTCCCTGCACCTCTCATCTAGAGTCAGTAGTGTGTCCCTCCCACCACTAGGACCATGAACCCCTGCATCAGTTGCCCCATTCTCCTCAGGGATACTGCATACTACTGGAGCTACCTCATGTCCTTGATCCTCCTGGTGTATGTTACCCCCCTCCAAGTCAGGCGCCACATCTCTGGGTGTATATACTGCTCCCTCAGCACTAGATAACTCAATTGTGCTGCCACCATCTGAGCTGGATTCCATCCCCAACTCAGCAAAGCTCGCTCTCATAGCTTCACACTTTTCTTTTTTCTGGTCTGAGACACTCATGGCCTCAAGCCTCTCGAGCTCCAAATCAGGCTCCCTCTTTATCAACTCATGCTCAAACTGCATCCTCTTTTCTTCTAGGGCCAATTTCCAAGTTTGCAACTCAAATTCAACTGTGCACTTAACTTGAGCTTGGCCAGCTCCAATTCGTGCATCCTGTTTTCTTTCCTGTCAACCAGTTCCTCTGGGGATAGGCCTCTGGTAGTGACACTGCTACCTGTCGGGGAGGTTACTCTCCTCCCTCCCAATCACAAACAACAGATGCTATGGATGCTGCTTTTCTAATGGTGGTAAAACTTGGCAGTTTGCAAAAATAGAAAATCCCAGGAAAACAATCTACCAAAAGTATGTGGTTGCGTTTTGGTCTGCACTCACTAGTAGTGTCCACCAATCACTGTATATGAGTCACAAATGCAAGTCCAGAATCCTCACCGCTGACCACAAATGTTAGATTTGGGGGTCTCTAGTGGCACAGGTAGGTACTTGTGACAAATAGCGACCCTTGCCTCTAGTCAGGGTAAGGGGTACACTCCTAAAATAACCCCTGCTCACCCCCTTGGTAGCGTGACACGAGCAGACAGGCTTATCTCAGATGCCGTGTGTAAAGCATTTGTGAACACATACAGTAATCAAGTGACAACACTACACAGGTTATGTATCAACAATAAGTATTCTTTATATAGACTTATCACAAGACCACAAACAACAGAAATCCACAATACTATACTTAAGATGGTAGTTTTAGCTTAGTTCTCTTTATTTCTTAAAATGCGACACTTTGTGTCAATGTACCTTAAGATGCGACACGCAGGGCAACGAAAGTGTTGCAAGGATGGAAATGCGGCAATGATCCGGTGCAAAGAAATAAAGATGGCGCTTTCTCCTTGATGCGGCATACTTCCTGGTGGGGTGGCGGCGTCTGCGGCGACGTCGATCCTCTCCCCCGGCGATGCGAGATGCTTGACACAATGAGAGCCGCAACAGGCCCTGCGACACGCTTACCAGTGATGCAGCTTCATCTGCGGCGACGTCGATCCTTTCTCCTGGCGATGCGAGTTGCTTCCACAACGATGCGTGCCGCGACAGACCCTGCGACACTCGTCCCGGTGATGCGGCGGCGCCTGCGGCGACGTCGATCCTTTTCTCTGGCGATGAGCTGTGACAGGCCCTGCGACACGCTTCTCGGAGATGCGGCAGCATCTGATGCAACGTCGATCCTCTACTCCTGCGACACGCTTCCCGGTGATGCGGCGTCTGCGGCGATGTCAATCCTCTCCTCCGGCGATGCAAGGCGCTTCGTGCTGCGAAGCGGCAGCAGCAGTTCTGAGACACGCTTCTCGATCTTGAGTTGCGCTTCCAACTCCTTGTGACACGAAAGTCCCCAATAAGTCCAAAACAACTGTAGGCACTTCAGGTGATCTCTTGAGGAGCTGGTGGGTGAAGTCTGTTGTCCCTGAGACTTCAGCAGGAGGCAATCTCTGTTCCAAGCTCTTGGAGATCCTTACACAAGTTGATGAAAGTGCACATAAAGTTCCTCTCTCCTTTCTTTGGCAGTCAGGCAACCACTGCAGGCCAATCCTCCAAGCAGCACTTCAGCTTAGGGATAGTCTCTTCTCAGTTTCTTCAGGTTCATCTCCTCAGCAAAGGTTTCTTCTTGTAGTCCAAAAGTGATCTAATTTCTTGCGATCAGGGTCCCAATATTTATTCCCCAAAATTCTTTGTCCTCTGAGGGCAGAGGGTCCCTTGCCTAGTCCAAACCAGTTCTGGTGCACTCTGTTTACATGACTCCTTCTTTCCTTTCAAAGTGCAGGGCAGAAACATCAGACGCATCACGGGGGGTGGAGCCAGCACTGTGGGGGGCAGGCAAAGTCCTATTCAGGTACCAGGTACAACTCCTCCCTCCCATCTAGATGCAGATCTCTCTATTCACCACTGGGCTGACTCATTCTGGCTACTGGAATTCTCTAGCCCTGTCACCCACACTCCAGACAAGGAATACACAACCTAGCAGAGGCAGGCTTGGATAGTTAGACAATAAAATACCTACTTTCTAAAAGTTGTATTTTCAAACACAAAATGTTAAAACCAACTTAATTAAAATAGGTATTTTATCATTCTGAGTTCAGGCATACTAAACTCAAATTTCTACCATGTTCTCTGAGTCAGTTAGGATTATAAGATGTAATAATCTAACTGCCCATTCTGGCCTATAGAAAACAGGTAGCCTTGCAATAGGGAAAAATGAAAATGGCTGTAATTCACTATTAGGACATGCCACACACACCAGAGCATGCCCTAGTTTATACTTACAATGCACCCTGCCCTTGGGCCTACCATAGGGGTTCTCTCAAAGTAGGAGCTCAGAGGGAAAACTTTGGACACAGGTACCCGCCACTCATATCATTATAATCACAACAACCTGGTCCTTATCTCCATAGGCAATATATTCTACAACATCCTTTGTTGACTCGTTGGTGTAGTTACACTTAACCTCCCACCCACTGAAAAAGTTACAACAATGTGTGCCTATCATTTAAAACATCCTCGCAAGTTCTATGTGTGTCACTCCAACTGTGTCTATATCTATAGTGTCTACTCTCAGTCAAGCGTCATGCAACCCCATGCAAGGAGACAGAGAGAAATACATCAGACCAAATCAGAAAATAATCAGAGAAAAATGTGTGGATGGTGGGTAGGAACCTCACGGGAGCAACCACCAGGGAACTGCTGACAGGTTCTCGTCAGTATGTTCCTTTTCTCATCATTGGCTCCTTCCCACCAGAATTCAAAAAAACTGGAAAATAGGAAAAATGTTTAAAGTAAATCCTAATCAACTTAAAGGTGTGTATGCCTATAGCACTCCTGTGCATCTACCCCCTCGGTATCAACACCGCTACTCAGTGTGATCCTATGCGTTAAAAAGTGGAGTTAGATAACCCTGGCTATCTGAACAACTTTATTCCATACTGGGTATCTACTCCCATTAAAACCAAAACCTTGCCGTTGTGCTTCGTTTTGTGTTATATGAAGCCAACATGTTTCATTGCCTATCAGAAATGGTCGGCAATTTCTTCAGGGCTGGGGGTATTTTCTTCGCCACACTCAGCTGGACACTGCAGCCTTAACATCTGTAGACACAGAGGTACAGACACACAGACAGAGACATAAAAACATAAAGTGACACGTATTAGTATCAAGCCCACCTCCTCCGAGGTATATTCTGTATCCAACTATTTCAGGGACATATTGGGAGTATTACCTTTATTGCGGTGCCTACTGGCATACCTGGGGTTCTTTGTACCCTCTTACGCAGTTCAGGTCCACCTTTTAATTACTTTTGGTGGTCGCTTCACGTCGACCTGCAATTATGGGCACAGTCAGTACATGGCAGTCCCTTCCTAGCTGTCCCCATTCTCCCCGTTTTGGTGTTAGATTTGGGGCCTCATTCCTGCCATGTTCCCAATCAAGTCTCAGGGCTTTGCTACTCTTTATAGCCCTAGTATCGGTCGAGTATCTGCCTCTCCGTTCAAACTGCGGGCATCAAAACAACTCTGACTTGTCCCCATTATGTGCTCTCAGTGTCCTACCACTTTGTGCGTATGTAACTTTTTAACCCGAGTCTCTACTCCGCCCGAATGCTAGGTTCCGGGATGGGGCCGCCTGTACTCTGCCCGACTGCTAGGTTCCGGGATGGGGCCACTCGAAGTACGGTCACCACCCATTATTACCCTCTCCTTACCGCCTGTTATCACGGCGTTATCTTCGCTAGGGGCTCCCGTTCCCGCTGCAGCTGTCGGTGTTCTCGCCGATTTCCAAGAAGTAAGCGTGTGATGTCACGCGTCACATGACCCGCAAAAAGCGCGGCGGCCATCTTAGAGTGGGGATCTCTCTATTTCCTCCGTGGCAACGCTGTGTATTGTTAATAAAGTTTAGTGTTACCTCGATTTTAAATTTTAACTGCACTCCCCTATTAGGGGGGGATGGGTGCTCCTCCATTCGTTATCTTCTTAAACACCCCATCTAAAACTGCTATGAACATTGCTGCTCACTGCTTCCGCATATTTATATGCACAAATAATGTATCTTTGGCCATCGCAGAAGGTGAATGAATGTGGGGTGGTGTCATGTGATGCATTATCTGGTCATTTTGCTCACTTGCAGTGTATTAGATTCCTTAAGTATATTCAACCTTTTAAGGACCGGGTACCTCAGAGGACCCTCCTCCCAGTACTCGCTCATCTTACAGAAATTTTGTTCCACTCAATAAGGTAATTCAGACCAATCTTATCTGCCCTCTCCTGGTAAATCCAGCGAGCTTCTTTGGACATCAGCCTCGTTTCCATTGTTCTGGGGTCCCCCATGATTTTTTCTAGGATCACCCAGCGTATCTCTTTTGGTTGATGATTCGTAGATTTGTAGTGCTGTACTAGCTTTGTTGTTAGTTGTCCTGCCCTCCGCGTGCTGAGATGTTCCTGGATGCGGATCTTGGCCTTTCTGGTTGTTAGCCCAATGTAATGTAGTCCGCATGGGCTTGTGAGCCGGTATATAACGTTGGCTGTGTTGCAATTTGTCAGGCTGTTCAAGTTCCATATTTTCCCGCTCATCAGTTGGACACTCTTGGTCTTGTCAGTGAGGCCACAAACCGAGCAGCACCAGCACGGGTGATGCCCAGTGAGTGCCTCTCGTGCTGCACCCTCCTGTCTGGGTCGCGAATGCACCAATCTATCCTTCAAATTTTGGGATCTTCTGAAGGCAAATCTGGGCGGGGGCATCTTGAAGCTGCTCGTACTCAGAAGATGCCAATGTTTTCTTAGGATCCCACGGATCTTTGAGGACAGCGGATCAAAGGTAGTGACCACCGGTAAGCACTCTCCTTTTTCCTTTGGTGCTCTCTCAAGTAGGGCTTCTCTGGGAGTGTTCAGTGCCCGCTTTCAGGCAGATTTCACTATTCTTTCTGGGTAGGCACGTTGCTCCAACTTCGCCCTCAGTTCACCTGCTTCTTCCACATACTTCTGTGTAGTAGTGCAAATCCGTCTATACCGGAGGAACTGACCTACTGGCAAGTTATCGCGGAGTGCGTGAGGGTGAAATGAGTTATAATGGAGCAGCGAGTTCTTGTCAGTTGGTTTCTTGTGTACTTGTGTGGTGAGTAGATTGTTCTGGGCCGTTATGTCTGTCGAGGCCAAATTACAGGAGTTCCTTGCATGGCTGAACAATCTGGACCCTTGCCTGAAATTTACATGGCATTACAACAGGAAGACAGCTGTATATCTCGACCTCGACATAACGGCCCAGAACAATCTACTCATGGGCTGGGCCCGAGGCCAAATTACAGGAGTTCCTTGCATGGCTGAACAATCTGGACCCTTGCCTGAAATTTACATGGCATTACAACAGGAAGACAGCTGTATATCTCGACCTCGACATAACGGCCCAGAACAATCTACTCACCACACAAGTACACAAGAAACCAACTGACAAGAACTCGCTGCTCCATTATAACTCATTTCACCCTCGCGCACTCTGCGATAACTTGCCGGTAGGTCAGTTCCTCCGGTATAGACGGAATTGCACTACTACACAGAAGTATGTGGAAGAAGCAGGTGAACTGAGGGCGAAGTTGGAGCAATGTGCCTACCCAAAAAGAATAGTGAAATCTGCCTGGAAGCGGGCACTGAACACTCCCAGAGAAGCCCTACTTGAGAGAGCACCAAAGGAAAAAGGAGAGTGCTTACTGGTGGTCACTACCTTTGATCCGCTGTCCTCAAAGATCCATGGGATCCTAAGAAAACATTGGCATCTTCTGAGTACGAGCAGCTTCAAGATGCCCCCGCCCAGATTTGCCTTCAGAAGATCCCAAAATTTGAAGGATAGATTGGTGCATTCGCGACCCAGACAGGAGGGTGCAGCACGAGAGGCACTCACTGGGCATCACCCGTGCGGGTGCTGCTCGGTTTGTGGCCTCACTGGCAAGACCAAGAGTGTCCAACTGATGAGCGGGAAAATATGGAACTTGAACAGCCTGACAAATTGCAACACAGCCAACGTTATATACCGACTCACATGCCCATGCGGACTACATTACATTGGGCTAACAACCAGAAAGGCCAAGATCCGCATCCAGGAACATCTCAGCACGCTGAGGGCAGGACGACTAACAACAAAGCTAGTACAGCACTACAAATCTACGAATCATCAACCAAAAGAGATACGCTGGGTGATCCTAGAAGAAATCATGGGGGACCCCAGAACAATGGAAACGAGGCTGATGTCTAAAGAAGCTCGCTGGATTTACCAGGAGAGGGCAGATAAGATTGGTCTGAATGACCTTATTGAGTGGAACAAAATTTCTGTAAGATGAGCGAGTACTGGGAGGAGGGTCCTCTGAGGTACCCGGTCCTTAAAAGGTTGAATATACTTAAGGAATCTAATACACTACAAGTGAGCAAAATGACCAGATAATGCATCACATGACACCACCCCACATTCATTTGTCGAAGTGGATTTCTTCTACCTCGCCCAGGTATGCTCACAAAGGAAGACCAGCAGTCGGAGGTAACTGTAACATAAAAAGATTTATTGCGCTCGAGCGGGTACACCACCTCACAGCTCCATGTGGCTATGAGAGAAGTGGACAACTTACAAAGTCATAGACAGCCTTATATACTTTTGTGCTGGAATAAGCGTAGGTGGGAATGAATACACAGATCAGCAACTGCCAAGGATGATGAATGATCCCAGGACGGACCCACGTACTAGTCAGGACGAGTCACTCTGGAAACATGTATATTTGGCATGCAGAACGCAAATATAAAGGTTACTCACTAAACCCCATCAGTCATCAATAATCTTGTGATACACAGAATAAAGCAGAACTATGCATAACTTGTGCCAAATATAAACATAGGCGGGCCTGTGGTTACAGAGTCAGGCGCTCACTTGATTACTCATCCGGATATGGAACAAAAGGTTATGTCTCTTGTGTCAACAGTAATTTGTCACCATCAGCAGTGTTTAGTTAACTGTAATACATTGGCAGTAGTTAGGTAGGAAAATTAAACAAATGAGTCATTGACCTTTAAGCAATGCACCCTGCTCTACTTGTGTGTCATAAAGCAAAGTACAAACATATGCTCTGGGGTCGATCGATGTATCATCGTTTCTTTGTGCAGATGAAGTGGCCATGTTATATGTGCTGGGGAGGCAGGCTAGAGAAGACCTAACACAAAATGGCTGTTGGGAAATACAAAATGGAGGAGCTTTCGTCCATCACAAAAACTGTATTTTCACAATCGACCCTTTGGACGCAAGGTCCAACATTTTGCTGTGGCCTAATGTACATGTTCGTAGATAGGCCGGCTGTTACTATAGTGTGCCTCATTGCGCTCATTAACATAGTCAACTGTGTTGGTGTCAGTGGGGCTGTTATCCGAGATATCAATATCCATCAATTGTTGAGTTTCAATATCTCTCATTATAAGTGCATTGGACACTGTCACAGGGGGCATCGGGGGTGGTTTGAGCAATCGCCCCAGACACTGGCAGCACATGGGCAGGCAATTAATAAAAATGCAGCACCCAATCACCACGAGGGAGATAATCACTAGAAACATCCCTATCTTCCAGCCCCAAGCAGATAAAGCATTCCAAAAGGAACCTACAGGGTCCCAGGGGCCAACATCATTATGGGCCTGAGCTCCTATATCATATAGTCTCTTGACAGCTTCTCTAACTGATGTAGATGAGTCAGGAACGTATGAGCAACAGGAGGACCCGATCACCCTACAGACTCCACCCCGTTCTGCTAACATCATGTCTAGCACAACCCTGTTTTGAAGGGCAACGAGTCTAAGAGCCTTCAGCTCAACTGTGATGTTCTCAATTACACCTGCGGTCTCCTCTATAGTCGCCTCTAATAGACGGGACAACCTACGTATGTTTCTGGAGTTTATGGCAGGGCCATACCAAGGAACAAAGGCCTTTAGCACATCACCAGCTATCTCACCCACTGTATCTCCTTGATCAACACTCCTCCTGCCCCTTAGAGTTCTGGATGCTCTATTCACTTCTGCAGTACTTTTTACAGACAATGCTGGTGTTACAAGACCCAGGTGGCAGCAGCCACCCCAGTTCACTGGCAGCCAAATGTAGGCCCTGGAACCACAAATGAAATAGACTGAGTCACCAACATAAAGTGGAACAGTTATTTCCTGGGAAGACACTTCAAATGTTATATTGCAATTGGTACTATTCCCCATGTCAGTGGTACCGTTACTCCTGATACATATACTCCCAAGTACACTACGCTGCCTCATTTTCAAAAATGGTACCTGTCTTGTGTCCCTCTGGAGCGGAGGTGCGCTATCATTTTTTATCAAAGACAGTGGGGTGAATATATTTGAAAAGGGGAATGTTGCATTGGGCAAAATAACTTCAGAGCAATTCCCTGCCTGGAGAATGTCTTTGTCATAATGGGTATACAAGGAGGCAGTTGATGTTCTGGTGGTAGAACGGGGAGTTACTAAGCTACTGAAAACTCTTATTAACTCAACTTTCAGCATTGCAATGTGTAATGCATAACAGGACGCCTCAAATGGCAGGGGTACTTGGAGAAGGGGTATACCTTCATCTACATAAGCTGGGAATTGCATACAGATCCAACAATTATTTTTATCAATGACTTGGTGGGTCTGATGAAGTAAGGTAAGGAAAGAATTGTGACGCATCTCCTCTCTGTGATCCATATCCTCTGGTGGTACTGTAACTGAGGGGACAAAGTCAGAGGGAAGCTCTGATGGAAGCGGGGCTGTTTTTGCAATAGGATGGTAGATCTCTAGAAGATATAGTAAACCAATGACCAAAGACATTATGCAAAACAACATACAAAATATGCATAGTTTGGAGTACCAACGCCCCTTTTTGTTCAATTTAAGGGTGGAATATGTATCCTCCATCTCTAGTAAAGGAAGGTGTCTTGTTGTTCTTCCAAACAAATATACCATTCGAAATATTCCGTATTTTGAAATATACAATCTCACAAGTGCGGCAGTTCAACAGTGTTCGTTATAGGCCTCACTGTTACAGACCTTGCAATTGGTGGAAATAACACAAATTCGACCTCACACCCTCTCCTCCTATGGGTCGCTGGGCTTCGGAGGTGATCCTTTCTTCTCTTTGCAGATCAGAGTTGGCAGTGTCCTTATTCTACTAACCTCACTGCACAAGTTAGTCCTTTAAAGTTGGCACTATTCAGTGCGGCAGTTGGTGCTTGCTCCGTCCTAAGCACTCTTCAATTTCCTTGGGCGTAGATTGTATCCTGATGCAGCTGGTTGATCATCGATGCGTGCAGGAGTGCAGTCACCAGTCCTTCGGTCAGAACGGTCCTCTTCCGGGGGCAGCTCTGGCCAGAATGGTGGTGCTCTCTTCACGTTTGAAAGATGAATCCAGTTTTTGTGTCCGTCACATCGAACCGCCGTCTGTGTGACTAACAAAACCTGCGTTGGCCCTTTCCACCTGGGCTGTAGGCTGTTCTTCCTCACAAAGTTTTTGGTCAGGACCCAGTCCCCGGGCCTGATATCATGCACTTCTCCTTCCAGAGGCGGGGACCAAGTGTCTCTGACCTGTTGGCGAATGGTAGACAGGGCAGAAGTTAGTTCTTTACAATAATCCAATAAAGCAGAATGCGTCAACTCTTGCAATTTTGGTGGAGAGGCAAACCCATATACATTTGCTGGTTTCCCCATAACGAGCTCATATGGAGAGAGTCTGTTTTTGGATGTAACAGTTGTCCTCATGGAGAACAAGGCTAAGGGCAAAGCATCTACCCAACTGAGAGTGCTTGATGCACATATTTTTTGCAGTTTATTTTTCAATGTAGCGTTGCAGCGCTCCACAAGCCCTGCCGCTTTTGGGTGATACACTGAATGGAACTTTTGTTGCACCCCTAATCCTTGACATACTAGATCCATTATTTTATTCGAAAAATGTACCCCGTTATCAGACCAGAGGCTTCTGGCCAAGCCGTAGCGTGAGAAGTACTCTTTCAGCAACATCTTGGCCGTGCTTAATGCGGTGTTGTCTTTCAAAGGGAATGCCTCCACCCAATTACTGAAACTACATATAACAACCAAAACATATCTCTTGCCATTGGCAGGGGGCATTTCTATGTAATCCATCTGAAGGCATTCAAAGGGGTATTCTGGCAATCTAAAATGACCCGGTGGTACTTGTATCCCTTTTCCTACATTATGGAGAGCACAGGTCATACAGTTCTTGGATAATTTTACAGCTGTCTTCCTAATGTTTTTGTTGACCCATATCTTTTCAATGGTATTTGTCATTCCATCAGCCCCCAAGTGTGCCGGACCATGAACCATGTGAAGCATGGGTAGGAGAAAACTGTCGGGCAGGACCCACTTTTTCAAATCACCAAGTGTGTGCATCCAAGCCCCAAAATGTGTGTCAAAATAATATCCTTCCTTAACCCACTGCTTCTTTTCATCTTCACTTGCAAAGTCTTGAATGTCTTTTATCTCCTTATATGGATCAATATTTGTCTCTTCTTCTTTAGATCGTGACACTACATATGTTAAGGTGTACTCACTCAATGCAGTGTGTTTTGCTGTTTCATCGGCAAAAGCGTTTCCCTGACCTACATGGTCTGTAATTTTCTTGTGTGCACTACACTTCATGATAGCCAATTTAGTCGGTAATGCAAGAGCATTTAGCAGTCTGGTAATCAAGGTGCCATGCTGTATTTTTGCACCTCCAGATGTGATGTACCCTCTTTCGGCCCATAACCGGCCGAAGTTATGTGCCACCCCCCAGGCGTATTGGCTGTCGGTGTAAATGTTTACGGCTAACTTCTCTGAGAGCTCACATGCTCTAGTTAAGGCGATCAACTCGGCTGCCTGAGCAGACATCTGTTCTATTTTACATGTTTCAACAACTGTCTTATTTGTTGTGATTGCATAGGCTGCAGAGGTAGTTCCATCTGGTCTTTTTAGACAAGAGCCGTCCACAAATAGTGTTCCATCGACATTTTGCATAGGTGTGTCTGCCAAATCTACTCGACCTTTTGTTTCAGTTTCAGTAACAATCACGCAATCATGTTGTACTTCATCCTGCTCCAAAGGGAGAGGCATCAGAGTAGCTGGATTTATGGTGTTACACCTCTGCAAGGTCACGTTAGTGGCCATTAGTATTAGCTCATACTGAGTCAACCTGGCATTAGTTAAATGTTGAGTTTTGGTTTTGTTCAGCAGTATGTCTACTGAATGAGGTACGTAAACCACAACTGGATGTCCAAGTACAATAGAGTCTGCCTGTCTTACTGCAGCAGCCGCCGCAGCAACATTTCTGAGGCAGTTCGGTAGACCTCTTGCTACCGGATCCAATGTTGAGGAAAAATAGGCACATGGTCTATTCTTCTCTCCATTTTTCTGGGTTAGTATAGCCATTGCGCATCCTTCTTTCTCATGTACGAACAATGCAAAGTTCTTAGTGTAATCTGGTGTGCCCAAAGCAGGTGCATTGCATAAAGCAGTTTTCAAAGCCACAAAGCTATCTTGATGCTCTTGATCCCAAGGAACAGGATCTTCCACATCTTTGTGAGTCAAGGACAGTAATGGCTTGGCCAGATAAGAGAAATTTGGTACCCATTGCCTACAAAAGGAGACCATTCCAAGAAATGCACGCACATCTTTTTGTGTTCTAGGTCTGGGAATGTTCTGCACTGTTTGTATTCTGTCAGATGATAATCTCCTCCCACCTTTCGACAGGAGATGACCTAGGTAGGTTACCTCCTGTTGACAGTACTGTAGCTTAGCTGGCGAAACCTTGTGTCCATGCGAAGCAAGAAAAGTTAGAATAGCATGCGTAGCTTGCTTACAAATTTCATTTGTTTCAGCTGTTAACAGTAAATCATCCACATATTGCAGTAATACTGTACCTGGTGGTAAAGCACAGTCATCTAGTTGTCTCTTTAATGCCTGACTATAGATGCTAGGGCTTTCTGTATACCCCTGGGGAACCCGACAAAATTTATACGATCGCCCATGGAAACTGAAACTGAACAGATACTGGCTGTCTGGGTGTATGGGGATACTGAAGAAGGCATTCTTCAGATCTATAACGGTAAACCACTGGGCTGAAGGTGGTACAGACGAAAACATTGCTGTAATGTCGGGTACAACAGGGTATTGTGGTTCCACTATTTTATTTATGGCTCTCAAATCAACAATCATCCTATATTTGATCTGTCCTGTTCCATCATCACGCTTAACCACAGGTAAAATTGGACTGTTACAGGGACTGCTTGTAACTTCTTGTATTATCTCCCGTTGCAATAAGTCTGAGATAACTAATTTCAGACCTTCCTCACCTTCTTTTGATATTTTATACTGGGGGATGCGAGGTAGTCTGACATTTGGCTTTACTGTAATATGCACTGGCTCAATATCCATTTTCCCTACATCGTTTGGTCCGTGTGCCCATAAATTTGGATCAATATCTCGCAGTTCAGGCGGAATGTTATTTTTATCTGTAACCATGTATTGTCTAGACACTTTTTGCTTCTTACAAGTTAAGTAAACACCATCTGGTGTACAGTATATAGTAGCATGCATCATTTTTAAAGCTTTTAAACCAAGCAAATTTAGCGAACATTTCTCTGTTAGTACAAATGGCATACTCCCTGTTATAGGACCAATTGTGAAGTCCAATGGTCGTGAAATGGGGCTTGTGACAACAGCATTTGAAAATCCCACCGACTTATCTAATCTTCCCGAGAGAGGAACATGGGGGAGCAAGCGGTGGGAAATCGATGTATTAGTGGCACCAGTATCTAGAAGAAATTTCCTCTCCTCACCTTCAACTACCATTTTTACATATGGGCCTGAAGAATCCACTGGTATCTGCACTCGCTCCCTGTCCTCTCCTGGGCATCCCTATTGTGTCCAGTCCTCGTTGTCATCATATGGTGTATAATCTTGAGTGAAATACGCATTGTTCCTATTATTGTCAAAATAATTTGCCTGCTCAGTGTCACTGTAATTTCTTTGCTGTCCTCTACCTCTCCCCCTGTCTGCACGGGGAGTTGAATTTCCTCTGTAAGTGTTTGCACTATTTCTCATAGTTTGACCCTTGCCCTGTAAGTAAGGGCACTCATTCTTCCAATGTCCCTCCTCATAGCAGTTAGCACATTGATTATATCCTAACCCTGCTCTCTGTTGCGCCGGAGCTGAAGCAGCGCGACCAACCCCACGACTACGTCCACCTGCCCTCTGAAAGTTTGTACGTCCTCTTGACCTTCCTCTGTCAGGAAAAGCTTGCTGCATTAGCGCTTTTGTCTTCAATTCCTTCATTTGCTTATCCTTTTTTCCCTTGTCTGAATTTCTCTTATTTTCATAATAGCACGCCATTGTCAATAACTCAGCTGGATCTTTAGCAGTCCAGGTACTTTCGTATGTCTTTATACTGTCCGATAGCTCCGGTAAAATGTTATTAACAAACTGATTAGCAAAAATGCGCTTTCCTTGTACTGTCTGGATGTCCTGTCCACTGTGTCCTTTAAAAATCTCTTCTATTCTGCTAAAAAAATCAGTCACTTCTTCTCCCTCCTTCTGTCTACATGCAGTCATTTTATCCCAGTCTACTTTTTGTCTAGGCAGAATTTCCTGCATGCGTGTTATAATGTGTCCAGGTAAATCTTTTAACACTTGTGGCACATCCTCTCCTGCTGCTCTACGATTATCCGCAGCCGCTATCGCTCCCCAGTTAATGTGTGCCGAATTATGATCCCTAACGGGGCGCCACAATTCCTGCGGTACCAAAAAATCGAACAGAAGGTCAACATCTTTCAATATCATGGGCGTTAAACTAAGAGCAGATTCAAGATGCTCATAAAACACTTTTGGATTACTTCTAGGATCAGGCAACTCTTTCTTTAGGGCCAATAAATCAGCCCTCGTCCATGGGGTGTGCACATATTGCCTGATGGCGGGGAGGTTTCCACCCCTTGGATCAGGAATTGGGTGTACTTCTCTCATAGGGAAAGCTGCGGTATCATGCTCGTGTTCTGGACCAAAATGCTGGTAGATATGTTGACCGGTGGCGTTATGCATAATAATATCTAGCTCTTTGTGATAGTGATAACAAGCATTAAATGCATTTTCACATTCTGTGTTCGTTAATATGGATTGTTCGCTCTCCCTCCATAATTTGTGTAACCACATTGGTATTCTAAAAAGAACAGGACTATTCTCTAACAAGAGTTCACAGTAGTCAAGCAATCTAGTCGCCATGCTATTAATAACAAGATTTCTAGCTCTTAGTTCCTTCATTCCCTCAAATGTTTCCCAGGCTCCTCTCTTTGTTATGTCCCCAAGATCCATCCATTTTTGTGCCATCTTTTTTATAGTTTCTTTTTCATCACGACCTAATCGGGTGTGTCTAACGTACATGTCTGGTGTTCGCCTATTTGTCATTGGTGATCTAAACCACGGGGAATTCGGCCAAATGTTTGCTCTTTGTGCGTCTGATGCGGGGGAATCACTTTGTGAAGCGAGGGGTGTCATTGGTACTGGAAGTGTCACGCTGGAAAGTGCTGGAGTGGACGGTGTTGCTGGGATGCTTCCTACAGATCCATATGTGCCCTGCAAAGTATTAGTAGGAGAGACTGTTTGTTGGGCGGTTAGTTGGGCCTGAGCTGGTGCAGCGGGGGCGGATGCTTGTTGGGCCGGTACAACGAGAGGGTGCACAGGCTGTGCTTGTGGTGGGGCAACAATATTAGGCTGTTGGCCCCCAATACCCGGACCTGGTGGGGGTGGCGGTATTTGGACGACATTATATGGAGGAGGTTTGTCTAACAAGTCCTCTAATACCTCATCAAGAGGAGGGCAATTCCTTTGGTCTACTGCGATAAAGCATTTTTCTGTTTTCATCCTAAATTCTCTGTCATGCTGTTCTATATTCTCACTTATCTTCATATTATTATAATCTGCCACTTTGGCCGTAGTTGTTTTATTCTTTTCTCTCTCTCTATCTTGTTTTTGTTTCATGTTCCTAGTTCTAGCATATTTCTCCCATGTTTGAAATGCTTCAAACATAGCAGGTCGGACTTTTCGTTCCATCATACATTGCTGTAAATACTGTAACTTGGCTAAATCAAAGGTACCATCAATAGGAAACTGTAATTCTTTATCCTTTTTTGTGTACTCATGCCATATTCTATTGTATAAATTCACATTTATTCCCTTTTTTATCATTAATATCCAACCTGGACTATCTTCAACAGGGGCGGGGACGCTTTCGTCCAACTGGTGACCTGACTTTATACAACAGAACGTTTTAGAAATGCATTTCTTCATTGTTCCTATTTATTCTTTTAGTTATAACTATCCTTTTACTCTTTTACTCGAAACTTATTCAACAACCCTAGTTAACCAAACTTCTTTTTAATAAAACATGCAACAGAACAATCTCACCAATCTGTGGTGTGTCCTGAATCGTCCGACTGTTGGTCTTCGGACAACACGTCTGTTTCAGAAGGGATCAGCTCGTGGACCTCTGCCGGGGAATCCTGTGTCAAGAGGCCAGTCGGGACTTCAGATGGCAGCTGCTGCGGAGAAACGCCGTCTCCTTCGTGCAGGGGCCCCTACGATCATTCGGTCCTCAGTCGCACCTCTCAACCACGGACTCAGCTAGCCGTTGGATGTCCCACGGAGAGGTCCCACCAGAGTCGCCAATTTGTCGAAGTGGATTTCTTCTACCTCGCCCAGGTATGCTCACAAAGGAAGACCAGCAGTCGGAGGTAACTGTAACATAAAAAGATTTATTGCGCTCGAGCGGGTACACCACCTCACAGCTCCATGTGGCTATGAGAGAAGTGGACAACTTACAAAGTCATAGACAGCCTTATATACTTTTGTGCTGGAATAAGCGTAGGTGGGAATGAATACACAGATCAGCAACTGCCAAGGATGATGAATGATCCCAGGACGGACCCACGTACTAGTCAGGACGAGTCACTCTGGAAACATGTATATTTGGCATGCAGAACGCAAATATAAAGGTTACTCACTAAACCCCATCAGTCATCAATAATCTTGTGATACACAGAATAAAGCAGAACTATGCATAACTTGTGCCAAATATAAACATAGGCGGGCCTGTGGTTACAGAGTCAGGCGCTCACTTGATTACTCATCCGGATATGGAACAAAAGGTTATGTCTCTTGTGTCAACAGTAATTTGTCACCATCAGCAGTGTTTAGTTAACTGTAATACATTGGCAGTAGTTAGGTAGGAAAATTAAACAAATGAGTCATTGACCTTTAAGCAATGCACCCTGCTCTACTTGTGTGTCATAAAGCAAAGTACAAACATATGCTCTGGGGTCGATCGATGTATCATCGTTTCTTTGTGCAGATGAAGTGGCCATGTTATATGTGCTGGGGAGGCAGGCTAGAGAAGACCTAACACAAAATGGCTGTTGGGAAATACAAAATGGAGGAGCTTTCGTCCATCACAAAAACTGTATTTTCACACATTCACCTTCTGCGATGGCCAAAGATACATTATTTGTGGATATAAATATGCGGAAGTAGTGTGCAGCAATGTTCATAGCAGTTTTAGATGGGGTGTTTAAGAAGATAACGAATGGAGGAGCACCCATCCCCCCTAATAGGGGAGTGCAGTTAAAATTTAAAATCGAGGTAACACTGAACTTTATTAACAATACACAGCGTTGCCACGGAGGAAATAGAGAGATCCCCACTCTAAGATGGCCGCCGCGCTTTTTGCGGGTCATGTGACGCGTGACATCACACGCTTACTTCTTGGAAATCGGCGAGAACACCGACAGCTGCAGCGGGAACGGGAGCCCCTAGCGAAGATAACGCCGTGATAACAGGCGGTAAGGAGAGGGTAATAATGGGTGGTGACCGTACTTCGAGTGGCCCCATCCCGGAACCTAGCAGTCGGGCGGAGTACAGGCGGCCCCATCCCGGAACCTAGCATTCGGGCGGAGTAGAGACTCGGGTTAAAAAGTTACATACGTGCAAAGTGGTAGGACACTGAGAGCACATAATAGGGACAAGTCAGAGTTGTTTTGATGCCCGCAGTTTGAACGGAGAGGCAGATACTCGACCGATACTAGGGCTATAAAGAGTAGCAAAGCCCTGAGACTTGATTGGGAACATTGCAGGAATGAGGCCCCAAATCTAACACCAAAACGGGGAGAATGGGGACAGCTAGGAAGGGACTGCCATGTACTGACTGTGCCCATAATTGCAGGTCGACGTGAAGCGACCACCAAAAGTAATTAAAAGGTGGACCTGAACTGCGTAAGAGGGTACGAAGAACCCCAGGTATGCCAGTAGGCACCGCAATGAAGGTAATACCCCCAATATGTCCCTGAAATAGTTGGATACAGAATATACCTCGGAGGAGGTGGGCTTGATACTAATACGTGTCACTTTATGTTTTTATGTCTCTGTCTGTGTGTCTGTACCTCTGTGTATACAGATGTTAAGGTTGGCAGTGTCCAGCTGAGTGTGGCGAAGAAAATACCCCCAGCCCTGAAGAAATTGCTGACCATTTCTGATAGGCAATGAAACATGTTGGCTTCATATAACACAAAACGAAGCACAACGGCAAGGTTTTGGTTTTAATGGGAGTTGATACCCAGCATGGAATAAAGTTGTTCAGATAGCCAGGGTTATCTAACTCCACTTTTTAACGCATAGGATCACACTGAGTAGCGGTGTTGATACCGAGGGGGTAGATGCACAGGAGTGCTATAGGGACACACACCTTTAAGTTGATTAGGATTTACTTTAAACATTTTTCCTATTTTCCATTTTTTTGATTTCTTGTGGGAAGGAGCCAATGATGAGAAAAGGAACATACTGACGAGAACCTGTCAGCAGTTCCCTGGTGGTTGCTCCCGTGAGGTTCCTACCCACCATCCACACATTTTTCTCTGATTATTTTCTGATTTGGTCTGATGTATTTCTCTCTGTCTCCTTGCATGGGGTTGCATGAGGCTTGACTGAGAGTAGACACTATAGATATAGACACAGTTGGAGTGACACACATAGAACTTTCGAGGATGTTTTAAATGATAGGCACACCTTGTTGTAACTTTTTCAGTGGGTGGGAGGTTAAGTGTAACTACACTTACGAGTCAACCTACCATAGGGGTGTCTGATATGAAGAAAAGGGAAGGTTTAGGGACTGGCAAGTGGGTGCACGTGCTTAGTCAACATGGCGGTACCAGACTGCACACAGGCTCTGCAATGACAGGCCTTAGACACACTTTTCCATGCTGCCTCTGTGGGTGGCACAACCAGTGCAGCAAGCGCACCAGAAGCATTTAGATTCACAAGCCCTGGGCACACTCAGTGCACTGTACTAGGGTCTGACAAGTAAACCAAATCAGCCAATCATGGAGTCACTAATACATACATCAATTTACAATAGGGAGAGCATATTCACTTTAGCACTGATCAGCAATGGTAAAGTGCCTAGAGTCATAAAACAGCCAATAACTAGTCAGAAAAAAATAGAGGAGGAAGGCAAAAAGGTCAGGGATGACCCTGACAAAAGGGCCAAGTCCAACAGTGGGGAGCCACACATTTCTGAAAACTAGACACCTAGGAGAGTCCAGGCTTGTCTGACTCACATAGGTCCCATAACCCATAAGGCCTTGCCTAGGGCCCTTGACAGTAATGGATCAACCCAGGGACAATGGACACTCACATTGTCCCTGGCTTTATCCATCCTTTGTCATGAGCACTAGGCCTAGCCACCCAAGTAAGGTAGGGTTGTTACTGGTAGGTGAAGGCTGTGGAATGGTGGGTGATAGTATTTTTGGGGATCCCTGCAAATTCCAGAAGTTTCAATCAGAGAAAATTGAGAATAATATACGATTATAGATTTGCAGGGCCTTGTGGGTATGAAAGCCTTTTGGTGGCCACGTAAGGAACATCACTCTAGCCCTACTTCCGATATCTCAACATTGCATTTTGGGGCCTTTGTGTCATGGGCACTAGGCCGAGCCACACATGTGGGGTTGCATTTTTATTGGGAGAAGTATAGGAATGCTGGGTGGTACGGAATGTATGGATTCCTGTAAATTCCAGAACATTTTCTGTGAAGGAAATGCATGTTACCAGAATTTGAGGTTTGAAGGGCATTGTGGCTAGCAAAATATTGAGGAATCCACGTGAGACACACCTTTCTGAACTCCTGCAGGTGTCTAGTTTTCAAAAGTTCTTGATTTAGTACGATTCCCTGGATGGTAGCTGAGCATGAGCCTGTACAGAGCAGCCATTCAGCATGGTAAACAAGAAGTAATTTGAAAATATCCCCACTATGCCAGTGCATATGTCAAAACTACACCTACACAAATCCAAATTTCCTCTTGCTTGCCATAGCAAGGGGAGTGCTCCATATACCAGGTGGGCAGAAACACTATTGGGGCTTTAGGGCTGTGGAATAGGGCTAATGCCAGGACAGCCCATACACACTCCATATTGCTTTTAGTAAAATATCCTTAATGTTTAGTGTGCTATCTGCCCCCTAAGAGCTGAATTGTGGTCAACACTTCAGATCAAAAATATTGTTGGGCCATTCTGTGGTGGGAAAGAAGTCAATACAAGGGCCCTCCACCTCTTCTTTTTCAGACCATTCTCCCCCCAAGGTACAAACTGGGACAAACACCTCATCTGCTTCCCTAGCAAAGGGAAGAAAGACTGTCACCCCTTTTTTATTGGGGGTATGGCCCAATGCCAGAGTTCAAGATACCCCACCCCTTCTTTGTGACCCACTGCAAATGTCCTTGTGTCTGCTGGGTTTTCCTACCCATGGAGGGGTAGATTAAAGGTGAACCCTCAATTGTATTATTAAAGGTGGAAGAGGAGCACTCCCAAACTTAACCTATTTAAATAATTTGTACTAGTTAACCAGGCGTGCTGTAGAAGCTGACACACTGCCCCTGTGTGTTGTGACTGAATCTAATGTGTTTCCAGTGTTACCACTTGGCCTCCACGCACTGTTGCCTAACCATCACATAGATGATGTAATACTCAATCTATAATGACATAGTGTATAAACACAACATGAAATTTCAACAAATTTATGGTATTATCCAACAACATTTTGACATTTTAATTTTAGATACATGCAACAATACATTTATTTCAATTCATTCATTGTAAATGCATTACAATACACAAAGTGTTTGAAGAACTGCCCAATGCATTTCGGGCCATCGGCCCTTCTTCCGGGGCTTGATCTGTAAGCACAAAATAATAACAAGCATTTACAATGCAATGGTTTTGCCTTTGTTAAAGTTTGAGCTTTTGGTATTGCTTTTGACAAATGGTCTTTTCTAACTTCTTTGAATTATGTGTAAAACGTTGATGTGTTTTACTTTACACAGAAATATGGAGTGCCTCTCTGGAAAACACCCTCTCTGCACACGCCCTCTTTACACATGCCTTATCTTCACTTGCCCTCTCTACACACGGCCCTGTGCAGAGAGATCATATGGAGAGAGGCATGTGCAGAGAGGCCGTGTGTTGAGAGGCTGTGTGCAGTGATAGCGCATGTTGAGAAGGTATATGCAAAGAAGAGTGGGGAGGATACAGAGGTAGGGTAGGAAGGCAAAAATGCAAGGAGTGGGAGGTCAGAAAATAGTGGGAGAGCAAGAGAGAGGACAGAAGGGAAAGGGAGGGCATGTAGGAGGGCAGGAGTAAGAAGGGAGAAGAAAGAGAGGTCAAAAGGAAGAGAGGGCAGGAGAGAGAGGGAAGGCAAGAAGGAAAGATAAAGAGAGAAGGATAGAGAGTAAAGAGAAAATGCACGGTGCTTTGTCATCTGCAAATTATTAAGTACATTAAACATATTTGATAGTACCTTAGCCAGTCTGACCTGCTTAATAACCGTATTCCCTTATGTTATCACCAACAGTGTTGTCCTTTAGAATTTGTATACTCCAACACCAAATTAAAATAAAAATTTAAATGTATGGAATGCCCAAAACCAGGAGTGTTCAAGTAATGTGATAACAGGTATGAAGATCATGATCTAACACAATGTTCTTTGTTCTATCAACCATGGGAGGAGAGGATATAAGCTTGGTATTGTATATGTTACAAGTGTAGCGTGGTTTCCGATGTCTCCTCTAAACAGAATCATGGTTGTTCCCATTGGAACAGCGATTCCGCCAGGAGGAAACTGGAACATCACTGTCCTCAAAGATTCAAAGAATATGTCATGGATTAGTATTTATGTAAAAAAAAAAAAAAGGATGCAGCTGGCTAACGTGTAAAGGGAGTGGCTTCGGGTTGCATTTTGACACATGAATATGTTAAATACGAATGGTAGCAGCGTTGCACGCAGGTGCACTGCACAGCCAACAGATAATGCATGGATTACCGAGTGTCTCCGTGTGCAAAAGACATAATTCAAACAGCCCACACCGACATCGCCCGCACCTGGGCGGACCCAATGAACGAATAGTGCAACTGGACAGAGGGATACTTTAAAGATTCTATAGCAAGATGGCTCTAAAGTGCTATGGTTATTGAAATAGGTGGCGATCCGGACTGCAGGCATTCATTAGCAGCGAATGAGGAGGGATGAGTCAGATTTCATCTGATCGCGGTGATGGATTTCAGGCCAGGTTGGCCTCTAGGCTTTCTGGGCGGTGTGATCCCTGGGGCCAGCTCAGCAGGGTGCGGGGGAGCGTGTGCGCAGGGATGCCCTGGCTAGAGGTGGGGAAGGGTCACATGGACACAAGGGGGATGTGGCTATCCGAGATCTCACACTGTAAGGGGGGGGCTACTGCACGAGCACTGCTGGGAGGAGCAAGAGGTGAAATCAATACGAAGGAGGAGGGGAGTGCCGGTATGTGGGTGGCATTACACGGGGGAAGGGGTCTCCGTGCAGGTGGTGTATTGGTGAACGGTGGGATGTGCATAGGGTGCCCTGTAGCTGCGTCTGATAGCAGGCTGCAATGTGGTGTTGTGGATGCTTAAAGTGTGCCTAGAGCTGCATAAGGTTTAAATGCTGTTCTGCAGGATGACAATGATGTGGAGAAGCGGCGATGAGAAGGATTACCGCACCGGGCGGCTCATCCCCTGCACAGCCGTAGCATCTGCGCAAGCAGCAGAAGGGGCCCTGCATCACAGGGAATAGCACACCCTAAACAAGGGATGCATGCATTCAGAACCAAATGCAATAGTCTAGAGAAACCCCACTGCAGCTTCCTACCTCTTCCAAAGAGGGGCTGCGACGCCAACACACGAGCAGCATACCTAACGTGCGGACACATTGGAGCCAGCCTAACACCGCCCCCACGTCAGAGTACAACAAGCACCTATGGGCACACGGACAGCGGGAGGGGGGGCGGGAACGGACAGTGGGAGGGGGGGCGGGAACAGGCACACGGACAGCGGGGGGGGCAGGAACGGGCACACAGACAGCGGGAGGGGGGGCGGGAACGGACATCCCGCAACCCACCCCTGAAAAGCACACTTCCAAAATGGCGAAAATAAAAAATAAACCACCGCCCACCGCCGCATGACGTAGGGAAAGGGGTGGGATGAGTAAAAATCGCGGGAACGCCCACGAATCTGCTCCGGCAATGACGGGCAGATCTGTCTTCCAATGGCTAGCCTCCATTTATGGAGCTAGCCAATTGAAGGCAGAGGCGGGAGAAAGCTCCATACTTGTTTACAAAAGATTTCGCCTGCGCGATACTGCTTGCGCAGTAAACGCCAGGCGAAACCTAAAAATGTGTTCACAATTCAATAGAACCTATATTTACATGGAAGCAGTAATAATTGTAAAGCTCTTAGCAACATAAAAAAATGCAGTTGTGAAACAATATCATTCAATGTTTATAATCTTTCACAGAGGGAAATAAATGAGTGGGCATTAATGTGCGTAGTCAAAGGTACAGAATGAAATTCCACATAGACCAACAAACCACGTCTGGGAACTTCACCAAATTCCTAAAAGTGACAATCATATGACACAACTAAATCCACAGTGCACCAAACCATACCCTGTGATAAAAAAAAACAACGTACCAAAAGCAGCCTTGCTAATGGAATTCTTAAATGAAACAGATTCTTGCACAGATTACCTCGTCTGCAAATAATACACAAAGTCGCTAAATGTCATTTCATGATGTAAACTAAAAAGCTCAACGTAGTTGACAAATGTAGCCCCAGCTGACCACTGACCTGAATCTTTCCTGGTGTGAATCGCTCCACAAGTCAATAATCCAATCCCTTCTCGCTTGCCCCGCTAGCAACAAACTGAAAAAAAAGCGAACCAAACTGGTGATAAATACTGTCCCTGAGATCCCAAATAGAGGCTAAAATATCCATGCGCTCATAGTACTAACCTTCGTGAATTCTTATAACTCCTCACTCGCTATCCGAAACATATCCTGACTTCTCCAATTCACCGAGGTGTACAAACATCATGCTGACTGCCTCGAGCTTATGTTTGTCATGCCATAATCCTCAACGACGGACTACCGAACACTCTGCTGCCCGCATTACAGAAATCAACGACGGACACCAACTCTGGAGCGCACGAAGTTACGCCATTATGAACTGCCCTAAACACGGACCAAACTGGGAGCACAACGGTCTATCTCCTTTTCATTGTACCTCTGATTGCGTTAATGCTCCTGTGGTGCGAGCGATGCTGACCTCATCTTACAGCTCACGTTGACCAGAAATGGCAGACTATGACAATGTGCATCCTAAAAGTGCATGTCCCTATGTGTTCGGTGTGGAAAACGATGAACACTCCTTATTTTTGATACATACAACAATAAGAATGTTTTTAAAGAAATATTAAAAAGTGTGTTATCTATACTACTATAATAAAGTAAGAACTTTCAGGCTGTGAGGCGGGTAAACTCGGGAACCACGGCGCCAATCTACACACCCGATACACCGTTGAAATGGTCAGGGTGTGTAGATGGTTATAGGCTATATAAATATAAAAAATAAACGTTATTTAAAAAATGTATATTAAAAAAAAGGTAGTCCCTCCAAAGTAGCGCCGGCCGCGACGTGCGTGCTCACGTCAGGAGCACGGGGAGGAGCGGCGTCCTAGGAGCGGCGGACATGGCACGGGGGAGGAGCGGTGAAGTGAGGAGCTGCGGACAGGCCAGCGGCGGTGCAAGCAGCAGAGAGGCGGACATGGCGTGTGGGAGGAGCGGCGGCGGACAGGCGGGGAGGAGCGGTGAACTGAGGAGCGGCGGCTGAGGTAAGGCTCTGGGGACAATGTCGGGGCAAGCGGGTGTCGGGCCAGGCGGGGGATGGGGAGTTACAACAGAACAGACTACAAGGCAGGTGGGGGTCGGGGCAGGCGGGGGACGGGGCGGGCGGGGGCACGGGCTGCTGGGCAATGTCAGGGGAGGCAGGAGTTGGGGAAGCCTGAATGCTCCCGGTAAGGCTCTGGGGACAATGTCGGGGCAGGCGGGTGTTGAGCCAGGCGGGGGACGGGGAGTTACAACAGAACAGACTACAAGGCAGGCGGGGGTCGGGCAGGCGGGGGACAGGGCGGGCGGGGGCACGGGCTGCTGGGCAATGGCGGGGGAGGCAGGGGGTAAGGGAAGCCTGAATGCTCCCGGACAAGGTCGGGACGGGCTGCTAGTGTGTTAATAAACATAATAAATTACCCCTCTGTGAAAAGAAGCTCTATCTATGAAAACTGATGCCTAGTTTTGCTACCACAATAGGTAGTTTACAAAAAGCACGCTAGGTCTATTTTATCATTGATCCCTTTGGGATCTTCGGTGTTCAAGCGCCTGATCCAATACATTTCTCTTTGGAGAAGGGTCTTAGTAAGCTCTCTCCCAGGCGCGGATTTCACTATCTCGACGACTTGGAACTTCAACTGTGCTATCGTATGTCGATGCTTTGTCCAGTGGACAGCTAGACTGCTGTGAATATTGTTGTTGCAAATAGTACTTTTAAGTTTAGTGATGCAGAATGGCTTGAAAACACACTGCTTTACTGCAGATACATTGACAACATCTTTCTGATGTGGAACAACAATACAGAATTATTGGAAACCAAAATCAATCAGTTGAATTTGTATGATGAAAATTTTCAATTTACGAAGTCTATAGACAAGAAATCAATACCATTTTTGGATGTTCTAGTCAGCATAGAAAATTGACAGATACAAACAGAGGTTTTTCATAAAACCACTGACAAGAACACAGCTTTACTGTATTCCAGTTTCCACTCATACAACTTTATCAGTAACCTTCCCTATTCCCAAATGCTGCGAGCAAAGAGAATTTGTTCGGATGAAATATCACTACAGAAGAATTTTACCATCATCAACAAAGATATTTAAACAAAGGTTATCCGGATAAGCTTTTAGACCAAGCTATCGAAAAGGCAAATAAGAGTACCAGAAACAATCTATTGGATTGGAGACCAAAATTAAACAACAAGACAATACACAAGTCTTTTCTACAAGTTCAAGGCAAGTAAAAAAATCAATCAATCAATGATAGGAAATATTGGCCAATGAAAGTGATTTTCAAGGGTTGTTCAAAGACAAACCCATTTTTGCATACAAAAGATCACACAACTGGAAGGATTTTCTCAAACCAAAAAAAAGTGAATCGACAGAAAACTACAAAGGCACAAGGAGATGTCAGAATTGCATTCACTGCAATAACGTAATTTGCAGCAATAACATTCAACATCCCCAAACGGGTGGGACAATTCAAACTAAAGTCAATGCAGATTGCAACTCTTCGAATTTAATATATGCAATTAAGTGCCCACGTGGACTATTACATATAGGCAAAACTGAACGAAAGATTAAGATCCGAATTTCGGAACATAAAAGTACTATTCTCAACAACAATATTCACAGCAGTCTAGCTGTCCACTGGACAAAGCATCGACATACGATAGCACAGTTGAAGTTCCAAGTGGTCGAGATAGTGAAATCCGCACCTGGGAGTGACCTTACTAAGACCCTTCTCTAAAGAGAAATTTATTGGATCAGGCGCTTGAACACCCAAGATCCCAAAGGGATCAATGATAAAATAGACCTAGCGTGCTTTTTGTAAACCACCTATTGTGGTAGCAAAACTAGGCGTCAATTTTCATAGATAGTGCTTCTTTTCACAGAGGGTTAATTTATTATGTTTATTAACACATAACACACTTTTTTATATTTCCTTAAAAACATTCTTATTGTTGTCTGTATCAAAAATAATGAGTGGTCATTGTTTTCCACACTGAACACATAGGCACATGCACTTTTAGGATGCACATTGTCATAGTCTGCCATTGCTGGTCAAAGTGAGCTGTAAGATGAGGTCAGCATCGTTCGCACCACAGGAGCATTAACGCAATCAGAGGTACGTAAAAAAGGAGATAGACCGTTGCGCTCCCAGTTTGGTCCGTGTTTAGGGCAGTTCATCATGGCGCAACTTTGTGCGCTCCAGAGTTGGTGTCCGTCGTTGATTTCTGTAATGTGGGCAGCAGAGTGTTCGGTAGTCCGTCGTTGAGGATTCTGGCACGACAAACATAAGCTCGAGACAGTCAGCATGATGTTTGTACACCTCGTTTAATTGGAGAAGTCAGAATATGTTTCGGATAGCGAGTGAGGAGTTATAAGAATTCACGAAGGTTAGTACTATGAGCGCATGGATATTTTAGTCTCTATTTGGGATCTCAGGGACAGTATTGATCACCAGTTTGGTTCGCTTTTTTTCCAGTTTGTTGCTAGCGGGGCTAAGCTAAAAGGGATTGCGATTCACACCAGGAAAGATTCAGGTCAGTGGTCAGTTGGGGCTACATTTGTCAACTACGTTGAGCTTTTTAGTTTACATCATGAAATGACATTTAGCGACTTTGTGTATTATTTGCAGACGAGGTCGTCTGTGCAAGAATCCGTTTCATTTAAGAATTCAATTAGCAAGGCTGCTTTTGGAACGTTGTTTTTTTATTATCACAGGGTATGGTTTGGTGCACTGTGGATATAGTTGTGTCATATGATTGTAACTTTTAGGAATTTGGTGAAGTTCGCAGACGTGGTTTGTTGGTCTATGTGGTATTTCATTCTGTACCTTTTACTACGCACATTAATGCACACACATTTATTTCCCTCTGTGAAAGATTCTAAACATTGAATGATATTGTTTCGCAATTGCATTTTTTTAATGTTGCTAGGAGCTTTACAGTTATTACAAGTCAAGTCAATTTAGCTTTATCCAAGATGCACTCATAAAAGCATAGAAATTCCATAGATTTCACATATATTTGGTCAATAAAATGTAAAATTTAAAAGTCACATACAAATAGTTGAAAACACAATCCTAAAACAATGATTTAATAAAGTTCATCTTGATTGCTATGTACAAAATGACTAATAGTTCTAATTAGATTAAAAAGGTTTTACACAATCAAACTGGGTAAATGTTCCTTAACAAAAAAGAAGCAAAGGGAAAACCAGCAGACACACAATCAGCGGTCAAGGCCTAACATTTCTGCCTTAGCACCCATGCCCATCCTAAATATTTAGCAGTTGCTAAATCACAACAGTGATACCTCGGCACTCAATTATGTATAGATCATGGGAACAAGTGCTACCATGAAAAAATTATGTAAACATGACCTTTGTTATAGAATCATGAATAGATCACAACTGTAATGTAACATTCAACAAAAAAGAAACATAAGGAGAACATCCAAGACAATTAGCTGGCTTGCTTAATTTAATATCAAATTTTAGTTTTTGTATTTAACCAAACATAGTCCATCCCGTGAAGTTTTTTGATACAGTTTACAGAATTTGGGCAGTAGGAGTTCTTCAATACATATGTCCAAGTCAGAAATGCAGTGGGCAGCCGACACGTGTTTCGTTACTCAAAAGTAACTTTCTCAAGGCTGCAAACAAAAGACATACAATAATCAACAATCCAATTTCTGTCATCCTTGGAGTAATTCGATTTGGTGAAATTTGGCTGAGAATACTAGTTTATTAATACCAAATCACCAAGAAAGAGACATTGGTCCATGAACAGGAATCTGAATGGGTGTTAGAAAAAAAAGAAAAGGAAGGGAAAAAGCAGAAGAAGAATTTAAATGGAAAGCTTCTCAGGCGGAACAAGGTCACGAATTTGGACTCTGAAATTTCTAAGTCTGAAAATATGAAGGAATAATATGTAAAAATCAATATAATAAACTGTGAGTTTGTTAAGTGAGAGCAACAAATGCCAAAATTAGAGACATACAAGATAATTACCTAAAATGGTATACTAAGTGGATAATTTTTCCAGACTATAACATTCTAATAGAAGCTTCGACTTGTCCTTGATAAGTATTGGAAGCCTTATCTGTGTATGAAAAAGCGGAAATTAATTCATTAAAATTTATTCTAACCAAAAAATTAAACATAATGGCACCATATTCTGTGTGTGACATAAAAAAAAGGTGTGCATCACATAGTTTGGAACTCATATTGCTATACTAGCACCTTTAATAATCCCCTTGCAAAGGTTTTAAAATGGTCCTATTCTTCTCGCAATGTAGATCAGGGTAAGGAGACGTGAGCTATGAAGTGCTCCTGTGAAAAATGAGATAAGAAAAACAAAATCTCTATATTGGTCCCAGCTCGATATGTCTCAAGAAATAATTTATTTTATAGGCCTTAACAGTCGGTTCAAACATGGGATGAAGGGAGGACAGTGGGCAACAGAAAATTGCCGCAATTCAAAGAGTGATAGTAACAGCCATGCTGTGGCCTTAAAAGAAAACTTTAAAAGGTCCAGTTCACTATATTAACCAGATAATTACCAGTGTCTACGACTGATTTGTTAGTAACTAAAAACAATGCTGAGATAAGCATATAATCCATTAAGGTGGTGAGCTAAAAATGCCCTGGTACATCAATGTTACTTTAATATCTGTGTTACTCTTGGCCTAGACACAAAAACCTGTGAAAGCACACAGTTGAGTAATCCATTGAGGTGGTAAGCTAAGCATGCCCTGGTACATCGACTTGCCTTGATATCTGTGTTACTCTTAGCCTAAACACCGAAGCCCATAAAAACGCACAGTTAAATAGTGTGTCGTATCCTAAAGTGACCCCATTAAAAGACCTCATGTTGAAGTAGAAGTAAATGACATGATCACATTGGCCCATGCACTTGTTATGCTACATCCTTATTTCCGGACCAAAGTTGAAAATGAAATAAAATGAAAAGCGTCAAGTTTTCCAAGGATATGTTACCATAATTCCATGATGAGAGAAGGCGTAGTGAGCTCTGATATGCTCCTAGGATAAGTAAAAAGAAAACGACATATAAATTCCATTCGTAACAATATGTCTATTCTAATTTGCCTCCAAACGATATTAAAGAAGTTGTGACTTGGTTGGGCTTACAAGATATATGCAAAAAGAGCCAATGATTTTGTAACCTCAGTCATATAGTGTTGGCTACAATTTTTTACCACAACACAGTGAGTTAAGGAGAACAGCCACTAAAAGGTACGAAGTTTTACCGATAAGCTGAAAAAGCACAACGAGCCAGTAATGGCGTTCGTGTTTGACCAACAACTGCTTGTATGATCAACAATGGCGTGTGCATTTCTTTGCCGATAAATTCGAAGTAGGGAGCAAGGCTTAGTCTACTCTAGACATTAAACCAATAATTTCGGGATACAGAGATTGGAAACCGACATCAGTACTTACTTAAATAGGTGAAAGAATTATTACTCAAATGGCAAAGCGTCTCCGCAAATATGTTGGCGTGAAGAGACGCCCGTCAAACAGCGTGCATTTTTAAGCTAGTTACGCTAGTGAAAACATAAAGGAAGGACTGGAAAGAGGGACAGAGCAGCATGGTACATGAGCGGACATTTTGGAGTGAAGTATCCTTATCCGGATATGTATCATAATCAAAGTTAAAATACGAGTGTATGAAAGTTAGTAAAAGAAAAACGAAAGAAAAACAGTTAAAAAGGCGGAAAGAAATAGTCAATTTCGCTTCCAGTATATAAAGCCAAATGTCACTTTCAATAGTACATATTCTTTTTACATTGAGAGCAAGAGGAGGAACAGTAACAGCATACGATATTACCTAATACTTGAGCATGTGAGAGGACAATTATGAACGGTAATATGTTAGGAACAAAAACCATATTTGTATACATGACTAAATAATATCACACAGTTGTATATGTGGAGAAATAATGACATGGAAAACAACAAATGATACAAATAGACCCCATTAGTCCTCAAAGTCATGATGGTAAGTGTTGTATTGGTGAGATGACAGTATGAATCTCATATCTAATCCCTGAGGAAAACATGTAATTCCTTGTCAAAATTAAGACCCAACTCAACCGCCCGTAAGCAAATGATCCATTCTGCTTCCAATTTTGTAAGAGATGCAGTGCGGTTCCCTCCCCTGGTATCATTATAGGCCTGGGCTATTGCATGAAATCTAATTTTTGTTATGCTAGTGCTCTGGTGTGTTCCATTAAAATGCACTGCCATGGGATAGCAGTTGTCGTTAGTTCTTATGGCCCTTATATGTTCCTGTATCCGTTCCTTGATTGTTCTGATTGTGCTGCCGATATAAATTAGATTGCATGGGCATACAATACAGTAGACTATGAACTTTGAATCACAGTTCAGAAATTAACGAATTTGATAAGTGATAGCAGTGTTATATCTAAATTCTTTAGACCATTGATTGCCAAATCACACATATTACAGTGTGAGCATTTATAGAACCCCTTAGGTTTCTTTGCGAGCCAAATGTCAGCTCGCTTTCTCAGAGGTAGAAAGCTGGAACATAAAATATCTCGTAGTGTTTTATTTCTACGATGAATGATTGTGGGCTTTGGGGTAAGATGTTGGCTAAGCGAATTGTCTATGGTAAGGAGATGCCAGTGTTTTGCTATGATTTTATAAATAGTATGACTCTTCACATGGTAATCAGTGATAAAACCTAGTTTGTTCATTCTTTGGTCTTGTTTGTCTGTTTTCTTTTTATTGGTCGGCTGGTGTAGCAAGGTGTGTCTGGATGTTTTCATGATCCGGCGTTTGGCAGGTTCTAACATGTCTTTCGAGTATCCCCTGTGTTTAAAACGCTCCTCTAAGTTATTTAATTAATTGAGGAATACCTTGTCATCACTACAGTTACGACGTAGACGGGTCATTTCCCCCATGGGAATTGACCCAAGTTGACTTCTTGGGTGCGCACTGTCCGCATGTAGCACTGAATTGCAGGCTGTTTTCTTTCTGTACAGTCGTGACATCATTCGATTATCTTTGGTGTAAATAATGGTATCCAGAAATTCAATCTCTGATGTAGAGTAGTTGGATGTGAATTGTAAATTAAAGGAGTTGGTGTTTAGGTACTCAGTTAGTCTAAGAAATTCCATTTTGCTGCCGGACCAGATAATGAAAATATCGGCGATGTATCGACCCCAATATACAATGTGACTGGTTAAGTCGGTTGGGCCGCCCGACCAAAGATGTTTCTGTTCAAATTTGCCCATGTAGAGATTCGCAATGGAAGGAGAGAATTTAGAACCCATTGCTACTCCCGTGGCCTGTTGGAACCATGTTCCTTGGTGTAGGAATACATTATTTTCTAACACAATCTGAGTCATGTCTAAGACCATCTTGGTATGTGCATACAAGTTGGCATCTTGTTGGAAAAGGGTGTCTGATATTGCTTGTAGTCCTTGTTGCCAAGGAATGCTAGTATAAAGTGCGCAGACATCGAGGGAGGCAAATGAAAGTTCTGGAGTCCATTCTATATCCTCTAATTTAGTTAGAAGGTCACAAGTGTCACGAATGTATGAGGGCAAGTTCAATACAAAGGGCTGAAGAAAAGTATCTACATACTCCGATAGATGTTCGGTAGGTGACCCAATGTTCGAAACAATGGGTCTACCAGGGGGAGATGTATTAGATTTGTGGATTTTTGGGAGTACGTAGATACAAGGGAGAGGCAATGTAAAGATACCTCGCTTCCCGATCAGTTAATAACCCTTGTTCTTTCCAGATCTTAACATTTGATTCTATAATGATTGAGATGTCTTTTAGAGGGTTCTTACGTAGTCTTGTATAGGCTTTGGTGTCCTCTACCTGTCTGTTGATTTCAGCTATATAGTCCGTTTCCTTCAATAGGACTATGTTGCCACCCATGTCTGCTTCTTTTACCACTAGAGTGCTGTCTGTGGAAATCGTCTTGAGGGCCAAATGTTCCATCTTAGTTAGATTGTGTTTGTAAAATTTCGGTTTATGTAGCAACCTATCCTCCAGACAGTGTAGGTCACGTGTTACTGCTTTTTGAAAGGCATCAATCATGTTGCCTGAGTGTAGAGGGGGAATAAAAGTTGACTTGTCCCTTAGGCCGCTTTCTATGTTAAGACTTGCAATACCCAGTTGGTCAATTACATCTGGAATTGTTAAGCTGTTATCATTTAAGGACATAAGCATATGCGTCTTGGCAATATCATTAATGGTTTTGTTACAAGGTGGTACTATTGTTGGTTTAGGTAAAGTCTGAGGCAAATTTTCTGCATAGAACTTTTTTAATTTGACTTTTCTCGCAAATTTAAATACATCTACGTGTATTTTCACAAAATTTGGTAAAGCAGTCGGACAAAAACTTAAGCCTTTAGTTAATACTTTTTTATCACAACTAGTCAATATATGATTTGAAAGGTTGACCACATTTACAAGGTTGGAAGTTGCAGCCGCATTGCTTCCTAACGGTAACTCTCAAGTTGTGGTTGGACTAAAATCTTTGCATTGAGCGACACTGATCTTGTATTGGTCGCTTCCTCCCTCCCACTTGTTGCGCCTCCTACCCCTTCTGGTCTTTTTGAAACATCCCGACTGTAGTTGTTCCGTGAGCCCTTGCGGAAGCGGCTCATTTCTTCTAAAAAAGAGGAGGAGGAAGTCGTTGGATCACCACTGGTACTTGCTACATTTGCAGTATTTTCTGGCTCTGTTGTGACACTACTAACACTTGAGATATCCGATTCACTGGTGGAAGCTGTGACCACCATAGGTGTTTTTGCTACATTGTTCCCTTTTTGGGGGGGTGTCTTCACCTCGTCGAATTTCCGCTCATAGTCGTGGACCTTGGGTGATTAAAGACTCTGCCCGCTTGTTGGAACTTTGAGAATCCTTTTGTGCTCACCTGCTCACCGTGAGAACACGCTGACTTTGGGGCTGACTTTTGTTGTAACTCTGCAGGAGCGGGACTGCGAGGACCAGCAGTCTTTGCGGCTATCCATCTGCCGCACCTGGTGCCTCTTTCCGCCCTCCACCTCCTCCTATATAGTCATGGCCATATACGCGGGACACGTGCGGGCGAAGACCGTGTGAAGTCCGGGCCAAGGGCGGGCCCGTTTAAGCCCGTTCAAGGCCGCTCAAGACCGGACCGGGCCACCCCTCTAATTCCTGCTTGGTTATAACTGTATGTACATTCGTGTTTGTAAAGAATGTCTACACGTGAGAGTAGGAGCAAGGCCACACTGGGAGGGCCCCAGCTAACAGGCACCCTAGATAATTTTATAATAAGGGCTAACTCGGTAATAGATCAAGGTATTAGTTTAATGGAACGAAGGGTATCTCAGGACTTAGCTATGGCAAAAAGATCTTCTATGGACCATATTGCAACTGCTCGTACCCCAGAACACACCAATAGACCCCATTTAATAGAGACACAAGCAGTTGTGCATAGCATACATAATACATTACTGCAACCTCAATTACAGTTCTTAACTGACCCCATTCCTCCCACGGTACCGGAGGACACCCTAGGTACTATAGCTCCTGACTCGTCAGAAGCGGTCGCTCCACCTCACGCTGCTCCCCGACCTTCATTGTGGTATCGTGACCTGCTCTTAACTGCGCCTGATTTGTAGAAGTATTTACCTTAGTGAGCCAGATCGCCACATTGCGCTCCATTACATTTCAACTTGTGCAGATTGACATAGAAGCGTAGCGCTAGTCCGAATTGTGCTGATTAGCATATTAGCATAGCGCTAGCCGTCCATAGCGCGCTGCAACGCTCTGCTTTGTTTGTGGTGCCTGCATTTCACTTTGGGATTAATTGTGTCCAAGTATCTTAGCGTTTTTAAACATACTGCGTGCCCCTACCCTGCATTGTATTTGGCCGACTGCCATCTTGTTTAGTTTGTTGTTGTTTAGCCTTCCCTCCCCGAATCTCCACCCCGCCTCCCGCCTCCCTGCTGCTCCGCCCTCGCCCCTCCCCCTCCCCCTCTACTATCTATATATGACAGATGTTGTATCGCGCAGCGTTCACGCGCAGCCGTCGCGCCGAAGGTGCGCCAAAGGTAAGCCCGTCTACTCCCGTCCGTGCCTGGACCGCGCCCAGCGCCAGACCCCCTGGCCCCCGCAAACACCTCTCCACCCGCATAGCGTACGACTTCGCCACCCTCCTAGCCCTTAACACCAGACGCACATCACATTGTTACGAGGCTGCCCCAGGACATACCCACGGCCCATTCGCCTGCCACTCCTGCAAGTTCGCCTGCAACAAGACCCCCACCAAATCCACTAACCCCACACACAGACCCGACCCTATCCACCTGAAGTGCATCCTGCTGAACACTCGCTCGATCCACAGCAACGCCACTGAACTCTGGGACCTACTCGACACTGCCTCACCGGACGTCGCCTTCCTTACAGAAACCTGGATGAATGCCTCTTCAGCGCCCGACATCGCCATAGCCATCCCAGACGGCTACAAGATCATCAGAAAAGACCGCACCAACCAAACAGGAGGAGGCATCGCCATCGTCCATAAGAACACCATCAGAATCACGACCAGCTCCGACGATAACCTTACAACCGCCGAACACCTCCACTTTCAGGACCACACTTAGAGGCACCCTCATCTACAGACCACCAGGAACCCGTAAACAATTCAGCGAAGACATCACTGACTTCATCAGCCCACATGCCCTCGCCTCCGAAAACTGCATTCTACTGGGAGACCCCAACTTCCACCTGGAAAAGAAAAACGACAGCAACACCACCACCCTTCTGGACAACCTGACCAATCTTGGTCTCAAGCAACTTGTTGACACCCCCACCCATTTATCCGGACATACGCTCGACCCTATCTTCACCACCAACAAACACATCTCCTTCGATCACACCACAGCTCTCCATTGGACGGACCATAGTTGTGTTCACTTCAGCTACAGCACTACCTCGACCCACAACCCCCCTAAACATATTCCACGAAGAAACTGGAACAAAATCACCACCGACCAACTCCTCACATCGCTCAATCAAAACCCGCCCGCCCTCCCATCGGATCCAAACCAAGCGGCCACCAAACTCAAACAATGGATCACTCACAGCGCTGACGAACTAGCACCCTTGAAAAACCACCAAACCAAACAGGGCAGCAAAAAAGCCCCCTGGTTCAACGAAGACCTTAAGAATTCCAAGAAACTATGCCGTACTCTCGAGAAAACATGGAGAAAAAACCCAACCACTGACAACCTGACCACCCTCAAGACAGCCACCCGCAAACACCACCAACTGATCCGATCCACCAAGAAGTCAGCATTCAAGGATCGACTCGACAACAGCGCCCAAAACAGCAACAAACTATTCAACATCGTCAAAGAATTTACCAACCCCACCACAGCCTCAAACGACATCACTCCCTCCCAAGAACTCTGCGACTCTTTATCCTCTTTCTTCTATAACAAAATCGCTGACATACATAACAGCTTTGAGAACACTTCCAAAGAACAATCCACTCCACCCACCTCCGAACCTAAACCGACCCCTAACATCCTTAACTGCTGGAACCCAATCACCACTGAAGACACCACCCGCCTAATGAACTCCATTCACTCAGGCTCTCCAACCGACCCCTGTCCCCACCACATCTTCAACAAAGCAGACTCCATTATCGCACCCCATCTCCGTGATATCATCAACTGCTCCTTCAACTCCGCTACCTTCCCAGAAAGCTGGAAACACGCCGAACTCAGCGCACTCTTGAAGAAACCCACAGCGGACCCCTCTGAACTCAAGAACTACCGCCCCATTTCCCTCCTCCCTTTCCCTGCCAAAGTCATTGAGAAAGCCGTCAATAGACAGCTCGCCGCCTTCCTTGAATCCAACAACTCCCTCGACTCCTCACAGTCCGGCATTCGAGCCAAACACAGCACCGAAACCGCCCTTATTGCAGCGATAGACGACATCCGAACACTACTGGACAACGGAGAAACAGTTGCCCTCATCCTAATTGACCTCTCCGCCGCCTTCGACACGGTCTGTCATAGCACCCTCATACAACGCCTCAGCAACATCGGCATACAAGGAAAAGCCTTAGATTGGATCATCTCGTTCCTCGCCGGGAGGACCCAGAGAGTCCAACTCCCCCCATTCAAATCAGAGGCCACCGAAGTCATCTGCGGAGTACCACAAGGATCATCACTTAGTCCCACCCTCTTCAACGTTTACATGAGTCCCCTCGCTTCCATCGCGCGACAACACAACCTCAACATCATCTCCTACGCTGACGACACCCAACTGATCCTTTCCCTTACCAAAGACCCTAACACCGCCAAAACCAACCTCCACGAAGGCATGAAAGAAGTAGCCGAATGGATGAAAAACAGCCGCCTAAAACTTAACTCAGACAAAACGGAAGTCCTCATCCTAGGATCATCCCACTCATGGTGGCCATCGACCCTGGGCACGGCACCCATACCCACAGACCACGCACGTAACCTGGGCTTCATCCTAGACTCCTCCCTCTCGATGTCCAGACAAGTCAACGCCGTCACATCCTCTTGCTTTAACGTACTTCGTATGCTCAAAACAATCTTTCGCTGGATCCCCACCGAAACAAGAAAAACTGTCACCCACGCTCTGGTCACTAGCCGACTGGACTATGGAAACACCCTCTACGCCGGAACCACTTCCAAATTACAGAAAAAACTCCAACGCATCCAAAACGCATCAGCCAGACTCATATAGGACATCCTGCGCCAAGCTCACATTACCGGTCACCTGAAAGACCTCCACTGGCTTCCCGTCAACAAGAGAATAACGTTCCGTCTCCTCACACATGCACACAAGTCCCTCTACAATCTTGGACCCGAATGCCTCAACACACGACTCTCCTTCTACACACCGACCCGCCAACTAAGATCCTCCAATCAAGCCCTCGCTGCAGTCCCACGCATTCAAAGATCCACCATGGGAGGAAGATCCTTCTCCTACCTGGCGGCCAAAACCTGGAATTCTCTCCCCACACACCTCCGCCTCACCCAGAACCACATTTCCTTCAGGAAGGAACTTAAAACCTGGCTATTCGATAAATAATGCACCCCCTTCCCCCAAGTGCCTTGAGACCCTCTGGGTGAGTAGTGCGCTATACAAATCCCTGAACTTGAAATTGATAGCGATTGAAGTCCAGGAAACAAATACTAGGCAACTGCGGGAGAGACGGGAGGGCGCCATACCAAAAAGGAAACAAGCCAACACTACAGCCTTAGGTGGCAGAAAACCTAAGGTAGCCAAAGCCAGGGACACTAGTGATATATCTAGGAAGCAAAGGGCAGATCAAGGGCACGTTATGCAGACTGGGGAGGAAGTACCGCAGTTAGATATATTGAACGAAAGCTTAGATTCTAGAACTGTATATGATGTTGTAACTGTCAGCTCAGGTTCAGGGGAGGAATTAGCTGGCCCGCTATTAAACAGTCTGGGAAAGCTGCTAAAAAAAATTCTGAAATCCCTGGAAACAAGACTGTTAAGTATTGAAAACCAGCTTTTTGACTTGGAAAAAAACTTAAGTAACCTGTTAAGTTCCCGGGCAGACAAAGCGCCACGTAAAGAATCCCTGGGTATTGTACCCGAGGGTCAATCAACAAAGAAGTCTCAGCCATCGACACAAAAATCAAACTCCCCAAAGGCACCTTTGAGGAAATCTTTGGAAAAATCCCCTGTAACTAATGACCCCCCCAGGCAAGAAATTATTAGCATTAATGATACTACCTCAAACTCAAAAAATCATTCGACAGGGAAGGCTCCAAAGGGTGATCTCACCATTAATCTCCCCCCAGAAGCTTGCCCATATGTAGTGATATTGACAGGGGTCCCGGAATTAGATAATCCATCTGAGGAATCTTTTTGGGTACTAAAAAACAAAGTAACATACTGGCTCAACATCAACCGACCACTACCACCTCACATTATGAGCAAAATTCTAATGGTACGTAGGGTACCTTGGGTGGGATATAATAGAAAATCAACCCAAGGGGACTGTGTGGTAGTCAATTTTGAGGACCCACGAACAGTTGATTATATCTGCTCCTGGAGATCGCATAATCACAGGGCTCCTATAGAAACCAGACCACTCTCATATTTCTATTTGCCCGAGGATCGACCTGACCGTGGAGGAAACTGGACCAGGGTCAGATATTCTGCACGGGGAGGGGTGGAAGATGGGGGTCATAGAAATATAAATAGCTGGGGAGGGGCTCCCATAACCAATAGGTTCAGCTGCCTAGAAATGGTGGACTGACTGCAGCTGACCAGGGCTATTACAACTGGCATTAGTGAGGGGCCTCGTATGTGAAAGCCGATGTCCACTCAAGATTTACGAGTAGAAATGGATGAAGTGGGTAATTGCGCCCAAGCCAATCCAAACTCCTGTACTTTATTGGAAAAAGCAGGAGTCACCAGTTTTGATTTTAGTTTTGGAGGGGGTGAGCAGGGGGTTGATTATGCCCAGGGAGATGCAGTACTATGTGCTGTCCAAGATTTGGACAGACGAATGCTGCTAGGGGGCCTAGAGGTATGCCCAGTACCCGTGCCAAGCAATTACAGCATAGGCGAGTGTCCTATTATAGCAGTTGGTAATAGTCCTAATGGTGCGACATGTTTAGAAACTATATGTCTGACGGACGACCCTTTAATCCAGGAGGAAATGCATAACTGCAACAGCTCTGTTTCAAACATGAAATTGATATCTTGGAACATAGCTGGACTAACTAAAAATTTGAGTGATCCTGACTGGTCCAATTATATCGAATCAAGCTCAGTTTGCTTCCTACAGGAAACATGGGCACTTAGCACCTCTCATAGAGTTGTCTACAAGACCTTTGGGATACATGCTACACCCTCTGTAAGAGGTAGGCCTTCGGGGGGCTTATTATTTGGGATAAAGTAACCTTGAAAATCCAGGCTGAAGTAATTGACACGGATTCAATGGATATACTGGCTCTAAAAGTTAACACATGCGATAGAAAGGTACTATATTCAATCAATGTATATAATAGACCCTTACCACTATCGAAAGTGTCAGTGACTCTGGGAAAATTGGATACTTTCCTAAATAGAGTGGAAGATAAACAATCTGTAATAATAGCCGGGGATCTGAATTGTAGCTATGAGCCAATCATAGGTCTGGGTGATGTATTTGACGAGGAAGATAGAGCGAACAACATTCCCTTGCTGGATAATATAGATCCAGTGCATTGTTCAGCCTTGGCTGTCCAAATAATGAAGTTGTCTGTGGAATACGGCCTAAGGGCATGTAATGGCCGTCTTCCAGCTGATCTATTAAAAAGACCGACTTTTGTAAGGAACAACTCTAAAAGTAACCTTGACTTTATAATTGTTTCTCTGAATATTTGGCAACATATGATTGACCTAGAGGTCAAAGACAGATCTGAGAGTGATCACCGCCCATTGGACCTAACATTCGCCCCATGTTTGTTTAACGGGGTTGGCACTAATAATATAATTGATGTTCAAACCGGTGCTAGTGACGAAATACTGGTCAGCAATAATAGGTGTACTCTAAAATGGTCCCATATATTGGAGCGTGGTGAAGTGTTGGCGGAAATTTACTCACTTCTAGCCAACATGTTTACTTCCTTTGCAAACCTTTCATTGGAGGCTCAAAACCCTTTTAACTTTTTCGACTTGCATAATGAATTCTTTAAAACATTAAAATTAATGGTAACTAAAATGCCAAAAAAAAAACACCAAAGGATAGAAAATCTATCCCACAGTAAGCCATGGTACGGGAAGATCTGTCGTCAAGCAAAGGCAAATCTCTTGTTGGCAGTAAAAACTAAAACCCCTGTCGAAATTAGGTTGGCAAGAAAAGATTACAAGCAAACCCAGGTGGCTGCGAGGAAAAACTGGGAAGAAGCCTGTTGGGCTGACTTGCTGGTAGCAGCCAAGACCAAGGATAATGTCGGGTTTTGTAGGCTTGTGGCAAATGGGAACCATGTAGGCAGAGTAGTTAAAGATGTACACCTTGATGAATTTACCTGGGTTAATCACTTTACTACCCTATTCAAAAAACCTGAATCTGCGAATGTTGCTGGTGAAGATGCCGTGTGGCTCACCCCTTGTGAAAATAAACTGGAATTTAGTGTAGAGGAAACAGAAACGGCTATTAATGCTGTTAAAAACGGCAAGGCACCTGGCCTAGACAAAGTTCCTGGTGACCTCTACAAACACGAGTTAAGTGTTTGGGCGCCTTACATAAATTATTTGTGCAATACATTGGCATCTGGGGTTGATTTTCCAGATAGCTGGAGGTGTGCTAAGATTGTTTTAATTTTTAAAAAGGGTGATCGGTTTGATCCATCCAATTATCGCCCCCATTAGCCTATTGGATATTTTGCAAAAAATTTACTCTAGGCATATTTTAGCTAGAGTGAATCTGTGGATGGAAGACAATTCACTACTTACCAAGTTCCAGGCAGGGTTTAGGAACAGAGTGAGTACAGTAGACCAAGTCTTTAGATTCTGCTGCCTTTACTGGAAGTATGTTCTCATTAGAAAGGGGCATCTCTACGTCGCGTTTGTAGACCTTAGAGCGGTGTTCGATCTGGTGTCACGAGACCTTCTGTGGGAATGCCTTCATTCACTAGGGTTACCTCCATGCTTGTTGCACCAGCTAATACGGTAGCATGCGAAGAATTTTGCTAAAGTACGATGGGGACCCAATGGAGAATTGTCACAGAATATACCAATTGAGCGTGGGGTTCGTCAGGGCTGCGTGCTGGCCCCCACGCTTTTCTCATTGTTTGTGAACGACATCCCTACTCATTTGGCAAGCTGTGATAAAAATGACTCCCCTAAATTGAATGGCGAGAGGGTATCCGCGTTATTATTCGCGGACGATACCATACTAATCTCTCAAACTCCCAGTGGTCTTCAGGCACTTTTGCATTCATTTCACCAGTATTGTAATAAAAAGGGATTAGAGATAAACGCAAAAAAAAACTAAATGCATGGCCCTAAATCCCCATAAATCTCAAAGGGGAATTTGGTACTCAATGGCCAAAAATTAGAATCTGTTCAGAACTTTTCTTATCTGGGGGTCTCCCTAGATTCTATCAGCCTGATTCATGTACGGGCCGTTTTGCGTGTCCCTAATAGCGATCAATAGCGACTCGCTATTGAGGAAACGCAAAACGGCATTCATGTACTTTTCTGAGAAAAAATAGCGACTCGCATGCGGGCGCTAAAGCCGTTAGCGACCCACCAAAAACGCAGAATAATCGCTATTTCCGGCTACCTGCGATCGGGATTGCGACTCGCAATCCCGATCGCACGAGATTGCGCTCGCAATCCCGATTGCACGGGATTGCGAGTCGCATTCTCGCGGGATCAGGAAAACGGGAAGACGCATTCCGAGCACCGTGATGACATCACAACCAGGAAGCTGCCAAATCCCACCCCCAAACACCACAGTGACGCTAACAGTCGACTGTCCACGACGGAAAGCTGCCACCAACCCGCCGTTTGCGCATCCCGACCCCGCCGAAATAGCGACCGCTATGGCAGAGGACCCGCAGGCAGGACCCAGCAACAGCGCTGGCCGAAAGCGCAAATTGAAATTTTCGGAACAGGAGCTGGAGAACCTCATAGAGGGTGTGGTGGCCAACCACGACCAGCTGTTTGGTGCAAACTCCCGGAGGGTCCCGGAGCAGGAGAAGAGGAGGATCTGGGTGGGGATTGCGGCAAGTGTGAACTCTGTGGGAGTTGCGGACAGGTCCCTTGAGGAATTAAAAAAGCGGTGGTACGACCTCCGAGGGCGTGCCAAGGAGAGGGTTGCGGAGCGCCTTGGTGAGGCATCAGGCACCGGAGGAGGTGGCCCGACTGTCCCACCCAACACCCCCCTGGAGGACCGGGTAGAGGACACGTTGGAGAGGGAGGCGTGTGTTGGCGTCACCCCTCTGGACTCCTCCCGCCCCACCCAAGACACCCAAGGTAAGTGGCATGCGACTGCGACCCTGTCCCTATGACCGCCCATGACCAAATAGGCTCACTCATTGGCCCTTAGTCATGCCGTGCATCAGGAAATGCCCTGAAGCATTGTGGGAGACGTAGTATGTCCACAATGTAGTACTACCACAATGCGGCCCGAAAGGTTCCAAAGTGCGCAAATACACAGCCACCCAGGGAATGACACCCAGCATGCATGTAACATCTGCACGTCTGTCAGTCACATGCACCTAATGAGTATCCACTTACCCTCACAGGTGCAGGAGATAGCAGCGACAGTGAGAGGCTGCTGATCGACGAGGAGGCCCAGGAGGAGGAATCCCTACCTGCCACCCAGCCACCAGCCCCTGCGCCAGCGCCAACACCAGCAGCCAGGCCACCCACCTTGCCTGCAGCATCCGCCTCAGGCCCACCGGCTGCCAAGGCCAGGCCACCCACCTTGCCTGCTGCATCCGCCTCAGGCCCACCGGCTGCCAAGGCCAGGCCACCCACCTTGCCTGCTGCATCCGCCTCAGGCCCACCGGCTGCCAAGGCCAGGCCACCCACCACACCTGCCGCATCCGCCTCAGGCCCACCGGCTGCCAAGGCCAGGCCACCCACCACACCTGCCGCACCTGCAACACCAGCTGCTGCAAGACCTGCAGCTCGTCCACCACCATCTGGGCCAGCCACATCGGCTACACAGCGGCCGACCACCAGGAGGGGCAATGGCCACTTCCACGCATGCATGAGTGTGGAGCGGCGCATGCTGCGTTTACACCAGCGCCAGTCGCAGCAGCAGGGAGCCATCCAGCTCCAGCTGCAGAAGATCGGCCGCAATGTTGCGGGAGTGGGCGACAGGGTGGACCGCATGACGGCGGCCATTGACCGCATGACGACGGCTATGGAACACAACACTGCTGCGCTGGTGAAGCACCGAAGTGTTGCTAGCAGGCGCCACCACCAGTTGCTGAGCCGGCTGTCCACCTACAGCCGCTCAAATTATGCCTCGGCAAATGCCACCACCCTGCTTGCGCGCCGCTCCTTAACCCAGCAGCACCAACTCGTCCAGTGCTGCGAAGATATCACCCGGGTGCTGGAGCACTTGACAACCGCGGTCACCGCACTGCACGCACCTGTGATTCCGGCAATTGTGGGGGGTGATGATGCTAGTGAGGGTGCCTCTAGTGTCAGCAGCCACTCTGCCACGCAGGCCCCCCCACCTAGGCGCAGCGCAAGGGCTGCCCCACCTCCAGCTGCCCAGGAAGAGGAAGAGGCTCCCAGGCGCCAGCAACTTGTGCGCCGGAGACGGCAATGACATTGTGACAGGGACACAGACGCAGGCTGAACTTAAGCCTGCAATGGAGCGTCCCATGCAGTATGCATGAATACTGCTTTTTGTATATAGTTATTACGAACACCCATTTATTTTCTTGTGATTCAAACAAATACATTTATTTTGGTGCACACATACGCCTTGTGTAATCATTACAGTTTGCATGCAATTGTGATATGTGGGGTGGGGGAAGGGGGTGGGCTAGAAATTGTTAGCTGTGATGTGGTTGCGACGTCTGTGGCCTTCAGCTGGGTTCTCCCCGCGTGCATGGTGCGCATGTGCTGGTGGCCGGTCGTCCCCCTCAGATTCACTGCCTGAGATGTCAACTGGTATCCGGCGCTTGGTTGCAATGTTATGAAGCATTGCACAGACAGCCACAATGCGGCAGCACGCTGCAGGACTGTAATACATGGCCCCACCTGTCTTGTGCAGTATACGGAACCTGCTCTTGAGCAGGCCAAATGTCCTTTCAATACAGTTCCTTGTCCGGATGTGCGCAACATTGTAGCGGCGTTGCTGAGGTGTGGCAGGGTTGAGGTAAGGGATCAGGAGGTATTCCCGTAGGGCGTAGCCACTGTCACCTGAATGAGAGGAGCAGATGTTGATTGCCTGTGCAGCGCAGTTACTTCATAGCAATGTGACATTGTCGACAAAGTGTACTTACCAAGTAGGTGTCCTTCCCCAAACTCTCCCCTGATCAGTCGTGTGTGGAGTCCGCTGTGCCTGAAGATAAAGGAGTCATGGGTACTCCCTGGGTACTGGGCCACAATGTCAGTGATGATGGTCTTGGCATTGCAGACCATCTGTATGTTGAGGGAGTGGTACGACTTCCTGTTGCGGTACATATACTCCGTGCCAGCTGGTGGGCAGATGGCGACGTGGGTACAGTCTATGCAGCCAAGGACATGGGGAAAATGGGCAACATTATAAAATTGTAGTTTTGTGAGGTCCAAATCCTGTTGGCTGGTGGGAAATGTGATGTGCTGGTGGAGCTGGGTGAGCATGGCGTCAACAAAAGTGTGGAGGCAGCGTGACATGGTGGGCTGGGAAATCCCCCCAGCAGCGGCTACTATGCCCTGGAAACTGCCGGATGCCAGGAGGTGCAGGCTGCACAATACCTGCACATGTTTGGGCACAGAATTGTTTCGCCTTGTTGGGTGCTGCATGATGGGGTCGAGTTCTTGTATCAGCCAGGTGATCATTTCCCCATTCAGCCTGTATTTGGCATAAATCTGTTCTCTGGTTTGCCCCAGCAAGGTGACCCGCTGCCGGTAAATCCGTGCCTGCCTCATGCGTCTCCTCCGTGCTGCTCGCTGTAGCCTTCGCCGCCTCACCACCATGTACATCCCAGGCATTGTGGAACGCCTATTGCTGCTGCTGAATGTCCTTATGTGTGATTGGTCAGGCCTGGACCTGTTGGTGATTGGCTAACAGTTTTTCAAAATTTGGTTAATCATGGCTTTTATGGTTACCACCTGCTTTGAGTTGTCCTTAAATTGCGCCGCGCTAATGTGCGATTTAGCGATTTTTCGCTAATGTATTTCTTTCATGAATGCCGATTGAGACAGTATTGCGTTTCGCTATTCAATTCGCAGATTCCGTGGTTGGTCGCTATTTCATTTTCGCTAATGCTCGACTTCCCGGAGTCTGCGACTTTTACAGCGTAATCGCTATTCCGCTCGCTATTATTTTTTAGCGATTTCGCTATTTCGTACATGAATGCCGATTCCATGTTTTGCACCCGCAATTGCGTTTTCGCTGCCATTGCGGGCGCTATTTCGCTTCATGAATCAGGCTGTAAATTCTCTTGGAAGCCCCAAATAGAGAAAAGCAAACTGATATTCACACAGAATACTACACCTATTCTAAAAAAACATGGTACAAGCTTATGTAAAGCTGTTTCTCCGGCATTGGAGATTTTTAAGTTCAAGGTGCAATCAGCAGCACTATACGGGCTGAAATTTGGGGGCCAATGTCTAAGAATGCATTCGCAACTAACGAAAACAAGTTTCTGAGAAGTCTTGTCAAGATGCCAACTGGCACTCCCTTAGTACCACCAATGCTGGACCTTAATGTCAAAAGAACAGACCATTATGCAATCCTACGGCCCCTAACATTCTGGGTGAGACTCTGGTCTACACCAGAACTCAGACTATAGACACGGGCTAAAAGAAATAATGAGCCTGGACGCGCTTAATTCTAATGTATGGCTCAAACATGTTCGTTTTTGGTTTAGGAAAATTGGCTTACCACAATTTTGGGAGGACCCTGAAAATCTACCCCAAAATTCAAAAAAACTATTGAAGTTTGTCTTCTGGGGGCATATTGAACATACCATGATTAATGAACACAGAGGCGGAACATTAATAAATCATTTTCTGATCTTCAAGGACAATATTGTTTTGAGAACTTCCTTGACGAGATCGAACCGCCTCTAGCCAAAAGCCTATTCATGAAACTGAGATATGGAAATCTTATGACCAATTCAACCCTGGCAAGATGGTCGAGGAAGGGTAAAGCTGGGCAAAATGATACAACGTTAAGTGATCTTTCTACTATGTGCCAGGATGGTTCCAAGGAGGATGACCAGCATATCCTTTTCTTCTGTCCTACCTATGTGACATCCCGGAGAAAATTGATTAAGCCTCTATGTAATCTTCTTGGCATAAGATTATGTAAGGAGACACTGAGGATTATTAAATCTGATACCAGAAGAACGATTGTATTCAGCATTAGCAGATTTCTTTTATCTATAAATTTTGTTCGTAATAGGAATGGTCTTAAATTGTAAATCAGATATTAGGGAATATACTTGTATTGGAAATCTATTCCTCCCCTAGTTCACCTTTTAAACAGTTTCTATTGGTTTTTTTACTTTTAGTTTTTTTTACCTTTCAAATCTTTCAATCTTACCATGATGTATCATTGCATTCACATGTTTTTCCTTTCTAAATATTTAAAAATGTTTATGAGTCTTTGTTTAAACGATCTCTTCACTCCAGCATTGTATTGCACAAATGTATCTGTTTTTTAACTTACTGATAATGTCAGGTGTTAGCCAATTTTAAAATGTATTGTCAAATTGCATATCTTTTCTGGCTCAAACTGAGCCGAAATAAAGATTATGAATGAATGAATGAATGAATGGATGAATACACGTCTGTTTTTATAATCATTTTCGTCTCTTTGGAATTTCCTCATTTTTTTTGTCTTTTATATAAAGTTGGTAACCACTTAAAATTTCTTTCAAAATGTTATAGTTTTTTTCGGTTGGATCTGGCAAATTTAGATTTTTAATTTCCACTTCTAGGATTGCTATTTCCGCTAGTAGTTTGTTTTGTTTCCGTTCCGCATGGCGGATCAAAAGATCCATCATTTTGTATGAGGAGGTGAGTATCAGTTCCTCCCATTCAGTTAGTAAATCTAGATCTAGATCGTCGAACGAGGGAAAGATAATTACCCTCAAGCCCCAGGGGATTTGTCTTATGTCCAGATACCTTTTAAGGGTGGTGGCATCCCACCATCGGGACAGCTCTTGCTTTTTCAGTCTCTCCAATTTTATGAACTTTTGTTTAAGACCTTCCTGTTCATTGGGTTTCTGGGATTTGTTAGTCCCTTTTGGTTGGTCTGCAACTAATTCTGAGAAGAATTTATTCCTCTCATCATCAAAGTCTGACATAGTGATAGGATCTCGGGAGATTTGCTCTTACTAAGAAAGAAGTTGATCAGAAGGACCATAGGGTTCCTCAATTAGTATTCTTTATGATAAGTCGCAATACAAAGAATTGGGTGCCAACAACCATAATTGTAAAAAATTTAGCAGTTGCTATTGAGATGAACAATAAAGTGCTGGTGCGTATGAGTCTTAGTGCTTCAGCACTACTGTTCGTACCCAAAGACTTGCACAATGGGATTAACCAGACTCGTCTTGGAATTACATAGGCGGGACAAAGAAATAGAAAGTGAGCAATGGATTCCTTGTGATCCCCACATGCAGGGCAGATGCTAGTACTTGCACTAGCCCACCTGCCGGTTAAAGACTTGAGGAGGAGGGATCCTGCTCTGAGCTGGAAATAGAGCTTCCTGTCCCCAGGTTTGGTGATGGCATCCCAATAAGGCTCTAACCTGGGGATAAGCTTTGCCTCTAGAAAATGCCCAGCCATGGTCGAAGCACCAGTGCCACTCCAGATTCGATATGCAACCTTCTCCCAATAAATCTCCTTTAAAAAAAATTTTGATGGAAAAGAAGCTGTCGCTGGATTTTCCCACCGCATTTGCATACTAAGGCCTACTAAGGTGTTTCTAAGCTCCTTTAACCAGTTAATTTTGTGGAAGACATCGGATTTAATAATATCCATAAATCCTTCCGCATAATGCAGGAGCTCCGACGTAGTCCAAAGCCTACGCCAATATAAGATTGGGCGGAGCCTTGCTAAATCCGTAATAGCTTTCCTACCAAGATCACACCTAAGTGGCTGCAATGGGGTGCTCAGGGGAAGTCCAGTAATGTTACGGAAGAACTTGTTTTCTGAAATTATTAATGGCCCCAATTTCTCAAACCCCCATAGCTCTGCGCCATAGAGCTTCCATGTAAATATAGGTTCTATTGAATTGTGAACACGTTTTTATTATTTTGTGCTTACAGATCAAGCCCCGGAACAAGGGCCATGGCCCAAAATGCATTGGGCAGTTCTTCGAACACTTTGTGTATTGTAATGCATTTACAATGAATGAATTGAAATAAATGTATTGTTGTAAGTATCTAAAATTAAAATGCAAACATTTTGTTGGATAATACCATAAATTTGTTGAAATTTCATGTTGTGTTCATACACTATGTCAATATAGATTGAGTATTATATCATCTATTTGATGGTTAGGCAACAGTGAGTGGAGGCCAAGTGGTAACACTTGAAACACATTAGAACCCTCAATTGTGCCATATTTACTATTTACCTTTGGAGGCTGAAAGACTCCTTTGCCCCTTCTGGGGCGGGGGCACATGGCTGAATTCCAGGGTGCACAGCTGTAATTTTTTTGGGCACCTTTGGAAATCCCTGGTGCCTACTGGGCTTTTGTGCACCTTAAGGGGCAAGTTTGGGGCAAACCCTCATTGGGCCCCAGGGAATGGCAGACAGACTCAGTGGCCCCTTTTGGGGTGGGGCGTGGTCCTATGCCAGGGTGAGCCGCCCCATCCCTTTCTTTGTTTTACAAAAAAAAACCTTTCTGTGGTGTCTAGTGTTCTTACCAACCCTGCGCGGGCAGATGAGGAGCCAACCATGAAATCTGCCTTCTGGGGGGAGACTATTTTGCCCCCACTGGGGTGGGAGCATGGCTCTAAGCCAGAGTGGTCTCCCCAAACACCTTGGATAATAACCCCTGAGGTCCTTGAGGGAGCAGAAACACTGTCTTGTCCCTGGCAGGGGAGAGGGACAAAGGCCCTCTAAAGGGGCTGCTCCCTCTCCAGAAAAAAGAAACCTCCAGTAATTAGTGGGCTTGTTACCCCGGCGTAGGGGGAGGATGAGAGCAAACCCTCAATCAGCCACATCAGGCAGGAAGAAAGACTGTTTGCTCCTTCTGGGATAGGGACATTTCCCAATGCCAGGGCATGCCACCCCCAGTCCTATTGTTTATAATCTCTGACGTTTAGTGGAATTTCAATCCCCTTGGGGGCAGTTTGGCGTAATGCCAGAAAGACTTCAAGCACCTTTTTGGGTGGGAGCATGACTGTGTGTTAGAGTGGGCCACCCCCAGCCCTTATGTTTACAAACACTGGCATCTAGTGTGATTTCTAGTGTGATCCACAACAGCTTCGGCGCGCCATCCACTCACCCAACCGTCGAACCAACGCCCCCCACCGCCACCCTCCGCACCTGGACCACGGTGACCACCGAAGACACAGCCCGCACGATGAACACCATCCACTCCGGATCACCAACCGACCCCTGCCCCCACCACGTCTTCAACAAGGCCGACTCCACCATCGCACCCCAACTCCGGAACATCATCAACACCTCCTTCAACACCGCCACCTTCCCGGAGAGCTGGAAGCACGCCGAGCTCAGCGCCCTACTGAAGAAACCAACAGCGGACCCCACCAACCTCAAGAACTTCCGCCCCCATCTCGCTCCTCCCTTTTCCTGCTAAATCCATCGAGAAGATCGTCAACAGACAGCTTGCCGCCTTCCTCGAGACGAACGGATCCCTCGACCCCTCGCAGTCCGGTTTCAGAGCCAACCACAGCACCAAGACCGCCCTCATCGCAGCCACCGACGACATCCGAGCCCTGCTCGACAACGGAGGAACAGCGGCACTCATCCTCCTGGACCTCTCTGCAGCGTTCGACACTGTCTGCCACCGCACCCTAGTTCAACGCCTCAGCAACTCCGGCATCCAAGAGAAGGCACTGGAGTGGATCATCTTGTTCCTCGCCGGAAGAACACAGAGAGTCCGCCTCCCCCCGTTTCGATCCGAGGCCACCGAAGTCATCTGCGGCGTACCGCAAGGATCATCACTCAGCCCCACCCTCTTCAACGTCTACATGAGACCTCTTGCAGCCATCGCACGCCAACACAACCTCAACATCATCTCCTACGCCGACGACACCCAGCTGATCCTCTCCCTCACCAGAGACCCCGACACCGCCGGAGCCAGCCTACACGAAGGGATGAAAGACGTCGCCGAGTGGATGAAGAACAGCCGCCTGAAACTGAACTCAGACAAGACGGAAGTCCTCATCCTGGGATCATCACCCTCCGCCTGGGACGACTCCTGGTGGCCCCCCGCCCTGGGCACCACTCCCAAGCCGACAGACCATGCACGCAACCTGGGCTTTATCCTGGACTCCTCCCTCTCGATGACCAGACAAGTCAATGCCGTCTCCTCATCATGCTTTCACACCCTACGCATGCTCCGCAAGATCTTCCGATGGATCCCGACCGAAACCAGGAAGACGGTCACCCAGGCACTCGTCACCAGCCGACTGGACTACGGAAACACCCTCTACGCCGGCACCACAGCCAAGCTACAGAAAAGACTCCAGCGCATCCAGAACGCCTCCGCCCGACTCATCCTGGACATCCCCCGACGCAGCCACATCTCCGGCCACCTGAGGGACCTGCACTGGCTCCTCGTCAACAAGAGGATCACGTTCAGGCTCCTCACCCACGCACACAAGTCTCCCCACGACCTGGGCCCCAAGTACCTCAACGACCGCCTGACCTTCTAAACGCCCACCCGCCAGCTACGATCCACTAGCCTTGCCCTCGCCGCCGTACCACGCATCTGAAGAGCCACCGCCGGAGGAAGATCCTTCTCCTACCTGGAGGCCAAGACATGGAACTCCCTCCCCATCCACCTTCGGCTGACCCAAGACCATCTCGCCTTCAGGAGACAACTCAAGACCTGGCTGTTCCAGCAGTAGCTGCCCCCTTCCCCCAAGCGCCTTGAGACCCTCCCGGGTGAGTAGTGCGCTATACAAATGCTATGATTGATTGATTGATTGATTGATTTCCACACCCCAAACCCAAGAGGGGGACAGTTTTTTGCTTGGTTTTGGAGCAAGCACTAGCTCTTGTCCGTGGGGCCTCTCCCCTGCAGCTTCCCCAGGAGCACCACCTGAAAAGAAAAAAAGAAATTAATGGTAGCACAGGTGCAGGATATCCCCTTGAATCCCGTGTGCACTTTGATTTCTGCAACTACTTTGCTAGTTCTGTGCACTTTTCCGCTTTCACATTTTGCAGGAAGAGGGAGATTAGCGTGTGTGACCAAACCCCTCTTTGAATGGCACCTTGTTAGAGAGGATGACTGTCTTTGACTACCTTGGAGTCACGTTGTCTGAAACATTTGATTAGGCCCCGCAATTAACCAAAGCAATATTGAAGCCAGCTCAGACAGTAGGAGGAATCACAAAAACCTTCAGGAACGCCTCCTACAAACCGCCTGGCCCAATGACAGAGATATACAAAGTACAAGTTGGGAGTGCAGTAATGTAAGGGGCTTAACTTTGGGGTCATCCTCTCATTGGTGGACTGTCCAAAATAGAGAACAAATTTATGAGACAGCTCTTGGGCCTACCGCCAAGCACCCCTCTCATTCCCCTACGCCTGGATTTAGGAATTAGTCGTATTGCAGAAGAGATAGGACTCAGACTGTTAACCTTTTGGCATAGACTGAGGCGACCCCGGAACTAGTAGTTTACCAGTCTAAACTAAAAGGGGTTCTGGGACTCCCGGAAGTGCTCAAACTACCATGGTTTTGTCATATAAGAGATGTTAGCCTCAGGCTAGGTATCCCAGACCTATGGAGCAACCCAGAGGTGGTGTGCCCGACAATCTCACATCTAGAACTTGTTAGACCTTATAGATAGCACAAACTAGATGACATACGGGGAACCACTAAACTGGGCCATTTAACCACTGACTTCCTTAATATTAAAGCTGAGTATCTTTTAGAACCTTTTTTGAATGACATACAACCCACCAGGGCAAGGAAGTTATACTTTCAGTTTGGAATAGGGATTTTGCTGCTTCGTGCATTCACGAATAAATGGTCAAAAGCCTCCTCTCTTGGGTGCCCTGCTTGTAACTCCTTAGAAGAGTCAGACATCCATGTCCTCTTTTTTGCCCCTGCTATAAAACAGCCAGACGTTGTTGGCTTGTAACACTGTAGAAATATGGGGTGCAGGCAGTGTTTGCAGGAATACAGAATATTGAGAACTGATCTCCACCCACCGATAGTATTTGCTGTGTCCCGATTCTTGAATTCTATGTGGCATAGTAGTAGGGTACTGATAAATTCATCACTGCAAGTATAAACTTCTCACATTGTACACTCTGTTACATTTTGATCATTTTTAACTTTTTACTCATTTTTTACTTTCCTGTTATTACTTTTTACCTTCAAAATCTAGAAATATTGATGAAATGATCCTTGATAATCCAAAATAAAATGTGACCACCATTTCCTCCCTTGATGATTATGCTTTTAACTTGGAGAATTGCTATGGTCATTGTTTAAGGTCAAAAAGCAGCTTTCTATTTTTGGATCAATTCTGCCTTTGATGACATTTTAGCATTGCAAAAATTAAAGTTTTGTATGAAATTGTATCGCCTACTTTTTATGGTCTATACTGACTGAAATAAAGTTTGTTGAAATGGATTAGGGTGTTTGCGGATTTCCCTACACAACAGGGAAATCCCACTTCACTCAGGTTCCCACCCCAAATTGGTGGAATTACTTCATTAAAAAAGAGCTTTAGAGCTAGTAGTGTTGAAATGAGAGTATAACTGGAGAAAACAAGTTATATAAGATATCTAAACAGGTAGATTAGCACTTTCCCCAGAAGCCACAGAAATGGTGTGTTGTTACACAATCAATTCAAGATTCAAACATTTTGATGACGTGGCAACACCAATAAAAAGGACAGAGACTCTGAAAAATATACAGTTCAATTTACAGCAAATAGTAAAGTGTCTGCAATGCTAATTTTATGTAAGCGCATCGCAGTATATAGTTTCCGAGAAACAGCTGAATTTCACGTGGGTGTAAAAGAGTTAGTGGCATTTTGCCTTTTTTCAAAAGCAATCACAAACAACAGGGAACATGCCAACCTTTCACACGAGGCAAGTAATGTAGCGGTAGCAGGTGTGCTGTTCCAAAAGCTAATAGGAAGAGCAAGGACGTAGAGAAAAAAATGACAGTGCGGCACACAAGAGGCAGGCAGTTCTGTGGAAGAAGGCTTTCTGTTCTGAAAGACCTGGGGGCTCTGGAAAGGCAGGTGGGCGCTTCAGGGAGCCACTGCTGTAGCAGCAAGCTTACAGCTTTAAAAATAAACACAAATAGCACAGTCTTGGAGAAAAGTGTATAATTGCATTGGAGGCAGGATCCACAGTGGTGGCAATGTTCATTTTTATAAAAACAAATATCTAGTGCATCGATTCTGAGAAAGAGGCAGAACTGAACTTCAGGCAGGCAATGAAAAGGCAGTGGCAAACAGCCTTTCAAAAACCGGTACAAGATGCTAAAACATGTCAGGGTTTCACATGAGGAAATCTATTCATTGGCAGCAACCCTGGTGTTCTAAGGGCAATTATATAGTGAATGAACACTTTCGCAACGGCCTTGGTTGCATTTGTCACTGAGAGTACGCTCTTACTTTCTGAATGCAAATGCCAACAAGCATTAACAAACCGTGTGTGTGTGGGTGTGTGTGTTGGTGGGTGTGTGTGTGTGTGTATAAATGTAAAAACAAATCAATGGATGAATGGGTGACTGCCTAAACGATTTGCAGAGATACTGAGGTGCATATTGATCAAAGTTTTGTATCGTCCTTGCAGAAAGCCAGGTAACGCAAAGGCGACACCTTGCGTGGCTCTGCGGTGCACTGTAAATCTGGAGCAATGCAAGGTATTTCAAGGTAGTCGCTGCCTTGCATTACGCAAGACCTAGCAGTGCGCCAAAATGATACAGAGACGTAACAAGGAGAAATATCGTTATTTTGCCTCGTTTTTTCCTCTTTCTACTTGTGCTGTTTTTTTCAGCCCATGTAGAAAGAGGAAAAAGCCTAAAATGATGGGGGTTTTTGCAGGAAAGTATCCCTTTTTGCACAAAAATAATCCTGCCTGCAAAGGAGGCATTCTTGCACCATAGTGTAAGGGTGCCTGTGTTGGAGCTAGGCACCCATAAATGCATCAGCGCAAGCAGAGCAGAAATGTGCCATATCTTGGTAGATTTGGCACATTCACTCCCTCTCCCTTTCACACAGCACAGCAATTGGTCTTGCAGTGTTACGTTGTCTTAAAAAATTATAAATCTTCCCCTGAGTTCTTGGTTAGATGAAGCGCTGAGTAAATGCATGGATGAATGAATGAGTGGTTGAGTGTTAAATAGATGACTCAACTAAAAAAAGGTTGGGTGGTGTGTACCTTTTTCCCCGCTACATAGCAATAGCATTAGCTTTGCTAATAACTAGCTAAATCTGCCAACAGCGAGAGCTAAGAATGGGTCCATTTGTGTTAGACATTGCAAAATAGTTCGTTACCATTCGAAAAACAAATAACCAGAACTGTGATAGATGTGACCGGTATAGAATATTTTGGCCTTCATTTGAGAGGTCTTCACAAAAAAATAATTCAGAGGCAGATATGGTACAGAACAAACAAATAGAGCAGCTACGTTTGCTGTTGTAAGCTTTGGCAGTTACAAAAAAACAGTAAACTGAGATATGATTTGACATGCACAGTCAAACTCCCTATCACATGAATTTGGTGAACTTAGGGAATTATTCTGATATCAGTTGTCTCAACAAACCTTCCACACGTTTGCTAACATGTAACCTCTGAATGACCCCAGAGCAGCCTCTGAAGTTTTGCTTTTGTAGTTGAGGAAACCGTGCTTTCTTATGCCCTTTAGGGCTAGGCGGCCGCTGTAGGATAATGCACTTTTTTTATTTTTTAATAAAACGTTATTCCTGTGTTTGTAAACAGACTACCATATCGTGAAAGAGGATATATTCTATATTCTTAGTAGCAGCTATTTGTGAACTATCTAATTCTATAGCTTCTAGAAGCTAGGTTTAATTTGGAAATATACATTTTTTAATAAACACTAATACTGATTTTAATAAAGCGTTACAATCAAATGGCCCTCAAGAGGTCCACAGACTATGGCAATCGCCTTCCAAAATGGATCCATCAAATACCATGCCAGGCCAAGCTGATAACGTTTGCCGGAGAGTAATTGAACCAATGACATGTCTGTCTGCAACATCCATCTTTCTGTGAAGTCTGGCAGGGGTGTTGTACGGAAGGTCTGTACACATATGGTGCATGTGGCATTGACACCTCTCCATATTCTTACAGCGGCCCTAAGGTGCTTGAAGCCTCTGCTGATAGCTGCTTGCCAAGGTCGGTCTACCACTACAAGTACAGCAGTCACCAATTGATTGTTTTTGTTTAAATTTAGAGCTTGGTGAAGATACCATCCTAGTTAAATACACACTCAGTGCCATAAAGTGGCTTACTGTAATGTATACAGTGGGGATGAGTTGTTCTTGCAAAGTTTCTTCACTCTGGTTCTAATTCTACTAAACTGAAGGTGTGTATGGGGTGAGTTATCAACCTCTTGATACCTTAGCATCACAGAACAATGACCAGTCTGTAAAATATCCTTTAAGAAGTACAACTGTAGCACTTTTTACTTAATTAGGTTTCTTTAAGCCAGATGACTCCGATAGGAAGCACTGCATTATGTAAGAAGCAACGCAGGTATTATCAGCTTATGTATGTGCTTTTGCCAGGAAAATTCTGTGGCCTCCATTGAATCTAGAAAACAGGGACGCTAGTGCTGAGAAGCAGGTGAAGAAGTGATCTATTCGTTGAGAACAACATCAGCTCTTTGTATACTCACATGTAGATTGTGGCCAGTAGTTATGAACCACTGCATCTTTTGTTTGACATACCAAAGACAGGTCAAGTACACACAATCACCTTAAATGACATAATGCAAATAGGTTGCTATAGCTGGCACATCTAAGAATTCCTCCATATCGCAAGCCCTGATAGAGTTAAAAAGAAATGGTGCAGACGATGTAGCAGAGATCACATGACCTAGATAGAGCAAATTTGAGAGTATAATTTATTTATGAAAGAGACCATACCAGCTTTGGGTAATGGATCTCACCAGGGGGGCACTGAAATTCCGGCTCTGAATTTCTTGTATGAGTCTGGGTATATAAGGAGATAAATCAAGTTATTACCACTTAAACCTGATAGCTGAGAAGTCAACATAGTCACTCAAAGCAGGAATGATGGGGATATTCGGGACATTATTTTTTATTTAAAGACTCATGCTATTTCAGTTTAAAAAATCAGTACACTGCCAATTGAGAGATACTCGAAAGTACTAAATATTAAAGGAGTAGAGCTAGCAACTATATTCATAGTAACCGATTAGATTTGCACTGTAATTCATACAGTGTGGTGGGTCCCATGGGGCAGCAATCTGTCCTTGATAGTATTTGCCCTCCAATTAATAGGTATCATAAGTTATCAGGCTAAAAAGCAAAGAATTCATGCAGGCCACAAAAGAACATCATCCAATTCCTCACGATATCCCCTATTCAAGTGGTTTTCCACAGACATTTTGATCTACCTGTTAGTAGTGAGAAAATGTGGACAGAAATTCATTTGGTTTTATCAGGAGCATTCCAGTATAAGTTAAACCTGTAATAAGGGAAACACATGCCCAATTTGTAATAGGGACGGTAGAGTGAATAGTTGGACGGAGCAGTGGGCTCCAGTTCCTAAGCTTCCTGTTCTAATGTGGTCCTGTGAACATCAATTATCTCGTGATATTGCTTGCCTTAGGCATAGGATGTATAACATTCACACATATAATGTTTCTATCCAGTCTCCTCTAAACTGCATGCCAAAGCATGGTCCACTGAAATGAAGCACATGTCTCCCCTACAACAAGTAATATGACTACTGAATTCAACTAAATATTGACGTGTGCCATTACAGCAAATAGACAAAAAATATTAAGGCAGTTGGATTCCAGATTGTCCTTGTTGGTTAGTGAAGATAACAACCCAACTATATAACTAATTATAAATCTTACTAACAACCATAAATGAGTAAAAGCTGATTAGTCCCATTCTCTCATACGTATTGTGTAGGAATATGTACAAGAGGCAATACACATATTAGATGAGCAGAGCTTTAGTGCAAACATGAAATTATTTTAGAATTATTTACACCTGTCTGAAGTCATACTAATCCCTGAAATCTACCTTGATAATTGGTGAACGTACCCCAGAGCATCTCGTCATGGATTCAGTGATGGTCATTGGTACCCTGTGCTTTAGGTGAGCATTGGTGCTTTTCACCAAGAAGTTTCTCAAATAAACTCATCTGCTGCTTTGGGTGGGGGGTCATAGAAGAATTTAGAATCACTGAAGAAGAGCTCATATAGATTTGTAGAGACCACTGAGTATTGAATCCCTGTTTGTCTCAATGATTTCTTGGCATTGTTAAAAGCACCTCATTGTCTCTTCAAATTTGAAATGATAACCAGGATACAATATGAGTTCAGTTTTTTTTTTGTATTTGCCTGATACCTTATTTAGCCACTCATAGGATATAAGAGCCAGATTTTGCGTCATATTTCCAAGAAAGTGACGCGTTTGTAGAGATGAGTCACTTTCCCTGCGCCGTCCTGAGAAACCATTGCGCCACCATGGATGCGCAGTATTTACAATACGGCGCACCATGGCACAGGGATTGAGAGATGCGTCAAAATTTCTGTTCAGTTGGGGCAAAAGTCACACATTGCTGGAGTTGTGTCGCAAGCACAACACAACTCCAGCAATGCATTTTGAGGCCTATTCCCACTACACTGTGTCACTCCTCATGCCTGCTTCAAGCAGGCGTGAGGTTTTGAACCAGTGATGTCCTAGAAGTTACACAGTTAAATCTTGTAGATTTCACTGCGTAACTTTTACTAGGCTTTCCTGCGTGGGAACACCCACCTTGCATACATTATACCTGACGCAGGTATAATGTGACGCAGGGCTTACAATGTGACTCATCTCTGTAGATGTGTCACATTGTATATTGGCTGCATTTTGTATGCCGCCGCTGATGCAACGGTGGTGTAAAAGTGTCGCAAGGGGCTTGTAAATCTGCCCCTTTGAGTTTGGCAGATGGATCGATACGTCTGCCTCATGTAGAGACGGGTAAGTATTTCATTGATGGGGCCTGATGGAGTAGGTACCATCATAGGAAGGCCATTACACCGCCCACCCTATTTAGGGTGGATGGCGCAATGCCTTTTTTTCCTTGCAAAAAACACTTTCTCTGTACTGGTTGTTTGTTTAATATTTTTTGAAAACAGATTCTGAATGTTGGAGTATGTTTTTGAAAAACAAGAATCGTTTGGAAAGTTTGCTAGCAGAAATATATTTATAAATATATATATATATATATATATAAACAATCCTTTAGCTCTATTCTCGGACGTGGTGCTGCTTCAAGCCTTGCGTAACCCAGCGGTTGAGCAAAACCGCCAAGACTTTCCAAACCTCTCCTTTGCAGAAAAGAAAAGAGCCGCACTCCAGTAATTGTATTCCAAAGTTTCAAATACATTTATTCCATCATTATTCCATATGATTCCCAAACATTAAACACACCGCGTTCCTTTTGCGGAGACAATTGGGCGTCCCGGTGGTCTAGTGCGGTTCTTATGTACTTTTGGTAAAAAGTACATAGTTGCGGTCACAGGGTGTTCTACTGTTAGGTATTTATATTCATCATGGTCGATTGATCCTTGATGTAGCCAGCCCTTCAATGTTTTGTCCAGTTCTAGTTTCATTTCTGCCGTAGGATCTGATGTTAATCTCTTATAGTATGCTTCATCCTTTAACTGCTCATGAGCCACATTGACATATTCCTATTTGTCCCAAATTTGGATATTAGCACCTTTATCAACCATCTTTATTTCAATTGTATCATCTTGACTCAATGTTGTTAAAGCTTTGCGTTCTTCCCGTTTTAAATTGTCCAAATAGCGTTGTTTCTTTAATTTGTAGATGTCTTGAATCACTGCTTCATGAAACGTATCTATCTTATTTCCTGGTGGTGTCTGTGGATAGAAACGTGATTTGGGTTTGTTTTTGCTCACTCCTGCTCCTAACTGGATGCATGCTTCATCTAGAATTATATGTTCTGATTCTTGTTCTACGTCTAGATTCATTAACGTCAAATAGCTCTCAGAATCTTTTGCCAGTAAGGAGGAGCTTGGTGTAGTCTTTGTTGTAGACAATTTTTTATTTCTATTATTCTTTATTGTTATTACTAGCTTACCCGTCGCACGTTGCTGCTATCTCCGAAGAAAGCATTCAATTTACATTGTGTCATTTTTATTGAAACGTATTCATTTTAATATGGAAAACAAATTTAAAGTGTTGTTTTAATTCTATTTATTTATTCAAGTGCTTGTGGATAAACGATTTTTTGTTTTTCCGTCTTGTGCGTACATCAGTATTTGAAAGATTATGAGGGCCCTGGGGGGCCGATATTTAAAAACATTTTATGCCAGAAACCTTGGCGGGAGTGTACTCAACAACTTCCCAAAGTTTCCTGGCGATCGGATGAATGCTGTTTTAATTCTATTTATTTATTCGAGTGCTTGTGGATGTACGATTTTTTGTTTTTCCGTTTTTGCGTACATCAGTATTCGAAAGATTATGAGGGCCCTGGGGGGGCCGATATTTAAAAAAAAATATATGGCAGAAACCTTCGCGGGAGTGTACTCAACAACTTCCCAAAGTTTCATGGCGATCGGATGAATGGTGTAGTAATGCATAAAGGACAAACAGACAGACAGACAGACATACATCATACATTTGTTTTTATATATATATATATATATATATACATATTTATATATATATATCCTCCTGGCAGTCGCCAGTGGGTAGTTATAGTTTGACCCAAGTTTCCATAGGAAAAACGAGTTTTGGTTTGACAGAACATTGGCACAGTTTGACGAATCTTTGCAAAGTTCTCATTACTAATGGCCCACTCACTTCAGTTGTTGTGTTGAAAGTTTCGGGTTGGTCCGTCAAACGGGGGCGAGAAAACGGGTGTTTTAAAATGAGTTTGCTCCATGTTAATTTCCATAGGAAACTTAAGACACGGCTACAGTCCGAACTGCTGAACGGAATTACACCAAATTTGGCAAAAAGGTAGCTCTCGGTTCAGAAAGCTCTCTTTTTGTTAAATGGTGTAAATCCGTTCAGTAGTTCCTGAGAAATGTAAACAATTCTCAGACATACAACTGTGGCCACAAAGGATCTGTGAATCCTCTGTATGTTGAGCCTACAATTTGATAGGCTGCCGACACTTCAAACCAGTAAGTGTTGGCAGCCATCTTGTGACTCAGTTGAATAGAGTCACAAGAAAAAGGGTTAAAACAGCATGAAAAAACAAGAAAAGGGGTCAGGGTAGAAAAACCCTGACCCCCTAGGCCTGCTCGCGAATCCGGGCAAAAATGTTTTAAAAAATGAAGCATGGGTCAGGTCCCAGGGGCAATGGACCGCAGCCCCATGGACCACCACCTCCATGGGGCTTATACATTGAAATGCTGAGGGACATGCAGCCAACCTGCAGTCCGGGGACCGCCACCTCCCTAGGACTATGTTGATAATAATGTGTGTGGGGACTCCTTCCCTCCCTACACAACCCTGGTGACCACCACCTCCCCAGGTAACTTTCCAAAAGAGAGGTGGGCCATGTGGCCACCCTCTTGGTGCTGTAAATGGCCCTGGGGACCACCGGCTCCCAGCCACGGCCCGTGTAGGTCGTTCCACCCAGCTGGTGACGTGGGGCAGGGGAGGGTCAGGGTGGGGTTTGTAAAATACGGGAAACAGATGATTACAGGTAAGTAACGTAAAAAATAAATAAAACAAATTTTGTTGCGCGCGCTGCAACTCCATATGAGATGCAGCGCGCGCGCAACAAAATTAGTTTTATTTATTTTTTACTTTACTTGCCTGTAATCATCCGTTTCCCTGTTTTACACCCCCCACCCTACCCCTCCCCCTCCCCACGTCACCGCCCGGTGAAACGCCCTACACTGGCCATGGCTGCCGGCTCCAGCAATGTCCTGGGGTGCCCACCCCCAGGACATTGCGGTTTGCTATGGGATGGCTGGCGCAGTGCTCCCAACATCCCATAGCAAACAAGTGTGCTTGCTTTGACCAAGCTCTGGTCAAATTGAATGCACTTTACTCTTTACCCTCAGGGAGCTGCATGTCAGCAGCTCCCTGTTGGTAAAAAAGAATACCGGCTCCCGCAGGAGGCAGAAACAGGCCGGGACCACAGGGACCTTCAGGCATCCCTGTGGTCCCCAATCAGCTGGCAATGCTCTGGGGTATTGCGTCTCCGGGGCTGAAAATTACCCTGGAGGGGGCTGCTTGGCCCCTCCCTTTTTTTATTTGAAAACAAGTGGTTGGGCCCCAGGAGATGGGTTCCCCGGGGTCAAAATCGGTCTGGGGAGTGGGGCCGTGCAGCCCTCTCCTTAAAACAAAATAGTAATAAAAAAGAAATGGTCTTGCCCCAGGGGATGGGGTGCTGAGGCCAAAAATGGCCCCGGCCCCCCTACCTTGAAAAACACAAAATGGCCATGCCCTGGCGGATGGGGTCCCCAGGGCCTCAATCTTTTCATTCTTTCTAAAAAATAAAAAAAAAGGCCTATCCATGGGGCCCACCTCCCTTTTTATTTTAATTTTTTTTTTAAATGGGTCAGGCCAAAAGGCTCAAGGGAAGGCAAGCCACAGAGCCACTCTTCCTAAAAAAAAAAAAAATGGAAGCTGGCAACTTGCCGGAGGCCCGCCCCCTTTTTCCACTACTTTGCAAATGCACCTCCTGGCATGCTCTTGTTGGGAGATGATGTCCCCTTCGCTCCTGAGGGTCCTTATGGGTCAACTAGCCTACTTGTTATCTCCAGTAAGCCCCTAACAGTGGGATTGCAGGGAGGTGATCAGAGGCCATACCCCTTTTTCCACCACTCTGCAAACTCGCCTGTCAGCGCACTGCTGGTGGGGGGAAGAGGTCATTTGCATCCTGAAGGTCTCAAGACTAAAGTGGATTTCACCCCCCAAACAGCAGTGCACCAGGAGGCGAGTTAGCAGAGTGGTGGAGAAAGGGGGTGTGGCTTCTGACCACCTCTATTAGAGGCAAAAGGAGGGATAGTTGGGCCCCAGGGGCCCTCACGAGGCAGGAGCATGCAAGGAGGCTCATTTGCTGAGTTGTGAAGAAAGGGGGTGTAGCCCGCACCCACCTCCCAACAATCCCACTGTGTGAGGCTTACTGGAGGTAACAGGCAGGCTAGTTGGCCCCTATGGACCCCAAGCAGCAATGGGGACTTCCTCCCATAACCTAGAGTGTGCCAGGAGGCGGGTTTGCAGACTGGTGAAGGAAGGGGGCATGGCTTGCTGTCAGAACTCAGCAACCCTGCTGTGTGGGACTTACTGGAGGTAATAGGAGGGCTAGTTGGCCCACAACAACGTCCTTCGGGCCAACTGCCCCTCTTCTTACCTCCAGTAAGTCCCACAGAGTGGGATTTCTAAGAGGTCTTCAGAGGCCACGCCCCCCTTTTCCCACCCCTCTCCAAACATGCCTCCTGGTGCACTACTGATTGAGGGATGAAGTCAACTTTACTCCTGAGGAACCTTGGGGACTAATACCTTCACGAGCTGTAAAAAAGCACAGTTCCAAAAGGCGTGACTTTCTCATCTTTGAGGTCCCCATCCCAACAATACCATTATTTTATTTCCAGACCTCAAGCTCTGTTAACAACTTGCACATTCCACTATGGTATGCAGTGCGCCAGAAAAGCATAGGAGATTTGAACCTAAAAACTAAGTAGGAAAGTATATTTTCTACAAACTCTTGGGTTTTAATTGAGTATTTATATAAAAATGCTTTAAAATTGCATGATTTTATTTTACACAAAGTAGAAGCACAGTGATGCACGATACCTCTTACATTTCCCCTACCCAATACATAGCCCATTCAGTGAGGGATAGGGCAGTGTCATGGTGACATAAAAAGCCACTCAGGTTTGCACATGGCTGATGAAAGTGCTTACACAAATGCTCACTGAATGCATATGGAGAAATAAAATTAGAGGAAACATTGCTTCCGCAAAACTGAGCTTTAAAGGACACTAAAATCCACTAAGTTACTTCCATCCCCATCTCACAGGCTGGAGTCATCCATACTGGAAACTACTTCACAATAAGTGACCGCATTTGAACAAGAAATTTGAATCTATTGATGAAAAGTCTACTGATTGAATCATGTTGTGCTGCTGAGGAGTGGCTAAATACCCTTGAAACTGTGATTCAACTAACCGGCATACAAATGATGAAAGGTGTTGGGTCCTAGATCGTATGCGTGTGGCCCAAGAGAATCTTTGAATAGACTGCGAGGACAGGGTGGGACACTTACCAGTTGGATAGCTTAATTGATTAATGAATGTTACTGGGCTTACCAGAATTGACCGTGTCTAGGACAAATAGAGCTCCTCTATGCTCTATTAAATCAGGGAGTCAGGCGTGTATTATTTTTGTTTATCTTAAGGATTGTCTACTAATGAAAAAAAAACTGGTTGAAGCCTGAAAAAATAGCGTAGAATGTATGTTTTCCATTTTCCATAAGTGAACCCAAAGTACAAGGTGTTGATGTGACCATTTTGGTTTGTGATGCCGTGACATTAATTCAATTGACTTAAAAGTGGCTTTCACATGTTGATAAACTGAATCGAAATGAAGCATCTTGCATTAATTTTCACATAAATCGGAGTGAAAACAACTAATTTCTGAAGCTCACGCACCACACTCACTTGCATAGTGAACTTTCATTAGTCTCCAGAGCACACAGCCTTGATAACAGTGCACAGAAGCCCTTAATTGCCACACACAGAAGAAAATAATTAGAGGGAACATTGCCTAAAACCTTTGTTTTTTTCAGTGAATTCCTATGGTTTTTTAAAGACTACTTCCTAACTATAATGTTCCTGTAGCCTTTGGTTTTTTTAAGTGAATTACTATGGTTTTTTAACTGGTACTTGCGTTTGCAGAGTGTTGGAGAAAAGGGGCAGAACTTCCAACCAGCTCTCAGCAATCCAACTGTGTGGGAATTACTGGAGATAACTGGAGGGGTGCCTGACCCCCAAGGACCCTCAGCATCCAAGGGTACTTCATCCCCCAACCATTAGTGCACCAGGAGGTGTCTTTGCAGAGTGATGGAGAAAGCAATCCGGCTGTGTGGGATTTACTGGATGTAACTGGAGGGGTAGTTCACCCCCAAGGACCCTCAGGAGCCAAGGCAAATTCATCCCCCAACTAGTAGTGCACCTGGAGGTGCATTTGCAGAGTAGTGGTAAAAGGGGGTGGGCTTCCAAAAACTTCTCCAAGGCCAACCTTTAAATGAAAAATGATTAGGGGAAGGGGCCACATGGCTCCCCTTACTCCGACTGATTCTGGCCCCAGGAAAATCTCCTGGGGCCCAGCCTACTTGTATTAGGGGAGGGAGCTGAGCGGCCCCTCTCTCAGGACTGATTTCATCCTGGGCCTCAATCCCCTGGGGCCCACCCTATTTTTGTTTACATTTTTTAACAAGTACTTGGGGATGGGGCTGTGCGACCCCCCTCCCTGTGCCAATTGTGGCCCCAGGGACTCCATCTCTTGGAGTCCAGACATTTAGAGATGGGGAGGGGGGCTGCATGGCCCCCTCTCCAGGCCAAATATGGCCCTGTGGACCCCATCCCCCGCGGTCTGCCCCCTTGAGGGCACCCAGTCTACACTAGGACCACAGGGGAGCCTGATTGCCCCCCTGTTCCCTGCTGTGAGAAGTTGGCCTGGCATATGCTGCCCACTATTCTAGTGAGCAACTTGCACCAATCCAAATGACCCCTTATTGATGGTAGGTTAAAGACAACCTTATAGAAAGCTCTCCTAGTGGCAGCTGTGGAGAGCAACCTTCAGGCTAAGTCTTGAAGGAATGTAAAGCAGCTGGTCTTACCAGTCTATAATCTCGTGAATGACCAAATGAAAGGAGAACCACACCAGGTATATATAAAATATATGTATTTATTCTAAACGCATTTCTCTAGTCTCTTTATGAGGCTAGAGACAAAAGTACATTCAGTAAACTTAAAAGCACACAGTAAATTAGCACAATATGTGTTGAGCCCCAGGGGCATACCAAACCATATATTAATCAAGTGGTATAAGAACCACGACTTGCATAGATACAAGGCTTAGGGCCTTGAGAACCGCTGGGGCCACCAGAAACCATCCAAGGTAGTGACACGGGGACCCACGGGGGATGCGTGCAGTGTCTAAACACAGCTCCAAATCACTATTAGCTTCTATAGGGAAAGTCACAGTTGGGACTTTAAAGATAAAGGACACTTCGAGGAGGACTTTGAGCAAACTTTTTAGAGTTAGGAGGTTCTAGAGTCAACACCCAGGTGAGCACCGGAGTATTCGAGTTACCTCACCCAGGGAAGCCAGGTGCATAGGTGTCTTTTTGTGTCGGGTTTCGTCGTCGTATTCATTGGCGATCTGCTGCAAAGATGTGAAGAACCTGAAAGCAGAGGGGACAGAGGCCAGGTCACTTGCCAGTGACCAGGAGCATAATAGTCGAATGCCCACCGATGTCGGGTGATTTCAGGTGAAGAAGGTGAGGCTTGACTCTTCAGCCACGAGGTCCCAGAGACGTTGACAACAACCAGGATCTGGATTCAAGCTGTCCCACAAAGGATTTTGAGTGCTGCGGGGTCGGTGCCCGGATTGGACCCAACAAGCCTTGGCTACAGCAACCCATGCAGAAAGCAGAGATAGGCTTTGGTGCAGACCAGCAAGGTCTGAGTGACTCACACTTCGTAGGGAGTCAGGGCACGTCTGGAGCAACCAGGGAAGTACATGGAAAAGTAGAGTTACCTCTGAGGGGACCCAGCAGTCAACAGACCAGGGATTGCAAAGGAGCCTCAAGCAGAAATGCAAGAAGTGGGCTCACGGAACACTCGGGGAGTGTAGGCCCACAATCTTCAGGGCAGATGATGTTTGGGGCTAGGACTACACGTAACCCAAAGCACAACTTCAGGAAAGATCGAGAAGTTAATTCACTTAGCAAATGTACACAGTTTCAGGAGTTCTGATTCCACGTTACTTGTGAGGGCTGCGGGTCTCAGCTTTGCTGGGGACTCGGGTCAACCTTAGAGAAGTCTGGAAATCCTCTTCCTGGGCTTCAGGTACTTCAGAGTCCGGCGTGAGCTTCAAAGATGCAGACTGGCAAATGCTTCATTGGTGCCTGTTTGAACAGTGGAGTCACTCCTTGACCTCAAGGGAGATTCTTCTATCCTCTAATCGTTAGTAGAGTGTCGAAGTTCCAGGATTCCGTTTCAGAGTTTCATCCAGGTGTAATCTAAAGTCCTGTTGCCAGGGGTCCCTTACTTCTACTAAGAAAAGGAGTTGGACATACTCTGGGGGCTCACCTATGGGAGGGTTTGGAAAGAGGGGTGGTTACAACCATTTCCTTTGCCCAGTATCGTGCCAGAGCAGGGGCTGAGTGCCCCTGCAACTGGTTTGAACTGGACTATGCACAGGAATACCAAATGTACCCCCAGTGCAGACAGCAAGGCACTCTCAGAATGCTCCCACCCAGCAGCAATACACTAAAGCCTGTCTGGGAGGTGGTTACACCTCCCTGTAACAGGAAATGTATTGTCCAGGCCTCCCCTGCCGGAGTTTCGGTCAGCAGCCGGAGGCCAGACTCGTGTCTGTGGCTGCAGCATCCATTTTGTGATGCTGGGGCTCTTCTAAACTTTAACCGGGCAGACCAGTGTGTACATGCCTCTCCCTCTAGAAGGGTGGAATTCTAACCCCTGCCACCAGGGCTCATGGGGGGTAGGATTCCAAAGTGTTTGGCACCAAACATGACATGTTTCGATGCAGCCATTCCAAAGTTAGCATTTACTGCGAGGTTATTATGCACTTAAGAGTATATGGTCTGGCTAGATCACAGAGCAGCCTCAGAGAATGGATTCCAAAAGCTGCAGAGGGGCCTTGCTCATGCATGGGAACCCTCTCACACAAAAACAAGCACTCTGCCTTCAGGATTGTTAAGGCCTGCCATAGGAGTGACTTATAGGTTTATATGTGTCAGTGATTAAAGGTAGAAATAGGTAACCTATATCTTAGTAAAGGGTGCATGCACCACCTTACCCAGGCTGCAGTAGTAGACCTGTGGTTTCATTTCGGAAGGCTTCCCAGGGTTGGCATAATACATGCTTCAGCCCTTGGTAGGCCTCTATGGTACCTATGCCCTTGTTACCTAAGGTACCATATACTAGGGACGCCCAAGGATACCCCAGCAACCAAACTGGAGTGTACCTAAAGTACATGCAATCATTTTAGAGAGGAGGCAGCTAGGCTGGGGTCCTGGTTAGCAGGCCCCCAGCCAGACTAAAGTCGAAAAACAGTGAAACACCAGCAACAAGTGGTACCATAGTAAGCAGATCCTACTCTCCTACACCTGCCAGCTCCCCACATCCTGCAGAAGCCAAAATTACTTTCAGACGGATGTACGACGGTACGACGCATGGTTGTACCACGTGTACCGTTACAACCCGTTTTTTACAACGCAAGTCGTTACCACGACTTGCGTTGTAGGGGTGCGGACTTAGGAATTTTTTAATTTACTATTCCAACACCAGCCTACGTACAGTAGGGAAGGTGTTGGATAGTAAATTAAATTATTCCTTGTCCTGTAGCGCCCTCCAGCGCAAGTCGTGGTTACGACTTGCGTTGTAAAAGACGCGTTGAAAGGGTACTGAGGAGTAAAATCCGTGTGGTAAAGGATGTTCCCCCTTTCAGACATAGCAAGCTGCTAAACATGCAGTTCCCTGAGTCTGAAAGCAATTCTGCCCCGCTTCCAGCAAGCACCAGCATTTCTGAGCTCTTGTGTGCTGGAAATGGAGCATTTGCTGTGACTTGGCTGGAGCAGTAAAGCTCCCACCAGGCCAGATCAAACAGCTATGTCCCAGGGATGAGCACCCCAGGACATAGCAGGAGCCGGTCCTATGGGGTGGGGGTTCTCAGTGCCATCTATGGCTCCAGGAGGCTTGATGTGCAGTGCCCTTCCTATCTTGTTTGCAGGGCCTTCCCCAGGGAGGTGGTGGTCACCGGGGCAGGGAAAGCTTTGGGAGGGGGCTGCATGACCCCTGTCCTATTTTTAAAAAAAGAAGTTGGCCCCAAGAAATTGGTGGTCCCCAGGGCCCAGGGGGTCCCTAAGGCCCCCATTCCAAATTGCTTATAGAAACAGGGACATGGCGGTCCGCGGGGGGTTCCAAGAGGCCCCCATAACAATGCATAATTCCCAGGGAGTATGTGCTCCCCGGATTACCGAAGAGTACCCAAAGCCCCCCCCAATTTATTTTTGGAATGTGGCCGGGAGGTGGTGTGCCTCTGGGCCAGGAGGATCTGAGAGGCCCCCCTTTAACAATAAATACGCCACGTGAAGGTGGTGGTCCTCAGGCATTAATAAGCTCCAGTAGGGGGACCAAGAGGGTTATGGGGTCATGGTATTCATGCCCTGCCCCCTTCACTTATTTTTTAACATCTTTTCTGAGACTTACCTTGATGGCTGCCAACACATTCTGGTTTGGAACTCATCAGATTTGAGAACGGGAACTCTCGGATCCTCAGATGATTTGCATCCCTATATATACAAATTTGGATTTTGGTTAATATCTCAAAGACTACTGAACGGATTTACACCAAAATCACAAAAAGGCTATATCTATCTTTCCGCCTAAATTGGTGTAATTCCATTCAGCATTTCGGGCTGTAGCTGTGTAAAAAGTTCCTATGGGAATTAACTACAGAAAAATGCATTTTGGAATCCCCCCTTTTTCTCGGCCCCCGCTTGACGACTAGCATGCTGGAGTGAGCGTCATACTAGTTTTGAAAAAGTTGCGAGGATTCATCAAACGACGCAAATGTTATTTGTAAAAGAAAAAAAGCTCTTCATATAAAAACTACATCCTAACTATAACTACGTACTGGTGACCACCAGTGGATGATATGTATATATGTATATAATGTGTTAGATAGAACTCGGCTGGGAGTCCATCAGATCCTAGCATTTTCCTTCTGCCTAGGTCTTTGATAGCGCCATATTTTATTGACCATGATAGGACCCCCCAACATTTCACTCATTCAGGACCTAAAGTGACCAAAGGTGTCGTGTCCAGCAAAAACTCCACTTCCCCCAGAGGCACCTCCCTAGCTATCCTTTATAAATTGACATAAAATTCCCTGAAGATATCGCTATTTGAGAACAAAACATCTGAATATTTATAATCTAACCTGTGCTCAACCACACTGTCTCCTGCCTCCCAAATATCACCACATTACATATTATGATTTTTTTACTAGTTATTTTCAAGTTTATATAGGACAAGCAATGTCAGGAAATACTTTAGAATGACTGCTGCATTTTCTAGGATTACTATAGTTGTATGGACCAGAACTTAGATTTAATCCAACACCAGCTTTATCAGAAACACAATTACCCCTCCTCAGATCCACCCACATATCAACTGTCTAAAGACCGAACAAACCATGGTTTGTATCAAATTTTGAGGAACCCGTTTTGCACTGCCCAAGCTTCCCCCTCACCAGGTATCACTAAAGAGTATCTGAATAGCGTGGAGTCACCATGATGCTACATTCCTAAAATAAAGGTACATTTCCTCCTAAGATTCCTCGATCCTCTACATCAATGCCTGCTTTCAAATTCAAAAAGCAAATGTAAAGGTTAGTCACCTTGTTGAAAAGTGGATTATTGATGAGATGCCTTTAATCAGCTATTATTTTTTTGCACATTTGATTTGTTCTCATTTTATAGTAAATTACTTTTCTTGTGCCACTACATCCTCTGCTTGAAAAAAACCCCATATATTACATGTACAGTACAGCGTTCATCCTCAGTGCAGCGACAATCTCAAGAAAGGCCTGCCGTTTAAATGGACAAAGGGCTATTTGATGTAATATTGATGCTCTGCAAATGGTTCCTTCATCAACATGACCATCATCTTACCTACATGCTAGTTGACATGGTCTTCGTACTATGTCTATCTTGCCACAACCTCCACAAATTTTGCAAACATACATATAAAGATAATATTTTTAGAGCTTGTTGCAGGAATATTTCTCAGGCTCTGCTGCACATCTACAGCTGCCTCTTCCTCAAATGCCCCCTGCTTCTTGTTGCCTTCTTACTCATGCTACATCTCATATTAATAGGTACTTCAGAGATCAGTTTCCCTTCTTCTCTGTCATTACATCCGGAAGAACTTTGTGTGAAGAACTATAACAAATGCTTTTGAAGTATTTGCTGCAGAGCCCAATCCCAAAACCCCATTCAAAGCAAACAAAAATTGCATATTGTTTCTCAATGATATATATAGTATTAAATATTATGTAATCAGTCTAAAATATTGTAGTCCAACTAGAGTGCCCGATAAAAACAAGTACAATTCTAATTATAACATCACATATATGTAAGGTTGAAATCATTGCAAATCGTCCTATCTTTTCAAGCGAGACTCAAACTCTGTTGCTTTTTGATACAATAAATCCTATTTTTGAAATGAAAAATATGTTGTCCGCAAGTTATCTAAAACCTCTAAGGGACTTCTGGGGGCGAAGGGTATATATCATCTGTGACATTTTTGCTAATATAAGGTTCAGTATAATCTTTTATTTTATCACAGTAACATTTTTTATTATTTGGAACATTGCATTCTTTCGGGACATTGCAACTATTGTCAGGTGCCTGAGCAAAGAGCATACTTGTTCAGACACTTTTAAACTGCCAGGGGAAGCTACAGTTTTTGTCATAGCCTTTAACACCAAACGCCGCATTGAGTTGGAGGTTCATGGAGTTGCTATTCAGTTTGTAAACCACACTCATCTATAATGAGCAATCACAGGCAGACTCTAACAAAAGTATCCACATTTGTCTGTGTTGTTTATATTATGTGAAGCACCGGTATAGCCACCTTGACTTCTGATTTCCACTATATTTTGGTCATGTTCTTGCATCAGCATCTACAGCACAAGCAGGAAATAGAACTCTTACATAATACCTTGTGTTTTTTTCCCAACAGATACAAAATAACAAAACCTCTCCTTTTGAGATTGTGTCAGCTTGGCGTAGCGACTCATACATAGCTCTGGGGATCCTCGGATTCTTTTTCTATGTGCTTCTTGGAATAACTTCCCTGCCATCTGTTAGTAATGCAGTCAACTGGCGGGAGTTCCGCTTTGTGCAGGTAAATGAAAAATATGTATATGTTTCCATAAAATATTTGGGAGTGAGTACCTGTGTGATGTGCACATTTTTTTCAGTGGCTAAGATGTATAAACTGAAAATACAATTGTAGCAAATCTGTGCAATAAGCAAAAGAATCGCTGTAGTTTATATGAATGGGATAGTGAGTGAGGTAGATTTGATGCTGTACACTAAGAACTAAACCAAATATGATGGTTTCCCTGATTTAGCTATGAAAAAATGTAGTTCAACAGGCTGACAGTGTTAGCAAAATAAACTGGTCATCAGTCGTTCAGGTTTAAAACATGTCAGAAGCGCAAGTGCACGAAATATATATATATATATATAGATATATATATATACATATATATATTTATTTATGTATGTAAATATATATTACCTACTGGCGGTCGCAAGTAGGTAGTTATAGTTAGAACCTAGTTTCCATAGGAAAAGCAAGTTTTGATTTGCTAATAACTTTGGTGTCGTTTGACGAACCTTCCTGAAATTCTTCAAAACAAAAGTCGATCCTGGTCAGCTCCTATCCTGAAAGTTTGGGGGTGATTTGTCAAGTGGAGTTTGAGAAAAAAGGGGGGTCCCAAAACGGGTTTTCCCCATGTTAATTTCCATAGGAAATTTTGCGATGAGCTACAGCCCGAACTGCTGGACGGAATTACCCCAAATTTGGCAAAACGGTAGAGCTTGATTCAGAAAGCGACCTTTTTTTTTTAAATGGTGTAAATCCGTTCAGTAGTTTTTGAAAAATTCAAAAAATAAGAGTCAAAAAAATCAATTTCCCATAGGTAGCTTTGGGCAAGGCTATAGCCAAAACTACAGAACGGTATTACCCCAAATTTGGTAGAAAGGTAGTGCATGGATAAGAAAGCGACCTTTTTTTAAATGGTGTAAATCCATTCAGTATCTGGGCGGAGCCTAAGTTCCCGAGCACAAGCTTTACTGTGATTGGCTGTGAATACTCCAAACCAGGAAGTGTTGGCAGCCATCTTGTGACTCGGTAGAAGAGAGTCACCAGAAAACAGAGAAACAAAGATATAAAACCAGAGAAGGGTGCAGGGTAGAAACACCCGGACCCCTAGACCTGCTCAGGGAGTCCCAGAAGGACCCCCAGGGCCCAAAAAAGCATTTAAAAAAAGGGACGGCGCAATTGGCGCTGGGGTCACAGGTTCCCACATTTTATTTTAATGAGGCTCCTTGGTGGGCTAGGTCCCTGGGGTATTTGTTAAAAAAATAATAGCAGTGGCTCGCTGGGGCCCCTGCAGTCCCAGGCTTCACTTATGTTGGGAGGGGGGTTCAGTAGGCTGTGGAAATAGGTCCCAGGGGTATTTGTTAAAAAAATATTAGCGGGGGCTCGCTGGGGCCCCCGCAGTCCCGGGGTTTCACTTATGTTGAGAGGGGGGGTTCAGTAGGCTGTGGAAATTATATTGGGAAAACAACAATACATCATACAGCGGTCTTCCTTTAATGTAATGCTGAATAATGTTTTCTTTTTATGCAGTGTTCACTGTTATCATTTCTAGAGTCACTTTGTTACAGGAAATGTATTATTATGTGATAGGGAGTGTTCTATATCCCAGCTGCATTTCTTAAAAAATATTAGCGGGGCTCGCTTGGGCCTCCGCAGCTCTGGGGCTTCACTCATGTTGGGAAGGGGGTGCAGTAGGCTGTGGAAATTATATTGGGAAAACAACAATGCGCGGTAATGCGGCCTTTCTTTAATATAATGTGGAATAATGTTTATTTATTATGCAGTGTACACTTTTGTTACGGATTGAGTCACTTTGTTACAGGAAATTTATTAATATGTGGGAGGGCGTGTTCGGTATGCGTGCGCGGAACAAAATTAATGTGTAATTGGCTGAGGTGTTCCAACAACAAGCTTATTGTTCATTGGGTGCGAACCATCGAAAGTAGAAGTGTTTTCTGCTATTCACTTCTCCTCCGCAAAGTAGCAAGTACATCTAATTGGCTCAAATGTTGTAAGGAGGACCTTCCTCAGCTTAATGTTGATTGGTTGCGAACTATTGAAAGTAGAAGTGTTGGTAGGTATTCCCTTCTCCTCCGCGGAGTAGGAGGGACATCTGATTGACTGACATGTTCTAAGGAGGAGCTTCCAGAGCTTCATGTTGGTTGGTTGCGAACTATTGAAAGTAGACGTGTTGCCAGCCATTCACGTCCCCTCCGCAGAGTAGGAGGGACATCTCATTGGCTGACATGTTCTAAGGAGGAGCTTCCAGAGCTAAATGTTGATTGGTTGTGAACTATTGAAAGTAGAAGTCTTAGAAGCCGTTCACTTCCCCTCCGCAGAGTAGGAGGGACATCTGATTGGCTGACGTGTTCCAAGGAGGACTTTCCCTAGCTTAATGTTGCTTGGCTGTCAACATTGTAAGTAGAAGTGTTGTGAGCGATTCCTTCCCTCTCCGCAGAGTATTAGGGCATTTCATTGGCTAACGTGTTCCAAGCAGGACCTTCCGAAGCTTAATGTTCATTGGCTGTGAAGCATTAAAAGTAGAAGTGTTGGCAGCCATTCCCTCCTCCTCTGCGGAACAACATTGAAATGTTATTGGCTAAAGTGTTCCGAGCACAAGTTTACAATTCACGGCGGAAAAATAACAGTGCGTCTTGCGGTCTTCTTTTTATCAAGTTTGCAGTTGGGATACTTCCCAGGAGCATTATTTACTTATAATGTGGTGTTTACTTTTCTGACGGGGAGGTGTCGTTGCACAGCAAAAATTTCAGTTTAGGTTTGAAAGAGTTTTTATTTAGCAATTACAAATAAAGTTTCTTCAGATACTGACGCTGTATATATCAAAGGGGTGACAAATAAAAATGGAATTTCATGAAATATCAGTTAAGCGTGGCAACACCCTCCTTTTTTCTGCTATAGTTTGTACAAGTCTTGCCCCATATTCTTGATAATATAAGAGGGTATCAGTTACATTTAGATAAAGTAAAAAAGAAGTGTACATCAAACACTCCCGCACTACATTATCGGAGGTCAGAAGAACAAGTATAAAACAGCTAAACACAAATGACTTCATATTAGATAGAAATGTATGCATTATCATTTTTCAAATGTGTATTTTGTAGAATTTGGGAATGTTCCGTCGTAGTGCTTAGAGGATGCACACTGTTCCGCTAAGAAATCACATACTCATTTAAGAATATATAGGATAGTACTAATATAATATACAGTACTGGTCCTATATATCCTATAGGGAAAACGTGAATAGGAAACGCAACTGAGAAGAATAGAAATTAGAAAATAACATTCAGAAATGTAGGGTTTATCAAATATTTAAAGTAACAAAGTATGTATGAAAGCTATATTTTTTATTCTGCAATTTCGTAAAATATGCTCACTGAAAAAATATCAGCTCAAGTACATTATAATGTTTTGTAAGCTGTATTACAGATGACGCCGACAAATCACCAATTCCTCTTCTATAACAATAGGACAGTCTATTACAATATAATGAATGACACCATTGTTACAGTAAAAAGAAAAGGAAAATAAAGTTACGAATAGCACAGAAGATTAATAACAAAATACTTTCGAGCAGTAATTATTTTCAAAGCTTCTTTTCTCCGGGAAGTCGAAAAGTTTGATCTTCGTGGCGACAGGTCATAAACTCCTCTGAGATCATTATACTGTGGAAATTATAATATACATATTCACAGTATTTGATCAAAAGGGGGGACAGAATAAAAGCCTGAAGCTGGTGATGTTGCTTATATATCTTTACTTTTTGTGCAGACAGGTCATGAACTCCTCTGAGATCAACATGACTGTTCATATTATAATATACATATTAACAGTACATGGTCCCTAGGGGAAAACAGACTAACAGCTGGAAGGTGGTGACTTACTTGAAAATGTTTAGGGTTTGCACCGATGGGTCACCAACACCTCTAAGGTCAAGTACAGTGTCAATATTATAATATACAAAGTCACAGTATATGAGCTCAAAGGAGCCAGAAAAGGAGCAATGTTTGCTGTAATCTGTCTGTTTCTGAAAACAAGCAGCTGACATTACAGAAAAAAAGGCAAACACATGCAATAACACTTTTTTCTAGATGTAAATGTTTAAATATTGTCAAATAGCTATGTATTATAAATATCTACTATGCCATAATGAAACAACTTACAACTCCGGAATATGTTTTGTTGACGCAAATCAAGAATATGACGCTAGAAAATGGAACCTACATCACAGAATGGGCACCGAGAAATAACTTGTGAAAACAAAACTAATCGAACAACAGGTTTGGTTTATATACTTTTTTTGTTATTGAGTAGTCTATGGAAGGAAGATGCAGCTCCGCTCACTTAGATGTCACGTTTTGCAGTTTACACGTGCTCACGTTTTAACTGTTTAACTAGTGCACATGTTGAGAAAAGTTACAAACCGTGAAGCTGTAAAGGTTTCGATTTCCATCGTAACACGTATAGGGTCCTTAATATCTACATACGTTGGACAGTTTAAAAAGTGTTACCTGGCAAACTGTGTCATTTGCATTCTCATGATTAAAAACATCTAAATAGAAAATATTTAAAAAAATATCATTCACAATCGAAGAAAAAGAAAACATGCTAATATTTGTCCTCAATATGCTGTTAAAATTTAAAAAATGCCAGCATTTGTAAAGCGTAAAGCTACCCCCAGAAAGGTGTGCCAGCGCTCAGGGGCATTGGGAAGATTAAGCAAGGTGTTAGCCACAGTGAGATAGTGGTGGGCTAAGATGCTGCTGGAGTCGAGAATCGAACTGTGAACGCTGTTGTTCGAAGTCAGGTATTATAGGTGCTGCGTCATACTTTTACTACACTTATTATGTTAATTACTGCCAATTAAGTTCAAAACATTGGTAAATTATAAGTAGGGCTCCTTGTTTTCTGTTTTTACTGATTTTTACAGATAAATACAGACAGAAAAGTATTTATTTTCCTCTCTGTATTTATTTTAAAATGCGGATAAAAACTGAAATTGGGTTATTTTTGGAGCGATTCTAAATGCTGTCAATGATGAGTACCACCCAATAGGTCTGTCGATGTAAAAGTAAAAGGGTTAAAACAATAAAATAATTTTAGTAAAGAGCCTTAAAGAGCTGGATTGGTGTCACTACAACGCATGCTTTTACCACGCATGCCTTTACAACGTGGTTTTTACCACGCAGTCCATTACAACGCATAATGCTTTTAGGCGCTGGATAGTGAATTATTTAATTTACTATTCCAACTCCAGTCCCCGTGGATAGCAGGGAAGGTGTTGGATAGTATATTAAATACATTCCCTATCCTAGAGCGCCCCCCAGCGTAATGCGTTGTAATGGTTTGTTTGGTAAAAGTTGCGATGTAATGGTAGTGCGTTGTAAAAAATTCGTTGTAACCGTGCCACACCAAAGAGCTATATATATGCTCGTATAAGAAAACTTGCTCATTTTAATATCAAGGTTGTGTATAGTTTATCATCTAAGAGTGTTTATATGACTGAAAATGGTCAGTCCTTCAGCCATGAGTGTATATTTATCAGACAAATACATTTGGAAATATACTCATTTCAGATGTAAATACAAATACAATTATTAACGAAAAATATGGATAAATACAGACGGAAATGCCCAAAAAATAAATACCATAAAAGCAGGAGCCATAATTATAAGTTATAAAAGACTACTATTAAGTTAGTTTTCACTTTAAAAAGTATACACAAGTTTTTAAAAAGTACTTAAAAAACATTATATGTTATAGGGACATTGTAGTTAGAAATTAGCATTTAAAAAACCATTGAAATTCACTGAAAAAACATAGAAATTCCACTGTTATAGTTAGTTCAGCTAACTATAACTTGCACCCCCGCAATGTACTGCTCATAACGTCACATATTACATCATTCATGGCATGGTCAGTGACATCACTGATTACATCATTGATGACATCTCAAATGACATCACTGATGGCATCATCCACGTGATAATATGATGCACCTCCTCACTCTTTGAAACACCCATTCTAAAATACAGACTACCATTTTTGAAACCATAGACACACCAACACCAGTTAGTACATACCCACTCACTGATTCTTAGGTCTACACACACATTCACTCATTCACCTATACAATAACTAACACATGCAGTCACTCCTCAATACAACACTATCATATGCACTCATACACCTATTCAGACAGTCACATACCGCCACTCATCCATGGAGTTACTCACAGACCTAGATAGTCATGTAAATAATCAATTACACTCCCATTTACTCACCTATACAGTTATACATACACCACCTCACTAATTCATACAGATAGTAGTGCCTACTTACTCTCCGATATAATCAGTGATACAAGTACACACTCATTTATTCAGCCACTCTCGTAATCACTCACTGTCATATATAGTTATTCATATACATCACTCACATACACTGCCTTTACATATGTAGCTACTTACATGTACCACTGAGATCTCCATTCACTCACAAACTCACCCATACGCACACTCATGCAGTCATAGAGCTGTTTCTACATGCACTCTCGAACCCATACAGCCAGTGAATCAACTACTCGGACACCTATGCACAGAGTCACACACCTCCAACCCACCCACACACACACTCAGGCACCGCTACAAATACTCAGGCAAACAATCAATAACCCATGTAAACTTTCATGTAGCTACTGACTAAGCCATGTACTAGCTTACACAACAACAGACACACTGATACACACATTCACACAGTTTAGTCACTAATGTATGCATTCAGTAAGGCACGTTTAATCTGTGTCTTATACAATCAGTCACACACCTCATAAATCCTTCATTCAGACACTTATACGCCCACTGATTCTTCAATACACCTTGGCATATATATAAAACATATTTAAACTTTACAGAAACACACAGTCACTGGATGATGTCATCAGTGATGTCATTTGAGATGTCATTTGAGATGTCATCAGTGATGTCATCAGTGTTGTCACTGACCATGCCATGAATGATGTAATATGTAACGTCATGAGCAGTGCATTGCGGGGGCGCGAGTTATAGTTAGCTGAACTAACTATTACGGTGAAATTTCTATGGTTTTGTACAAGTGAAATGTCCAGCTAACTATAACAGCCCAGAAACCTATGGTTTTTTCAGTGAATATATCTATTTGAACAAGGTCCAGGAGGGACCGAAACGTGTCATGGCCGACTAAAGGAAAGTAAATAAATGAACTTTGCACAGAAACGTGGTCCATGCCTGCTTCAAATATTCCGGGGATGGGGAATTGTGACAAGCGGAAAAAGGCGATATATATATATATATATATATATATATATATATATATATATATATATATATATATATATATATATATATATATTCACTGAAAAAAAATGGGTTTCACACATGTTATAGTTAGAAATTAGCATTTAAAAAACCTTAGAAATTCACTGAAAAACCGTAGGTTTCACACATGTTATGGTTAGCTGGACATTTCACTCACACAAAACCATTGAAATTCCCCCGTTATAGTTAACTATAACTCGCGCGCCCGCAATGCACTGCTGATTACGTCACATATTACATCACTCATGACATGGTCAGTGACATCACTCATGACATCACTGATGACATCTCAAATGACATCACTGATGACGTCACTGATGACATCATCCAGTAAATGTGTATTTCTGTAAAGTTTAAATATTTTGCATATATATCTATGCCAAGATGTATTGAAGAATGAGTGCATTTACAAGTGCCTGAAGGGAATATTTAGTAGGTGCGTGACTGACTGTATAAGTGAGTGATGGAACGTGTCTCACTGAATGCATGGGTTAGTGACTAAACTGTGTGAAAGTCTGTATTAGTCTCTCAGTTGGTGTGTAAGCGGCTGCATGGGTTCGTGAGTAGCTACATGAGTGTGTATATGGGTTATTAGTTTGTTTTTTGAGTATCAGTATGAGTGTCTGTATGGTTCGGTGGGGGATATTGCACAGATGCATGAATGACTGACTCACTGTATGTGTTTTGAAGACAGCATGTGTGCAGGACTGTATGGGTGGATGAGTGTGTGTATAGGTGTGTTAGTGAGTGAATGCCTGTCTCAATAGTATCTTTAGGAGTAACTACATATGTTTTAAACTAGTATATGTGAGTATTGATGTATATAAGTGAGTATATGTGAGAGTGGGAGATTGTATGAGTTCCTGTATAAATAAGTATGTGTTTCTGTAAGTGATTGTTTAAGAGAGTAAGTATGTGTATGATTCTGTAAAAGAAAGTGTAGTGGTGTGTGTATAGCTGTATATGCAAGTAAATGGATGTTTGATAGTTTATTTGCATGTGTGACTATTAAGCATGGGCGGATCTAGCGGATCTCGCGTACGCGAATTTGCGGATTAACGGATTCGCAATCCGCGACAATACGCGAACTCTCGCGGATTTGCGGATTTTCCCGTTTTTGTGTTGGCGAGCGTTCGCGTGGATTTTGGGACCATTTCGCAATTGCAAACTTACTTTTCGGCTCGCAACGGCCGCGACTATGTTGTTTCTACGTCTGGTTTATCATCACAGGTTCACAGCACCCTCTGTTTCACCACTGCCACCCTCTGGGACACCCATGCCACCCTCTGGTACATCCACACTGCCACCCATTAGGTTTGTTTATCACTGTAGTTTATGGGGGTTGAAAAAAGCAAGCACACCTCCCCTACTTCAACTGCCATGAATTAATTTGGGGTTGATTAATGTGTCAGTTATTTTGAAAGTTCCAGTCTGGCTGGCACCTGCTTCCTTCCAATTTTTTTTCACAGGACCTTTATGGTCTACTTGTAGCTATTCTATGAGCCTGCTGTTTGGGTCATAGCAGGGTCATAGAATAGTTGCAAACTCTGGAGGGGCCCCTCAGGAAGCACTAGAGTGAATGTTACTAATGTTAAGTTTGAACTTTTGCACCTGCTCATTGCTTTCAGTTTAGCAACAATTGTTTTTTCTGCAATTTTGCGCGTTTTTTGGGGCGCGAATCCGTGCGAGATCGATTTCGGAAGCCGCGAATGCTTGCGAATACACAAATTTTTTTTTTGCGACGTGTATGTTCGCGTGATTTTGTGCGTGTTCGCGAGGCGCTTGTAGCTATACGTTTGCCAAGTTACCCTAGCGGTCGTACACGGGCGCGGCCATCTTGTTTGCGTGACGTAATTCCGTTTCCGGCCGCTATGTGTAATCTCGCAAAGTGCTGTAATGTATAAACGTTCCTACAGTGGCCTTATAATTCAATTATGCAATTATGTCTATAAATGTCCAAAACAGGTGACAAAAAACAGATAATATACTGGATTTATTCAAAACATATAAAATTTTATTTTTTTCTCTTTTTTTCTTTTAGTTCATATAAATACTGTTATCAATCAGAAATCACAAGAAATTTTTTTTCAATTCATATCAAAAACTCAAGACAGGTACAGTTAAGTCATAAATGTCTACAACAAAAGTAATGTATAAAAAATTGTGCTGCTCGCTAGTACAATTTCGCGCGTGCTCGCGAGGAAAATCTCGCGCGAACTTACCCACGCGGTCGTGAACGGGCGCGGCCATCTTGTTTCTCATTCATTGCTATGGTTCTGGGCATGCTTTCTGTATCCTCTCTGAATCTCTGCCATCCTTTGCTTGTTTGAAGTTTATTTGATCTATTTTACTTATTATCTATCCCTCTATTTTTCTAGCTCTATATTTTTGTGTTTTCTGCTACTTTTAGTTACTTTTAAACTCTTTTCTTTTCTTCTTCACTATTCTATTTCTTCTTTATCATTTAACTTTATTTCTGCCCAGACCATGGTAAAGGGAGCCGGGAAGCACCCTGAGAAGGGGAAGGGTCCCGCACCCCGTGCCCGGCTCCCGTGCGGGCGTTTGAGGGGGGAGCAAGTGGTGCCACGGGAGATCTTTAGCGCGGAGGAGGTGGCCGCACTCATCTTCCACGTCCAGCGCCGCCTCCCCAAGACGGTCCTGGGAGGCGGCAAGATCGCAACCGGCTATGGCATCCGGGAGCGCCGGAAGCGGTGGGAGAAGGTGTGCCGGGCCATGTTTAAGCTCTCTGGGGTCCGGCGCACATATAACCAGGCCACCCACCGCTGGACAGATGTCATGGACCGGGAACGGGACTTGCTGGACGCACTCGGCGTAGAGGTCCCCGGGCTTGGTGAGTAGTAGTAGCTATTCATCACTACTCTGTTTTATCCGGCTCTGTTATTGGCAAATCTTTGTTCTTTACCAAGAGCAATAATGCTGCCGATTACATAGGTAAATTATATTTCAAAATCTTCTATGCATTTCAGGTGCACTGCTCTCCTTCTCAGTAGCCTTGCTTGCTACTATGCTTATTTGTTTTGTATTTTGTGTTCATTTCATTGGCCTGAGAAATTATGTATGAGTGTAGTGTAAAGATAAGAACTGCGTAATGCTAGACACTAAGGGTCATATTTTCAATTACCGGCGCATCCCTGCAAAGTAGCAGGGATGCGGCAGTAATTGTGTGCCATGCCACCACCACCCATTGGCCCAAAACGTCACAGAAGCCTTACGCATCTGTGCCGTAAAGGCGGCGCATTGCTGGAGTTGCGTGCCAACGATGGCGCAGCTCCAGCAATGCTCTGGGGTACCCTATCTCCCCAATGCTGCATCAAGCCGTACGTCGGCTTCAAGCGCGCAGGGTGACTGATTGACATCTTGTAGATTTCCCTCAGCCACTTTTAGGATTCGTTCCTGCGCAGGTACGCCCTCCCTTGCGCCGGAACGCCCCCTGATGGCGCAGGGCTTTACAACGTGATGCATCGCCCATATGTGTTTTTTTTTTAATATATACGCCGCACCAACACCATGGCGAGTCTTTTGTTCTGCCGCTGCGTCACAAAAAGTCATGCAACAATGGAGGAAAATGAGCCGCAAGAGACTTCTAAATCAGCCCCAACAGACTGAAGTCCAGTCCTTCCTTTAGACACATGGCTATAAGAAGAAATAGTGGTGGTGGTGGGTGGATTGATAGTTTGAGTATTCACTGATCTGCAAGCAGGATGGACTTTGTCTGTCACTTCGCGTGCTGCGGACTGCTGCCTGCCAGGCCTAGGCAAACCTCTTTAGTAGTCTGTTTATTGAGTTACATAGGAACTTTCTAAGTCAACGGTCCGCAAATCAGGCAATACGAATAACGTAGTATACCACATGAGATAGATCCCGTGGAATAGTTGTCTATCTATTTGCTATTTCTCCAAAATATTTTGTTATTGTTCTTTTGAAATGTTTGATTTGGTTGACAAATCTCATCCATGTTTTCTGGTCTTTCTTTCTTTCATGTTGTACATCAGCTCCCCCCAAGGGCAAGAGGAGTCGGACACAGGAGGAGGAGGAGGAGGGTGCTGTTCAGGAGGATGCAGGCCAGGATCGGGCAGGCGAGGGCTCCTTTGCTGGCCCCAGTAAGTTTTAATTTTAATAAAGAGTACCTATTTTTTCCTAGCGTTCCTCATTCGATTTTTTCTAAATCGTCTTTGATCTTCTTGTAGACTGGATATACATTCTTATCCTGCCTCGAATATGACTCCCTGTGGTATTACTAGATTATTCTTATTAGTTTGTCTGTGTACCTAACTAAGATTGGACATTTGGCAATTCCATTGGACTCCCATTCTATTCAGCAATAGCTCTATGCACTGTCTCCTTACTGACTAGATAGTGTGGCAGAGTCATTTAGCTCCCGAAGTCACCGATGATTGATCCCCAATGATCTTTAGATTATCCTACGCAGGACAAGAGTACGGACGGAGTCACAGTCAAGAAGTGTCAGAGGCACTCATGCTTGCAAAAATGTCAAAACCTTTAGCTCATCCACTCTAGTCTGGAGGACCAAAAACCACAGAGTCTATTTAAGTTTCAAAGCTTTATTAAAAGTAAACACATTTATTAAAATCAACTTTGTCATAAAACTATTTAACTGAAAACGGAAAAGTGCTTAGTGCTGACGATTAATTGGACACATTTCTTGTGGTCGAGCCGAGCTCTCACCTGGTTTGAACTTGATCCTGGTCGTGTTCTTAGAAGTCAAGCTTCTGTCTGTTAGGAGAAAAAGTGGTGCGTGTTAAAAATAAAAAGCAAGCATTCATCAGTTGTGCATAAAAGTGCAGCAAGACAACAGCCTTCCCTGGAAAAAGGGACATTTTTACTTTAGAGTAGACAGTCACAAATTATTACATTGTATTCTGTTTTTTTAACATTTCTTTATTACTCCTAGACCAAATATTATATAGTAGTGACTGGTGTATTCTAACATTCTTAAATGTACTTTGTAGGTGGAACATCTGGTGGCGGGGCCAGCGCGGAGGTGGCGGTGTTGGGCGAGGACTCGGAGGACTCTGGGGAGGATGCGGTGCAAGAGCCGGCGGATGGTCCTGTGGGGGTTCGCACGGTGGTGGCGGGAACAGGTAAGCTATATATTCCTTACTTATTGAGATTGAAGACTGCATAGTGTGCTTTCTGCACGGGTGTATTTATTACAAATCAACCAGGTAGTAGCCTCCTCGAAATGTACTCCGACTTAGCTGTGAAGTTTTTGGTGAGAAGAATCCCAATAAGATCTTAGATGAACGTGATGGATGGGATGAACGAAAAGCGAAAGAAGGGTGTAAGTAAGTGGGACGCGAAATTTTATGATGGCTGGCAAAGAAGAACGATATGTGTTTGCTTGGCCCCCGAGGTGGCTGGGAAGGAAAGAATATGGTATGGTGCATGGCTGGGTCAATGATGAAGCAAGGATGGGTGGAAGGACAGCAGCCTGGGTGGGTGAAACAGAAACTGTATGTGTGCGTATACTTTGAATGAATGGATGCCTGGAGCATGGTATTCTCTGACTCTTAGATAGCACATGTGTATCTAGAGAGAGTAGATGGTCGCTGGATGAACTAAGTGTTACCTTGAAGAGCATGTACCACCGCACCCGCACGTCCGTTCCAGTGTAGGGAAGGCAAGGAAAAGAAATTGTAAATGTGTCCAATACTACCATGAATAGTAGCAGTACTTTGTATTGCAACTGCAAGCACAGCATATATCCGGTTATTACGGTGGACACTCCGTACCTCTCTTAATAACTTTAGTTTAGTTGTAGTACGTCATTCATGTGTGGGTGTATCACTGTTCACTCAATATTAAGCAAAGCACCTAAAGTCATCCCATATGTCATCAAATACGTCCCATGTGAAGTGATAGATAATCAAATTATTTAGCTTCTTCATTTTCCTTTTCTAGTACTCATTTGCACTGTAGGGTGAAAGGTTAATTAATTAAGCAGTAGCCCTTGTAACAGAGTATTCTCAGTGCCACCCGTAATAGAAAAGTAATAGCTTCACCACCTGCATGTACTGGACCGGTACAGTAACGCAAGTCTGTCTCATTCATCATGGTGTGCAACTGTTTTTCTCGGGTGCAAGTTCACTGTGCTGCCATTCTGCCGGCTTGCATAAGATAACGTACCAATTTTCCTAAACAAGAGAGAAGAAGAAGAATAAGACTGGTGTACTGTCATAGTCGACTGTAATGGAAGTCCATAGTGGTCGTGGAATTTGTTCATTAAACTACCACTAATGTTAGAGCAAGGATGCAGAAGTGGGAGGTTACATAGATACTGTCCTCAATAGTTATGTACTGTGCTTTCAATTTGCTACTTGTACTGTGACCCAACTTTCGGCTCAATCACTTTGTGTTATTAATGCTAAGGAGCATTGGTTACAGACTATGTCTTTCTTTCTTCATATAGTTGCTCCTTCCAAATCGACATCACGGAGGGAGCAGGCTCGAATGGCCCGGCAACGGAGGCTGGATGCCACTGTCGCCGAATATCGGCGGCTGGTGGCCCTGGAGGAGGAGGAGGACACGCAGTCGACCGGTGCAACAACAACATCCTCGACTGGGACAGCTGCATCCTCCTCCGTGACCCCACGGGCCGCCAGCATGCGCAGTGCTCCAGCGGTACGGAGCCGGGCTAACAAAGCCAACCGCCACCGCCAAGCAGCAGAAAGACCAGCTGCCCCCCACAGGAGCTGCAAGGCACGCCAACGCCGCCTAGGAGTCCGAATGTCCTACCTGGAGCAGGAGGTCCATAACTATAAGAACTTGGTGGAGGGCCTCCGCTTCGAGCTTGCCACCCTCCGCAAGGAGTATGATGCCCATGCCGCAAAATGCACCAGCACCCTCCAGTAGTGGAGTGTCCCTTGCCCTTTTTTTAGAGACTTTTGGGGGTGGGATTTGGGAGTTGGGTTCTTTTTGGGACTTTTCAAAGACAATCGTTGGGGTTAGGGAGGGTCTTGAGGGAGAATATTTTGTTAGGGCTACATAAATATACATTTTAAACTTTATCTGACCATACCTGTTTTTTACTGCTTTTCAGTCTGGTGGGTGGGGGACGGGGGTGTAACAGTAAGTTTGTTTTCCTGAACAGTCGTAGGACTTTAGTAGTACTACCGTCAATCTCTTGTCTAGTCCTAATACTCCATTATACTACCTCCCACCAAACGCTTATCTTACCTGTAATTTGTGTTAGAAATTAGGGCTAGGCCCAGGGCTGGCTACACGTGAAATGGGGATTAACGTTGGCAATCCTGGGCGGCTGAAATTTCCTCATTGCGGTGGTACTAGTGGTGTGACACAGTGGCAGTTGCATGCCTATGGAAAAAAAGAAAACGAAACCTTTGTCCTTACTGTAGCATTACAACGGTTACGGTACGATCGAGAATATAGCAGGTGACAGTACACTAGAACAGTGCCATAATGTAGCCTAACAAATGGTAAAGTATTTGCTTGCAAGTATAACTAGTACTTGCGTTGAATTTATTTGACATTGGCTCCTACTACTAGAAGAAATAGTACTGAAGCTGAGTAAGTCTAGAAGATATCCTCGTATTCCTTCATCAGCCTGTTGCTATGACCTTATCCTCCCCAGCAAGTGTGTGGAATTATTGATGTCATTTTAGTCAGACATCAAGCAAAACAACACAGCCCGGGGGAAGAGGGTTAGGGTTTGGAAAATGGATGGGAATGGGGGTTTCTTTTTGGGTAGGTTTTGTTGAGAGAAGAAAAAACAAGCATTAGAAATGCAATCGGGCTCGGATTTATTTGAGTTTGAGCTAATGGCATTGTAAATGCCAATGTCTTTTTGCCATGTGTTATGGAGTGTGTGCATGTGGTGTGTAGTGGAATTATGTGGGTTAGATTGTAATTTTACCAATGGTTGCATGCTGTGCTTTAGATGAATATGTTTAAAAGTAAAGTGTATCATACAGCGATTGCTACAATAGTTAATTGTGGATGCGTTAACAATTGATGCGTGGACTGATGGCTGTTGGTGTGTGTGTTTGGTGGAAGAGTGCACTGGCGCCTGGAGGTGTGTGTGCCTGGTGGAAGGGTGCACTGACGGCTGGTGGGTGTGTGTTTGGTAAAAGCGTGCAGAGATGGCTGATGGTGTGTGTTTGGTGAAAGCGTGCACCGACGGTTGCTGCTGAGTGCGCCTTGTAAAAGCATGCACTGACGGCTGCCTGGTGTTGTACGCCTGATGGTGTTTGTGTTTGGTGAAAAAGTGCATTGATGCCTGGTGGTGTTTGGCCCTGGTGAAAGCATGTACTGACGGCTGGTGTTGTTGTGTGTGTGGTTGTGTTTGTAGTGGTGAGTCTGTGGGGGTGAGTCTGTGGGGGTGAGTGGTGATGAGTGTGGTGTGTATGAGTGGTGATGAGTGTGGTGTGTATGTGTGGTATGTGTGTGTCGTGTATGTGTGTGTGGTGTGTATATGGTGTGTGTGTGGTGTGTGTGTGTGTGTGTGTGTGGTATGTGTGTGTGTGGTATGTGTGTGTGGTGTATGTGTGTGTATGGTGTGTGTCTTCTTGTGTGTGGTGGTATGTATGTGTGTGGTGGACTTACTTTGAGTGTTTGTTTCCTGCACACTCACACACTGCCCCTACACATTCACACACTGCTGACACTGCACACTCACACTGTTCACCCTGCATAGTCACACAATGTTCATCCTGCAGACTCATCTTGCACACTCACACAATGTGCACCCTGCACACTTACACACTGTTCACACTACTCACACTCTGCAATCAGTGTCACTCTGCTGTCACTCTGCAATCAGTGTCACTCTGCTGTCACTCTGCAATCAGTGTCACTCTGCTGTCACTCTGCAATCAGTGTCACTCTAGTGTCACTCTGCAATCAGTGTCACTCTAGTGTCACTCTGCAATCAGTGTCACTCTAGTGTCACTCTGCAATCAGTGTCACTCTAGTGTCACTCTGCAATCAGTGTCACTCTAGTGTCACTCTGCAATCAGTGTCACTCTAGTGTCACTCTGCAATCAGTGTCACTCTGCAATCAGTGTCACTCTGCTGTCACTCTGCAATCAGTGTCAGTCTGCTGTCACTCTGCAATCAGTGTCACTCTGCTGTCACTCTGCAATCAGTGTCACTCTAGTGTCACTCTGCAATCAGTGTCACTCTAGTGTCACTCTGCAATCAGTGTCACTCTAGTGTCACTCTGCAATCAGTGTCACTCTAGTGTCACTTTGCAATCAGTGTCACTCTGCAATCAGTGTCACTCTGCTGTCACTCTGCAATCAGTGTCACTCTGCTGTCACTCTGCAATCAGTGTCACTCTGCAATCAGTGTCACTCTGCAATCACTGTCACTCTGCAATCACTGTCACTCTGCACTCACTGTCACTCTGCACTCACTGTCACTCTGCACTCACTGTCACTCTGCACTCACTGTCACTCTGCACTCACTGTCACTCTGTACTCACTGTCACTCTGCACTCACTGTCACTCTGCACTCACTGTCACTCTGCGTCACTCTGCACTCACTGTCACTCTGCACTCACTGTCACTCTGCACTCACTGTCACTCTGCCCTCACTGTCACTCAGCCCTCACTGTCACTCAGCCCTCACTGTCACTCAGCCCTCACTGTCACTCAGCCCTCACTGTCACTCTGCACTCAGTCTGCAGTCACTGTCACTCTGCACTCAGTTTGCAGTCACTGTCACTCTGCTCTCACTGTCAATTGCTGTCACTCTGCACTCACTGTCACTTGCTGTCACTCTGCATTCACTGTCACTTGCTGTCACTCTGCATTCACTGTCACTTGCTGTCACTTTGCATTCATTGTCACTTGCTGTCACTCTGCACTCACTGTCAAAAGCCCTCCTACCCCAAATAAAGATCAAAAACTGATTTTAACAGTGGGTCAAATATGTGCAGCAGTGGCGTTCAGCATTTGTCCATAAGCCGGATTCATGGAAGTTTGTTAGTTTAACTGCTAACCAGGTAAAAGAGTTCGATTCTGATCAATTGCATATAAAATCATTTTACCTTTGTTGCCTTAAAATCTGGCGCGGTTTTGCCTCTTGGGCCTACTTTGGACACCCATGTTTAGAACGTGCTGCACAACTCGCACTCGTCGTGCACGGCTCGAAATTAAAATTAGGAACATAGAATAATAAGCCCAGAAGCCATGCCCACTACTCTAGTTAAATCAACTTCTCGGTTTGGCACAAATGGCCATCTTTGCCTCCTTGCAAGGCATAAACTTAAGAATGTAAATGCTGCGTTTATGTAAATTTGTTTTTTTCTTCAACATTACTAATCCTTTCCCAGCCTTCACAAATAAATACGTCTAAAATGCCGTGGAATTATGTTGGTTTTAAGTACATTGTATGAGAGCAGGAGTTGTTCGTGTAGGTATTATAAATACAGAGCTGGGTGCCTGCCAGAACGTGTTGAAAAAGAACAGCTGAATTTAACCCTCAAACTGCCTGGATTGCGCCCAGAATAAGACAGTTCTGTATTTCAAAGGCAGCTGAAAGTTATTAATGCTCCTCCCTTCCAATAACACCATGGTGTGGATGGCTTCCAACTTGGGTATGGGGGGGGTAGGGGCGGGGCACTTGGTATTTTCTCTTTGATGGTACGCAGAAACTGGTGGTTCTGTCTTTCGAGAGGGACCTGAGGCGCCCTTTTCAAAGTGAAGCTGGACTGCGCGTGCAGTAAATGGGGAATGTATACAGAATACCGGCCTGCTTCAAGGCGCTACAATAAAATGCCGCTGCCTGGAGGGAGGGTGGGGAGTCTCGCGGCGGCGGTTGCTCTCATCTGCGGGTGTGACAGCGGGTGGACAGGGGGCGGGTGGTCGGTGGAGGGCAGCGCCCAACTTTTGGCGGGAGAGGCTCAAGCGAGGGCGCTATACTCACCCTCAGGGGGGGAGGTCTAGGGCCCCTCGGCAGCCTTATCCTATAGACATATGTACTGGGCCCTGGAGGCTCCTATATGAGGATGGCGAGGGGCTTCGAGGCGCTTAAACGTAGTCACTCGCGCATCCCACCATCAACGGGGCTCCTACTTCGTGGCGTCGAGGACGCATGGCGAGCCTCTGGTAGCCTCGGCCACACGTTGTGATCTTGGGCAAACCCCCGTCCGTTTATTTCAATTTGTAAAGGTGCGGAGAGAGCTTTAAAACCCCCCAGGATGCAAACTCGGGCCACAACATGACAAAATGTCGTCGCTTTCACATTGTCACGCAGCCGTGCTTTGTGTTCGTCGGTGCCCTTTGAGGTTTAAACGCACCCAGCCCAAATTAGGCGCTTTGTGTTTGTTTTTGGCTTCATACACGACGAGAAAACTTTAATTGTGCCCGAAGGCTGAGGTGCAGCTGCTCTGTTTCACACCAGTCAGTCAAAACTCTCACCCATTGGAAAAGAGGTAGGTGCTTGTGGGCTCAGTGCGCCTCAGACCACACAGTGGAGCCGCTGTACTCCGTGCCTTCAGCCGCTGCCACCTCTCATTGAGTACATGACCTTTGCCCTCCTCGAATCTACACGACCCGCAGTCACTACATTCCTGACAGACATTCAGTCAAGGATTTGTAGTGGCACCACTCACCGGTGAGGATTTCTACGCGCTGACACAGTGTAGATGGAAATTGGTGAACGTGCACCACGCGTCATCAGCTACTCACAGTTTCACTAATATCTGCCAGTAGGGAGCGCAGCTGCGCTGTTCACCAGCGGCGTGGTCAGCTCCAGTCACAAGCGACAGAACGAATGAACAAACCATGCCAACTAACCACCAGGTGATTGTACGCCACGGAGCACACGAGGGGGCAGCTGCGCTGGTCGCCACAGCTGTAGCAAAGTTTCACTATTGCACAGTTCACGAGGGCGCAGTCTCACTAGTACCCAGCTCACGAGGGGGCAGCTGCGCTGTTCTGTCGCCATCAACTGCACCAAAGTAACGTCTGTATTTCGATAGCGCCCAGAAGCAGGAGGATTGTCGTTCGATACTGGTGCTTCTCGTTTGCATGGCAAGTGGTAGGCAGGGTGGGCCGAGCTTCGCCGATACCGATGAGGGAGGGGGGCGTGGGCCCCCGTGTCTTGCTGTCTCAGCGCCGGATGAGTGAGGCTAATGAAGCCCTTTCCTGGCCTGGCATGCAGCAGCAGCGCGCGGAGCGCTGCTGAATGGTGAACGCGCCCGGCCATCTGGATTCACTTACGGAGGCACCCTGACAGCTCCTAATTATAATTAATGTATTTCTTTGCGCGAGCACGCACGAAAAATGCCCAACATGGCGTCCGAAAACTACATTTACCCTATCACTTCAAGCCTATTAAAACGACACCACAACGAAGACGAATCACTGGCCAGATGACAGAACACGCTAAGGAATGTGTGAAATTTGTCTCGCCAAAGCCCTAGGAGATACTTTTTTTTTCTCTTCTTTAACATTAGGATCTCGAAACTCCTCCCACTTACGTGGGCGGAGGCCTCGCCCTAAAAAGCACAGCCTGGACAAACAATAATTGAAGATAAAGAAATCTTTGGGTACAAACTAAAGCTAAGCACATGCAGTCACACTCATAGAAGAAAACAATGGATACTGTATCTGTATTCTGTATGTTGTTGGAGTTGTCCTGTTGAATTTGGTAAGTAAGTTGCATGCAGCAAACAATTCCTCTTATTAGCGGCACTCCTCCATTCCAGCTGACGCTTCGTCCATCAATGTTGGTGACTACTGACAGAAGACAACCTGTCCACTGCCTGCCTGGCGGATGTTGACTGAAACCCGGCCTGTAATTATTGAACGGAAAACAGGAAGTGCTATTACAATACCACTGATAAATAAATAAAAGGTATGTACGCTGTGTGGTGCAAAAAGTCACACTTTGATTTCCCTAATAGACAGTACAATATTTTTGAAATTGCGTGCTCTGTCTGAGTCACCTTTTTAAGGATAAATAAGTATGGCCAAAATATTATAGCGGATCTTTCCCCTCAAGGTAGGTGTACTGTAAACTGTGTTTTAGAACACAATTTGACCTTCCCAGCAATGCTCCCACCAAGACCCTTACTAAAGCCAGTCGCAAAAATGTAGAAGACCCCCAATCAGATCTCCAAAAACGATGCCTAGCAGAAAAAATGGTGACAAAACGTACTTATTAGACCTTCCCAGGAATGCCCCAGCCAAGACCCGCCAACCCACCCGCAAAAAAGCACGCGACAACACCCCCAAACAGCGAAAAAGCTAAATCTCATACTTACAATATCTCTCGGCCTTCGGTCCAAACGCGCTGTGCAGCTAGGTCATCATCAATCATCATAACTCCTGTTTTCCACCACGGATTTCCTGAAAAGCAAATGCAATCAAGATTGGACTGTCGCAGCAGTGCTTCGACAGAGACCCCGGCCGCAACCCACCCACGAACAGCAGGAAGCCCCCCAAAACGCTACATTGAGCAAGATGTCAGAAGAAATAGCAAAAAAAAGGCTTTTCCTTAAGGATTTTGTCCAAAACACTTCTATCCGGTATTAGACCTTCCCAGGAATGCCCCAGCCAAGACCCGCCAACCCACCCGCAAAAAAGCACGCGACAACACCCCCAAACAGCGAAAAAGCTAAATCTCATACTTACAATATCTCTCGGCCTTCGGTCCAAACGCGCTGTGCAGCTAGGTCATCATCAATCATCATAACTCCTGTTTTCCACCACGGATTTCCTGAAAAGCAAATGCAATCAAGATTAGACTGTCGCAGCAGTGCTTCGACAGAGACCCCGGCCGCAACCCACCCACGAACAGCAGGAAGCCCCCCAAAACGCTACATTGAGCAAGATGTCAGAAGAAATAGCAAAAAAAAGGCTTTTCCTTAAGGATATTGTCCAAAACACTTCTATCCGGTATTAGACCTTCCCAGGAATTCCCCAGCCAAGACCCGCCAAACCAACCCACCCGCAAAAAAGCACGCGACACCACCCCCAAACAGCGAAAAAGCTAAATCTCATACTTACAATATCTCTCGGCCTTCGGTCCAAACGCGCTGTGCAGCTAGGTCATCATCAATCATCATAACTCCTGTTTTCCACCACGGATTTCCTGAAAAGCAAATGCAATCAAGATTAGACTGTCGCAGCAGTGCTTCGACAGAGACCCCGGCCGCAACCCACCCACGAACAGCAGGAAGCCCCCCAAAACGCTACATTGAGCAAGATGTCAGAAGAAATAGCAAAAAAAAGGCTTTTCCTTAAGGATTTTGTCCAAAACACTTCTATCCGGTATTAGACCTTCCCAGGAATGCCCCAGCCAAGACCCGCCAAACCAACCCACCCGCAAAAAAGCACGCGACAACACCCCCAAACAGCGAAAAAGCTAAATCTCATACTTACAATATCTCTCGGCCTTCGGTCCAAACGCGCTGTGCAGCTAGGTCATCATCAATCATCATAACTCCTGTTTTCCACCACGGATTTCCTGAAAAGCAAATGCAATCAAGATTAGACTGTCGCAGCAGTGCTTCGACAGAGACCCCGGCCGCAACCCACCCACGAACAGCAGGAAGCCCCCCAAAACGCTACATTGAGCAAGATGTCAGAAGAAATAGCAAAAAAAAGGCTTTTCCTTAAGGATTTTGTCCAAAACACTTCTATCCGGTATTAGACCTTCCCAGGAATGCCCCAGCCAAGACCCGCCAAACCAACCCACCCGCAAAAAAGCACGCGACAACACCCCCAAACAGCGAAAAAGCTAAATCTCATACTTACAATATCTCTCGGCCTTCGGTCCAAACGCGCTGTGCAGCTAGGTCATCATCAATCATCATAACTCCTGTTTTCCACCACGGATTTCCTGAAAAGCAAATGCAATCAAGATTAGACTGTCGCAGCAGTGCTCCCAGACCCCAAAACTCACCCACAAACACCCGGAACCCCGCCAAAGAGCACCTCAAAGGCAAGCAAGTCAGCAAAAACGGCAAGAAATTTCCACCTCATATTTGGTCCAAAACACTTTTATCCATTATTAGAGCTTCACAGCAATGGGCCCAAATCCGTCAACTCACCCGCAAAGAAGTAGAACACCCCCACAAGTGCTGAGTCTTTCTTCATTGGGCGTAATCCAGCACTCTGCTTTGAGGGAAATCGCAGTCTGGAGGAGGAGGATAGAGGAGCATGTTCTTCAGAACTTGTGAACCTGAGGAATGTAGACTGCGGCACCTTCAAATCAATAAGCAAACAAGTGAAGACAGTTCTGCTGATGGTCTTGTTTTTGGGATTAGGTGATTAAAGTTTGAATTAAATTAACTGTGCAAAACAAAGAAAGAGAGACACACAGGAATAAAAGTGAATAAGGACAAAAAAGAAAGTTATTGATTCATTGTCTCATTTTCAGGGCTCGGTGTCAGGGAATAAGAAGAAGATTTCGTCATCATACTCTGCGAATTCAGGCAGGATGAGGTCAGTGCCACCGAACAGAGAACAAATCCCCTCATCTACGTTGCCAACCTCCTCGTCTTCATGCGGCGTGCTTTCTCGTACTTTGTAATCTGGTGGTATGAGGTGCTGATTCATCTTGATCATTGTCAGCCGCTCCACATTTTTGGGCGAGAGTCGGCTCCGTTTGGGAGTTACAATGCCACCAGCAGCACTGAAAACACGTTCAGAAGACACACTTGCGAGTGGGCAAGACAAATAGTTTATAGCCAGGTTGGAGAGCTGTGGCCACAATTGTTTTTTGCCATGCCAATACTGCAATGGCTCATCATTAAGAAAGACCTCTGTTGAGTCATTCAGATAGTCCTGCACCATCGACTCAAGGTCATCAACGGTTCCTCCACTTTGCTTACTTTTTGCTGTGCCTGTGACATTTTTTCGAGAACCATACCCAAGCAAACTTAGCCAATCCTCTACAGCAGCCACTGTTACTGTTGTGTGTGGTGCAGATGATCCAGTTGCCGGTGTCTTTAACAGCTGAGAGGTCACTTGTGCCCCAGCCACAGGTGCAGAAGTGGATTCTTGTGACTGGGGATGGCCTGCTGATGCTGATGCTGATGTACTGCCTTCTCCTTCAATAACCTGCCGTTCTTTTTCAAACCTCTTGGCTGACCAGGCTAGCCAATGTTTGTACTTTTGAACATCTTCATCAGTAAAAGGAAAGAATGCTTCGCCTGCCAGCGCCTTTTTGTAGCGTGGATCCAGAATAGTAGCACAAATGTAATGCTGTTCTGACTTGATCTTTTGAAGACGTTCATCACCACGTAGGCGCTCTAATAATTTCTCAGACAAAATAAAAGGGTCTTTTCTTTTTACATCTTTTTCAAACTCAGAAGACATTGCCATCAGTTGGTGCTCCAGCATGCACAACAATGGGATAGCTTTTCCCAAATTACAGTCCTCCTGGCTGACTGCACGCGTGAAGAACTCAAAAGGACGAAGCATGTCTGTCAGGCTTTTAACTATGTCCCATTGCGCCGCACCCATCCGCAGGTCCTCCTTCTGAGATGTACCCTCTGTTAAGAAATAGTGATCGAGTACCGTATACTGCTCATACAGACGCTCAAGCATATAGAAGGTTGAGTTCCAACGTGTTGCGACCTCCTGGATGAGTGCTTTCACTGGTATTCGACTTTGAAGTAGCAGCCTCCTCAGATGCTTCCGGGCCTTAAAAGAATGGCTGAAATGGTTGCACATTTTGCGGCAGGTGGCCATTACCGCGAACGCTGCACTGTCTCTATCACTCAAGAATTTTTGAACTACCAGGTTGATACAGTGCGCCAAACACGGCACTCTGAAATAGCCACCCAGCGACATGGCCTTAACTACATTGGCGCCATTATCCGTGGAAACATAACCAATCTGGCGTTTTTTTGGGGATAGCATTTTCGAGACCTTTTTGTTAAACTCGTCCAAAATGTTTTCGGATGTGTGACTTTTCTCCAAGCCAAACATGGCTAGTGTTGCATGTTCCCGAGCAGCTTTGAAAACTTGGTCCGGGTCAACACCTGCGTTTAGCTTTGCTTTAACACCTGAAAAAGAGACCCAGTGTGCAGTGATGCACATGTAATCAGCGCCTGCGCCACTGGTCCACATGTCTGTTGTCAGATGTATTGTGTGAACAGCACTCTTCTGCAAAGCTGCCCCAATCGCCTCCAGCACATCGTCATGTAGTGCTGGAACCGCAACTCTGGCAAAATAGAACCGGCTAGGAACCTTCCATTTAGGGCAGAGCGTTGCCACTAATTCTAGAAAACCTACCGCTTCTACAAAAGAAAAAGGGAGAAGGTCCACAGCTAGCATTTTAGCCAGCTTAGTGTTATACAGACGCGTCAGTGGGTGGTTGCGTTCATATGGCACGTCTGAAGAAAACATGGTTCTAATGTTGCCCTGGACCAAGCATTTACGGGCTGATAATGACTTCGTTGACCCAATTTTGCTCGCTGGTGAACTTTTGTGCGTTGGTGTCTCACTCGCTCCAACACTCTTAGTGTGCCTCACATTGGGTGTGCTGCTGACAGGGGTACTGGGTGTAAGGGAAGTGTTTGACACGTCTTCTTCCTCCTCGTCATCATCAGATGCAACATCAACGTTTTCTTGAATTCGGGCTTCCTTGATCGCATCTAGGTGCGCAAACCATTGGACAGTGTGCTGTCTCCTAAGATGACCTCTCTGGTCTCCGGTACCATAGTTGGTACCTGACTTACCACGACTAACTGCAAGCTTACAAAGGGTACAAATGGCAAACTTTGGATTTTTTTGACAAACAGTAAAGAAGTCCCAAACTGGGGACTTGAAGTGTCTGTGGGGCCTGGAGGAGGCGGCGATACTGGTGGTGGTGGTCATGAAGCTAATGCCATATGAAGTGGAGGATCTGGATTGCCCAACTTTTGTACGTTGTGCACTTTCACCGCCACTAATTAAGGTCGAGGTGGATGGAGGTCCCTTCTTGCCAGAAAGAAATATGGAAGCGGTACGAGTTGGTGTACTACTTAACTCCAATGATTGTGGTGTTGTTTCCACTGCCTCCTCGTCGACAACATCATCATCACGCTCAGCAGCTTTTCGGGCTAGGGTCAAAATGTCTGTTTGCTGCATGCCCGCTGGAGCTGCAGTGACCTTTATGATGACTGGGTCGTTGTTGTCAGAGTCTTCATCAGCAGCAGTATCCGCCACTTCTTGTTGAGCCTCATCATCACACTCCATAACTCTGAGACTTTGGACGAGCTTCCTTTTACGCTTAACTACCTTTGTCAGATCATGGTGTGCCTCACTCTCAGGCAGTGGTGCTGGTTCCCAATTTTGATCCGTATCATCAGAAGGAGGTGTGCTTGAAGAAGATGTAGACACCACCCTTGATCTCTTCCTTGCTAGGGGTGTGGAAGATGAATGATCATCAGGAGGAGTGTCTTCCTCAAATGATACCTCGCCTTGATTGTCGATTTCCTGATGTGCCCCTACTTCGGGAGGAACAACTATTGTGGCCACTTGTGACCCTCCATGCACCTCTGCTTGCGCATCTCCTTGCGCTGCCTCTCCTTCCACATGTACTTGGGCTTGTACTTGCACATGTGATTGTTGTTGCGGCTGTGGTTGTTCAACACTCGTCAGATGAGCTACAACAACCTGTGTTGATTGAGGGACATTGCTGCTGCTTTCTTGCGATGAGCCAACATCACTGGTCGATGGTGATTGAAGAACTATACTGGCTGCCTCTGCAGCACTCAAGGGCTTGGACTTAAGTTGGCGTGGTGGTGGTGGTGGCACTGAGCCCAATGGAGCGGGGGTGCTGCTGCCAGCTTGGTCCCCAGCAGATCCCGCTGCTGCTGCAGGCATACTTTTTTTTTTACTCCCAAAAAAAGGGGCGGGCGGCACACCAGTCTCCTTGGTAACTTGCTTCTTCTGCTCCTTACTGGCACCTTTCTTGCTAGAGGAGCTACGGGTTACTTTTTTTGGGGCCATCTTCTTCAGAGCAGGTCAGAACAGCAGGCAGCAGTTGCACGAGTTGCAGAGTTGTCTGTGTCCAGACGTGACGTCGCGTGATGTTATGCTGCACACACACACCGCTGCAGGACTTCTTCCTGGCACTGGTGGTTCTCTTGAGTCTTGTGCACCTAAAAGCAATGGAAGACAGAGGAACATCAGTTCAGTTATACACCCCAAAAAATCGACAAAACACAGAAAAATCAGCACAATCCCATGCCATCCATGATGTTTATATTGAAGACACCCCACAGAAAGACTAGGGCCATGCAAGTATGCAACACTCACTACCCCTGGGCATAATGGATGAAAAGTAGGCAAAATAAGTGCAGGCCTCAGACACTGCCTCTCTTCAAAATGGCCCCTTACACCCCAAGCCAGTCCACATCAACAGTACACCCCCAAAAAACAGAAAACCAGCCAGAAATCACCACAATCCAATGCCATCCATGATGTTTACATTAAAGAGAGTGAGACCACACTACAGGCACACTCAGTCCATGCACCACTACCCCTTGGCAAAAGGCCCCACCAGCAGCCCCAAAAAAACGACAAAAAACAATAAAATCAGCACAATCCCAGCCCATCCATGGCCTCAATGGTGTTTAAATTCAAGAAGACACCCCTCAGAAACACTAGGCCCATGCAACACTCACTACCCCTGGGCATAATGGATGAAAAGTAGGCAAAATAAGTGCAGGCCTCAGACACTGCCTCTCTTCAAAATGGCCCCTTACACCCCAAGCACATGTTGCCTGTACCAGCCAGCACTCAAGATGGCCACCACCACCACCCACATGGCCAGTCCACATCAACAGTACACCCCCAAAAAACAGAAAACCAGCCAGAAATCACCACAATCCAATGCCATCCATGATGTTTACATTAAAGAGAGTGAGACCACACTACATGCACACTCAGTCCATGCACCACTACCCCTGGGCAAAAGGCCACACCAGCAGCCCCAAAAAAACAACAAAAAACAATAAAATCAGCACAATCCCAGCCCATCCATGGCCTCAATGGTGTTGAAATTCAAGAAGACACCCCTCAGAAACACTAGGCCCATGCAACACTCACTACCCCTGGGCATAATGGATGAAAGGTAGGCAAAATAAGTGCAGGCCTCAGACACTGCCTCTCTTCAAAATGGCCCCTTGCACCCCAAGCACATGTTGCCTGTACCAGCCAGCACTCAAGATGGCCACCACCACCACCCACATGGCCAGTCCACATCAACAGTACACCCCCAAAAAACAGAAAAACAGCCAGAAATCACCACAATCCAATGCCATCCATGATGTTTACATTAAAGAGAGTGAGACCACACTACAGGCACACTCAGTCCATGCACCACTACCCCTTGGCAAAAGGCCCCACCAGCAGCCCCAAAAAACGACAAAAAACTATAAAATCAGCACAATCCCAGCCCATCCATGGCCTCAATGGTGTTTAAATTCAAGAAGACACCCCTCAGAAACACTAGGCCCATGCAACACTCACTACCCCTGGGCATAATGGATGAAAAATAGGCAAAATAAGTGCAGGCCTCAGACACTGCCTCTCTTCAAAATGGCCCCTTACACCCCAAGCACATGTTGCCTGTACCAGCCAGGACTCAAGATGGCCACCACCACCACCCACATGGCCAGTCCACATCAACAGTACACCCCCAAAAAACAGAAAAACAGCCAGAAATCACCACAATCCAATGCCATCCATGATGTTTACATTAAAGAGAGTGAGACCACACTACAGGCACACTCAATCCATGCACCACTACCCCTTGGCAAAAGGCCCCACCAGCAGCCCCAAAAGAACGACAAAAACAATAAAATCAGCACAATCCCAGCCCATCCATGGCCTCAATGGTGTTTAAATTCAAGAAGACACCCCTCAGAAACACTAGGCCCATGCAACACTCACTACCCCTGGGCATAATGGATGAAAAGTAGGCAAAATAAGTGCAGGCCTCAGACACTGCCTCTCTTCAAAATGGCCTCTTACACCCCAAGCACATGTTGCCTGTACCAGCCAGGACTCAAGATGGCCACCACCACCACCCACATGGCCAGTCCACATCAACAGTACACCCCCAAAAAACAGAAAACCAGCCAGAAATCACCACAATCCAATGCCATCCATGATGTTTACATTAAAGAGAGTGAGACCCCACTACAGGCACACTCAGTCCATGCACCACTACCCCTGGGCAAAAGGCCCCACCAGCAGCCCCAAAAAAACGACAAAAAACAATAAAATCAGCACAATCCCAGCCCATCCATGGCCTCAATGGTGTTTAAATTCAAGAAGACACCCCTCAGAAACACTAGGCCCATGCAACACTCACTACCCCTGGGCATAATGGATGAAAAGTAGGCAAAATAAGTGCAGGCCTCAGACACTGCCTCTCTTCAAAATGGCCCCTTACACCCCAAGCACATGTTGCCTGTACCAGCCAGGAATCAAGATGGCCACCACCACCACCCACATGGCCAGTCCACATCAACAGTACACCCCCAAAAAACAGAAAACCAGCCAGAAATCACCACAATCCAATGCCATCCATGATGTTTACATTAAAGAGAGTGAGACCACACCACAGGCACACTCAGTCCATGCACCACCACCCCTGGGCAAAAGGCCACACCAGCAGCCCCCAAAAAACGACAAAAACAATAAAATAAGCACAATCCCAGCCCATCCATGGCCTCAATGATGTTCAAATTCAAGAAGACACCCCACAGAAAGACTAGGCCCATGCAACACTCACCACCCCTGGGCAAAGGGCCACACCAGCAGGCCCAAAAAAACGACAAAAATCAGCACAATCCTAGCCCATCCATGGCCTCAATGGTGTTTAAATTCAACAAAACAGTTGTATCATGCACCCCTAACCAACCCTGGTCCTACTGGATACTGTGGCTACCAACAATATAATTTATTTAATGTTCTGAAAAAGTTCCAAAATTGTACTTGCAGCAACTGTAATGCCCCAAACAAACTTACTTGTGAAAGTTGATTTCTAATACAAAAGTGATCCAAAGACAGTCAAAAAGGCCTCAAATCCAAATATCCAGCAGCACCCACAAAAAGTAATCCTTCCAGCTCCAGATCCAAATGAAAGTGACCAGGAGATGGACAAAGCACTGGGAGGAGCCTGCTGGACAGGAACAGGAAGTTGGAGACTGTGGGGCACTTCCTTCCTCCCCCCCCAAAAATGGACTCCTTGCAAAAAAAAAGGCCATGCAAATGTCAACCTGAGGAGTGATTCTGATAAAAATCATAATTTTCTGAAGGTTTATCCTGTTTGCTGGTGATTTTCTTGTGCAGAATTGCAAAATCTCTATTTCGCGAGTGCGAGACTGTTCCTTTCCGCCGCAACTACGTGTTCGCAATTGCGAACTCTCGCGAGGTGTGCTGTGCAAGGTGGCAAGCCGCGATTACGTATTCGCGGGTGCCAAACTCCCGCGGGATCACGCAGCAAGATCCAAAATGGCGCGGCGCTCGCTAAATATGATCGAGAAAAACAACTCGGCAAACGCTTAATGACGGAGAGTGAACGCCGTGCACCACGCCGCGCGCCGCAACCAAGCAAAAAATCCGCCGCGAGCGGATTCACGGATTTTCGACAAATTCGCGAGAGTTCGCGGATTGCGAATTTGCCGAAAATCCGAAAAATCCGCGATCGGAGCGGATTTTACGCCCATGCTTAGTGACTATGTGTGTGAGTAACTTCATGGATGAGTGTCGGTGTGTAACAGGATATATAGGTGTATGAGTACATATGATGAGTGAGTACTTGTTTGGGTGACTATATAGAACTGTTGCTGAATGAGTGGATGTGTATGTAGATGGTGAAATTACTGAATAGGTTGTTGTAAAATTTTAGTTTCTATTTTTGAATGTGTGTATCAAGGGTTATATTACGTTGAGAGGAGGTCTGCCACTCTTTCACAAGGATGATGTCATCAGTGATGTCATCAGTGATGTCATTTGAGATGTCATCAGTGATGTCATGAGTGATGTCATCAGTGATGTCATGAGTGATGTAATATGTGACGTCATCAGCAGTGCATTGCGGGCGCGCGAGTTATAGTTAACTATAACGGGGGAATTTCAATGGTTTTGTATGAGTGAAATGTCCAGCTAACTATAACATGTGTGAATTAACACAGTCCGGGGCACACATGTATGATCAAAAGTATTTGATACATTTGTAGAAAATGAAATGGCCGACACCGGTGGTTTTCTATAGGGATGATTTTATGAAGATTCTCATGTAAAAACAACAACGCCAGCCGACACCTGTTTCGTCAGCAGGTCAATGCCTGAGACTCTTCAGGGCTGGGAAACAATATGGCATGAGAAAATACATGAGAGATAAAGTAAATAACAGTAAACCACGAAAAACAAAACAAAAACATGGTGCAAGTACTTATTGTGAGGTGTCTACGAGTAGCACCCATTTAAAGTGGAAACCCTATGGAGACCAATGAAATCACGGCGAGGAATTCTCAGTTAATGAAAATCAAGAGCAAAACTTACTCTGAACTTTTTGAAAGTTAAAGGGGTATCTGGAGTTTGTAATTCACTTGGAAGGCATACAAAAGTAGTTCTCTTCAAGGAATTTAAAACTGAAAGGGGGATGAAAAGTGATTCTCCTGGCCAGCAGTTCTGCGTAGTGCTTCTCAAGGAATGAGTAATTTCGGAAAGTAACCTCAAAAGAAACATCGAAGCGACGGTAAACCAATGCGGTCTCTGAATTTAGAGGAAAGTCACATAAGCTATATGTAGTTTCAAGTTCAAAATCGAGCTTCTCTTGCAATTTTAACATTTAGACATTGCGTGTGAGGTGAGGGTGACAGATCAACATAAAAATTACATCTCGAAATTTAAGAAATCAGAAAAAGAATCGGCATAAAACTCATGAGAGGTATAGTAATGTGTGCAGAAAGTCTGGCGCTGAGTTATCTAAGGGCCTGGGGGTGAGGCAGAGTTGGTCCAATGAGTCTCGAGGTATGTTTCACGGAATACATGTATAGTAAGAAAGACGGGATGTCACAACCGAGTGCCGTGTGTGAGTAAGAAATTCTACCCACAATTGCCAAAGATAAATAAACCGCCTACCTTGTAGCGCTGGGAAGTCATGGTCTATGGGATAAGTGGTAATGGAAAAACTAAGATTAGTACGGGGGTGTGGCAAATGCCTCTATCCATCAGAAAACCCATGATCGGGTTACTCACTTCAAGACGGGTGATAATTCCAACTCGGTACGTGGGTTCTCGTGGGTCAGTATGGCCGTCAGGTATTTAGGCGTGGTGAATTGAAAGGGAAAAAAACTGGCGGGTTCGTCCGTAGTAGACTGGAGCCTGTGAATACAAGGAAGTCAGGTATTGGTATGAGCGAGGCTTCAGGGAAGGAAATCTGGTAAGGTAACGCCTCGTCAGTCTATGGGTGGGTAGAGAAATACCTGATGGTTCGGGTTCCAGGTCATTGCTCGTCTCTCTCAGGAGTGTGTCGGAGAGCGAGTGTGTGGGCCAGAAGTGTGTTTAAAGCAAAAGCCATGTGGAATACTAGACCGCTGACTGCAGGATGGAGTGTGCCGCCGGAAGTGTAGTAACGAGAGCGGTTGGGTAACTATGTATGGACTATGACATACTGGGTGAAAGAAGTGAACAGTTTGCGAATTAAATCCGGACTTCTAGGGGATATGTATTGAGAGGTCATGAGTTCTAAGAATTGCATAGAAGAGTATAAAATGATATTTGCACAATAAAAAGACTTTGGGGTCGATTAGGATCGCGGATGGACTTGAGTCCGTCCGCGACCCCTGAGGAGGAGGGAACGTCCGCATGGGCTGCGGCGTTCCCTCCGATCAAATTAGGATGTGACCGCCAGGGTGGCGGTCACATCCTCTATCACTAACATTGCGGCGGGTGCAGCTTCAAGCTGCATCCGCCGCAATGTAAAAAATCCATGCACAGCATTTGCGTGCACAAAGCGGCAGGCACCGCGCGGTGCCTGCTGCATTGTGCACGCAAATGCAGGGGGGTACCATAGGTACCCGCCATGTGCACCCCCCACCCCACCTTCACCCAGGGGGCCCGCAACGGGCCCCCAAAGTGAAGGTCCGTATGCTTTTCCACAGCGGTAAAGCCGCCGCGGAAAAGCATATATTTTCAGACATCCTAATATGCCTGGCGGTGTCTGATAGACACCGCCAGACATGTTAGTGCTTTTCCGCCGCGGTCGCCTTCCGACCGCGGCGGAAAAGCGGCGGACAGATTATCAGACCCACCAGCCATCCTAATTTGGCGGTGGGTCTTTGGAGTCTCCGCCGCGGTTTTTCCGCATCCTCCAGGCCGGCGGACACTTCCGCCGGCCCGGAGGATGCGGAAAAACCGCCATCCTAATCGGCCCCATAATGCGATGAAGCAAAACATTAATTGCCACCATTTTTTTACATAATGGTAGTCATTACAAGAGCACTTAAGGCTTTCAACTAAGTAATAAGTCTGACGTACATCTTGAGCTACCTAGCTAGGCACTGCACCACTAAACATAAATCCCCTTAAGCATTCTGTTCTCACTCTTTTAATGATTTATACAATTTCTCCAAAATACTATTGTGTACACCCTGTTTTGACCACACCACCTATGAATGGTGATGATTGTACTCTAAAAATATATTCAATAACGCTTACTTGCGTTCTAAAAACATGTTGAGGCTTATATCCTGTCTTCCCCCCTCTTTTTCTTTTAGTTTAATCTCTAATTGCAACAATCTACTGTTTTTATAACATGTTCCGTTATATAACTGCTCAAGATGTACGTCAGAATTATTACTTAGTTGAAAGCCTTAAGTGCTCTTGTAATGACTACCATTATGTAAAAAAATTGTTTCAAGGATGCCGTTAATCAAGATCAGAACGTTAGTGCACTCGATATTGGACAACATGTTATATTACCAGCTACATTCACTGGCTTACCAAGGTACATGCAAGAAAAGACGCAGTTTGCCATGACATACGTCAGGCAGTATGGGAGACCCGATTTGTTTATCACATTCGATCCCGAGTGGCCAGAAATAAAAGCGCAGTTATTCACAAAACAAAGATCCTGCGATAGACATGCGATAGACATGACATCGTTGCGCGTGTCTTCAATTTGAAGGTAAAAGCACTCCTGAAGCTGCTGACACAAAAGGCTATATTTGGTGCTGCAAAAGCTTACATATTTACTATTGAATGGCAAAAAAGAGGACTGCCTCACGTACGCATCCTATTGTGGCTTGAACCTAAAATACAGCCAGACTAGGTTGATCACATCATATCCGCTGAGCTGCCTGATCCTGTAACCAATCAACTACTATTCGGGATTGTTAAAAAGAACATGCTCCATGGCCCATGTGGTGAACACAACATTCTTTCACCATGTATGAAAAATGGTATTTGTACAAAGAAATACTCACGAACTCTCACTAATGAGAACAAAACTGGTTTTAATGGTTATCCCATTTACCGTAGAAGAAGCCCCGAGCATGGTGGACATACTGTCACAATCACTGTCAGAGGACAGAAGATGACTGTCAATAATCAGTGGGTGGTTCCATATTCGCCTGTACGGTGCCGCAGTTTTAATGCTCACATTAATATTGAATACTGCCAATCAGTTAAAGCTATAAAATGTATTTGCAAATATATTAACAAAGGCTCTGATCAGGCAACTGCTAATATAGAAAACAAACACAATGAGATAGAAACATATGTTAATGGCCATTATATTAGCACCTCAGAGGCTGTGTGGCGGTTTCTGGAGTTTCACATTCAGGAAAGGCATCCCACTGTCACACATCTGCCCGTACATCTACCTAATGGACAAAGAGTTTATTTCCAGGATAAAAACATTAAACACGTAGCACAGAACCCACCACCCACAACCCTTACTGCGTTCTTCAAATTGTGTGAGTCTGACACTTTTGTTAAGACCTTGCTATACCACGAAGTTCCGCAATACTATACGTGGGCTAATTCTACCTTTACACGTAGGAAACGTGGGCAGGAGGTATTAGGCCACCCTGGGGTAAGGAAACACTCTGCTCTCGGTAGAATGTACAGTATTCACCCAAACCAATCGGAGTGCTTCCACTTCCACTTTCTTTTACAACATGTTCGTGGGCCTACTGGGTTTCATAGTCTTTTGACCGTTAATGAGCAAATAATGCCTACCTATCAGGCAGCATGTAAACAACTCGGTCTTATTGAAGATGACGAACATTGGAAGCATACATTAGCTGATGCAGCACTTTCTGATTCTCCATCAAAACTATGTGAGGTGTTTGTCACTTTTCTGTTGTTTTGCAACCCATCTGATCCTATGGGTTTATGGGACGAATTTAAAAATCATCTATGTGAAGATATTCTGCACACTATGCGTCAGCAAGGACATGATAACTCGATGCCAATCAGCAATGAAATCTTTAACCAAGGACTCATACTAATAGAAAACTCGCTGTATCTATTAAGCGAGAAATCCATAACAGATTTAAACCTGCCGGCAGCGCTCAGGACAAGCCAGAGACCGTACCACCATACAGAAAACGGAGATAGTATCGACAACCTATGTGAATACCTTGCCCAGCACTTGTCGAACTTAGTTCCCGATCAAACACTCGCCTACAACACTATAGTTCATAGTGTGGAGAACAAACAAGGCAAATTGTTCTTCATAGACGTCCCTGGAGGTACTGGCAAAACTTACTTAATAAACCTCATACTAGCCAACATACGCTCTTTAGGACTATTGGCTCCTGCTGTTGCCTCTTCTTGAATAGCTGCAACTGTGCTAACTGGAGGGAAAACCGCACATTCAACCTTTAAACTACCTTTAACTGTTTTCTTCCAAAAGGAATCTACTTGATCTATACGGAAAAACTGACCTTTAGGCACGCTGCTTCAAAATGTGTCTCTTATCATGTGGGACCAATGTACTATGACACACCGCTCACATATAGAGGCCGTCGACAGAACTCTAAAAGACATTAGGACTTCCACAAAAATTATGGGTGGTGTTACCTTTGTGTTTGCAGGTGCCTTCCGACAAACTCTTCCTGTGGTCCCAAGAGGAACGCATGCTGATATACTGAAAGCATGCTTAAAAGCATCACACCTCTGGAACTCAATACAATCTCTAATTTGGGAGGTGGAGATACTCATTTTGCAGATCTTCTACTACAACTGGGTAATGGAGAACTAGCTAACACAAATGGCAATATTAACCTTCAAAACTTAGGGAAGCCAGTCTGTAGCTTACATGACCTCATACACCATGTATACCCTGACATTCAGCATACTCTCACAAAAGACTACAGATGGATTTGCGAAAGAGCTATAGTTGCGCCCAGAAACTCTACTGTAAGCCATATCAATAAACACATCCTACTACAAATACCGGGTGACGCCAAGATCTATAAATCCATTGATACACTATTAGATACTCAGGACGCCGTGCATTATCCTCAGGAATTCCTCAACTCACTTAACCCTTCCGGACTTCCCCCTCATACACTCCAAATTAAAGTTGGAGTTCCTGTCATGTTATTAAGGAACCTACATCCACCAAATCTATGCAATGGGACAGGCCTACAAGTTAAAACTATTTTTCCATATGTCATTAAAGCAACTATTCTCTCTGGCCCAGCTGCAGGCGAGTTAGCTCACATTCCCCACATACCCATGATACCCACTAATCTACCATTTCAATTTAAACGGTTGCAGTTCCCTATTAACATTGCGTTTGCTTCCACCATTATCAAATCGCAAGGTCAAACATACAAAGTCATACGCGTCGACTTACGAGAGGACTGCTTCACTCATGGACAGTTATATGTTGCACTCTATAGGTCCAGGAATGTCGAAAAACAGTTTCTTCTCAATCCAGAGTCTCATGAAACAAAAAATGTTGTATACCGTCAAGTTTTTCAATAAATTTGTCTTGCATATTCCAACCATTGCAGACATTCTATTTCATCCCCGGACAACGTCGGGATGGGCTGCTAGTATGTATAATATAGTATGATATAATAGGGAGAGGAGTAGGCCTAACGGCTAGGGCGGTGGACCTCGAATCTGGTGAACTAGGTTTGAGTCTCAGCATTGACGCTGAGCATCCTGTGATTCTGGGCAAATCACTTAATCTCCCCATGCCTAACAAAAATGAATGTGTCCTCATGTAATGTAACTAGTGTTATGTAAAGCGCTCTGATTCCCTATTGGGGTCAAGTTTGTGCTATATGAAATTAAATGAAAAGGGGTTTTATAGAGCGCGACTGTTGCCCTAGGGCGTCCAAGCGCTGAAAAAGAAGAATAGTGCCTCGTGATGCAGCAGCTTAGGGGTTAGTTTTGTTTAGTGAAGAGGAAGGTTTTAAGCTGCTTGCGGAAGGATGACAGATTGGGATTGGATCTTAAATGTAAAGGGAGCGAGTTCCACAGTTTGGCGCCGTTATAGGTGAAGGACCTACCTCCAACTCTGGATCTCTTAATCCGAGGGGCTACGGCCAAAAATGCATTGGCAGAGTGAAGTTGTTTGCTGGGGTGGTAAGGGGAAAGCAGAGGATGATTGATTTTAGGGCCAGATTTCCAGAAAGCTTGGTGGGAGATGCACATGGCTTTAAATTTGATTCTCTCCCTAACAGGGAGCCAGTGCAGAGTCCTCCTCCCGGATTCTACAGACGCTCTTCGTGGGAGCTGAAGCAGCTTACGTGCCACACAATTCTGAGTCCGCTGGAGTTTTTGCAAGACGTACTCCGGTGCCCCTAGGTACAGGGCATTGCTAAAATCCAGTCGGGATTGAATTAGGCCCTGTACCACGACTTGCATGTCTTCAAAGGGTAGGAGCGGAAGGATTTTCTTCAGCATCCTAATAATTCCGAAGCAGGTTGCAGATGTCTTGGTTGCTTGGGTGTTAAGGGTTAAATATTTATCCAGCCAGACCCCGAGGCTTTTTATGTTTTCTTTCGGGATGGGCAGTACACCCAGGCTGGTAGGCCATAAGAGGTCAATGGTAGACAGAGCTGGCGGGCCGAGCAACATAAGCTCGGTTTTGTCACCGTTAAGCTTAAGGGACGATGTAGTCATCCAGTTTTTAAACTCTTCCATGCAGGTAGTCAAATTCATCTGAGCCGTTTCACAGTTCTTTTGTGCAAGGGAGACCTCCAGCTGAGTGTCATCTGCATATGTGATGATCTTAATACCATATGGGTGGACAATCTCAGCCAGCGGTCTCATGTACACATTGAATAGCGCAGGGCTCAATGACGATCCCTGCGGTACCCCACAATCCAGAGGTTTGCTTGAGGAGAAAGAGTCACCATCAAAGACTTGGAATGTCCTTCCGCTCAAAAAGGACTGAAACCAAGCCAAAGCGTTCCTTGATACTCCAAGATTAAGGAGTCGACACAGCAGAGTTTTATGGCATACCGTGTCGAACGCCGCACTTACATCAAGGAGGATGACTGCCACTGATCCTCCTCGATCCAAGATCCGCCTAGTTTCCTCTGTCACGGGTAACAGGGCCGTTTCCGTCCCATGTTTGGGGCGAAATCCTGTCTGCGAGATATCGAGTAGGTGGTTGTTCTCGAGAAACATTGTTAGATGGGAATTAATGTATTTCTCCAGGATTTTGCTCACCCAGGGTAACAGGGAAATGGGGCGGTAGTTGTTAAAATTAGTTGGATCAAGGTTAGGCTTTTTCAAAAGTGCTCTCACCATAGCTTGTTTCCAAGTAGGTGGAACACTACCTTTGGTTAGAGAGATGTTAAGAAGCCCCATCAAAGTGGGAAGAATAACTTGACTGGCTGCAAATATAGTGCATGGGGGGGCGGGTCGCATGGGGAGCCTGACTTTACTTGTTGTATCAGTGATCCTAGCGTTTCCAAGTCTAGCAGGGGAAAATGGTCCAGGTTTGTTCGGGGGGAATGATCAGCTTCCATAGGGAGAGAGGGTCCATGGATGGGGGACTCCAGGACTGTAACTGCAAATGAAGAGTAGATTTTATTTATTTTCTGATAGAAAAATTCCGCTAGCTCATTGCAGCGGGAGAGTGGGTTGTCATTGGGAAGCATGGGTGGGGGAAGTTTGGTAAGACTTTTAACAATTTGGAAGATCTCTCTTGGTTTTGATCTGGCCTTCATGATTTTATCACTGTAATAGGTAGACTGTGCCGATTTTATTGCTAATTTGTAGGCTCTAATAGCCTCTCTATACATGGCTTTGTCTATGGTGGCATATCCTAAGCGCCACTTTCTTTCAAGCTTCCTACAATGTCGCTTTTTTTCTCTTAGCTCCTCCGAATACCATGGGGCTGTTTCTCGTGGCCTTTTTAAGCAAATTTTTCTAGAGGGGAGTATGGAGTCAAGTGACTTCCGGATCCAATTGTCGAATTCCCTATTATCTAGTAGGGGATTCTGGGAAAATGAGGGTCTGGAGGCTTCCAGGGAGCTAGTCCACTGTTCTAATGGGAGCCTAGACCAGTTTCTCATCTTTCGCGGATTAGGAGTGCAGGAAACGGGTCTATGTATTGACCAGATAAGAGGGATTAAGAAATGGTCCATCCAAGGAAGATGGGTAATGAGACCAGTCTTAGGTTCAACACAGTTGCTAAATACAGGGTCCAGTAGATGCCCTTTAATGTGCGTTGGAGCTAGCACTAATTGCTCCAGCTGAACTGCCGCCAGACTTGCAGTCAGCTCTTTGACCATATTATCTGAACCATTATCAAAATGGATATTGAGGTCCCCCAGCACCGTAAAATTGGAAGGAGACGTAGCTAATTCTGCTACAAAGGGAGGTAGTGCAGTATGAAATTGGTTCAATGGACCTGGGGGCGATAGATAAGGATCCCTGAGAAGCAGTCGTTGGAGGAGAATTTGATAGAGAAGGACAGACTTTCACAGTCAGGAATAATGTCCGGGGTGTAATGGCACGAGTATTGTGTTTGATAAATGATTGCAAGTCCCCCGCCTTTCCCCTGGGCACGGTCCCTGTGTGAAATTTGATAACCAGATGGAAGTGCTTTCACTAGGTCGGGTTCGGAGTCAGAGGTTAACCATGTTTCGGTTAAAAAGATTGCATCGGGGACGAGTTCGTCCAACAGTAGTGAGATTTCCGTGCTATGCTTCGGTAAAGACCTACAGTTTAAAAGAAACATTGTAAAAGTCTGTCGGTCGGCTCCCTTCTGAGTGGCGATGAGTCTTGCGTTGCAGTGTGGGCAGATAGTGGGTAAATCCAGGGGATAATATGGGTGGCAGCAGCTTGCTCTCGCAGGGGGTCTTAGAGTATGAAGGAGTTTCGAGCTGTAGTGCTTCTCCAAGGCCGTAGGAGGACCAAGGGTTATGGCCCCCTGGCCCCCTGGCCCCCTGGCCCCCTGGCCCCGGCCGGGCGCAGATGGGCTTGCCTTTGGCGCGCCTTCGGCGCGCCACCAGCGCACCTGCTGCGCCCGACCGCTGCGCCGTCGGTGTGAGGTGTTCATTTTATAGTACTGGAGCAGGGTGGGAGGCAGCGAACGACTAGTGCGCTAACCAGGTCTCCCCCCAAGATGGCGGTACCCTCTCTGCGAGCGCGTCAGCGCCGAGTCCTCGTAGTGGGGAGCAGGATTTGCAGATTGCTGTAGAACCGGGTGCAGTGAGTTTAAAATGTAATTACTTGATTTCAAAGCAAAAACTAAGCAAATACATTAAAATAACAAAGACACAGTTTAAAATGTGTGGTAGCAGGCTAGAACCCCCGGCTTTCCGCCTCAGGGGAGAATGAGTGCACATAATCTAAACGCGCGAGCACCTCAGCGCGGTTTAAATATCAGGGAGGGCGGGAGGCAGCTCTATAAAAAGAAATTAAAGAGATGTGAGGTCAGAAGCAGTGCATTGTGGGAGTTTTAGTTAGCTCAGCTAATTATAACCGCAGAATTTATCTGGTTTTGTGTGTGGGAAATCTGAGCGTAACTATAACGTCCCTGTAAACATTGTTTTTTCCAGTGCAGGTATATACTATTAACAATGACAATTTAACTGGAGAAGAACGTGCAGCCCTTAATAAATTATATAATGCTTCTAACATCGTCATCAAAGAAGCAGGCAAGGGGGCAACATAGTCGTTATCCAGGATGCAGGACAAGGACTACATAACAGATTGACAGACAACCTTCTGATGGCTTAGCCTATATCAAATTATCTGGTAACACACTCATGGACATAACAAGAAAGATTGAGCTTGGACTAGTTCACTGGCGTGACCTAGGTCTGAATATTGATATTGAAATTAAGTACATGTACAACCCAACACCTAAGGCTCCATGCATATAGATACTTCAGAAAAAACCCAAACAAGGGGTCTTTCCCACAGGTAGGCCCATCATTTCAGGGATTGGGTCACATCTTTCTTCAGCCATTTGTGCACAATTTGCCATTATTTATACAGGAGCATTCCCTATGCATGAAAAGAAACTATAGAGATGCAAGTTCCCTGACAAAAGCTCAGATGGAACTGACAATGAGGTTTAAGGAAAGAGGATATAGCTAGGCCGTTCTTGATCAACCCTTATTTAAAGTAGATAGCATGTCGAGGCAAGAAATACTCTTTGGAGAAAGGAAGAGGACCAGAAGAGAAAATAATGATCAAGGACAAGACATTAGAATGATAAATGGGTACAATGCCTATCATGCGAGGGTGAGAGCCTGCACAATAGGCATTGGTACCTGGTCAGAGGGGATCCTATCCTAGATAGTTCAACGCCCAGAAAACCATTTCATACAGAAGAGCGATATCAATACGAGAACAGTTAGTAAACAGTAGTCCAGAACTGGTTGAAACTGAAAGCTGTCTCAATGCCAATCCGGGCTTCAACAAAGGCCTCAAGTGTAAGGCCTGTAAGCATGAGGTTAACAAAAAAGAACTATAGTTATCTTTGATGACCAAACCTTGGAGGATTACTAGGTTTCTTAATTGTAGGAGTGACTATGTGGTGTACGTGCTGCAATGCACGTGCCCCATGGTCTATGTGGGCAGTACCATCCATATAGCCCACGTTAGAATTCTCCAACATCTGAGAGCGGTTAAAAATAAGGATCCATCCTATCCAGTTGCCCGCCACATGAATGAAGTTCACAGAGGCAGGGTTGAGGATTTAACTTACTTTGTGATAGACTCAGTACCCAAAAAGACAAGAGAAGGAAATCGGGAGGTCGAGCTGAGAAAATTGGAGTGGCGCTATATTTTAATGCTCGACTGCTAAAGTCCAAAAAGCCTCGATTCCGATGAAGGATTACATGTCCATTTATTATAATTGGGACTACTGAGTCGAGCTCCCTAAACCTCATGCCGCTAAGGCATAGGTAGTGGTAACGAATAGCCCTTGTCAATCATGTACTTAGAATTGTGAGTCTGCTGAATGCTTTTATATGACTTTTGTTAAGAATTTGTATATTGTGTAAAGTGTATATGGACATGGGTGTTATCTCGAGACTGGATGGAAAGCCCTGAAGTGTTATTAAGTTTAATTATACAAGAGTGTGCAGAAAAAATCCTCTTCTTTTTTCAACCGGGCATAGTTAGGCATAATTTTATTGAATTATCTAATCTAATATTGTGTATGAATAAGTGAAATCTTTGAGTTTGCACTCAGGCAGTATGGAGTTAGGGAGAAAGCACTTGCACATTTCACACAACTGTAGCTAGTACTGTTATTCACAATTGTGCACTTGCACTTTATCTTCAGTGGTGGCTATTATTGAAATTTGCTACATTTCCACAATGCCCAATGAAATTGCTATTTGCACTATAGTGTTTTATAGACCCCAGGCTCCACTGAATGTGATTTTTGCATATAGGCAAATCTATATTTAGGATAAAAGCACTTGCACTTTATCTCTAACTGCTGTTACAACCTCAAACTCAGCCGTCGACCCACACTCTATCTTCACTTGACAGCTGCCATCGCGTAATCTGCGCATTGTCCTAGAAGATTTGCCATTTGCACTTAAGCGAAACACATAGGTTTATGGGTAACAGAGCAATAGCACTTTACCCTTTATGCTAGGACAGGGGCTAATCTGGTCAGATAAAGTAAACACTGTTATTCCATCACACAGCTACGATAAGCGGTGCTAAACCAAATTTGATCTAAACACTGAGTGCGGTCCTCAAACACAAAGGAGAAAAGAGGCCACGGTCCCCTATTTAGACAACAATACCTGTTCTATTGTGCATTTTCTGTACATTATGTGGATACTTGTGAGTTAAACACTCAAGAAGGGCTTGTTCTTCGGATGAAATAAAGTTAATTGAATTGAATATATAAAAAAAACAAGTAAATGAGCATGGAGAGTAAATACATGAGATGAAGTAAAATTGAAATAATAGACATTAAAATGCAATGTTATCAGCACAAGCATTAGTGCACTCCAGCATGCATTAATTGAATTATATTGAAAAGACTAAAAAATCTAATTGTAACAATGAACTTTACAATGTTGTGTAGTGTTTTGTCTATGTCCTTTTGTATGTATATATAGGGTTTAATCATTAAGTGAGGATCCTAGTAAGTTTAATCCAATTTGGTGTATTGTATAAAAAATACAGTCTTCAACAGCATGCAATATGTGACGTCATGATGTACAGCCAACTGGCAATGTGATAGATGTTTTCGACAGGACAGTGACACAGGATCCACATACATTATAGGACATACACAAAAAGGAGCATACTGTTAACAATGACAATTTAACTAGAGAAGAACGTACAGCCCTTAATAAATTATATAATGCTACTAACATCGTCATCAAAGAAGCTGACTATGCAGGACAAGGACTACATAACAGATTGACAAACAACCTTCTGATGGCTTAGCCTATGTGAACTTATCTGGTAACCCACTCATAGACATAACAAGAAAGATTGAGCTTAGAACTAGTTCACTGGTGTGATCTATGTCTGATTACTGATATTGAAATTAAGTACATGTACAATTTAATAGGGCTCCATGCATATAGATACTTCCAAAAATACACAAACAAGGGGCCATTCCCACAGGTAGGCCCATAATTTCAGGGATTGGGTCACCGATAGGATGCAGATCAGAGTGTATAACCTTCTTTCTTCAGCCATTCGTGCATAATTTACCATTATTTTTACGGGACACTAGAGATTTACTTAAAAAACTTCAGGGCATAGAATGGGCTGAGGACTTTATTTTTGTCATGCTGTATTTGACCTTGTTATACACTTGCATCCCACCAGTGAGCGGCCTTGAGGCCCTTTCCTCAACTTTGTCTGTCAGGGACACAACATTGTTTGAACATACACAAATGATTCTGGATCTTACTAGGTTGAGTCTGGACAACAAAGTTTTCTTACATAACTGTCACTGGTACCGATAAGCTCAAGGGTCGTGATGGGCTCAACATTTTTGCCTTCATCTGTAAATATTTACAGAGGAGAATCTGAAAGAGACCACGTATGGTCAGGTAGTCCACCTGAATGTATTGAACGCATACTCTGCTGGGGAAGGTATATAGATGACATTTTATGGTTTGGACTGGTCGTTCTGACATTCTTACTACTTTTTTTGCTCATTTGAATGATAATAACTACAATCTCAGATTCACACATCAGACAAATAAGAGACAAATGTAATTTTTAGATGTCACTCTTTACTTAGTAGGAACCAAGATGGCCTCCAGATTATAGAGAAAAATTACCTCTTGTAATTCAATTCTACCTGCACTGAGTGCACACCTCACAATTGTCGCCATTCTGAAAATGACATGTCTCAGATGGAATTGCAGTGAAGATAAAATCTTTGCAATTGAACTTAAAGCACTTGGGATAGATTTCGACAGAGGGGTTACTCAGAACACACCCTTTCCAAAGTTAGGAACAGAATCATGAAAACTTCACCCTGTTCTCTACTTAGGAAAAGTATTCGCTAAAGAACAAGTGACCAAAGACTTACGGCCTGATTACGAGTTTGGTGGTCTCGCAACAGTCCAGCACACCAGAACTCCACTGCGAGGCTGCCAAACCCATAATCTGACCGCCTGCTGGATTCCGAGTTGAATCCGATGTGGGCAGTCCTGCTATGGTGGTTCCACAGTGGTGCCTTTCTAGGGCTCGAAGGAGAACCAAAGAAAGGCAGCACCATGGGAGCACCACAGCATATTCCTGCATAGGAAAATAATATATGCACAACATGGTATATTTCTTCTTGTACAGGAACTGGGATGCAAGCTTGCAGGGAGACACAACATGCGCCACTCCTGCATACACCCTCCAGCAAATAGCACAAGGAGGCCCCCCTGAGTTGCTTCACAGCACCCTTTCCATTACAGGCTCACTGAAGTGAATTGGGTCGCATTGAGGCACTTCGTAATATGCTCGGCAGTGCGGCATCAGCACCACTAGGATATTGCAGCCTCAGATCCCTGCACCACTGCTGCAGGATCCATGATCCCTGTCATTGCTGTTGATCTGTGGCTGTCCAACTACCGCACTTGAAATAGAGCGGTCAGACTGCCACTGAGTGGACGGCCACTACGGTTTTGGAAATCCTAAGGACCACCAAAGTCAAAATCGGGCCTTAGTCTCATTACCAGATACAGCTCACAGAGCAACAGCCTGTTCAACATTTTGAGGAAACACTGGAATGTACTGAAACTACCTTGAACAACCACTTCTTGAACAAAACCCCTATTGCACATAGCAGGAGAATCACCTTAAGAAACATTAATTTCACCAGTTACATCTCAATCAGTGCATTTACTGGACATGTATCTTGGTTACCAGACAGGCCCAAAGGCTTTTACAAAAGCACAAGATGTAATGTGGATCAATTTTCTCTACTCCAAAAAAACAATTTTTAAAACAACTCTTTCAAGAAACATTATATCAATTAATTCATCTAATTTGATTGGGTTGAATCCATCTTTAGCTCACTTTGCCACCCCAGTTCAAACCCAGCTATATGCAAATCAGTCTTAACCCTGTGCCTCATGGCAAAGTGAGCTAAAGAACAATGAAGGATTCAACCAAAATCTGTGACTGAAAAGTGTCAGCACTCTATCCATCATCTCCTTGATTTTGCAGTGTTCTCCCTAAGTTGCAGGTTATTCACAGACGTGGGTCCCTTGCTCACTTTTCCACCGGATTCAAGCTAGCCTGGCTGATGAGTGTTACCCTAAAACCAGTCCCAGGATGCTTGTTTCTGGTCCAGGCAAGACATGGCTTGGCAGTTCAGGCTGGACTGTTCCCAAGAGGCACTGGGTCACGACTGATTTGCATATAGCTAGTTCTGAATTGTGGTGGTGAAGTGAACTAAAAAAAAATGATGGATTCAACCCAGATCTGTGACATGGGGTGAGTGTCTGAAAAGTTTCAGCGCTCCGTTCATCATCTCCTTGTGTTTGCTTTATTCTCCCTTAGTTGGCAGGGTATGCCCAGACATGGGTCACTTGCTCACTTTGCCACTGGATTCTAGTGGGTCTGGGTGATGAGGGGTGTTACCCCGAAACTGGTCCCAGGATGCATGTTTCCAGCCCAGGGAAGACCTGACTTGGCAGTTTGGGCTGGACAGTTCCCATGAGGCAAAGGGTCAAGACGGATTTGCATATAGCTGGGTCGGAACTGGGGTGGCGAAGTGAGCTAAAGAACAACGATGGATTCAACCCAGATCTGTGACTGGGGGTGAGTGTCGGAAAAGTTTCAGCATTCTGTCCATCATCTCCTTGAGTTTGCATTTTTGACTGACTAGACCACAATATTCTCTATTTTGGGTACGACTAAACTGCATCATATGTCTTCTCATTGATGATTCAGTTGTTGATCGGGATTGACATGTCTGCATTTTGTCTGGGTCTCATGCTGTCTTTCCAATACAAGCCATTATTACATGCCTAATGACTTTTGTGTGTTGTTGTTAAAAATTCAGAATTGTAAATTGCCCTTAGAGCTGTATTGATGGAATAATAAGCATTACTAAGGGTCAAAGTGTTTTGTTGCTTGCGACTAGTATATACAAAATCTTGGTCTCCCCTTATGTTCCTTACATTCTACTGTATATCGCATCTTTTATTCACTGTTTACTGACATTACTTGGGCAATGCTGTAGGTTGAATAGGGTTGTTCTTATAACATGCATTCTATGTGCATCTTCACTAACTTACAGATAAGATTGGGGCTATTTTATTGGATACCGCATATGGGCTATCAGTAAGTCATGCATTGTATGCTACAACCTTTTTTTACTAGTTCACCCTTTTTTTTCATATTTAGGGCCTGGTTGAATAGATTGTTGTCACAGTCATTATTGAAATCTATATTTCATTTTGGACTGACGCCGAGGTCGATTGCCATGACTTTTAAACATTATATTCACATCCCGGTCTCTTGTACTATATCTTCATACATTCTACAAGATGGCTGCTCTTGTTGCTCTGGTTTCTCCAAGTTTTTGGAGACGATTTGCCCATTTTTCATTTCTATTAGGAAGGGTACATATAATGTTACTGGCCTCTCATTCCAGTTAGGTATCCAGAACGCGGCTTTCACTGACGTAATTCACAGATGTTAAATGTAGGTTTCCTCTGGAGTGAATCTCTTATTTCTAAATATATTTTATTAGTAGGGCACTAGGGAACTTCCTCCCCCCGCTCATATATGTTGGTTTATTTGTTGTAGCAGGAGCTTAAAAAGCCTCCTACATGAAAGGTATAATGTACTCATTTGCCTATACAGATGTTAATCTACTAGAAATGTTGTTCCTATTTACAAGTGATCTATTTTTTGTTTTAGGAGCAGGCAAATCTCCTATGAAGGTATGACTGGCAATACATTTTCACATAGCATAAGGTGGTTTTTGTGCTCTTGGCATGCCTTTTGCTAAAATATTAATGGCGTACACTTCTGGCATTATAGTTGTTTGTATTGCTCCGTGCACTATAAAAATTTAACTAATCAACAGAATGGGCTGTACACACTTACTTTTACACATGACTTTGAGTGAATTAAACTTTGTTTACATTTTTCGGTATCTTAATACTTTATTCCCTCAGGAGTGTGTCAGGTCCCACTTACTCTAGTCCTGGCAGACCGCATTTGTGCATCACGCTGATTGTTGTCAGGTTACCGCATGGTCACATTTACGTGAGCACCTTATTTTTGGACTTTTACCTATATTAGTATCACAAATTGTTTATCTCTTTAACTCATGAAATATGACTTGTTTTCCATTTTCCCATTACTGCAGTTACTAGGGTAGAATCTTAAAAGCACTGGGAATATAAATGTGTAGGTCTCTTATTGACTATTGCACACACCCTTATAAATGTGTAGGTCTCTTCTTCACTGTTGCACACACCCTTAGGTGGGTCCATCAGATTTACATTGTGTAATCTATTATCATGTGATTTTACATAGTGTCTTATCTCTACGTTCGAATTTGCTTATTTACCATATACAAACTTGGATGGCACATTCTCACAGTGCGCAATACAATGACTGCCATTGGAGACATTTGGTCATTGACTTTGCCGCACAGACGACTGGCCGCCTTCAGTGTAAGCTTTACGCAACTTTTTTTAAACTTTATTTAATGTTTTTCAAAAGATACGCAGCACAAAATATACCAAGTCGTGGTTACAATATTCACAAACATAAGGTTCCCATATGTGTAAGTCTTATTACTGTAGGTGATTTTGAACAGGCATGGTTGGAGCAGACCAAACAGAGCTCCAAGGGAATGGAGTGCAGGTCTCAAGAAATGAAAAATGTTGCGTCTGTCTGCCTTATTTTTAGCATAATCCTGGGAAAAGTACAAATTGTTGCCAAATCATAAAATCTGTTTCCTAGATCGAGCAGCTGACAAAACTTTGAGTAGATCTATGTATTCCAGAAAACGGAGTATAACACCTTGAGGTCATTTGGAAGTAGATGCTGCATGAGGCACATGGCTAAGTCAGTGAGCACGTTGAATATTCAAATAGAAAGTGTCAGCATCTGAAGTAGTTTAGGAAGAAAGGTCCGAAAAAGTGCGACAGGATCAGAACCCTCTGTTTCTTCCGGCAAACCATAAATAAGTAAATTTTTCAAGAGATTCCTGTTTTCTAAATCTTTAACCAGCTTTTGTAACAAGGAAATCTGAGATTGAAGTTGAGGGTCTGTATGAACTGATATGGTGAGGTCAAAAATGCACTGTTCAGATAACATTATCCTCTCTTCCAATCTAAACCACTTGTCATTCAAAGTCTGAAATTTCGTATTGGTCTCTTCTATACACAAGCATAGTGTCCTAATCTCCTCCAAAAGAAGATCCATGAAAACAAAAGAGATAGATTTTGTAGGAGAAGGAGGGTCTTCTTTCAATCTTTTAGTTGAAGCTTTTCCTGTTACATGCGATGGAGTAATGCCCTCTGATGGGCATTAGGTTAGGAGGAACATCGAGGGGACAATGCATTTGTGTCCTTTATCTCGATTTGTTTTGACCAAGGGGGTGATGAAGAAATAAGTAGTTTAGAGAAGCTTGGTAACACTTTAGAAAATGCTTTAGAGCGATGTTGAGCTCTTCTTCGTCAATTCATACAACAAAGTGCATTAACCCATTGACGTGTTGTTTGCGGAAAGAGCAGTAGTACTTGCAACGACTGGGAAATAATGAGTAGGTTCCCCTGCTTGATCGGAGATCAGCATCAACCGTTCTCCAACAGGCACTGTGTAACAGGATTAAATTGAACTCAATGGTCATTTTAATACCATAATATAAAGTTTAATGCTTCTGTAATACTAGCATTGGGGAAGCCACAGAGGGAGCACTAGCGCAAAGCTCTGTATTATATGAAGATTAAAACCTCCACAATACCAAAATTAGAAGCCATAGTCATGTCCCTACAACATCTGTCTGCTGCATTAAAGTTCAATTGAGTTACAAGCTTCATGTCATTTATGTTTATAAATCATCAAAATCATGATAATGGAGGTGTTGTGGTGAGAAAACTTTCTGGAATATTCCTGGAATACTTGAGTGAAAAGCTCAGTTAGTAGAGATAGCAAGCTGCAGCTGACCCTTTACAAACTTTCAGTTGCTGCTTATCATCTGAGGGACATGTACTGCAGCCAAGGGAAGTGTGTTGTAAAGAAAAAGCAACAAACATGACTGAAAAAGGGCACAGAAGTCAATCCAGCAACACCTTGAAGTCTCACATTATGTCCGCTACAAGAAACTGCAAGCGATATGAAGGAAAACTGCTTCCATAATAAAGGAGGCTCCAGTTGAACTGCGGAGAGTTAACGGGACGCCCCCATCTTCATTGGATGCAAGCCATATTCCCCTGACTGCATTTTTTCATCTTCAACCTTGTCCTAATGTCTGTGTTTTTGTTGTTTAGTAAACTTCCCTCCTTCCAAAACGTATAATAGTCTCTGGTGATTATCTAAGGGAGGTAGGTCTCCCTTCTTTTATCCACTTGTCACAGAATGACTTCTGTTACAATCCTCTGAACAACTGATGTTAATCTGAGCAATTGGTGTCCCTTGTGATTGACCCTTCCTTCTTTGTTCTCTCTTCTGGATTCCATTCACCTACATTTCTTCCCTCTGCTTATAACTGAGAAACATCTAATAGTACTTACCCCACTGCTGGACCACATATATTTCCTCATATGTGCCTCAAGAATACCCATCTCCATAATTGACTATCTTATCGTGTCATGTCTGTGGTGTGGACTGCCAGGGCTCCTGTGCTCTACGGGTTAAAATTGGATGTATGACGTTTCAACGCATGCTTTTACCATGCATGCCTTTACAACGCAGGTTTTACAACGCAAGTCGTTACAACGGCTTGCGTTGGGGGGCGCTGGATAGTGAATAGTTTAATTTACTATTCCAACTCCAGTCCCCGTGGATAGTAGGGAAGGTGTTGGATAGTAAATTAAACTATTCCCTATCCTAGAGCGCCCCCCAGTGCAATGCGTTGTAATAACTTGCGTTGTAAAAGTTGCATCGTAATGGTAGTGCGTGGTGAAAGTTGCGTTGTAAAGGATGTTCCCCGTTAAAATTCCATGAGGTCAGAACTACTGTAATGTATTCCTTCAATATAGTAGATGATATAGAAGAGACTATCAATTGCTTGGGCAATTTGTTTTGAGCTGCAACCTTTTATTGAGTCCTCGCAGTTGGCTTTATTAAAAAAAATATTGCACTCCTATGATTGTTGTATCCTATCAGTATTGACAATGAGTCATGAAGACTACCCAACACAGTACATGCACTCATCAGCAAACAATGGGTTTGCTGAAGCTCAATGAATGGAAGACAGACACTTAGAAGGACTGCTGATGGCTTTGGGAAGTCCCCTAAAAGTGGTGATTCCTACTGTGCAGTTAAAAATCGGATAATTTGTTTCTACCAGAGCTTTAAGGGTTATCATTGGGTTGAGGCAAATGTACTCTGCTACTCAGACCAAACCATACACCTGTCTTCTTCACACAATGCTGAGGTGGATAAAGGAAAGAGAGAGCTCATAACACATGCTGCAGACTGTGTGTAACATATTTGGCGGTAATTTTTGGACATTGGGCAAATATTTATTGGCCATTATTTATTTCCCAGATGTACTATTCAATATGTTTGTTGCCAGTCATATGTAGATTCACACTGCTGAGCTCATGGTTAAAATAACAGCCACAGCACGCAGACTGACATCAGTGGTGTAACTTGTGATTTTTTTCTTTTCTTAACTCTCAATGCTCCTCAATTACCGTGCATGATTTATGACTGTGTATAAGCTATGTCATTTGCTAGATCTTGACCTCCAGACAGCTTGACACACATTTATCTGATGCTGTAGAGTCACATCTCTAGTGTTTCCATTAATTTCTCAACCTCTGATTGGAATTTCAATATTTGGTGCTCATACTGAACATCAGCAGTACCCTCCCCTTTATTTCTACAAACAACAGCCGAACCACCAATGTACCGGAAAGATGGATGAACTGGTTAACAACCTTTAATGTCTCCTTAGGAAACTTTGATTGCTTCCATTTGTGACCAAATAGGAAAAGATTCACATTGCAACATTGTTTGGGGATGGAGTGACAGAGTATTTTTCAGCACTTACCAATTTGTGAACCGCCTAAAAGAGAAGAATATGACAAATAAGCAGAAGAATTTAAGAGGTTAATAATGAATTTTTATCTGACAAAGTTTATAGCAGGTAAGAGACATAAGGCTTGATTCAGAGATCTGTGGACAAGTTACTCCAGCACAATCGTGGCAGATAACCCATCCGCTGTCATACAAGCACAATAGGATATAATGTAGTTGTATTACCAGGGATGGGATAACCATAATCTTTGTGACGGAGTAGCCCATTCACCAAGATGTACATCAAGCCATGAATTATTCCTAAGAGATCATCGGCGGAGACAGCAAACCCTTATGTAGCAATACTCACTGTTTTGGCAACACTCTATGAATAGCAACACTCTAACAAGGAGCTTATATGTGATCAATTTGTAATGAGATGTCTGGACAATAAAATACAACAAAAGCTGATGAGTTACAAAGATATCAACCTTTTAGCAGAAGTAAGGATTGTGAACAGTGCAGTGAAATCACAGTAAGAGTCCAACAGACTCAACATATTCAAGAAAACTAGTGCAGACACTGCCTGTGCAGTGGTGTTTGTGCTGAAACGGTTGCTGGGAGTGGTGGCATTAAGAGAGTGCTGGCAGTGCAAGGTCCAAGTGTTAATATGAGTGAAGGGTGTTAGAGGAGTGTATCAATAAGGCATATGATTATTTGTTGGTGGTCTTGAGTGCTTGCATAACATTTGCTGGACTTGGGCAATCAACATCTTTAACCTCTTGACTGCAAGCCCTTCCCCCTAGAATGCTCAGCCCTCTTTTGGCTTTTTGGGTAGTTCATGCTTAGGCATCCATAATTTCATTTCTACATAAGGTATCCATGGCAAATTCAAATCCTGTATTTTTCCAACATCTTGGAGATTCAAAAGGTACCCAGGGTTTGTGGATTCCCCCTAGAGGGGACTTGGAAAATAGCCAAAAAAATAGCTACATTTGTCTTGTTTTTTCCTAAAATGGCATCAACAAAATGTTTACTGTGCCAAAGTCACCCTTTTTGAAGCTTTCAGGAACATGTGGAGCTTAAACAAAAAACCTATTTTTTAACCACAGTTTTGTCATTTTTCAAAGAGGTAGAAGATTTCTTCAAAATTGTGTGCTTTCAACCTACTTTCCGTTTATGGTATATACCGCTGTGAAACTCATGGGCGATCCCAGTACGCCATAGTTTCTGACAAGTAGACAACATTCTGAACTAAGCAAGGGGTCAATAATTCCCAAAAAAACTAACTGCTGAAATAAAAAACTGTTGGGTGTGTAACTCCCTTACCCTAACTAGAAGCAAGGGTGCCTACTTGTACAGCATGTATACCAATGCCAACTAGAGACCCTCATTACTAACATTGGTGGTCAGTGGTGAGGATTGAACTTGTATTTGTACTTGACCCACAGCGATTGGGGATCACTACTAGTATAGTGAAGACCATTACACAACCACATACTGCTTTTTGATTTTGCATATTTTTGTCACATTCCTTGAAGTGACCTAGAGTCATGTCCCAGACTGGTGATTCAGCAGTAGTTGGTGTGGAAGTTGCTTTTGAGATTGGTAAGATGTAGTCCTATACAGTGGTTGCATTGAAGCAATTTTGCAAAGATCTTGTTGTCCTGCAATGACCTCCTCGGGGAAGGGGAAGCTGCAAAAGGCATTGGTGGCTTTTTTGGCATCAAGAGAAGCTGGAGGGACTGAGGATGATGAGATGGATGTGGAAGTGCAGAACCAGCCAGGGGATTTTGTGGCTCAGGATTTGCTTGTGGGGGAGCGCCCTTCCAGGACGGTCAGCAGTGTGTCTTCTAAGAATCTTTCCCCAGAGGTGTTGGAGGACAGGCGACATACCAGGGAGCTTGAGAAGCTTAGAATTGGGCAAAAGGATAAGGATAAAAAGTTTGCTGTGGAGGAGAAAAAGTTGCTTTAAGACACAAATTGAGTAGGAGAGAACTGGACATCAAGGCTAAGCAGACAGAGTCCAGTCCAAATGGTGGCAGCTTTGAGTCAGTGCAGTCTGGGGTAAGGGGGTCACATTGCAAAGAATTTAGTACAGGATTTTGCTAAGGGGGATGACATACATGCTTGGTTTTTTGCATATGAGGCGGTCTGTCATATACATGAGGTACCTGAGAAGAAGTGGGGAGGGGTCCTGTGGAAATACTTTGAGAAGGAGGGGAGGGACACTTTGACAGCCCTAGGGGATGCAAACAACATCAACTACTCCCTCATGAAGGAGGCCTTATGCATCAGGTATGTGCTCACCCTAGTGCAGTATAAGAAGTTTAGGTCTTTCAAGAAAACTGATTCTAAAACTTGGTTGGAATGTGTTGATTCTCTTTGCAGAGCACTGAGTGGTTGGATAGAGGACAGCAAGGTAATTGACAATCAGGGTTTGTATAATTATATTTCGTGGTAACACTTGTATAGTCTTTGTTTGCCGAAGCTGCACCAGCATCTGATGGATAGTAAGCTGACTGACCCCAGGAAGCTTGCCCAGGAGGTGGACCGCTGGACCAGTACCAGGTCCACAAGGGGTATGTGGAGGACTCACCAATGGGTGGGGGGCAGGGTCCCCAACAAAAGAGTGTGGGTATGAGGGTAAACAGAAGGAGTTCTCTAAAGAGCCCCAATCTAGTTCCAAGGGTAAAGGTTCCCGTCCCCCCAGGGTAAGAAACCTTGGATCTTTACAGGGAAGCCGACAGAGAAGGGTCCCCACAAGTGTTTTGTTTTATGGTCAGGAGGATCAAATGAGAGGCTCTGTCACATGGGTTGGTCAGTGTAGCGCTAGGGGATGAGTTGGTGCCAGGTGAAGGGTGGGAGCAGGCTGAGATGACCCTTGTCTCACTAGGCGACTCACTAGGGGACAGAGAGATCCAAGCTACCAAGCTACCAAGGGAGTGAGCAGGGGTTACCTAAATTGTGATTCCCCCTTACCCTGAATAGAAGCAAGTGTACCTATTGTCAGGTGTCAATGTGTGTCTGGTGAGCAGTTGGCCCCAATGTACTTCACCCTGTAGTTGCAGCAGACAACTCTGAGCACTTGTGTAAGGTGGCCAGGTTCCCTTTGAGTGGGGGGTCTCAGGTTCCTTGAAGCTCGTTGTAAGTCCGTCCGTGCCTGTTGACTTTCTGCTTGGCAATGACCTGGAGAACTCACCTTGGAAGGAGGTGAAGCACCAGGCTCATTTACAGAAGATGGGACTGCCTGAGTGAGCCTGTGTGACTATTCGGTCAATGGCAGCCAGTAGGGGGTTCAAGAGAACCTGCAGCCTGAAAGAAATTAAAGTTTAGGTTTCTGAACTCAGAATTTAATAACACATCTTTTAGTAAATACAATTTTTAAATTGTGTGATTGAAAGTGCTCACTACACCACTGGATTCAAGCTAGCCTGGCTGATGAAGGGTGATGCCCTGAAACCGGTGCCAGGATGCTTGTTTCCGATCCAGGGAGGACCTGGCTTGGTAGTTTGGGCTGGATTGTTCCTATAAGGAACAGGGTCAAGAATAATTTTCATATTGGCTGGGTCCACACTGGGGTGGTGTCGTGTGCAAAAGAATGATGGATTAAACCGAGATCCTTGTGACTGGGGGTGAATGTTTGCATTGTCCAGCATTCCGTCCATCAATTGTTTCTTTTGCAAATGTCACCCTAAGTGGGAAGCATATGCCCAGATGTAGGTCCCATGCTCACTACACCACTGGATGCAAGCCAGCCTGGCTGATGAAGGGTGATGCCCTGAAACTGGTCCCAGGATGCTTGTTTCTGGTCCAGGGAGGACCTGGCTTGACAGTTCCGGCTGGACTATTCCCACAAGGAACAGGGTCAAGACTGATTTCCATATTTGCTGGGTCCAAACTGGGGTGGTGTGGTAAGCAAAAGAATGATGGATTAACCCCAGATTCTAGTTACTGGGTGTGAATGTTTGCATTGTCCAGCATTCCGTCCATCAATGGTTTCTTTTGCACTTTTAGAAAGTAGGTATTTTCTTGTTTAAACATTCTGTGTGCCTCTTCCTGTTTGTGTATTGCCCATCTGGTTTGGGAGTGACAGGAGCTGAGAATGTGCATTCACTGTAGACAGCCACTGGGGGGGTTGAGGTATGCCTGGCCCTTCTTGGTTTACTCAGAGCTGAGCTGAATGGGGCTTAGCTGCATTTAGAGTAGTTGGAGGAGATTTCCTTGCACCTCAATAGGGCATGTCTCCCTTGCACAATGCTGTGTCCACCTCCTGCAGTCATACTGCACCACTGAGGACAGAACAGGTTTGGACTAGACTCAGACTCTCTTCCACAAAGAGAACACAAACATTTTGGGATACAAGTATTAGTCCTAAAACCCCATAACTTTAGACTATTTCTGGAATCAAGTGGAACCTTTGCCGAGGAGAAGAGCTGGAGAAAACAGAGGAGTACTGTCCTTTTCCTGTGTGCTGTGTGGGGTTCGCCTACAGTATCTGTTCTGGCATGAAAGGACAAGGACTTTGCTGTGTACTGTGTCCACCTGTTTGAGGAAGATATCCAAGGGCTTGAGTAGAGCTTGCCTCCTGTTTTGAAGTTTCAGGGACACAAAGACTTCACCCCCAGTTGCCCTGAACTTCCTTGCTCGGGGTTCTGACCTGCCAAGAGGTGACTGTGTTGGGCCTCCTAGGCTGTTACTGCTGTTGGGGGCTGAAAAAGCAACACAACTACAAGAAAATCGATGCATCGCTCTTCTTGTGGCTGTTTTTCCAACGCAGCACTGATGTGTGAGAAGAATTTCCATGCATTTTTGCGCCGCTGCCGAAACTGATGCAGCGCCTGTTGTAGCTGCAAGAACCAATGCATCTAGGGATCGCAACTGAAGAAACCGCCGCAGCGACACCACATCAATCACCGGCACATCCCGGATTTCCATGCACCATACCCGTGCAACAAGTTTTACTGACGCATCAACCTACGGACCAGAACCATCTCGGAATTGATGCATCACTACCCCCTACAGACCAGGTTCGACGCATCATTTCTCCTGAGTGCCGCAGAACTGTTGCAACGCCTCCCCATGGTTTCAGGAACTGACACATCTCTTTATTTTTCAATGCTTCCCGTCTCTGCGGCTGTTTGGCCTTGTGAATTTTGTCCCAAATACAGATACTTTTTAGAGAAATCACGCCATATATTTCTATTGGCTAAGTTGTTTGAAACCTTTTTAAAGTCATATTCTTATTACAAGTATGTTGGATTTTTGTCGTTTTAGTCTTGTTAAGTTTAGATAAAATACTTTATTTTTCTAGACTGGTGTCGAATCCATTTGTGGTGTTATCACTGTATGACTGTGTGTTTTGAGTACAAATATTTTACACATTGCGTTTAGGATAAGTTTTTCTGCTCGTGCCAAGCTACCCAGGTGGTGAAAAGGAGTTATCTAAAGTGTGTATTCCCCTTAATCTGACTAAAAGCAAGGGTCCCTATTTGGACAAAGGTACCTACCTCTGCCAACTAGAGACCCCCCTTGATAACACTGTGGAACCCTGCTTAAGATGATTCTCCAAGGCTTTAAGTAGAGCGTGTCTCCTGCTAAGAAGACTCAGGGATGCAAAGACTTCACCTGCCGCATCCTTGAACTCTACTACTGGGAGTTCTGACCTGCCTTGTGGTGCCAAGTCCAGTTCTGGGCCCTTGGAGTTTGTTCCTGCTACAAAAAACTGAAGAATACTACAAAATTAATGCTTTGCCCTTGTTGCAGCTGTATTTTCTGACTCAGCAGTGCAGTGTGGGAGAAAATCCCAAAACACAGCTCCATGAAGCTCAAGAAATCAATATAGTACCTGCAAGTAGCCCGAAGAATCCCCACACGATGAGTTCAGCGCACTGGTCTCTGAAGTGCAAGACCACTGCACCAACTTCGACGCAGGCCGTGTTGTGCAGCTAAAAGAAACTAAACATCGTGGGAGCACGGCTGAAGAAATCAATGGATCGCCTGTTTGCATCTACCATATCGACCTCCAGCACATCCCAGATTTCTATGCATCGCACCTGTGTGACAAGTTTTTCTGACACTGCACCCACAGACCAGAACCATTTTGTAATCGACACATCACTTCTCCCTGTAGTCCAGATTCGACGCATCACTTCTGCTGCATGCAGATGAACTGTTGCATTGCCTCCCCAAGGACTCGGGAGCTGATGCATTGCTGTGTTTTCTGACGCTACTTTCATCTGCGGCTGTTATACCTTGTGCAATTTTACATATTTTAGGATCTTTGTGTAACAATCACACACCCCTATTGTCCTTTGGAACGAATGCTTGAAACCTTTTAAAAGTCATATTAGGAGTTGTGTATGTTGGATCTTTTCTGTTTAGGTCTTGTTTTGTTTAGATAAGGATACTTTATTTTTGTAAACTGGTGTGGTGTACATTTGTAGTGTTTTCACTCTGTTACTGTGTGTGTTTTGTTCAAACACTTTACACATTGCCTTCAAGATAGGCCGTACTGCTTGTGCCAAGCTACCAAGGGGGTGAGCAGGGGTTATCAGGGGTGTGTAACTCCTTTACCCTGACTAGAAGGAAGGGTCCCTACTTGGACAGGGTGCATACCTCTGTCAACTATAGTCCCCCATTTCTAACAGTTAGATTGTAGTGACTATGTTTGACTCACTGTCAACCCTATAAATTGAATAGCAAAAAAGGACAAAGTTCCCCTAGGGAAAGATAAAAAGTATGTGTGTGTTTGGGAGGAGAACAAAGGCAGGGAACAGAATGTTCCCTTATTGGAACTAGAACACCTCACACACCCCGTCAGCTAGGTGTCATGCTTCATCATTGGTCTCCTGCTCCTCGTCAGACTGGCGCTGCAATGTCCGACGGGCGCCAAAAGGCACTCTTTGTTGGAGTTCTTTTGTTCCAGCCAATGGTTGAGTGCGTGTGAGGGGTCTGGTGAAGGTGTAGTCGTGAGAGAGTGGTGATATTAAAAGAAGGTGGGTCAGTCCACAAGGGTCTTTATTCACGTGGCTGACTCCCTTGGTTAAAAGGGTGGGAGGGGAGATAGGGACTGTAAGGGGCATAGCAGACTACCTCAACCCTCTAAATAGGTCGACATGTTTCTTGCCCAACTGGCAATTCTTCAGGACCTCGAGTGCTCAGTACTACACAGTGAAAAAACTACAAAAAGGAGAAAGATACAACCTCTCTGGGTCAGTAAGAAGGCAGGCCAAGTGGTCCTGCTCTAGCGGGGAGACCTAGAAGAAATGCGTAGAAATAAGCCAGGCAATTTGACAGTGGCATTATCTCATCAACAATAGATCACCACAGTTCTCCGTAGTACACACATACAAAAATTATTCTAAAAGGAAATGTATCAAGAAATACACTAGATGGGCATCTCAAAGGTAGATGTCCATGGCCATATCTATACAGTATAACAATACAAAAACACTTATAAAATGAAGGATAAAGATGTCATAAGGTAGAGATTGCAGGGGCTAGTCCTTACCCTAGGAGTGTCCCTAGTAGGCCCCGCAGACTGTTCCTGTGGGGCTGCTCAATAAGGTAAGGTACCTGTAAAAGAGAGAGACACACGCATACATTGTGCACTAAGTGTCCATTTCAAATTGAGAAGGAGAGGGGGAGAAAGGCACAATGTTCAGACAGCCAGTCATGAGGCGGTAGATATGGGAATTACCTCGAAATTGAGTGATGAGGAATTGCTTGTTGTTGTACCCGCCACCGCTTCCAAGATCGTAACGAGTCAAGCCAACACCTCCAGGAAATTCCAAGTGGTTGGCGTGCATGGCAACCCCTGTCACGTCGATAGGCAGACACTCGGGGGATGAGAGGAGGCCTACCCTGCGTAAAGCAAAAGGTGCCGTCGTCGCCCTCGTAGGGTGGCGAGGGGATGCGTAATATGATTCCTAGTTCCCTAAACTGACCCCCCGTGACCCGTCCCATGACACTCATGGGGAGCCATAAACACAGACCGCCACACTTGGAACCGGTATCCACGAGGACATGGGGATTACTCGAGAAGACCCTCGAGGTTAGTGGTAGAATACCACCAGCGAGATGTGGAGGAAACCTACATCCCGTCAACCATACCAGCCGTATATGTAGGGTTAGCAAGGAGTGCAATTCCAAAATCACTGAGCAGCCACAACAATTTCGTTTGGTAGGTACAGACTATCAGAATGTGAGGTGAAGTGGTTGGGGAAAGGAAAATTGATATTTCATGGATTAGCTGGTGTAGAAAATATTATATGTAGCCCTCAAAGGAAAACCAACAATCCCTCTATAAAATGCTGAGCAATGGTGGTAGATCTTTTCCCTGGCATGTCTTCTGCTTCATGTAACTGTCAAATAATGTTTCTTTTTACCGGAATCATTGCAAAGCCCAAAATAATTTGTGCTACTCAGCACATACTGTACTCAACAAGAGATGTTGCTTTCAATAAACATTGCATTTCATAAAGGAGAAGTGCTTCTGCCAAACTCGTATTACACAAAACAACAAACCCTGCTGCCAAACATCTAATCCACAATGAGGAAATTCTGTTCTCAAAATTGTATTCAGCAAACAGTTTTGCAGTCAAGGAATTCCCCAGCTGAAATGCTATATGCAGGTACAAAGAGGATATGACTACTGCCAACTTACCGTAAAAAGCCCTTTCATGGGGACCTTATTCCCTCTTGTGACTGCTCAACTCGTTTGCTGGTTCTTTATGTCAGTCATCATGGGCAGAGGCATCAGAGTTCACTTGAAGGTTTTCACCTTTTTCTATATGTCCTGAAAACATCAACTGATCACCAATTACAGGGCATTCAAAACCCGTTTGCAAAAGAATATTTTTCTACAGATCTAGAGAGGTAATAGCACGCCTTTGCCTTTTTTTCTTATTTTAATGGCGTGACCCCTATCAAAGGGCATTGGTTGTGAGAAGAAGCGAAATACAGTTATAATTATAGGGAGGGCAGAGACAGGTAATTCAAAAAGCCCCAGCGTTTTAGAGAAACACTTTGGAAAGAAACTCCTTGTGGGTCAGTCTTACAATCTCTGGCACAGTGTGCTGTAGCATGGGAAAGTGTATTGAAAGGCTTTGTGGGATGTTTGTGTTTTTTCCATTTTTAGAATATCGACTTATGCAGCAATTTTGCACATTGCTAAAGATGCAGGCCTTTGCATAGAAAGCACCTTGTTTTTATATTGTTTTTACAAGGAAACTGAAAAATTATCCAATCAGTTCAGGTTTAGTATGGTTGCTCTTCTTTGTTCCTAGTGCCAATATAGAACCAGCATATAGGAGCTGCATTAATGAGATTAGGCCACAACACTCCTGGAATGTGGTGAGATAGACCAGAGTCTGTGTAACTTCCTTCACATCATCATCAAAAATGAGAGTCTGAATATCTAGACTAGGGCCCATGTTTATCAAGGACTTGCATTGACCGGCAAGGTTAGGGCGGTCAACCTCAATACTGGGGAATGGGGTTCGTGTCTAGGCAAGGACGCACAACATCCTGTGAATCACCTAATCTCCCCGTGCCTAACAAAAATGAATGTGTCCTCATTTAATGCAACTGGTGCTTGTGTAAAGCGCTCTGATACCCAATACCCTCGGGTCAAGTTCAGGCCCAAAATGCAATGCGTCAGGGTAAATCCAAGACGGCAAAGGTCTTTGTCAACACTAAACTTGATCTCTGAGGGTTGGGTGTGTGAATGGGAAGTGCATTATGGTATTCCTAGTTGCCTCCCAAATCTAACAGAAAAATCCAGTTTGGTTAGGCTGTACCCACAACAACGCCAAAGACATAGATCTAGTAGAACAAAAGCAGAGTCCTTCAGCACCCAAACAGGGGATCTACAAGAAATTGCCTTGGCATCATGTTTGCTCCCTTTCAAGTCTACCCCAAGTGTCACATGTGTCTCAAAAAACTTGTCAAACAAGATTTAGCATTTTAGTGTCAAAAATGTGTGCAGCCTCTAACCTGCATATTTTTTAAAGTTCAGAGGAGTCATCTCTGTCCATTCAGGTGAGCGTATTGGTTGCTGGCGGCAGGCATTTTACATCTTTTCAAGGGTGAGCACAGGCTGAGAGCTGGCAGAGGTGTATGCTAATTAGGCATCTGACAGCTCCTACAGGTAAGGGTTATTTTTTTTAAAGTTATTTTCTTTAATATTATTAAAAACCCAACATCATCATTGAATTCAATTTCTTAATACCTATTAACAATAAAGGTGTAATTCGTTTTCTTACTGGCCCCATTCCTAAAATCCAGTATTAGGATTTAATATTGCTTCCCAGTGCTTCTCAATGGCCAGCTAGCCATCCAACAGTGAAAATAGCTATTGAGTGTTAGTCTCTTTAAAGACATGTTAACTTTAGAATTCTACTTGTCCTACTTTTAAATACCATGCCTATATAGTTTAGAGAACCTTGGTAACACTTTAGAAAATGCTTTAGAGCGATGTTGAGCTCTTCTTAGTCAGTTCATACAACAATGTGCATTAACTCAATGGCGTGCTGTTTGAGAAAAGAGCAGTAGTACCTGCAACGACTAAGAAATAATGAGTAGGTTCCCCTGTTTGACCAGAGATCAGCATCAACCGTTCTACAACAGGCACTGTGTTACAGGATTAAATTGAACTCAATGGTCATTTTAATACCATAATAAAAAGTTTAATGCTTCTGTAATACTAGCCTTGAGGAAGCCACAGAGGGCACACTAGTGCAAAGCTCTGAATTGTATGAATATTAAAACCTCTACAATACCAATAATAGAAGCCATAGTCATGTCCCTACAACCATCTGTCTGCTGCGTTAAAGTTCAATTGAGTTACAAGCTTCATGTCATTTATGATTATAAATCGTCAAAATCATAATAACGGAGGTGTTGTGGTGGGAAAACGTTCTGGAATATTCATGGAAACCTTGGGTGAAAGGCTCTGTTAATAGAGATAGCAAGCTGCAGCTGACCCTTTACAAACATTCAATTGCTAGCTCATCATCTGAGTAACATGTAATGCAGCCAAGGGAAGTGTGTTGTAAAGAAAAAGCAACAAACATGACTGAAAAAGGTCACAGAAGTCAGCCCAGCAACTCCTTCAAGTCTCACATTATGTCGCTACAAGAAACTGCAAACGGTATGAAGGAAAGCTGCTTTCATAATACAGGAGGCTCCAGTTGAACTGGGAGAGTTAGCGGGTCGCCCCCATCTTCATTGGGTTCAAGTCATACTCCCCTGACTGCATTTTTCACCTTTAACCATGTCCTAATGTCGGTTTTTGTTGTTTAGTAAACTCCCCTCCTTCCAAAACGTATAATAGTCTCTGGTGATTATCTAAGGGAGGTCTCCCTTCCTTTATCCACTTGTCACAGCATGACTTCTGTTACAATCCTCTGAACAACTGATGTTAATCTGAGCAATTGGTGTCCCTTGTGATTCATCCTTCCTTCTTTGTTCTCTCTTCTGGATTCCATTCACCTACATTTCTTCCCTCTGCTTATAACTCAGAAACATCTAATAGTACTTACCCCACTGCTGGACCTCCTACTGCCCCTTTTTTACATACATTTCCTCATAAGTGCCTCAGGAGTTCCCATCTCCATAATTAAATATCTTATCTTGTCATGTCTGTGGTGTGGACTGCCAGGGCTCCTGTGCTCTACGGGTTAAAATTCCATGAGGTCAGAACTACTGTAATGTATTCCTTCAATATAGTAGATGATATGGAAGAGACTATCAGTTGCTTGGGCAATTTGTTTTGAGCTGCAACCTTTTATTGAGTCCTCGCTATGGACTTTATTAAATAAATATTGCACTCCTATGATTGTTGTATCCTACCAGTATTGACAATGAGTCATGAAGACTGCCCAACACAGTACATGCACTCATCAGCAAACAATGGGTTTGCTGAAGCTCAATGAATGGAAGACAGACACTTAGAAGGACTGCTGATGGCTTTGGGAAGCCCCCTACAAGTGGTGATTGCTACTGTGCAGTTGAAGATTGGATCATTTGTTTATACCAGAGCTTTAAGGGTTATCATTGAGTTGAGGCAAATGTATTCTGCTACTCAGACCAAACAGCCGCAGCCTGTAGTGCGAGTACCGGCCGGGCGGTGACGTGAGGAGGGGGAGGGGCAGGGTGGGGGGTAGTAATGTATGGATTACGGACTTTAACGCCTTAACTGCGGACGTTATTTCGGTACAGTCCGGGCGTTCTGAAAGGTGGGCGGGGCCGCGTCGGCCATTGGCCGACGGCAGCACTAGCGAGGTAGGGCTGCTGTTGGCGAACGGCCGACGGCAGCACGCAACTGGTTAACAGGTAAGTAAACATAAAAATAAATAAAATGAATTTCGTTGCTTGTCCTGCATCACCAAATGCGATGCAGTCCGCGCAACGAAATTCGCTTTATTTATTTTTATGTTTACTTACCTGTTAAAGTCCGTAATCCATACCTTATAACTCCCACCCCGGCCCTCACCCTCCCCACGTCACCGCACGGCCGGTACTCCCACTACCGGCCACGGCTGAGACCAAACCATACACCTGTCTTCTTCATACAATTCTGAGGTGAATAAAGGAAAGAGAGAGCTCATAACACATGCTGCAGAATGTGGGAAACATGTTTGGCGGTCATTTTTGGACACTGAGCAAGCATTTATTGGCCATTATTTCTTTCCCAGATTCACTATTCAATATGTTTGTTGCCAGTCATATGTAGATTCACACTTCTGAGCACATGGTTAAAATAACAGCTGCAGCACGCAGACTGATGTCAGTGGTGTTACTTTTAAAATTGTGAGTTTTTTCTTTTCTTAACTCTCAATGCTCCTCGACTACCATGCATGATTTATGACTGTGTATAAGCTATGTCATTTGCTAAATCTTCACCTCCAGTTTGACACAAATTTATCAGATGCTGTAGATTCACATCTCTAGTGTTTCCATTAATTTCTCAACCTCTGATTGGAATTTCAATATGTGGTGCTCATACTGAACATCAACAGTACACTCCCCTTTATTTCTACAAACAACCGTAGAACCACCAATGTACCGGAAGGATGGATGGACTGGTTAACAACCTTTAATGTCTCCTCAGGAAACTTTAATTGCTTCCTTTTGTGACCAAACAGGAAAAGATGCACATTGCAACATCGGTTGGGGATGGAGTGACAGAGTATTTATCAGCACTTACCAATTTGTGAAACTCCTAAAGGTGAAGAATATGACAAATAAGCAGAAGAATTTAAGAGGTTAATAATAAATGTTGATCTGACAAAGTTTATAGCACGTAAGAGACATAAGCAGCATTAAATTGTCTTCACTGGTAGCCTCTGCATAAGAGAATTCTTTTCAAACTCTTACTAACAGTTTTTAAAGCCCTGAAAAACATAGGTCCTAAATACCTCGCCAACCGTTTTATCCACTATGACCCCGCACGCTGTCTGAGATCCTCAGGGACCAACCTCACCAAGATCCCAAGGTATAAATACAAAACAAGGGGTGGAAAAACTTTCACAGTCCTTGCAGCAAGGGCTTGGAACAACCTGCCCGTAAACCTCAGACTGATTGAGACTGAGAGTCTTTTCAGGAAACAACTGAAGACTTGGGTCTATCAGCAATCCGATACCTATGTGATGGCAGCCATCTAGATCCTCTATCATCCAATCTTACACACGCTCGCTTAGCGCCAAGATGCTCCCTTCGGAGCGAAAGGCTGGGCTTAATAAATACCCACAAATACAAATACAAATTGATTCAGAGATCTGTGGACAGGTTACTCCATCACAATCATGGCAGATAACCCATCCGCTGTCCTACAAGCACAATAGGATATAAGGTAGTTGTACTACCAGGGATGGGATAACCATAACCTTTGTGACGTAGTAGCGCATTCACCAAGATCTGAATCAGGCCCATGAATTATTCTTAAGAGATCATCGGGGAGACTGGAAACCCTTATGTAGCAGTAGTCACTGTTTTGGCAACACCCTATGAATAGCAACACTTTAACAAAAAGCTCATATGTGATCAATTGGTAATGAGATGTATAAGAGAGAATTGTTGGGATGATTGTACTCCGGATAGAAGTGGCGCTCAAAGGTTACAATTAATATTATGTTGTTCAATGCTTCTTGTTTTGTGTGCCTAGAGAGGAGTCAATCATCCATCACCTCCAAATTTGGATCAACCGATCCTCAAACAAATTTCTAAAACCCTAGCACACCAATATACAGATTATAACAAGTTGAAAACTTAAAATTCGAAGACAAGTACAGTAATACATAGGATGGTTTAATATTTCTGTCTTGTTCTGACTCCAGTCATTGGATTGGCTGGAGTCAGAACAAGACAGAAATATTAAACCATACTATGTATTACTGTACTCGTCTTCGAATTTTAAGTTTTCAACTTGTTATATTCTGTATATTGGTGTGCTAGGGCGTTTGAAAAATGGTAATGAGATGTCTGGACAATAAAATACAACAAAAGCTGATGAGTTACAAAGATACCAACCTTTTAGCAGAAGTAAAGATTGTGAACAGTGCAGTGAAATCACAGTAAGAATCCAACAGATTCAACATATTCAAGCAAACTAGTGCAGACACTGTCTGTGCAGTGGTGTTTGAGCTGAAAGTATTGCTGGGAGTGGTGGCAATAATAGAGTGCCGGCAGTGCAGGGCCCAAGTGTTATTATGAGTGAGGGGTGTTAGAGGAGTGTATCAATAAGGCATATGATGAATTTTAACTTTTGCTAACTTTTGAAAGTTTGCAGTTTTTGAAGCATTTGTAATTTTACCACATTTTATGATACTTTTTCCTGAAAATAAAGAGTTAGCATGTTAACATAAAAGAAAGCATTGCAGTGGAGCACAGGGACTACCATGGAATGGTAACTAATGTAGGGAATATAAACTTAAATAGCTGTGGATAGTGGACATTTATTTTTTTGTTGGTGGTCTTGGGTGCTCGCATACGTTTGCTGGACTCGGGCAATCAACATCTTTAACCGCTTGACTGCCAGACCTTTTCCCCTTAGAATGCTCAGCCCTCTTTTGGCTTTTTGGGGTAGTTCATGCTTAGGCATCCATAACTTTATTTCCACATAATGTACCCATGGCAAATTCAAATCCTGTATATTTCCAACATCTTGGAGATTCAAAAGGTACCCAAGGTTTGTGGATTCCCCCTAAGGGGACTTAGAAAATAGCCAGAAAATAGCTACATTTGTCTTGTTTCTTTCCTAAAATGGCATCAACAAAAGGTTTACTGTGCCAAAGTCACCATTTTTGCAGCTTTCAGGAACATGTGTAGCTTAAACAAAAAACCTATTTTTTAACTAGAGTTTTGTAATTTTTCAAAGAGGTAGAACATGTTTTCAAATTTTTGTGCTTTCAAACTACTTTCCGTTTATCGTGGAAACCGCTGTGAAACTCACAGGTGATACCAGTACGCCATAGATTTATGACAAGTAGACAACATTCTGAATTTAGCAAGGGGTCATTAATTCCGAATGAAAGTAACTGCTGAAATAAAAAACTGTTGGGTGTGTAACTCCCTTACCCTGACTAGAAGGAAGGGTGCCTACTTGTACAGCATGCGTGCCACTGCCAACTAGAGACCCTCATTGCTAACATTGGTGGTCAGTGGTGATGATTGAACTTGTATTTGTACTTGACCCACAGCGATTGGGGATCACTACTAGTATAGTGCAGACCAATACACAACCACATACTGATTTTTGATTTTACCTATTTTTGTCACATTCCTTGAAGTGACCTATAGTCATGTCTCAGACTGGTGATTCAGCAGTAGTTGATGTGGAACTTGCTTTTAAGATTGGTAAGATGTAGTCCTACACAGTGGTTGCATTGAAGCGATTTTGCAAAGATCTTGTTGTCCTGCAATGACCTCCCCAGGGAAGGGGAAGCTGCAAAAGGCGTTAGTAGCTTTTTGGCCATCAAGAGAAGCTGGAGGGACTGAGGATGATGAGATGGAAGTGGAAGTGCAGAATCAGCTAGGGGATTTTGTGGCTCAGGATTTGCTTGTAGGGGAGCGCCCTTCCAGGACAGGCAGCATTGTATCTTCTAAGAATCTGTCCCCAGAGGAGCTAATCAAGAGGCGACATGCCAGGGAGCTTGAGAAGCTTAGAATTGGGCAAAAGGAAATAGATAAAAACTTTGCTGTGGAGGAGAAAAAGTTGCTTTAGGACACAAATTGAGTAGGAGAGAACTGGACATCAAGGCTAAGCAGACAGAGCAGCGTCGCGTCAGTGCAGTCTGGTGTAAGGGAGTCACATTTCAAAGAATTTCGTACAGGAATTTGCTAAGGGGGATGACATACATGCTTGTTTTTTTGCATATGAGGCAGTCTGTCATATAAATGAGGTACCTGAGAAGCAGCGGGGAGGGGTCCTGTGGAAATACTTTGAGAAGGAGTGGTGGGACACTTTGACAGCCCTAGGGGATGCAAACAACATCAACTACTCCCTAATGAAGGAGGCCTTATGCACCAGGTTTGTGCTCTCCCTAGTGCAGTATAAGAAGTTTAGGTCTTTCAAGAAAACTGTTTCTAAAACTTGGTTGGAATGTGTTGATTTTCTTTGCAGAGCACTGGGTGGTTGGATAAAGGGCAGCAAGGTAATTGACTATCAGGGGTTGTATAATTGTATTTTGTGGTAACACTTGTATAGTCTTTGTTTTCCAAAGCTGCACCAGCATCTGATGGATAGTAAGCTGACTGAGCTCAGGAAGCTTGCTCAGGAGGTGGACTGCTTGACTAGTAACCAGGTCAACAAGGGGTATGTGGAGGACTCACCAAGGGGTAGGGGGCAGGGTTCCCAGCAAAAGAGTGGGGGTAGAAGGGTAAACAGAAGGAGTTCTCTAAAGAGCCCCAATCTAGTTCCAAGGGTAAAGGTTACCTTCCCCCAGTGTAAGAAACCTTGGACCTCTACAGGGAAGCATACAGAGAAGGGTCCCCACAAGTGTTTTGTGTTTGGTCAGGAGGATCAAATGAGAGGCTCTGTCACACGGGTTGGTCAGTGTAGCACTAGGGGATGAGTTGATGCCAGGTGAAGGGTAGGAGCCAGCTGAGATGACCCTTGTCTTACTTGGGGACTCACTAGGGGACAGTGAGATGCCAAGCTACCAAGCTACCAAGGCAGTGAGCAGGGGTTACCTAAATTGTGATTCCCCCTTACCCTGAATAGAAGCAAGTGTACCTATTGTCAGGTGTCAATGTGTGTCTGGTGAGCAGTTGGCCCCGGAAGCTTGTTTCCTTCCCAGTATAAGAATTGGCTTGGTAGTTTGGTTTGCCCTGTTCCCATCATGCACTGGGACAGGAACAGACTAATTTGCATATAGCCAGGTTCTGAGCTGGGATGGTGCAATGAGCTAAAAAACAGGTGATGGATTAAAACCATGATCTCTTGACTTGGTAAGAGTATTCTGCATCATTCAGAAACTCTGTCCATCACCACCCCTTTTTCCAAAATCGATTTTATCCACACTAAGTGTGGGAGGGTATACTCAGACGTGAGTCCCTTGCTCATTGCACCATCAGGATTCAAGCAAGCCGGGCCGACGAAGGCTGTGATGCCAGAAACCGGTCCCCGGAAGCTTGTTTCCTTCCCAGTATAAGAATTGGCTTGGTAGTTTGGTTTGCCCTGTTCCCATCATGCACTGGGACAGGAACAGACTAATTTGCATATAGCCAGGTTCTGAGCTGGGATGGTGCAATGAGCTAAAAAACAGGTGATGGATTAAAACCATGATCTCTTGACTTGGTAAGAGTATTCTGCATCATTCAGAAACTCTGACCATCACCACCCCTTTTTCCAAAATCGATTTTATCCACACTAAGTGTGGGAGGGTATACTCAGACGTGAGTCCCTTGCTCATTGCACCATCAGGATTCAAGCAAGCCGGGCCGACGAAGGCTGTGATGCCAGAAACCGGTCCCCGGAAGCTTGTTTCCTTCACAGTATAAGAATTGGCTTGGTAGTTTGGTTTGCCCTGTTCCCATCATGCACTGGGACAGGAACAGACTAATTTGCATATAGCCAGGTTCTGAGCTGGGATGGTGCAATGAGCTAAAAAACAGGTGATGGATTAAAACCATGATCTCTTGACTTGGTAAGAGTATTCTGCATCATTCAGAAACTCTGTCCATCACCACCCCTTTTTCCAAAATCGATTTTATCCACACTAAGTGTGGGAGGGTATACTCAGACGTGAGTCCCTTGCTCATTGCACCATCAGGATTCAAGCAAGCCGGGCCGACGAAGGCTGTGATGCCAGAAAACGGTCCCCGGAAGCTTGTTTCCTTCCCAGTATAAGAATTGGCTTGGTAGTTTGGTTTGCCCTGTTCCCATCATGCACTAGGACAGGAACAGACTAATTTGCATATAGCCAGGTTCTGAGCTGGGATGGTGCAATGAGCTAAAAAACAGGTGATGGATTAAAACCATGATCTCTTGACTTGGTAAGAGTATTCTGCATCATTCAGAAACTCTGTCCATCACCACCCCTTTTTCCAAAATCCACTTCTGTGAGGTCGCCAGGTACCCTTTGAGTAGTGGGGGTCTCAGGTTCCTTAAAGGTCATTGTAAGTCCGTCCGTGCCTGTTTACTGTCTGCTTGACAATGACCTGGAGAGCTCACCTTGGAAGGAGGTGGAGTGCCAGGCTCATTTACAGATGTTGGGACTGCCTGAGTGAGCCTGTGTGACTATTCGGTCAAGGGCAGCCAGTAGGGGGATTAAGAGGACCTGCAGCCTGAAAGAGTGGCCTAGGTGCATGCCAGAAAGAGGAAGGGCAGGGGGCATGGGAAACCAGCCCCAGAAGTTCCCACAGTCAAGGAGGAGGCAGAACCTTAGGGGGAGGCCCTAGAACCTGCAAGGGTACAAGTGGCTGAACTGGGCGACCTGTCTGAACTGACCCACTGGCAGCAGGAAGGAGGTCCCTTCAGGGAGGAGTTCTGCAAGGCACAGATGGAATGCCCTACTCTTTTTGGTTTGTGGCAGCAGCCTGCAGACCAGGCAGCAGGTGGTCCGTCTGGATCTTATGTGATTTATTGGGAGAATGGTCTCCTTCACAGTGAACCATAAGGTTGCTGAGTCTGGGGCAGCCCGTGTGCTGGTGGTACCCACGTGCTACAGGACCTTCCTACTGGGTCTGGCTCATGACGTGCCTTTGGCAGGACATTTGTGGTGTGACAAGATCTTTCACAGGGTTGTCACCAACTTTTACTGGCCCCAAATGCAGAATTAAGTTGGCACACATTGTAGGTCTTTTTAGACTTGGCAAGCAAGTGGCAGGACTGGAGGGAAGTATAAAGCTCCTCTCCACCCCTTTCCTGTGGTGAGCACCCCTTCGAGCAGGTAGGCATCGACATGGTGGAGCCATTGGAACCCAAAACAGCCTTAGGTAACAAGTTTTGGGGGACCATGCTACCGGGTATCCGGAAACTGTCCCTCTCAATCACTGCCCCTGTGGTGAGCCGTGCATTGATGGGGATCTTTTCCCATGTGGGGATCCCAAGAGAGGTGGTCTCTGACCAGGTATATGAAGCTACTGTGGGAAGAGTGTGGTGTAATGTACAAATTTACCACTCCTTACCATCCCCAGGGGAATGGGTTGGTTTGCTGATTCAACGAACCCTGAAATGCATGACAAAGGGTCTTGCTGAACCCACGAGACATAATTGGGACATCTTCCTACCATGCCTGCTGTTTGTCTACAGGTAGGCACCGCATAAATCCTTAGTGTTTAGAACTTTAAAAATGCTGTGTGAACACCCAATGAGAGGACCTCTGAGTCTTATTAAGGAGGGATGGGAGAAAACTCCCGGTAACACCCCCCCCCCCTATATGTGTTCAGCTACAAGCTGGCCTTCGGAAACCAGACTCTGCTCTTCAGGAAAATCACTGAGGTGAACCTGTAAGCCAGCCAGGAAGAGATGAAATTATGGTACGACCAGAATACCACTCTGGTTGAGTTTAAGCCTGGTCAAAAAGTGTGGGTGATGGCAACAGTGGAGCCTTGTGCACTCCAAGACAAGCTGACTGGTCCATTTGAGGCGATGGAGTGCAAGTGCGATGTGACCTACTTAGTCAACTTGCAGACTCCCAGGAACCCTTTGAGGGTCCTACACGTCAACTGCCTCAAACCTAACTTTGAGAGGTCTGAAGTAACAATGCTCCTGTAAGCCAAGGAACATGATGGGTCAGTGGATGGAGTAAACCTCTGTCCCACCCTGATCCCAGAGCAGCAGAGGAACTGTCGCCAGGTGCTGGGACAGTTCGCCTCCCTTTTCTCCCTGATTCCAGGAATTACCAACTGGCGTGTCTATGATGTGGAGACGACACTGGGGACATCTTTCGCTGGTTGTGCCTCTTCCTCCTATATTTTAGATGCTGTGCTGGATTTCATTTTTGAGGGTTGAGATGCTTTGGGCACTTTGTCACTGCTGATCAGTGTCAAAGTGCAAGTGCTCCTTGTATAAATTGTTGTTACAATTGGTTCTCCCTGATTGGCATATTTCATTTGCTGGTATTTCCCTAGTACAGTGTACAGCAGTGTACCAGTGCCCCTCTTAAATCAAATGCTACTAGTGGGCCTGCAGCACTAATTGTACCACCCACATGAGTAGCCCTGAAAAGGTATCTCAGACCTGCCACTGCAGTGTCTGCACGCAGTTTTGAACTGCCATGTTGACTTAGCAAATGCACCCACTTGCCAGGACCTAACCTTCCCTTTTCTTGCATGTAAGGCACCCCTATGGCAGGCTCAAGGTACCCCCCTGGGCAGAATGCAGTGTATGTGAAAGGTAAGACATGTACTTTTGTGTGTGGCATGTCCTAATAGTAAAATACTGCCAATTTTGTTTTTTACTATTGGAAGGCTATCTTGACCCATAGGATAGAATGGGAAATGCTTTGTAACATCTTACAAGTATAACTCCCCATTGGGACAAGATAGGGAAAAAAAGTTTATGTTTTCTGAACTCAGAATTCAATAACACACCTTTTAGTAAATACGATTTTTAAATGGTGTAATTGAAAATGCCACTTTTAGAAAATGCTCACTATACCTCTGGATTCAAGCTAGCCTGGCTGATGAAGGGTGATGCCCTGAAACCGGTGCCAAGATGCTTATTTCCGGTCAGGGAGGACCTGGCTTGGCAGTTCAGGCTGGATTGTTCCTACAAGGAACAGGGTCAAGACTGATTTGCATATGGTTGGATCCAAACTGGGGTGGTGCCGTGCGCAAAAGAATGATGGATTAAACCCAGATCATTGTGACTGGGGGTGAATGTTTGCATTGTCCAGCATTCCGTCCATCAATTGTTTCTTTTGCAAATGTCACCCTAAGTGGGAAGCATATGCCCTGACGTGGGTCTTGTGCTCACTACACCACTGGATGCAAGCCAGCCTGGCTGATGAAGGGTGATGCCCTGAAACTGGTCCCAGGATGCTTGTTTCTGGTCCAGGGAGGACCTGGCTTGACAGTTTGGGCTGGACTGTTCCCACAAGGAACAGGGTCAAGACTGATTTCCATATGGCTGGGTCCAAATTGGGGTGGTTTGGTAAGCAAAAGAATGATGGATTAAACCCAGATTCTTGTTACTGGGTGTGAATGTTTGCATTGTCCAGCATTCCGTCCATCAATTGTTTCTTTTGCACTTTTATAAAGTAGGCATTTTCCTGTTTAACCATTCTGTGTGCCTCTGCCTGTTTGTGTATCGACCATCTGGTTTTGGAGTGACAGGGGCTGAGGATGTGCATTCCATGTAGGCCGCCACTGGGGGGGGCGTTGAGGTATGCCTGGACCTTCCTGGTTAACTCAGAGCTGAGCTGAATGGGGCATGACTGCATTTAGAGTAGTTGGCGGAGATTTCCTTGCACCTGAATAGGGCATGTCTCCCTTGCACAATGCTGTGTCCACCTCCTGCAGTCACACTGCACCAGTGAGGACAGAACAGGTTTGGACTGGGCTCAGACTCTCTTGCACAAAGAGAACAAAGACATTTAGGGATACAAGTATTAGTCCTAAAACCCCATAACTTTAGACTGTTTCTGGAATCAAGTGGAACCTTTGCCGAGGAGAAGAGCTGGAGAAAACAGAGGAGTAGTACTGTCCCTTTCCTGTGTGCTGTGTGGGGTTGGCCTACAGTATCTGTTTCTGGCACACAAAGGACAAGGACTTTGCTGTGTACTTTGTCCCCCTGTTGAGGAAGATCTCCAAGGGCTTGAGTAGAGCTTACCTCCTGTTCTGAAGTTTCAGGGACACAAAGACTTCACCCCCAGTTGCCCTGAACTTCCTTGCTTGGGGTTCTGACCTGCCAAGAGGTGACTGTGTTGGGCCTCTTAGGCTGTTCCTGCTGGTGGGGGCTGGAAAAGCAATGCAACTACAAGAAAATCGATGCATTGCTCTTCTTGCAGCACCGATGTGTGAGAAGAATTTCCACGCATTGCTGCGCCGCTGCCGAAACCGATGCAGCGCCTGTTGCAGCTGCAAGAACCGATGCATCAAAGGATCGTGACTGAAGAAACCGCTGCAGCACCGCCGCATCAATCACCGACACATCCCGGATTTCCATGCATCGTACCCGTGCAACTAGTTTTACTGACAAATCATCCTACGGACCAGAACCATCTCGGAATCGATGCATTACTACCTCCTACAGACCAGATTTGCCGCATCAATTCTCCTGAGTGCAGCAGAACTGTTGCAACGCCTCCCCATGGTCTCAGGAACTGATGCATCTCTTTATTTTTCAATGCTTCCCATCTCTGCGGCTGTTTGGCCTTGTGAATTTTGTCTCAAATAAAGGTACTTTTTAGAGAAATCACGCCATATATTTCTATTGGCTAAGTTGTTTGAAACCTTTTTAAAGTCATATTCTTATTACAAGTATGTTGGAATTTTGTCGTTTTGGTCTTGTTAAATTTAGATAAAATACTTTCTTTTTCTAAACTGGTATGGTGTCCATTTGTGGTGTTATCACTGTATGACTGAGTGTTTTGAGCACAAATATTTTACACATTGCCTTTGGGATAAGTCTTTCTGCTCGTGCCAAGCTACCCAGGGTGTGAACAGGAGTTATCTAAAGTGTATTTTCCCCTTACCCTGACTAAAAGCAAGGGTCCCCATTTGGACAAAGGTACCTACCTCTGCCAACTAGAGACCCCCATTGATAACACTGTGGAACCCTGCTTAAGATGATTCTCCAAGGCTTGAAGTAGAGCTTGTCTCCTGCTAAGAAAACTCAGGGATGCAAAGACTTCACCTGCCGCATCCTTGAACTCTACTACTGGGAGTTCTGACCTGCCTTGTGGTGCCAAGTCCAGTTCTGGGCCCTTGGAGGTTGTTCCTGTTTCAGAAAACGGAAGAATACTACAGACTTAATGGTTTGCCCTTGTTGCGGCTGTATTTTCTGACTCAGCAGGGCAGTGTGGGGGAAAATCCCAAAGCACAGCTCCGTGAAGCTCAAGAAATCAATGTAGTACCTGCTAGTAGTCCGAAGAATCGCACACGATGAGTTCAGCGCACTGGTCTCTGAAGTGCAAGACCACTGCACCAACTTCGACGCAGGCCGTGTTGTGCAGCTAAAAGAAACTACACATCGTGGGAGCACTGCTGAAGAAATCAATGCATCACCTGTTTGCATCTACCACATCAACCTCCAGCACATCCCAAGTTTCTATGCATCGCACCTGTGTGACAAGTTTTTCTGACACTGCACGCACAGACCAGAAACATTTTAGAATCGACACATCACTTCTCCCTGTAGTCCAGATTCAACGCATCATTTCTGCTGCGTGCAGCAGAACTGTGGCATCACCTCCCAAAGGACTCAGGAACTGATGCATTGCTGTGTTTTCTGACGCTACTTTCCTCTGCGGCTGTTTTACCTTGTGGATTTTGACACATTTTAGGTGCTTTGGGTAACAATCACACACCCCTATTGTCCTTTGGATAGAATGCTTGAAACCTTTTAAAAGTCACATTATGAGTTGTGTATGTTGTTTTTTTTCTGTTTAGGTCTTGTATGGTTTAGATAAGGATACTTCATTTTTGTAAACTGGTGTGGTGTACATTTGTAGTGTTTTCACTCTGTTACTGTGTGTGTTTTGTTCAAACACTTTACACATTGCCTTCTAGATAGGCCGTACTGCTTGTGCCAAGCTACCAAGGGGGTGAGAGGGTTTATCAGGGGTGTGTAACTCCTTTACCCTGGCTAGAAGGAAGGTTCCCTACCTGGACAGGGTGCATACCTCTGTCAACTAGAGTATCCCATTTCTAAAAGTTAGATTGTAGTGACTAACCTACCAGCCTTATATGTAGGGTTAGCAAGGGGTCAATTCCAAAATCACTCTGCAGCCACAACAACTTTTTTTAGTAGGTACAGACTATCAGAATGTAAGGTGAAGTAGTTGGGGAAAAGAAAATGGATATTTCATGGAATAGCAGGTATAGAAAAAATTATATGTAGCCCTCAAAGGAAAACCAACAATCCCTCTATAAAATGCTGAGCAATGGTGGTAGATGTTTTCCCTGGCATGTCTTCTGCTTCATGGAACTGTCAAATAATGTTTCTTTTTACCGGAATCATTGCAAAGCCCAAAATAGTTTGTGCGATTCAGCACATACTGTACTCAACAAGAGATGTTGCTTTCAATAAACATTGAATTTCATAAAGGAGAAGTGCTTTTGCCAAACTCGTATTACACAAAACACCAAACCCTGCTGCCAAACATCTAATCCACAATGAGGAAATTCTGTTGTCAAAATTGAATTCAGCAAACAGTTTTGCAGTCAAGGAATTCCCCAGCTGAAACGCTGTATGCAGGTACAAAGAGGATATGACTACTGCCAACTTACCGTAAAAAGCCCTTTCATGGGGACCTTATTCCCTCTTGTGACTGCTCAACTCGTTTGCTGGTTCTTTATGTCAGTCATCATGGGCAGAGGCATCAGAGTTTACTTGAAGGTTTTCACCTTTTTCGATATGTCCTGAAAACATCATCTGATCACTAATTACAGGGCATTCAAAACCCCTTTGCAAAAGCATATTTTTCTGCAGCTCTAGAGAGGTAATAGCACGCCGTTGCCTTTTTTTCTTTATTTAATGCCGTGACTCCCTATCAAGGGGCATTGGTTGTGAGAAGAAGCGAAATACAGTTATAATGATAGGGAGGGCAGAGACAGGTAATTCAAAATGCCCCAGAGTTTTAGAGAGAGAAACACTTTGGAAAGAAACTGCTTGTGGGTCAGTCTTATAATCTCTGGCACAGTGTGCTGTAGCATGGGAAAGTGCATTGAAAGGCTTTGTGGGATGTTTGTGCGTTTTTCATTTTTAGAATATCGACTTATGCAGCGATTTTGCACATTGCTAAAGATGCAGGCTTTTGCATACAAAGCTCCTTGTTTTTATATTGTTTTTACAAGGAAACTGAAAAATTATCCAATCAGTTCAGGTTTAGTATGGTTGCTCTTCTTTGTTCCTAGTGCCAATATAGAACCAGCATATAGGAGCTGCATTAATGAGATTAGGCCACAACATTCCAGGAATGTGGTGAGATAGACCAGAGTGTGTGTAACTTCTCTCACATCATCATAAGAGTCTGCATTTCTAGATGAAGGCCCATGTTTATCAAGGGCTTGCATTGCCCTTGAATCACGCAAGGCGGTGCAAGGTTAGGGCGGTCAACCTCAATACTGGGGAACGGGGTTCATGTCCAGGCAAGGACGCACAACATCCTGTGATTCTGGGCAAAGCACTTAATCACCCAGTGCCTAACAAAAATGAATATGTCCTCATGTAATGCAACTGGTGCTCGTGTAAAGCGCCCTGATACCCGATACCCTCGGGTCAAGTTCAGGCCCAAAATGCAATGTGTCAGGGTAAATCCAAGACAACAAAGGTCTTTGTCAACACTAAACTTGATCTCTGAGGGCTGGGTGTGTGAATGGGAAGTGCATTATTGAATTCCTAGTGTCCTCCCAAATCTAACAGAAAAATCCAGTTTTCATTGTCAGAGTGCCAATACATATGCATCATTGATGTGCATATAATACATAGGGAGAGACATTTCTTCCTCCACCATGCCTTCTTGTAATAAAAGCCTTAGGCATGGTAAACAACAGATTAGACAGACCTGACACAAGCTTGTAATTTTGTTTTTTAACACTTGCTGCTCCTGTGTTAATCACAAATGGAGCAGTAGAATCTAATGCCAAAATATGTTCTATCTTGATCAGCATTGGCAATTGATTTTCCTTTTTTTTGGAGAAAATAAGTGGGCTAAATTATCCCATGGTAACTTTGCCTGTGAAGTCGTACCCAAACATGGAAACTTTATGTTTGCTAATCAGTCCACTAGTTTATGAGTTGCATGATTTTATCAATGTAAAGCAGCCTTGCATCCTGTAGGGCTTCACTAGTGGACTGTTTCCTAGCCACATGATGTCCCAACCAGAAAGGATAAGACATCCTGTGGTTGTATAATGTCTTGAGTTTGTTGTCTGGATCTCTGTGGCAGTGTACAAGGGGGAGAAACACCAAAATGGACCTTAGTAGGGAGGGTTCTATGACTGATGGGCAGAAGATGACTTTCGAAGGAGAGGTGCTGAACGTGTTGGATGTGTTGGCTCTGATCGGTGACTAATAATAAACAGCAACATTTTACTATATCCTCCCTCATGTACACAGCAGGCCCTTTGATTATGCCCTCTTTTTCTTTTATATAAAACATCACAATTTTCGCCCTATACAAAGTTTGAAAAAGACATTTGGATTAGATTTGTTCAAGTATGCAATTTTGCACACCGCTAGGGATTACCTTTAAAAGTTGTGGGATCAGTGAACAAAAACCATGGCTGGTGTCATAAGGTTTCCATTGAACTGTTTGCAAATGGGTGTGTTTAAAATGCAAAAAGAAAACTATTTCCCAGATAGTCTTTATGATCTTGCTGGATTTCAAATGAGAAACCTGCAACATTTGAGAAATTGCCCTTGAAACAAAAGAAACTTCTCTCTTACTGCTCTAACTGGATGCAATTCTTTGTCACTTCTCTTCTGGTTGAGTCATGCTGATCTGTTCAGACCTGATACCAAGCCTAGCCATATGTTCATGATCATATGCACACCAACTCTCTTGAGTCAATTCTTTGATTCTCAATTTTTAGATTTACAAAGTCTAATGTATCTGCTTTGGAAGGTTAATCCCATCGGATGGTCATTTGCCAAACTTGACAATTGTCATTTGACATGACAACACATAGCTCTCAATAGATCCGAATAACTGTGTAATGAATGAAATGTATATGAATAATTTAAAACATGATTTCATACCTCGTCCCCTTACATCTTGTGTTGTATTGTACTTTCTTCTGTTATGCATTGTATTTTCCTTTGAATGTACTTTGGAGCGTGGGGCAGAGTGAGGCATGGAATGCTCTTGCTGTTACTTCACGGATTATATTCCAGGGCATCAGTTGTTACCAGTGTCCTGGAGGGGAAGCCGTGCTGCCTGGCTCTCACCTGTTTCTGACTATCTACAATAAAGCTTTGGATTACATACTACATTTCACCTTTATTACAATTGGCTATGACTTGTAAACGAATCAACGAGGATTACTGCCTGGATTTATTTATTTCATTTTTTTATACATTTTACCGCAAGTACATCCTGAAGAGGGTTTTATTGTTTGTAAACCCTCCACAGTCTTATTTCTACACCTACTCGAAATTGGAATTCTGCTGACCCCAGCTGTCTTCTATCAGCAAAAATTGGGGTAAGACACCTTACTTTTATTATTCTGCAAACCGCTGGGGGAACTGCCATCTGCCGCATTTTTTGAGCGGGGCAGTGTTCTGATCTGACGTGCCTCCCTCCTCGCTCCGTGGAATGCCTGAAGTCCAGTGAGTGGGGGCTGCGCAAGTGACGTATCCTACAGTGACGTGTTGCCTGATACATCATCACGCAGCGTTACCTTGCGTAGCGGCCATCTTGGATTCACCCAGGGCTGTGTCGGGAAAATATCGGACCAGCTTCAGCGACGCAATGTGTATTTTTATGGTTCCCCATTTTAGATTTTAACGGCTTGTAGTATGTATTGTAGTTATCATACAGTGTTTCTTTAAGGAATCTTACAAGAGGGTTCTTGTGAATGTTCATGGATGTTCTTAGAATGCAATGTTTTCAATGTTACGGTTATTATATTTCTATTGCTCATCACTGCCGGTCGTGGGTTACTTACTCTGGAATAAAACCTGCATTCCTAACCTGCAAACTTGGATTACCTCTCTTATTTATATATACAAGCTTACTACATTTATTGGCGACGTTTTTTTTGTGTGAAAGTTTGTCTACTTCAAACCCACCGACGTGAGCAGATCGAGCAGTGCGACAATTGACTTCATAAAGCACAGATACGGAACCGACTCGAAAATTGTGATTTCATCAATTTCAGAGGATCGTTTTTACTTAAAGAATATTACGCTTCAAAAAACTGTGAGTTAATTTTAATTTTACAATACCTTGGTGTATGCTACAACGGTCCTGGTTACCGTTATTCAAACGCACACCAAATTCATTGCTCGCGACCCGACCCGAGCCAACTGGTCTCGCGCAATACATCACTGCAGCCTGAACGTCTCTCGCGCAGTACGTCTTTGCAGCCTGTGCACACCATGGCAACGCGCATTGTTTCTTGAATGACGCATGCAACGTTAAGCGTCACTGCGCAGGCGGCCATTTTATGAAATTCATTTTTGTCGGATAAACGCGACTAGTGGCATTTCTTGACAATTATTCACGTGTAAAGGAAAGTGAATTAAAGAAAACACAGAAGTCAGTTATAAAGGACTTTCCAAACTAACAAGTAAGAATTTATTTAACTAATTTTCTTCTAAATGGCAACATCAAGCAATAATAACAGTGGGATTGTAGCACCTCCTTCATTTTTAATTGCTCCTGGCAAGCCTCCAACACCATGGCACAAATGGTTACGAGTATTCACCAATTATTTGGAAGCAATAGATGCTTTGGAGTATTCTGCCTCAAGAAAAAGAGCTATTCTGTTTAACCACTTAGGAGACGCAGGACAACAATTATTTGATAATTTGTCTGTAGTTCAAGCTCCACCTGATGATGACACATGGAATGTTTATACTGAGGCTTTAACCCGTCTTGGCAAACAATTTAAAGATGATCCATCAGTCATGGTCGAGAGACATGTTTTCTTTAAAAGGAAACCATCACAGGAGGAGTCCATAGAAGACTATTTAGCGACTTTGCGTGTACTTGCATCAAAATGCGAGTTTGGCACTTATCTAGAAACTGCTCTGCGTGATCAGTTAGTTTTTAATTGTTTCAACAAAAAGATCCAGGAGCGAATTTTGACATGTAAAAATCCAACACTGGATGAAGTTATTGTAATCGCGAAAAGCATCGAGTGTTCAGTGGTTTCCTCAAGAATTTTAGCTGAACATGCCTCTTCTTCAATTGTTTGTAAAGTTTCACAAACATCCAGTGATAATTGTGATGTTAATGTTGTTTCTAACCGCGTGAGTGGTAAAAAAACTTTTGAACAAAAATCCAATGTATTTTGTTACAGGTGCGGTTCAAAATTTCATGTGGGAAACAACCCAAAATGTCCAGCACAAGGTAAAAGATGTTCAAATTGTAAACGTATTGGTCATTTTTCTGCATTATGTCGTTTACCCAGAGATAAAACCAAAGTTAATATGGTATATTCTGAAGAAGAAATTTGTGATGCGTTAAATGTTTCTTCTATATCTTTTATTCAGATTAATGCTCTTTGTGACTTCAGTGTAAAGGGTCCTATATGTAAAACTTCTATTGGTGTACATACTATGCAAGTTATGGCAGATTCTGGATCTCCTATTACCATATTAGATGAAAATACCTTTCAGAGTTCTTGGAACAACAAAAAATTACTCACTACAGATGTTAATCCCAAAGCCTTTGGGGGTTTTGATATAACCATGCGTGGTTATTTCCCTGACAATATTGATTTTAAAGGGAGGGTAATTTTTACTAAAATGTACGTTGCACTTAATGGCAGGGATATTTTGGGTTGGCAGGATCAAGCTAGGCTGGGTATTATTTTAAAACCTGGTCATCCTGAACCTGTCGCCTTAGGAGATCTACCAGTTCTTGCCATCCTTGACTATTGTAATGATCCTATTCTCTGCAATGTATTAGAAAAATACAAAGAGGTGTTTGATGACAGAATTGGTTTGGTAAAAAATTTTGAGCATAACATTAAATTAAAGGATAGGGTTTGTCCTGTTGTCCAGAAGGTGCGTCCCGTGCCTCTATCGGTTAAACAAGATTTGAGGAAGCACATTGAATCTCTTATAGCTCAAGACATTATTTGTCCAGTTGATTCTTCAGAATGGGTTTCTGCTGCCGTAGTAGCACGAAAGTCTTCCGGCGAAATTCGTTTATGTGCAGACCTTAGGGTTCTTAATCGCAACATTGTTATTGATGTGCATCCTTTGCCGAAAATTCATGATATGCTGGCCAACATTGGTAGTAGTAAATATTTTTCTACTATTGATTTGCGCTCAGCATATCATCAAATTCCGTTATCTAAAGAGTCTCAACCACTTACAACCTTTGTGACACCTTTTGGGGTTTATATGTATAAAAGGCTACCTTTCGGACTCACTTCGGCAGCTAGTATCTTTCAAAGATTAATGGATACCATTTTTAATAATTGTCCAGGAATTCAGGCATTTCAAGATGATATTTTGGTGCATTCTGAATCACTGGATCAACATTACATTTTGATGGAATATGTTTTAAAATCTTTACAAAATCATGGTCTTACTGTCAACAAAAAGAAATGCAAATTTTTAGCTAATGAGGTTGATTATTTAGGCCACAATCTATCAAAGGAGGGGATTAAACCTAAATCTTCTTTGTTAGAAGCTATAAAAAAATGCTCCTTGTCCTTTAGACAAAGACTCTTTAAGAGCATTCTTAGGATTGAGTGAATATTATGCTCGTTTTGTCAAGGGCTATGCGCTAATTGTCCAACCGCTCAGAGATCTTTTGAAAAAGCATGCCAAGTATGTTTGGTCCACTGAGTCTCAAGCTACTTTTGATTCCATCAAAAATATGATTCTATCTGCTCCCGCTATCAAACCTTTTTCCCATGGTGTTCAGAGCATCATCACAGTGGATGCTAGTTCTCGGGGACTAGGTGCTGTCCTTAGTCAAATGATTAAAGGTGAAGAATGCACCATTGCATTTGCTTCACGATCTTTGACTTCGGCTGAACTAAATTATAGTACTATTGAACGGGAAGCTTTGGCTTGCTCGTGGTCTGTGGAAAAATTTAGAATGTACATTTGGGGAACTAGATTTCTTTTATACACAGATCATAAGCCTTTAATTTATATGCTTGGGGAAAGTTCCTCTAATAGAGCTTCTTCTAGGTTAATTAGATTGTTGGCACGTCTCCAAGAATTCAATTTTGAAATTAAATATGTGCCAGGTGGTAAAAATATCCGGGCGGATTGTTTATCACGTATACCTTTACCCACACAGGAGTCAGTAAATTCTGATCTGGAGTGTGTTTTTGCAATAGAGGATGCTCTTCAAGGTAATAAGATAACTAAACAAGATTGGTTACATAGTATGGAAAATGATTCTTGCCTACTAAATGTTAAAAGGTTTTTGATTAAAGGTTGGCCTATGGATAGAAGCATGTCCATGGAAGAGAAACATTATGCACAAGTTGCATCAGAGTTGTCAGTTTCTGGTGACATTTTATTCAGACAAGACAAATTTGTCCCGCCTGCTGGTATTAGGCAATCTATTATTTCGGTGGCACATGAGAGTCATCCAGGTGTTACTGGCACTACCAATAAAATTAAGACCACTTATTGGTGGCCTGGAATAGACAATCAAGTAAAGTTGTTCGTCAACCAGTGTCCCCAGTGTTTATGCTCAGATAAACACTGGAAGTTGTCCAATTCACCACTTATACCAGTAGAATGGCCTGAAGCCCCTTGGCAGAAAATTGCCTTGGATTTTTCGGGTCCATTTTCTGTTTTTAATTCTGAATATAAATATTTAATAGTGGCTATTGATTACTTTTCTAAATGGATTTATTTTTCTTTTGTTAAAAATCCGAATTCTGATTCTGTTGTATCCTTTTTAAAGCGTTTATTTGTTATTGATGGTACTCCGCATGAATTAGTTTCCGACAACGGTTCACATTTTGTTTCACAGGATGTGAAGGTGTTTTTAAACAAATTGGATGTTAAGCATACGTTTGTTCCTCTTTACAGTCCTTCATCAAATGGTCTGGTGGAGAGAGCAAACCGTTTGTTAAAAGAAGCTGTTCAAACTGCTTGTACTAATAGTCTGGATATTTCAGAATTTCTTTGTGAGAAAGTATGGAACTATAATTGTACTCCACACAGTACCACAGGAGTTTCTCCTTTTGTTTTACTTCGAGGTAGAATTCCAACCTCTAGGTTAAATCCATCTTGGTTAATGAAAAGTTCTTTGGTCAATGTTGATTTAGCTAAGATTCGTGAACGTGTAAAAATGAAACAAGAATGTTACAAAAATCATTACGATAATCGTATGCATGTTGCAGAAAAGCCACTTATTATAGGTGATTGGGTCATCATAAAAAAACCTGTAAAAATCACCAAGAGTCAATCTAAATTTTCTGCTCCTGTGAAAGTTCTAAAAGTCTCTCGAACAGCAGCTCTCTTGTTTGAAAGGGGTTGGTGGAACAAGAATGTCCTCATTAAGATCACTGACCAGCAAGCAAGGATTATTTCCTCTAACAAGCAGAATTCGGATTTAGTTGATAATTCCAGTTCTGATTGGTTTGGTGTTGGTGAAACTTCAACGATGCCATCTGTTCCTGTTAATTGTTCTACAAATGTCAATCCGGGTTCTTCATCATTAGCTCAGGGAGATTCCAAGAGTGTTACTGCCCTCCCTGCTTTACAACCTGTTTCAAATACCATTGGTGCGGGGGATGATATGGGGGTTGGTCGCAGAATCAGATCAGTCCCTATGAGACTTCATGATTATGTTTTGGATTAGTTTCTTTTTACTTTATGAATTTCTTTTCACTTGTCTGATTGCATTTATCTGTACTTTTTCATGTATTGCTTTTCCTTCACAATTTCTTATGGTATTTATCTTTTGTTTAAGTTTATTTATTAGGGGAAGGATGTGTAGTATGTATTGTAGTTATCATACAGTGTTTCTTTAAGGAATCTTACAAGAGGGTTCTTGTGAATGTTCATGGATGTTCTTAGAATGCAATGTTTTCAATGTTACGGTTATTATATTTCTATTGCTCATCACTGCCGGTCGTGGGTTACTTACTCTGGAATAAAACCTGCATTCCTAACCTGCAAACTTGGATTACCTCTCTTATTTATATATACAAGCTTACTACACGGCTTTAGCCATTTTTGAACTACTATCCAGGCAAACAGGTGAGATAGTCGTGTCATTGTTGACAATTCGCCATTGCTCCCTACTGCATCTTCACCAATACCATTGTACTTATTATTGAAACTGTTGGGAATTTTTTTTTTTATTATTGAGAAGGCACATTATTATCACTGTTAAGTCACAGATAGATAAATCCACATACTAGTTTACTTAGCTGCACATGGAATAAGGTGATCAGGAACCTCAGGAAGTGGAACAAGTTATGGCACAGCTAAGTTTCACAATTAGTCCTCCACATTCATTTTGGGCAACTGGATCCCAATCAAGTAGGAAATGGTTCAAATGGAAGAACTATTTTGTAAATTATATCAAAGCAGTGGATGAGGCTGATAAGATGAAGCCTGATCAGATGAAAAGACTTTTACTTCATTCCTTGGGCCTGTTGGATTGAAGACTTATACTCGTATGCCCAAAATTATCAGCAGTGAAGATATTAATGTATTTGAATCAGCCTTAAAAGACCTAGACAAATACTTTGCCCCCAAAGTCTGCATCAGTTCGGTATGTCACAAGTTTTTCCAAAGGAAACAGCACAAAGAAGAACTTGTAGACGAGTGGGTGGATGATCTAAAAAAATTGGCCATTGACTATAAATTCGGAAATCTACATGACGACTTAATACGTGACCAGGCAGTCATGCATAATAACAATTCTCCTATCCAAGATCGCTTATGGGTCAATGGGGATGCACCATTGGAGTATGTTTTAGCTATTATGAGAAAAGCTGAAATGTCTGGGAGATGTGCCACTGTGATTAAAGATTCTGAAAAAGAATCTGGGAGAGTCTTCAAAGTACAGAACCCAAGTAGAAACCAATACCAACACACCATGAGTCGTGGTCAAAGTCAACCACAGAAGAACATGTGGAGAGAGAAGAAACCGGAGGAAAGAAGGTATTACCATTGTGATAGCAAGGAACACTTGGCCTATAGCAAAAATTGCCCTGCAGCAAGGAAGAAATATAGTATTTGTGGTTTGATTGGGCATTTTAGCAAAATGTGCCGGTGAAGAAATAATAATGTTAAATATGTGTGGGATGAAGAGGATGGTACTGACCGAGATGCAGAAAATGAGAGTGTTGTGTAAAACGTTTTCAGGGAAACTTTGTTTTAAATGTCATTGACAATTCACTAAAGGGAAAGCCTGTATGTGAGATATCTATGGATGGAGTTTCAGTCAACATGTTTGCTGATTCAGGTTCACCCAATACTATTGTAAATGAAGCGGTGTGGAAACAAGAATTAGTAAAAAAAGAATTGGGCGCCAGTTATGCCCCACAGATGTTAATCCGGTAAGAAGATCAATATGTTAGGCTTCAGATGGCTTACATTCCTATTTAAAGGGAGCTCAGCAAGGGGGAAGTTATATGTGGCCAAACTTGGTCCATCAGCGCTTGGCTGGATGGATCAAAAGTAATTAAATATCATCCTTGACCCTACTAGTGAAGAAAAGGTTCTAGTAGTTGATGAAACCAGTAAGTTGGAAGATGTCTTGGTTAAAAAATACGCAGCCGTTTCTGGAAATAATTTAGGGGCTCTCAAGGGGTTCGAACATAATATTGTACTTAAGAAGGATGCTGAACCTAAGGTCCACAAAGCAAGACCTGTTCCTATGTTGATAAGGGACAAAGTTAATAAAGAGTTAGAGGGTTTGATGGCAAAAGGAATGATCAAGGAAGTGGAGAATTTGGAGTGGATTTCTCCAGTGGAGGTAGCGTGCAAAAGCAATGGAAAAATCTGCTTATGCATTGACTTGCACCACCTAAATAATAATATTGTTATTGAGAAATTTCACCTGCCCAAGATCAATGAAATGGTTTCATCACTCAAGGGGGCGACCTGCTTTTCCACCATAGACTTATCAGCAGCTTGCCACCAGGTTATACTCACGCCGAAGTCCAGAAAGCTCACTGCCTTCATTACGCCATTTGGGTGTTACCAATTCAGGCACATGCCCTTCGGCCTTGCCTCGGCTGCTGCAGTCTTTCAACGGTTGATGCACAGACTCTTTGGCAAAATGAGGGGCGTGAGTTTCTTTCAAGATGACATTTTAGTGGCTGCCAGGGGCAAAGGAGAACATGATCATATTTTAAATAATGTGTTGGAAGTATTACAAAGAGTGGGTTTGACTGTTGAACTTAGCAAGTGCAAGTTTGCTCAGAGGAGTGTGTCTTACTTAGGACATATTATAATTGAAGATGGTGTGAAACCCAAGCCCACCTTGATCAATACTGTTGTAGGTTCACCTGCTCCAACTACAAAAGATGAAGTAAGATCCTTTTTAGGCATGGCCGAATATTGTGCCAAGTTTATACCTAACTTTGCCAGCAAGGTGTACAACATACGCTCACTTCTCAAGAAGAATATAAAATTTGAATGGTCGGCTGACTGTGAGGCAAACGTTTCCCTAGTCAAAGCTGACCTAGAAAAAGTGAATGCATTAAGCCGTTTTGACCCAAACTCAGAATGTTTCCTAACTACTGATGCAAGTGACAAAGGACTGTTCTATCGCAAAAAAGGTGTGATGGTTGTGAGAGAATAATCTTATTTGCATCTAGAGCTTTATCCCCAACAGAGAGTAAATGCCGTATTATAGGGAGGGAGGCATAAGCCTGTGCCTGGGCCTTGGAACATTTTTGTGCCTTTCTTTGGGATAAGCCAGTCACCATTCGCACAGAACATCGACCGTTGGTGAGAATTTTAACCCCTGAGGGCAGTGTTGGGGCCTCCGCCAGATTAGCTAGGATCTCCATGAGGATGAAAGAATATGTGTACAAGAACATATATGTGCCTGGCAAGGACAATGTTGTAGCTGATTGCCTGTCGAGATTACCTGTACCATTAGAAGAATATGTGGATGATCCTTGGGTGAATTTTAGTATTGTAATCCAACAAGGAGCTGCAGAGGGAATCTATATGCCAGGCCACCCTCCAATCAGCATATAATCCAACAACAACAAGGGCCTGGCATTTAACCCCCAGGTACAGTCAAACCAGGATTTGGGAGTGCTGTTACGCTCTTCTTTAGCCCAGACCCAAAGGGGCAACAGAGGGGGAGGAATGAGGTGCAGAGGCAGGGCATGCCAGAATCAGGCACAGACATAGCAGATGTTTTCACCCGGGTAACCCGGAGCAGAGGCAGAACCCCGATTTGAATACCATCATAGTTAACTTGTCTGATCATCAATTAACATCGGATGAATGGAGGTTGCTCAATAAAGGCTTTGGGTAAGTCCCTACCCCACGCTATGACCCATTCAAGTGTAGAATTAAGATACAAGAAGCTTTGAGGAAGATAAAAATCAGAAAGTTTTTTGACAACAAGGAACAAGACCCTCCTTCACTTCCCCACTACTCTTCACCATCCTTCTCAGTTTTGTCCACCCAGCTCCTCACTCGGTCCAGAAGTTATAGTGTTTGAAAGGAAAGTGCAGGATGAAATAAAGGTGCTGGAAGAATCACAGAAGCAAAATACTTTCAGCAAATTGAGTCAGTGTGTCTGTCAGGCAGTTAAGTCCCTACAAGATAATGCATCACTGACGATAAAGTCGGCTGACAAAGGTGGGGCGATAGTCCTAAAGAACACTGTGGACTATGAAACTGAAGTTAGGAGGCTATTACAAGACAAGAAAAACACCAACCATTGCCTAGAGACCCAGGTGAGGAACTTCTTGGTGTGATCACAGCCATGGTTGGACAAGCAAAAGAAAAGAAATGGATAACTAGGAAAGAGGCAATTTTTTAAATTAATGTAAAGCCCAGAACACCGGCATTTTACATCCTTCCTAAAATTCATAAGGCTCAACTTCCACCACCAGGACGCCCGGTAGTTTCTGGGATCTCCTCTGTGTTTGAGCCCCTTTTGCAGTTCGCTAATTTCTTCTTAAGAGAGTCAGTGTTGAAACAACCGTCCTATGTCCAGGACACAACAGATATCTTGAATACTATCCAAGATATGGATTTTGACCCGTCACAACAGTTTTTAGTGACGATTGACATTGAATCTCTGTACACTAGCATACCCCAAGAGGTGACACTGGTGGCACCAGTTTGTGCTCTTGGGGCCCAGGAGTGGTTCTATGACACCCCACAGTCCTTTGTGATGCAGTGTATTGAGATTGCCCTTACCCGCAATTACTTCCGCTACAAGAATGACCTTTTTTTGCAGACATTGCGTACATTGATGGGCGCAAATTTTGCGCCCAGTCTGGCCTGCATTAATGTAGGCCAGTTTGAAGAACACCATCTGTACCATTCATCTAACCCCTTCCAGAGTCATATTTGCCTCTGGGAGAGGTATGTTGATGATGTTCTGTATGTAAGGTCAAGTCCTGAGAGCCAGCTCCTTAAATTTTTAGAGTGGCTGAACAGTTGCGATGACTGCTTAAAATTTACATGGAGCATAAGTAATGAAAAGGTAACATATCTTGATCTGGACATTGGAGTGAACAACAACAAGCTCACTTCAAGTGTGCATCAGAAACCGACAGACAAGAACTCATTGCTGCACTACCAATCATTTCACCCTAGAGCATTGAGGGACAACCTCCCGGTGGGGCAATTTCTTTGCTCCTCCACTTGTGATTAACTGCAACAATCTGAAAACCTCACTGAAAGACTGGTGCAACGTGAATATCCTAGGAGGATTGTGAATAGACCCCGTAAGAGGAGGCTCTACTTGAAAGGAACACAAAAGAATCTAATGACTGCTTGCCAGTCGTACTGACTTATGATCCCCTGTTCACAAAGATCCGCCAGGCATTTAGAAAGCATTGGTCTTTATTTGCTACCAATGATTATCAAATGCCGCAACCCAGCTTCGCTTTTAAGCGTGCCCAGAATTTGAAGGACAGGCTTGTCCATACGAGGCCTGTGCAGTAAACATTAAATACATCTATTCTATCTGGGCACCACCGGTGTGGGGGGTGCTCAGTGTGTGAGTTAACAGAGAAAACTACGAGTGTGCAGCTGCAGAAAGGAAGAACGTGGTACCTTAATAGGTTCAGCAATTGCAACTCGATGAATATCATTTACAGATTAACATGCCAATGTAGGCTGCACTATATCGACCTCACAAGCTGAAAAATTTAAGTCAGGGTGCAAGAGCATCTCAGTACCATTAAAACTGGACAATTGACCACTAGATTGGTCCAACACTACCGAGCAAAACAACATAACCACAGAGCAGTGAAATGGGTGGTTTTAAAGAAGATAGTGGATGATTCCAACAACGTGGAGAAAATACTCTCCATGAAAGAGGCTCGCTGGATTTATTTCAAGAAGGCTGTTCAGATTGGCCTTATGACCAATTTGAGTGGAATAAGATCAGTGGACAGTGATTGTAATCATGTAGAATGGTGCTCCTTTGTGGTCAATAATGTTGTGTCTGCTAAAGCTCCACTCCCCTCTCTAATGTGAATACTTTTGTTGGGTCCAATGAAGATGCAAGGCACTTTGTCTGATTACACCTTGATTTAAATGTCCCGCTACGGTCACCGGTCTGGGTTGGCCGTGCCTATATGGTGGTGAGTGGTATTAGGTAAACCTTTTGGGCTTTTCTTAAAGTTTACGAGCATCTCGCTGATGGCAGAAATGAGTGGGGACACATTGATGAATAGTGACGCGATTGCTAGCTTAATATTATCCAGGGGCATTGCTGAATTACCCTGGACTGGCTGGTGAAAGCAGTATGGTGTATCTTTATGGCCACTAGTGCCTTCGACATGTGTTGGTTGGTCAATTTAATAACATTTAAGGCGGACAGTTTTTTGAAAAGTGAACAACAATGTGAAAATGAACATGAACCATAACCGGGCCCTTACTTGCAATCCCAGCGTTTCTAATTTTTAGATGATTTGTGGCATATTTAATAGTGGGTTTTGATGTAGTTACAATATACCTGCACATGCAACTAAACTGGCAGTCTAAGATGGTCGCGTCTTTGGCTATGCGCTGTCTGATCCCCTTTTTGGGAGTCCTTAATGGTGATCATGCGACCGCCGTAGTGATGTGATGCGAAAGGAGAAGGGTCGTGTTCTGTTTTAAATTGAGTAACCACGCAGCTTGGTGAAACGCTGGGACGATTGACCACGGTGAGAGTATGCTGTTTGATTTGTTGTTCACGATTGGATTTTGAGTAAAACTGGAGTGAATACGAGCAGTAAAGCAGCCCGATGGTACTTGTAAGTGTGTAAGCTGTACCGGGGACAAATTCACTAATTAGTGATGGCTTTGTATTAATGACGAGAGGGCTTTGATTTACTTTGCAGTATGACTAAGCGTTACGGATTTGGAAAAGAGACGGATCAGATTGAATCAGGATTCCGGAATAGAAGGGCAAAGGAGAAATATTGTTCTCAGAGCGGGGGCCAGCAGGGCTTATGTAGTTTGTAAAGGCTCAGGGACGGGCAAATATGTTTGGAGACTAATTGTTCTAAGTAAGTGTGATTTCATGTTGTGACATAGCATTGAGCATGGAATAAGGGCTGGGGAGAATTGTATGACCCTGATTTGCACGAATAGAGCACAAATGTTATACAGTCATGAATAAAGTTTATGTGTTGTGTCTGCTTCCACAGATGAAGGTGTGAGCAAGAAAGGTGCTTGTTAAAGGGGGAGAAAAGTATAAATAATATACACCCTTGCAACTTAGTGAGTGCTGGTATGTGGGCCCATGGTTCTCTTCTCACTCGGTAAATATTTACCGAAACCTCAGGATTTGTGGCTACTAATGTAGTACAGTCCATGTTTGCATGATTACCTGTACTGAAGTAACAGAAAGAGATGTGTGGTGTTTCTCTTGATTTACCAGTCGCTGTTGTTTCTTTCTTTGTATGTTTGTCAGTCACTCTTTTTTTATGTACACAGGTCCAAGGAGGTGATTGCTGACCTCAGTTGCCCTGATGAATTTGCTGTTATGTTTGAAAAGGCAATTAAACATGTTGGCCATCCTCAAAATGGGTAGCAACATGCTGTGTTTTTAATATTGGGCCAACTCACGCCGTGGAATAAAAAGTTACGAGTGCGTATGTGAGTTGTATCAATTTTATTTGAGACTTCTTGTGTCTCAATCACTTTAGGGTCTTGCTTTTCTTTTTCAATTTTTTACACCTTTCCCGCACTTGACACATATTTTATTTTATATGAGAAAGTCATTGATGATGATAAGTATGTGGGCAAGCTGGTGAGAACCTGCCAGTATCTCCTCCGGTGGTGCGCACGTGAGATACTTTCTCATTTCCCTACACTTTTTTGCACCTTTCTGTCTTTGTGACACGTGTCCACTTCATTGCTGACTGGTGCTGGTTGAGTGAACTGACTGCTGACTGGTATTTCTCCCTATTTGTAGGACTTTTACAATTATTAATTATCAAGGCACGGGGGATTAGGTCAGAGTTCATGAAAAGAACTACTGAGTTTGGGAAAAGATAAATATATCGCCCTATAAGTAATCTTAAGTATTCATATATATAAATTGATAAAACGTGCCTAACAATGCCAGGCCCTTGTTGTTGGATTATATGAATTTTAGTATTGCCTTCCTTCATGATTTTGGCGCACCAGCAATCGCTGAGGCTGAATGGTTGGAAGAACAGCGTAATGACAAAAAATGTACAAGCGGTGTCAGAACATATCTGCAAAGGCTTGTGTTGGACTTGGCCCTTTTTGCAAGGTCATCCCTAAACTTTTTTGCCTTTCTCCTAGTCTTTTTTATGACATGTGATGAGAAACATGAAGATTTTTTTCCCCCCTGAGGATCCCAGGCGTCAACATAAGAAAAAGCAAGGTATGTGTTTGGCTTCCCATCACCCTCCACCAAAAGTCCGCTAAACTAGAGACAAAAGTAGTAACCATGTTACTGACCCAGGTACTGTTTTTTTGTCTATTTTAAATTCATGTAGGTACAAAAGTCCTGGCGTGAAAAGCACATTCTCCCTGACGAAGACCTTCACAAACAAGCATTGGAAATGCAATAGGTCTCGCAGCATTAGAGTTAGTGCTTTTAGAATTGTTTATGGGTTTTTTGTTGTAAATCTTTAGCATTTTTATTTCTTGTAGCCAATGCTAAAGAATTACAAATCAAAAAAGCCATAAACAATGCGACACGGCGGGAAGGGGAGGGGGCGGAGCACACTCATGTTTTACACACAAATTGCTTATGCTGCAGACATGGAATTACCCCTGGACCAACTGCCAATCGAAAGTGGGCAGTGCATGCTTCTGACTTTCACAACACTGACAGTGTTGTAACTTATGTTTACTTCGCCCTCTGAGACTAGTCAGATCATGTAACAATTTACAAAATGAAACTTTAAACAACCTTTTATAAAGCAATAATATAAGTACCTTGTCTGCAGCTGTGTTAATATTTGCATAGGACTATTGCTATTTGTAGCTTGCCTACACTAAAATGAGTACATGTGCAGTATAATATTTCGTAGAGAAACATAGTTAACAATCACTAAGTTAAATATTGTAACCATTATCTACCGTGAAGTAATTTCCCTACACGTGCCCGTTTGCAAGTTTATACAGCCGAAGCTACAAGACTGGGTTAAATTTGTTTTTCCACCGCCTAACACTTACAGGCCGAGGGGGGCTGTTTTTTTAGAGTTTGGCAGCCGAAGCCTAAGTGCGGGGGAGGGGTGCAAAACAGCTACAATAAAATAAGTCCACTGCTTCAGAAGAGGGAGGGCGGAGAGAATAGGAGCAGCCTGTTTGGACTTTACGTCGTGTTTATTTGATTACTGTTATCGATATTTAATATTAAAAAAACATCCTAATTAGGTAAATAGAAATGTTCCTTTTGGTTACAGTGTTAGCATTGCGACATGTGTATTGTTTGTGTCCCAGATTTGCAAGCATGTACACAGTGATAAAAATATAAAAAGTTACACAAAGCAGGGCGGTATCGTAAAAGTTGGGAAAGCACGTCAGCATTTACTGTAAGATCACAGCTGTTTTGGAAAATGCTGGTTTAAAATGTTAACATGAAAAGAACAGCATTACCTCGCTCGTCCTAGCTAATAGAGGACAAACAGCAGTTGTACACCTCTTTCCGATTAAGTCCTTGAAATTTAAAGCGGGTTAGTGCGATGGGAGAGGGAATCCTAAACATGCAGTCAATTGAATTAAATCTCCGCCTCCAGAGAGGCTTGCCATGGGTCGCGATCATCGGGTACAGTCCAGAGCCTTTGTTAATGTTGCTTGCACATAGAAAGTACACAAAGTAGGTAGATTTACGCAACATTTGCGTTGTTTAAATGCAGTTGTAAACAAAATATCCCACAGAATCGTAAGCAGCAGTTAAATGCCTTTTGTACCCACCCAACATGTTTCAGTACTTACAGAGTCCCTGTAGCACACGTGAGTGTGTGTGTGTATGGTGTGTGTGTGTGTGTGTGTGTGGGGGGGGGGGGGGGGAAGGGGTGGGTTCTTGAAGTCAACTGCATTAAATCCCCACTTCCAGCAAGGAGAGATTACGGGGAAGAAAAACGGGAATCCGGTAGTCAGAAAGCAAGTTAATGTTGTGCCTTCTGAAGACCAGAGTCCCACGAGTGGTGCGCGACTTTGTCAGTGACTAATTCAAGTTGTTCCGCTGTCTGGCACTTCATATTGTAACCATTATCTACCGTGAAGTAATTTCCCTACACGTGCCCGTTTGCAAGTTTATACAGCCGAAGCTACAAGACTGGGTTAAATTTGTTTTTCCACCGCCTAACACTTACAGGCCGAGGGGGGCTGTTTTTTTAGAGTTTGGCAGCCGAAGCCTAAGTGCGGGGGAGGGGTGCAAAACAGCTACAATAAAACAAGTCCACTGCTTCAGAAGAGGGAGGGCGGAGAGAATAGGAGCAGCCTGTTTGGACTTTACGTCGTGTTTATTTGATTACTGTTATCGATATTTAATATTAAAAAAACATCCTAATTAGGTAAATAGAAATGTTCCTTTTGGTTACAGTGTTAGCATTGCGACATGTGTATTGTTTGTGTCCCAGATTTGCAAGCATGTACACAGTGATAAAAATATAAAAAGTTACACAAAGCAGGGCGGTATCGTAAAAGTTGGGAAAGCACGTCAGCATTTACTGTAAGATCACAGCTGTTTTGGAAAATGCTGGTTTAAAATGTTAACATGAAAAGAACAGCATTACCTCGCTCGTCCTAGCTAATAGAGGACAAACAGCAGTTGTACACCTCTTTCCGATTAAGTCCTTGAAATTTAAAGCGGGTTAGTGCGATGGGAGAGGGAATCCTAAACATGCAGTCAATTGAATTAAATCTCCGCCTCCAGAGAGGCTTGCCATGGGTCGCGATCATCGGGTACAGTCCAGAGCCTTTGTTAATGTTGCTTGCACATAGAAAGTACACAAAGTAGGTAGATTTACGCAACATTTGCGTTGTTTAAATGCAGTTGTAAACAAAATATCCCACAGAATCGTAAGCAGCAGTTAAATGCCTTTTGTACCCACCCAACATGTTTCAGTACTTACAGAGTCCCTGTAGCACACGTGAGTGTGTGTGTGTATGGTGTGTGTGTGTGTGTGTGTGTGGGGGGGGGGGGGGAAGGGGTGGGTTCTTGAAGTCAACTGCATTAAATCCCCACTTCCAGCAAGGAGAGATTACGGGGAAGAAAAACGGGAATCCGGTAGTCAGAAAGCAAGTTAATGTTGTGCCTTCTGAAGACCAGAGTCCCACGAGTGGTGCGCGACTTTGTCAGTGACTAATTCAAGTTGTTCCGCTGTCTGGCACTTCAGAGCCATTTGGATAGGGCAAGTAGCATAGCGACGGACTTTAACAAAACGGAGGGAAGAGAGGGGAGGGGGGAGGAGAAATGCGACACGGTGGGAAGGGGAGGGGGCGGAGCGGGTCAAATAAACAAACAAGCGGGAGGGGAGGGGGGAGGAGAAATGCGACACGGCGGGAAGGGGAGGGGGCGGAGCGGGTAAACAAAGACGGACGTGCACGCGCTTTTAAGCTCAATGCGCATGCGCATTGAGCTTAAAAGTCACGGGCACTGCAAGGAATCGCCACGATTCCTTGCAGTGTGGATAAAGAGTAGATAACTCGCAATACTCTCGCCTTGCTCGATGCGCATGCGCATCGACAGGCGAGACCTAAAAAAACATGCCAATAAGAAGGTTGAAACGCGTTGGTTCTTTGGAGAGAGGCTCTCGGCCGAGCCGTATTGGAATTAAGTCCTTAATTGGACCAAACCATTTTTCAAACGAATGGTGTTTACTTCGTGCTCGGAGTAAAATTCCCCTAGACCTCTCATTCGGCAAATAAAAAGTTAGATAGCTTTGAGGCCAGTCTAATATATTACACTGCCTTGATATATGAAAAAAACAATAGGACTTTTCTTTTTCCGAACATGAAGTTTTCGGTGTTGATGTACCTTTGTTTTAATGTATATATGTGTTTCACTGTTGTAATGTACATAATACTTGAGTATTTAATACTGCACTGTATATAATTCACGAGCACACTGAATTCTGTCTGAAAAAAACAGTTTGATCTCCCTTGGTCAATTTTGGGGTCCTGTTGATGGGCCGTGTTGTTTTGCAACTGCTAAAAAAGTAAAAAGAAGTAACTATGTGATACATACAACCCAACGTTAATTAAAAAATCGTTTGGGAAAAGATTTGTTTTTTGTATCTATGTTGTCAGAGGTAATTTGTTCATTGTATTCCTGTTTGTATCTGCAGCACTGGGCTGCGACGTAGGGTTCCCCTGCATTGATGCAGTGTTAAAATAGCTGCTCATTTTGTGGGTGCCCATCAGGATTTGTTTGACAAGCAGGTGCTCACCCCGCATTGAGGAGTTAGTTGATGAGCGGGTGCCCACCCCGCGGTTGAGGTCAGCTGCGGGTGCCCACCCCACCTGGCTGCTGAGAGAAGAGCCGGCGAGATCTGGACACTGCTCGTTTCCTGTCGCAGTTCCCTGGCCCAAGATGTTTTTCCCGGTCAGAGTGGAGTGAGAAGTTCAAGTTCAAGTTAAAAAATTTGTATAGCGCACTACTCACCCAGAGGGTCTCAAGGCGCTTGAGGGAGGGGGGTATGTTACTTATCGAATATCCAGGTTTTTAGTTGTTTTCTGAAGGAGAGGTGGTTCTGTGTAAGGCGGAGGTGGGTGGGGAGAGAATTCCAGGTTTTGGCCGCTAAGTAGGAGAAGGATCTTCCACCCATGGTGGATCTTTGGATGCGTGGAATCGCGGCGAGGGCTTGATTGGACGATCATAGTTGGCGGGTGGGGGTGTAAAAGGACAGGCGCGTGTTGAGGTATTCGGGTCCTAGGTCGTAAAGGGCTCTGTGTGCGTGAGTGAGGAGACGGAACGTTATTCTCTTGTTGACGGGGAGCCAGTGGAGGTCCCTCAGGTGGCCGGAGATGTGAGCTTGGCGGGGGATGTCTAGGATGAGTCGAGCGGAGGCGTTCTGGATGCGTTGGAGTTTTTTCTGTAGTTTGGCTGTGGTTCCGGCGTAAAGGGGGTTTCCGTAGTCCAGTCGGCTTGTGACTAGTGCATGGGTGACCGTCTTTCTTGTTTCGGTGGGGATCCAGCGGAAGATTTTTTTGAGCATACGTAGGGTGTTGAAGCATGATGATGAGACGGCGTTGACTTGTCTGGTCATCGAGAGGGAGGAGTCTAGGATGAAGCCCAGGTTACATGCGTGGTCCGTTGGTTTGGGTGCGTTTCCCAAGGCCGGTGGCCACCATGAGTCGTCCCAAGCGGAGGGGGATGATCCTAAGATGAGGACTTCTGTTTTGTCCAAGTTCAGTTTTAAATGGCTGTTCTTCATCCACTCGGCCACTTCTTTCATCCCATCGTGTAGGTTGGTTTTGGCGGAGTTTGGGTCTTTGGTGAGGGAGAGGATCAGCTGGGTGTCATCTGCGTAGGAGATGATGTTGAGGTTGTGTTGGCGCGCGATGGATGCGATGGGGCTCATGTATACGTTGAAGAGGGTGGGACTGAGTGATGATCCTTGTGGAACGCCGCAGATGACTTCAGTGGCTTCCGATTTGAAAGGGGGGAGGCGGACTCTCTGGGTTCTTCCGGCGAGAAACGAGATGATCCAGTCCAATGCTTTTCCTTGTATTCCGACGTTGCTGAGGCGTTGTATAAGGGTGCTATGACAGACTGTGTCGAAGGCTGCGGAGAGGTCAAGTAGGATGAGAGCAGCTGTTTCTCCATTGTCCAGTAGAGTTCGAATGTCATCTGTTGCTGCTATGAGGACGGTCTCGGTGCTGTGTTTGGATTCGAGGAAGGCGGCGAGCTGGCTGTTGACGGTTTTCTCAATGACTTTGGCCGGGAATGGGAGGAGCGAGATGGAGGCGGTTGTTCTTAAGTTCGGTGGGGCCTGCTGTAGGTTTCTTCAGGAGGGCACTGAGTTCGGTATGTTTCCAGCTTTCCGGGAAGGTGGCGGAGTTGAGGGAGCAGTTGATGACATCGCGGAGATGGGGTGCGATAATGGAGTCTGCTTTGTTGAAAATGTGGTGGGGACATGGGTCGGTTGGCGATCCTGAGTGGATGGAGTTCATCAAGCGGATGGTGTCTTCAGTGGTGATTGGGTTCCAGGTGCAAAGGTTGTTGGTGGGGGGTTTTTGTTCGGAGGTGGGTGGGGTGGGCTGGTCGCCGAAGCTGTTATGTGTGTCAGCGATTTTGTTGTGGAAGAACGAGGCTAGAGAGTCGCAGAGGTCTTGAGAGGGAGTGATGTCGTTGGTGCCGGCGGTGGGGTTGGTAAACTCTCTGACGATGTTGAATAGTTCTTTGCTGTTGTGGGCGTTGTTGTCGAGTTGATCCTTGAATGCTGATTTCTTGGTGGATCTGATCAGTTGGTGGTGTTTGCGGGTGGCGTTCTTGAGGGTGGTCATGTTGTCCGTGGTTGGGTTTTTTCGCCATGTTTTCTCGAGGGTGCGACAGATCTTCTTGGATTTCTTAAGGTCATCATTGAACCAACCAGGGAGCTTTTTTACTACCTTGTTTGATTTGATGGTTTTTCAAGGGAGCTAATTCGACAGCGCTGTGGGTGATCCATTGTGTGAGGTTGATGGCTGCTTGATTTGGGTCCAGTGATTTGGCAGGAGGGTTTTGGTGAAGCAATGTGAAGAGCTGGTCGATGGTAATTTTGTTCCAGTTTCTGCGGGGAATTGGTTGTGGGTGGTTGTAGGTCGTGGTCTTTTTGTAGTTGAAGTGAACACAGCTGTGGTCCGTCCGATGGAGTCCTGTGGCGTGGTTGAAGGAGATGTGTTTGCTGGAGGTGAAGATTGGGTCGAGCGTGTGCCCGGCATAGTGGGTGGGTGTGTCAACAAGTTGTTTGAGTCCGAGATTGGCGAGGTTGTCCAGAAGGGTGGTGGTGTTGCTGTCGTTGTTCTTTTCCAGGTGGAAGTTGAGGTCTCCCAGTAGAATGTATTCCTCGGAGGGAAGGGGGTGTGGGCTGATGAAGTCAGTGATGTCTTCGCTGAATCGTGTGCGGGGTCCTAGTGGCCTGTAGATGAGGGTGCCTCTGAATGTGGTCTTGGGGTCGATGTGAATCTGGAAGTGAAGGTGTTCGGCAGCTGCGAGGGTGTCGTCAGAACTGGTTGTGATTCGGATGGTGTTCTTATGGACGATGGCGATGCCTCCACCTGTTTGGTTGATGCGGTCCTTTCGGATGATCTTGTAGCCATCCGGGATGGCTATGGCGATGTCGGGCGCTGATGAGGCGTTCATCCAGGTTTCTGTAAGAAATGCGACGTCGGGTGATGTGGTGTCTAGTAGGTTCCATAGTTCAGTTGCGTGTTTGTGAACTGAGCGGGTATTGAGCAGGATACACTTCAGGTGGTTTGTTACGGAGCTCTGTTTGGAGTTTGTGGATTTGGTGTGGGTTCTGATGCAGTCGTACTTGCAGAAGTGGCAGGTGAAGGGTCCATGGGAGTGTCCTGGGGCGGATTGGTACCAGTCTGGGAGACGGCCGGGTTGAGTGCTAAGAGGGTTGCGGCGTCGTACGTAATGCGGGAGGAGTGGATTTTGCGGGGACCCGGGGGGTTTGGCGCTGGGCGCGGACGGGCGTAGACGAGCTTACCTTTGGCGCACCTTCGGCGCGCATGGGACGCGTCTGCTGCGCGTGAACGCTGCGCGTAGGCTGTTCTGACATAAGTGGATAGTGGGGGGGGGGGCGGAGCGAGGGAGGAGCAGCTGGGAGGCGGGCGCGGGGTGGAGAGCCGGGCTGGGAGGCACAACAAACAAACAACAAAATGGCAGGATTGGGGCACAACCTTAATAAACGCTATGAAATGGGCAGTCGCACCGGCACAATCAGGCACCAATAGTATAAGCAGGCAAAACGAGCAATACACAATGGAATAATAAGTAAAGAACAGTCTCGCAGTATAGCGCTACGATATCAGTATAATCAGGCACAAATAATTATAGTAAGCAGTGCGAGCAATGCGCAATAGCTCTAAATGGCAATGGGCAGTCTGGCAGTATAGCGCTACAATACCAAATTATTCAGCAGGGAGCAGCGTGGGGAGCGACCGCTTCTGAGGAACTCAGGACGGTCACCATGAGAGCACTGTTTCTTTGTCTGTGGCCCTCTCTTTCCCTGGGACTGCCCTTCTTGTGATCCAGGAGTCGGGCTGCCTAATTCCACTGGTGAGGTGTTCGGGGTCTCCACTCCACATCGGATTGGCTGAAGTTCTTGGACTGGTATCCATGGACGGAGTCCTCTACCCTATGCAGTGGGTGGCCTTTGGCGGGATCACCGTTTGCAATCTGTCCTGTCCATGGAACTTGGTATCTGTAACCGTTTATGTGTATTGCAACGGACTACCGAGTTTCTCTCCTGCTCTCCCATCACCTCCCGTCTAAATCCCGTTCTGTGCTGATGGCGAGTGTGAGGCGGCCATCTTACCCCCATATACTGACCTTCTCGGCTGTTTGCTAGTCTCAGCTCTTTGAGCGAAGTTGTACCCGCTACGCTGCGGCACTGCGACCCCAACCCGGCTGCGGGCTATTCTCCTGACTCGAACTGGGTCTGCCTTTGTTCCAGTCCGGTGGTGATGATCTGGTATTGGGTTCTACACTAGTTGGTGCCTGACTGCAGGATTTGTATTTTAATCTAATTGACTGTCTGCCTAATCTTCCACCCCCTATATTCTATGGAGCAATGGGCATACACCAAATAAACATATGTTAATCTAATTGACTGTCTGCCTAATCTTCCACCCCCTATATTCTATGGAGCAATGGGCATACACCAAATAAACATGTTACGTTTATTTGGTTAATGCCCAGTGCTCGGTTCTTCTCCTTACTTATTATACATTGATGTTTGTTTTTGCTTAGTTGTATCTAGTGCAACTTCCTCACTCTCATCTATGCAAAGCGCTCTAATACCTCCGGGTCTAGCCAGCGCTATATAAAACTCAATAAATAAATAAATTAATAAAGATCTGCACAAAGATCCCAACCATGGCCCGACCCGGAAGCCAGGCAGCCTTGCCTGGTTGTGGGCTGGGCCTGGTTGTGTTTGGAGGAAGCAGGAAGAAGCCGTCCAGAGCATCATGGGCATTCCATCGAAGTCCTGGTCCCAGGAAGGGAGACCGGGCAAAGGGAGACAGGCAGCACTGCACCTGAGGCAAGGCGGGGCTCTTGTGTGGTGAGGAGAGCCCCGTGTGCAGTCTAGAGGAGTCCACCAGATCGCCCGTGAGTGGTGGCGCATTGTGAGAGGCTGGGAGTGGTTCGAGGCACATTGTTGGTGCCTGAGTGGTCCCGCAGGAGAGCCGGCCACTCCAATGGTGGGGACACAATGTTTTCAGGGCCCCAGAGGGAGTCCAGGGGGCGCGTTTGTGCTAGTGCCGGTTTCCTTGCCGCAGCTGCACCGCAAGTACGGGCAGCTGCAATGTTGGGGCAGTTTTGGTTGCATGAGTCCCAGAGTAGGAGCTCATAGGCCGAGTTGGTGTTAGGCCCCATAATTACAGCTGCACCAGCACGGGCAGCTGCCACGTTGGGCGCATTTGTTTTGAAGAGTCCCAGTGGGGGACCCAGGAGGGACAGTAATGCCAGCACCATTCTTGTCCTTTGGGGTCATTTTTGAGATGAAGGTGTAAGATACACTCCCGCCCTGCCCCAGTGCTTTGCGCACTTTGGAGTTTGCTGTATTGGCAGCCAGCCCTGACATTTTGGGACGGAGGGCATTTGAGCCCCAGCGAAAGGCCAGTTGTCCAGGGGGTCAGTTCTATCTTGGTAGGGCGCAAGGCCCTAATGTGATTGCATAATGTAAATCACATTATGCAATCACATTAGGGCCTTGCTTGTGGTGCCTATGACATAATGTGTTTATGTTTAGGATGTTTATGCATAATGTGTTTATGCTGGTGAGACCTAGTGGGTAATGTGTTTAAGCTAATGAGGTTTGGGCCTAATGTGAATATGCCTAATGTCATGCTATGAAGTTTTAGGTTGGTGTCTAATGTGACTGTGATAATGCTTAGATCATTATTGCACCAGTAGTTACTGGTTGTGGTTTATATTTACATACCTGATCTAATGGTTCTGACAGTGGCCCAATTGGCCCTGTCCTGTATATATTCCCCTGTGAATATTGCCTGTGCCAGTTGGCACAGTGTAAATGTGTGATTATGTTTCTAATGTGTTTATGATAATACAAGGGCTATTTTTTTATATAACCTTGTGTGGAGTTCCTTTTGTGATGTGCCGAGTGTGTTGTGCAAATGCTTTACACATTGCCTCTGGGATAAGCCTTCAGCATGTAACTCCCTTGCCCTGACTACACTGGTGGTTTCTGCCTGGCTTAGGCGCAAGCCTTAGACAACCAGAAATCCCATTTCTAACAGCTGGCCTAAGAGAGATAACATAACCGGTGATTTGAAACCTTTTTGGGAGGTGAGAATGGAATTATCAGTGAACAAGGAATTGATCTTGAGAGGTGACAGGATAATTCCACCTAAAACTTTCTGAAAGAAAGTAGTGCAATTGTGCCATGAAGGTCATTGTGGCATAATAAGGACCAAATTGGTGATCAAAGGCATTTTCTGGTGGCCAGGAGTAGACAAGGAGGTAGAGAGAGTTGTATGAGAATGTTCGGTTTGTTGCTCTGCTGACAAATCCTTAAAGATCCTTAACAACCTCCTATGAGTGAGGGTTTTATTCCTAGTCTTCCTTGGGAATTAGTAGCAGTGGATATTTTTGGACCGGTTGGTGAATACAAAGAATATGGTTTGGTTGCTATTGATCTATTTTCTAAATGGCCTGTTGTAGACATTGTGGAAAAAGTGGACACGAATACTGTTCTTGAATTTCTAGACAAACTGTTTGTCATGGAAGGCTTACCAATTAGCATTTTAAGTGACAAAGGAGGGCAATTCACTTCAAGAAATGCTAGAGATTATTTTGAGAGGAGTTGGATTAAGCACAAGACCATTTCTCTGTACAAACCAAGTGGCAATGGTACTGTGGAGCACTATAACCGCGTGTTGAAAGGTGTAATCCAAGCGGCTTTGAGCAAACAGATGGATTGGAAACTGGAGATTCAAAAAGCTATTTGGGCATACAGGGTGACTACTCACACTGCCACTGGTTTATCTCCTTTTGTTATGCTGAGGGGCAGGAACGCCAGAAGCAAATTTAGTCCCAGTTGGCTTTTGGAAGGTAGAGTGGAGCAATGGTCTCCCACTGATGTTAAAAACAATTTGGAGTTGGTACATAAGAAAAGTAAGGAGTATTACGATGAATGTCATGGTACTAAAGTTGTCCCAGTTGCGGTGAGTGACTGGGTCCGTATTAAGTCCGTAATAAAAGATCTATTAAAGTCCCTAAGGGTGAGAATCAGTTTGAAGCACCACAAGAGGTAGTAGAGGTTCTTTGTAATGCGGTCAAACTGAAGGATGGAAGAGTTTGGAACCTTAAAAGTGTTGCCTTCGACTTGGAACATAAATTAGGTGTTCCATTCAATGTAGTCCCATCCCATAAAGATTGGTCGAACATTGAGTGGGTGGAAGAATATTTTGATCATAGCACTGACCAATCTGGGTTGGTTTCTGATGATGTTCATGATATTGAACCGATGGAGGGTAACCAGGGTGCTGCGGAATTTAGGCAACTAGTCCAGGAGGACACTCTCGTCCCAGAGGAAGTTTTGTTTGGAAGGAGTGAGGAGGGGCATTCGGGCACCATTGAAGCTGTTGGGGGAAATGTGAATACGGGCGACATTGGTAAGAGAAAAAAGTTCTTCCCCGGTGGTTGAAAGAATATGAAATGTAACTTGTGTTCATTTTCCTCGCTCTCTTACTGTTGATTTTTAAACTCCTTATTGTTCATCACTCTACTGTGTTATTTTTCCTTTGCATTGTAAGGAGGGGGTATGTGTTGTATTGTACCTTCTTCTGTTATGCATTGTATTTTCCAATGAATGTACTTTGGAGCAAGGGGCAGAGCGAGGCATGGAATGCTCTTGCTGTTCCTTCACGTGTTCCAGTCCAGGGCATCAGTTGTTACCGGTGTCCTGGAGTGGAAGCTGTGCCGCCTGGCTCTTGCCTGTTTCCTTCTGCCTATCTACAATAAAGCTTTGGATTACATACAGCGTTTCACCTTTATTATACTAATGTATCTGCTTGTGAAGGTTAATCCCATCGGATGGTCATTTGCCAAACTTGACAATTGTCAGTTGACATGACAACACATAGCCCTAAATAGATCGTAATAACTGTGTAATGAATGAAATGTATATGATAAATTTAAAACATGATTTCATACCTCGTCCCCTTACATCTGGAAGAGTGTTTTCGGAGCAATGGAAAACTAGATTTCAAATTATAAGAACTCCATATTCTTGCCGTTGCCTGCCCTGTAACCAAAGGCACAAAATACAAGCACTTGTGTGGTTCTAGGCCCAAAGTAAAATTGCCATATTTTGAAAGGGATGTTGAAACTGTAATGCTTGCTCCTATAAAGCACACATTTTGTATGACCTATGTCTCTTGTCACCTGGCATGGCAGCTGCAGTCTTCTTATAAAACATTAATTGGTGACTTAGCAGAAAACCGTGAAAGTTTTGTTAGCAGTTATATATTGTGCAGGATGTTGAGCCGATGCCGAGAGGGAAGCCAGGTTTGAGTGTCGGAATAACATGAAGAAATATGTCAGCTAGTGGAGGAATATTCTGAGAGCAGGACACAGGTTCAGTAATATAGTCTTCCATTTATTTTTTGCAGTTATTCTTGCTTTTCAATCTTTCAAGTTTTATATTGTGTTGAGTGTTGAGAAAGCGCCACGAGTGGAGGCAGTTTTGAGTCGGCTCAACATCATGTATAAAAAGAAGGCACCAATTTATTTTTTATGTTGCAAGAAAACTGCAACATTGCTGCCATTGAAGAGAGGTTCTTGCCTGGAACTCTATCCCTCCTTGGAGGTCTGACTTGCTTAGGAAACCAGAAATTCTATGAAATATTTTGGGAGTTTTCCTTTATAAATACCATTAAGAACAGTATTTTTGGTCCATTTATCAGAGAAGTAGTGCTGAAAATTGCACTAGCATGCATCAGTTTTTAAAAATAAATTTTCATGGGGAGATCCCCCCACCTTCCCATCCCCTAGATACAGCAGGCTTGCTTGTGCAACAATTGCTCTTACACCTCGCCGCTTTCAAATTCTACCAGCTGCCACTGTTCTCAAGGCTCCCTGATGCCACCAATTTAATTTGCATTATTTATTCAAACTCTATCTGATGTTAATATGTAAGTCAGAAAAGACACTGCCTCAATGGAGACTAATCTAATTAAATTATATCATTCTGACGGAGCTCTGTTCACAAATAACTACTATTTAATTTTTTTCTTACCTTTTTTTGTTCATATTCCTGCAATCTTTATCAAAGTTTTTTTTCTTTAAGGGGAAATCATGCTATTTAGTGTAACTTAATTTAATTCCTTATATGCCAAAATCAGTCTGATTTAAACATCTGATCAATTTTTTTAAATAACAGCATTTTTTTTAGATTTTTGAAATTCTCTACCAATAATTAGGAATCTACTCTCCAGGCCGGTGTGGCCCTGCCCAGACACTATGTTAATTTTCTGGTCAAAAGATGGGATGGAATTTCAGTCTGTATAATGGGTGGGTTATTGAATTCAGGCCTCTTGAAAGATTTATCACAGATCTAAAAGTAATGTAAACGTGTCGCTCTTCTGGTATTTTCTGCTGAGAGGACTGTTTTATACTCTCTCTAGTGCAGATACAGTTCACACGACTACTGTAGTTGTGGGAATTGTATAAGCCTATCACTAGTATGTCCACCTTAGCTACTTGTTTACTAAACACAATACCTCAAATATTACAGAAATGGAAAGAGGAATTTGAGATTTAACTAACCAACTTTGTACACCCGAGACTATGTGTCCTTAATTTTTCCATTTGTAGGTAGTAATCCTAGAAGTATGTAGTTTTTGCATGAGGTTTTTATATCATACTCTAAAATATTTACATTGTGTTGATAATAATATCTCGAATGCACGCCCTATATGTTTAGACACAGTAAGTCGTGGTTGCATATTTATTTTATTCTTAGCCACTTGATTAATCACTGGAAGGCCAGCTATCAATCTGAATTTGTTTGTACCAGTAAAGTTATTGTTTCCCTTTGAAAAAATAACGTTGTTAGTTCTTGTAGAAGGTAAAACACTGTCCCAAAGGCAAGAGCTCAAACCCTTCATTTTCATAGTACTGTTCTAAAGCGTAGTCCATAGCAACTGCAAGGCGTACTGTCATCATGCTCAGAATTTACCACTACTAAGGTTTACAAAAATATGACTCCTACATAATGAGTTTACTGAGCACAAGTAACATTTTGTTCCTTTTCAGTCACAAGTCAAATATTTAGCATTGAACAATCAGCATTCTACGGGCTTAGGGCCGGATGTACCATACATAGTTGTTTTATCTTTCTCTAAAGGGATTTCTGATTCGTTTTTAGCTGCTTTATATAAATCACTTTCCACTTTTTTCAACTGCAACATGTAACTTTTATTATTATAAAACATAATAAAAATGATGTTAAAAAAAGGAGCACTATACCAGTTTATGCCTCAGACTAAACCTACCCAGGACGGGCATTGAAAAACAGCTAAATGTCTGCCCATGTAAATTAGGCAGGTGGTGATACAGCCAAACCACCCATGGCCCAAACTCCAATGAGCCCTGGAAGGAGTTTGACCATGGCAGAGACAGAGTAGTCTCCAGCGTCATCAATGTCCCACCCAATTTTAAATCATGTGGGTGGACCATAGTATCGGCGGGGAGGAAATACAACAGGCCCTATAGTTTTAGACAGCTGTGGGCCCGTGACTGCCTAAATTAAATGTCAGAGCGCACCTACTCATGCATGCTTTATTCTTTCTTGGAGTGCTCCAAAATCACAATATTCAATAAAGTTCATACAAGAGGTATTTCAGAAAGCAGCTTCTGAAAACAGGAAACATTGTTTTTGATGCCAGTTGAAGAGCCCGCCTGGCTGAGAGCAATGCAGGTGTGCTTTTGTGAAACCCTGCGTGGAAACCATGAGAGGATTTCTTTGCTGGAAATTAATGTTGTAGTTTCATGTCATTTGAAAGCATAATTCAAGGGCTGTTCTAGCATCAATTATGTTGCTTGTTGCATTTTTCATTTTGTGTCCTGGAGAGACTAGGCCAAGGAGCAGCAGTGCTAAATAGTTATTTGTTTTTTTGGTACAAGAGTAACTTACTTCATTATGATATAACAAACCCACTTTTCAGTCAGTATGTGATATGTTCACTGCTAATACACTGGAAAACGAATTTCACTTAAAATCTCGAGATCTGCTTTTCTTTGTAGCTAGTTTCAAACTCTGGAAACTATGCGGAGTAATAAATAGTTACATAAATAGAAGACATTATACAGGGATGTTATGCATATTTTACTGATGCTAATACTCCGCACAAGGGGAGATTCTTTGAAGTAGCCTTTTTCCCTTTTCAAATCCCCTCCCACAACAACTGCAGGATTCAGCAACTATGAACTGTTCAATATATGCAAAGTAACAAAGGTTCATAGTACTGCCTTCTTAACTGTATTCTGTAATAATAATAAAAAGTGTTGTTTTCTACACAGTCTTTGGGAACGGGAAACATCATTTACCACGAAGGCATTACCACTACTCACGTTTACCACGTGACACTTACCACGCAGGGTGCCTTCCACGCAGGGTACCTTCCACGACGTCTTTACCACGGGCTAGGGGGGATTTAAGTCGATCTGCGTGGGCATGGGGGGGCAGAGGGAGGGGGGGGGCTCGGAGGGGGGCTGGGGGGGTCTCCCCCCCCAAAAATAACAAGCAGGTTACTTTAACAAAAAAACGAACATAAATTTAAAAGAAAGAGGAAAGAGCCTCCCCCAAAGACGTGCCGTGTACGTCAAAAAAGCAGTCCTTTTTTTATTTTGGTATACGTGTTTTGACGCTTGTTTCAAAGGAGGATGGAAGTAAGGGCTCGTGGAGAAAGACGTGAAGGTAAGACGTTGCAACGCGTAGTAAAATGCTACGTTGTAAATACCAGCGTGGTAAAGCCACTTGCGAGGTAAAATTCGCGTGGTAAAGCCATGCGTGGTAACTGAAATCGTGGTATAATCATATATTCTTTGGGAACAGCAGCTGCGTCGGTGGCTAGTTCAGGTCCACATCAGCCTATGTCACCCCGATGAAAGGCATGTCGTCCCGGTAACACTGAAGGTCCGCCTACAGCCCTGCTCACAGTGGCTTGCAAATTTGTTAAAAGTGAAGATCTGAAACTATATGAACTACCACATTTTTGTTTCTGAGGGACGGGGGAGAAATGGGATTTTGTGAATGAAGTTGAGAAAAAAGAGAAAGCATCTCAAAGCTCTGGGGTGATACTGATTGCAGCTGAGTGAAGACCGAGTGAAGACTGAGCCCTTCCTCCAGAGATAACACAGACACAGTTAAATCCACGTCAGTGTTTAATCCTGCAGCATGGCCCAATTTATCAAAATCTTTATCGACTAGTTACTGATTCCATCTTCCTCCAAGTTTCTTTTAAAAGTGTCTCACCTCTGTTTTCATGTGCACGTTGGCATAAAGCGCCCAAAAAAGTTAGATATAATGATATCTGAGCGCTGCAGGTGCAAGTAAGTTCTCCTCCATTTTACCCAGCAGTCCTCCTTTACGTATGTGTCCCCTGAGTCCTCCGATATTTATTTCAATTTATTTTCCATGCAGACGAGAGATACAGTGCAGTAGCTAATCCATCTTATTTTTCAACACATTTTGATGTTCTTTCTAGTCGGGCACATTGACCACAAGGGGCATATTATCAAGGACCGGTGTTAAAATTATCACCGTTTTCTCGGCAGGAAACTGCCGATAAAACGGCGATAATGGGCTTGATAATACACCCTTGTTAATTCCCATAGAAGCCCATGTTCTGGTGTTAACATGGGCTTCTATGGGAATTAACAAGGGGTTTTATCAAGCCCATTATCGCCGTTTTATCGGCAGTTTCCTGCCGAGAAAATGGCGATAATTTTAACACCGGTACTTGATAATATGTCCCCAAGTTCGTTTTGTTATTCTTTCGCCTGTGACGTCAGTTGTGTCATAACTTATGTTATTGTGTTTGCTTTTACAGTCAAAACTGGGGTACCTCACCTTGGTACTGTGTACCGGCCACGCCCTCATCTTCGGCTGGAACAAGTTCCTCAACGCTTCTCAGTACAAGTGGTACCTCCCACCGCCCTATATGATCTCTCTGGTCATTCCATGCATTGTGCTGGCCTTCAAACTGATCCTGATCACCCCCTGCCTGGACAGAACCATAACACGAATCCGTCAAGGGTGGGAAAGAAGTTCCAAGTCTCCAAAAATGGCACAACATGAAAATGGCGAAACAGAAATGAAAGCCATGGTTTGACCCAAGTGCCTGTTCTCTACTCTGTTTGCAGGTCTCAATTTTTTTTTTACGAGGCTGTAAAAAGAAATTCATTAAAGAAGGGATTTACTGTTTTGATACATTTTACATGTAGCTAATATTCCAAAGTTAAGTTGTAAAATGTATTCTTGTGCAGGCTTGTAATCACCTGGTATTATGTATTAATTTTGTAATAAATTGTATTTTATAGTTACTTTGGTCCCGTAGAGAAGCATCATTGAGGTCTGAAGTATTGCGGTCTCAGTCAGAGGGTCAAAAGTTTGCAACAGTGTCCAAAGACTCAGACTTGATTTAGAGTTTGGTAACTACCCCTATACAAGGGTACAGACTCTAAATAGAGGGTGGGGCACCCACCAGTTACTGGTAGGTGTCCTGAAGCCACCTTACTTTTGATCAAGCACTTGGTTTACTGTAAAATATTTCTGTTCTTCATTTAATTGTACTCTGTATCCCCTATGTTACTGCAGTCTTGTTAATTATATGATGTATGCATGTCTTGTTGTTTATTGCGCTTGGAAGCCCAGCTCCTGTCTTTTGTTCGCACTTTACAAATATTAGTATTAAACGTATTACCCAATGTCTTCCTTATTTTTTAAAAGCATCCTAAATAGCTTAATTTAAGATCAAGCCCCATTTGACTATTTGCTTGTCACAGTCAAACACACATATGGATAGGAGACAATTATAATCGCGTTGCTATACTTTATTCAATATATTGAGCCCACTAAACACTTAGGGGCAGATTAAATTAAATGCGGGGTTTTGCCTGATCAGGATTCGTGCATCCCTTTGAATGAGTGATGTAGTTTGGAGGCCTATCCTACTTCAGTTCATGACAGAGAACGGTGCAGTAACCAAGCAATTATTTCTGCTTCACTTTAAAACAGATGCATAGGTGCTTCTGTTCTTCCAAGCACTGCTTGACATGGAGAGGAATCCAACTCCATTTTGGAGGCACTTCTAGCTACTCCAAGTCAGAGCTTACAGATGCTTTGAGGGTTTAGAAATTGCACCAGATGTTTGTGCACTGGAAAAGCAAACTGTATTTGTGTGGCAGCGGGCCCTTATTTGTGGGTACATGGATGTTCACTAAGAAATCTAACCCCAGGCATTGACTCCACAGTTTGCAAAAACCTTTTGTTTGTGAACCCAATATGTTCCTCAAGAGACCATTGATAAAAGCTGTGTTCAGAACCTGTCTGACCGAAACTCAAAGATAATAGAGGGATCTTTACATAGGCCACCTGCTAAAGAGGGTGATACCAGCAGTCTTAGCCACCTATAGGCTCTTTTGTGGTACAGAAGGCACACAAAGAATGTGGTCCAATCAAAGTATCTCTCTTGAAAATGGCTACTGTTGAATTTACGTATCATTTAGCAGTGCTGCGCTGAGCCCCTTCTTTCAACACTCTACATTAGTGAGTAGATTCATGGACTGTGTGGAGAAATTTAAAGGGACCATCCAGTGAATTATGTCACAATAGGTCTCAAAGCCCCAGCTGCATAAAAAAAGCAGCATTCTAGAATGTTTATTGTTGGTGATTTTTTGAGAAGCAGGGATGCTCAAAGAGAAGGCACCTTTAACTTGGACCCAGAAGAAGACCAGGCAAACAAACCTGATGTTAAAGGTGTGATGTGTGTTTATCAAAGAAAGTAAAAATATTCCCATACATTATGTTATATTAATAAAAGTTTACAAAGTGCTTTCCTCCACCAATTTGGCCTCTGGATACCTTCATATTGGCGCTTGTTTTCTATTTGTATCATTTCAACCATCAGTAATATGGTGCCTTTATAGATGTGTTGTAGGCATATAATAGTGTTAAGTGTGGTTTGGTGTGTGTAGCCTCTGCACTAGTCACACTCGTGCACTAGAGTCTCGAGCGTGAACTTTGTTGTAATGAGAGGAGCAGGACTGAATGGAAGGACTGCTTCTGATAGGCATCTTGATCTGCATCGTAGTACTCACACGCTTCCATGTTATTGAAGGAGTATTCACTTGTTAAAACAGAGGTTAGTAATTATGGTTCTTCCTTTTGGGGAACACCACAGACAGCAATAAGACAAGCACACTCTTGCCCTCTTGCCTCTACTATCTCCTCTGAGTGACCAGTGCTCCATCCACCATAAATCACGAGCATTGGTCAGTACAGATGTTACCTTATTTGACACAGCACCATATATTGATCAATCAATCAATCAGGATTTGTATAGTGTGTCTGCTTTACCCCTGAGGGTCGCGAGGTGCTGTGGGGTAATGCTGCAGAATCATGCTGCCTGTTCTTATTGGAGGAACATCCAGGTCTTGAGGCCCTTCCTGAACTGTTATAGCAATGGTGAGGCTCTGAGGTGCAGGGGGAGGGTGTTCCAGGTCTTAGCCGCCGGATGGGAGAAGGATCGGCCTCCGCTTTTTGCCTGCCAGATGCACTAGGTAGCTGCTAGGGAGAGGTAACCAGAACGGAATTCCCTGGTAGGTTAGTGGAAATTCACTCATTTGTTGAGTTATGTGGTCCTTCATTGTGTAGCACCTTGAAAGCACGGGTGAGTAGCTTGAACTGGTGTTTCTTCTTGACTAGTAGCCAATGGAGTTTCCTGAGCTGAGGGGTGATGTGCATCTGTCTGAGGAGGGTGAGGATGAGTCTGGCTGCTGTGTTCTGGATGGTCTGGAGATTCCTCATGAGTTGGGTGGTGATTCCTTTGTAGTGGGAGGTGTGTTATGTTCCTTATAGGTACCCTAATATAGGCCGAGGTAATATCATACACCTTCACCTACATTACCTCCCTTACACTACACAGTAACAAGCCTTTAAGGATTGAACCTTTACCTAGTTCTAGTCCTGAGCGCAGGAGGGGAGTTTTTCCCTGAGCAATCCTATAACTTCATCAATAGACTCACACAGTATGAATGGAAACCAGGCAGACGCTACACCACCTGTATAATATCTACGTACAAGATTCATCCCATACGCCATCCTCAAATCCAACACTGGCTTATACAAGAAACAAGGGACAAAGGAACCCTAGAAACTTTCTGTATAAATACAGCACATCTTACTAGGGTTAAAGAGAGGAGACCGAGATTTCCCAGCGACACACTGACCAGAGACGGTGAGGCTCCTGTATGCAGATGCTCCTACTGATAGTGGTCTAACACATCCCTCGCGGGGTGTCCAACGCAAGACCAGGACGGTGTCCCACACTCTTTCACTTCAGGTAATGGGGTTAGACTAAATCCTAGAGGGATTCTTGGCTTCACACTTACTCACATGCTAGGTACATCTAGATAGGCATTGTAGGAGTACGCGCCCTCTTTTTATCATGCATTTTAAATTTATGTATGTATTTCTGATTATTGTAGGATGGTAGAACTGTGCTATTTTTTTATTTTCACTGTACTGCTAATAATATATATCTGCTATTGTCTAGCGGTTGTTGCAGCACATCTATTCTACACATAGATGAACAACTGTGCAATACATTCTTATTGTAACACGCCAACTGTTTCTTCTGTGTAAACTCTCTGAGATCGAATAAGTGAGCATGAGTGACTGAGCAAAAGATAGAACATTGTTTCCACGATTCTGAGGGATCAGGGTTGTCATGTTCTGAGGTTGCCAGAAACTATTCTCTCCCCAATAAGAGGAGATTCTGGTGGCACTGTCAGCTAGCTAATGCAAACAGGTTAACATTCTCAGTGGAGATGCTTGGAACTAGTCTGCCACCAAACCCACAGTTTATTTTATCAGAATGCACAGATTCTGTATAATAATATATAGGAACTACACAACAGTTGAAGAGTCGATTCTGCTGGTGGCGAGAAAGTGTGTGACAGTTCGCCTAGTGTTGGGTGTGAGCCATTTGAAGACCTTCTAGAGTTTTCAGAAGTGGGAGGAAGCAATCAGAGGAGACAGTGCTAACCTGCTTCTTCAGGGCTAGCTGGCTGTGGAAGAATGATGCAGAAGCTGCTGGCGTGTTTGGTGGGTTTGGGGATAGGGCCGAGCTCAGGTGGCCACCATTCGTTCTTCCACAGGATGTCCTTGCCTTTCCCAAAGATGAGAACGTCTGTCTTGTCTGTGTTGAGTTTGAGACAGTTGTTGTTCATCCAGAACAGCTGAATCCTTTATACTTCTTAGGAACCTGTCTTTGATGGTTGTTGGGTCGTTTGTCAGGGAGAGGATGCGTTGGGTGTCATTGGCATAGGAGATGATGTTGAGTCTGTTACTTCTGATGATGTTGGCCAGGGGTGTCATGTATACATGAGGGTTGGGCTGAGGGATGAACCTGGAGGTATTCTGCAGGTGATGTTTTTAGGCCGAGAGGAGTAGAGAGGGAAGATGATCTTCAGCGTCCTTCCTGTGAGGTAGGAAGCAATCCACTTGAGGGCTGCTCTTTGGTTTTCAATCTGGTGGAGTCTATTGATCAGTGTGTGGTGGGATACGGACAGTGTTAAAGGCTGCTGAGAGGTCGAGGAGGATGAGGGTTGCTGTTACTCTTTGGTCTAGCAGCATTCTGATGTTGTCCATGGCTGTGATTAGAGCTGTCTCGTTGCTGTTGTTTGCTCTGAAGCTGGCTTGGGAGGGGTCCAGAAGGTTGTGGTTCTTCAGATGTCTGGTTAGCTGGATGTTGATAGCTTTTCTCGATGACCTTGTCTGGGAAGTAGAGCAGGGAGATGGGTCAGTAGTTCTTGGGATCGCCTGGGTCAGAGGATGGCTTCTTCTATAAAGGCTTCACGTCGGCATGTTTCCATTTCTGGGTTAAGTGGGCTGTGGTGATAGAGGAGCTGAGAACCTTGGTGGGTTTTTTGCTGATGGGTTGATTGCCAAGGTTGAAAGTGTGGTGGGGCCAGGGTCTGCTGGTGCCTAAGGAGTGGATGGATCACATTATAAATGCTGTTTCTGTCTTGGTGAGGGTGTTCCACGAGGTGAGCTAGTGTGGGAGGGTGTTGGTTGGTGTGAGGAGGTTGATGTCATCCTTGGTGGGGGTAGGGGTGTGAAGTCTTAGTAGATAATGTTGATTTTGTTGTGGAAAAAGTCAGAGAGGAAGTCGCAGAGGGCTTGAGAGGATGTGATGGTGTTTTTGGATGCCGAGGGGTTGGTGAACATCTTGACTATGTAGAACAGTTCCTTGCTGAATTTGGAGCTGTCAATGATGTGGGTGGTCTTTTTGGTGTTTTCCAGAAGGTAGTGGGAACAGTTGAGGGCATCTTTGAATCATTTTCAGTTCTCAAGGGTCTTACTGGCATGCCATCTTCTTTCCTTCTGTTTTCAGTTGCATGTCTGGGTTTACAGTCCTGCCATGAACCAATTGGGGTGTTGTGTTAATTTCTTGGGGTTGGTGGGTTTCCTTGGTAGTTCGTCAGCTCTTTCCATGATCTGCAAAGTTTTCAGACTCTTGTTCTATGTCTTCAGTGATGGTGGGTAGGCGTGAGTTGAGGGCGTTGGTCCATCGTTGCTCTGATGCCTTTGACCAGCTGCATCGTGTTTCGCTGGTAGTGGAGACGGGTGTGTTGGGTGGTTCCAAGGTGGTGAAATAGATGCAGTGGTGATCAGTCCAGGTGAGGTGGGAGTATGTTGCTTGCTGGATGAGAAGATGGGTTCCAGTGTGTGTCCTGTGGTGTGAGTGGGGTTGGTGAGAAGCTGCTTGAGTCTGAGGTTAAAGCGATACCAAAGGGAATGATGGACGGAGCGCTGGAGCAAATCAAACACTCACCCCAGTCAACTGATCTGGGTTTAATCCATCATCATTCTTTACCTCACTCCACCACCCCAGTTCAGACATGGCCATATGCATCGCTTTGGTATTGCTTTGTTCACCCTAAGTTGGCAGGGTATGCCCAGACATGGGTCCCTTGCTCACTTTGCCACTGGATTCAAGATAGCCTGGCTGATGAGGGTTATGAACCTGAAACCGGTCCCAGGATGCTTGTTTCCGGTCCAGGGAAGACATGGCTTGGCAGTTCGGGCTGGACTGTTCCCATGAGGCACAGGGTCAGACTAATTTACATATGTCCATGTCTGAACTGGGGTGGTGGAGTGAGCTAAAAAATGATGATGGATTAAACCCAGATCAGTTGACTGCGGGTGAGTGTTTGATTTGCTCAAACGCTCCGTCCATCATCCCCCTTGGTATTGCTTTGTTCACCCTAAGTTGGCAGGGTATGCCCAGACATGGGTCCCTTGCTCACTTTGCCACTGGATTCAAGATAGTCTGGCTGATGAGGGTTATGAACCCGAAACCGGTCCCAGGATGTGTGTTTCCGGTCCAGGGAAGAAATGGCTTGGCAGTTCGGGCTGGACTGTTCCCATGAGGCACAGGGTCAGACTGATTTGTATATGGCCATGTTACAATTGGCAGTTCATCGTGACGTTTACTCGCCCAGTTCATCTTACCCCCTGCCAGGTAATTCCGTTAGTGATAGGCTAGTTCCTGGGCCCACATTCCTGAGCCTGGGATGATTCGATGGATTTGAAGATTTTATGTCCCCGTTCCTGACCCGCAACCCAAGAGTGGCTACTTAAAGACACAAAGGAACGGTAGTGGTGGACGTGGCAATGTCCAGCCAGAAAGAATGTGGGGTTTATCCAAGTTGCTGTGACGAAAACTGCACCTGGGGCATGGGTTGTGATGGTGTTTCAGATTTCTGTGGTGTGTTTTCCAAGTGAGAATGCATTGATTAGCAGGCAGTGGATCTTTCCTGATTTGTTTTTTGTTTGCGGGTGCGTGTGAGACACAGGGCCAGATGTAGGTCGGTCGGTAACGGCCGAAAATCGGTATTTTCGGCCGTTACCGACCGGTATTTCAGAAATGGTATGTAGGGGCATTATTTTACAGAATCGGTAAATTTACCGATTCGGTAAATTTACTGATTCTGTAAAATACCGAATCGGTATTTTTACCGATTCAGTAAATCTGAAATGTAGGTGGGACTCTTCTGAGTCCCACAAGCCTTACCGAATCGGTATTTTACCATCAAATCCAATTTGATGGTAAAATACCGATTCCGGTGTGCATGCACATGTGTGCATGCACACCTATGCCATATGACAGGCAGACCTGCCCTTAGGGCATGTATGCCTTCCACATGGCACCCGAGCCTGTTTTGGGGGGGCCAGAGGGTGTCAAAGTGACACCCCCTGCACCCTTGTGAAAGTCGGTATTTACCGATTCGGTAAATACCGAATCGGTAATGCCCGTTCATTCCTATGGGCCTCAAAGCCCATAGGAATGAATGGGCATTACCGATTCGGTATTTACCGAATCGGTAAATACCGAATTGTTCCGATTCGGTATTCCAGCACATCTGGAATACCTACATCTCCACCCCTCTGATTTACCGATTCTTAATTACCGAATCGGTAAAATTCGGTAATTAAGAATCGGTAAATCAATTCTACCTACATCTGGCCCACAGTGTGGCTGATTAGATAGGCAGAGGTGGTATACTCTGTGATGCAGGAGAAGCAGCCATTCTGGCAGGAGAAAGGGCCTTTGGTGGTCCTGGGGGAGGCATATGTGCAGTTGTTGCTGTCCTGGCTCATAGTTTGTCCAAGGTGAGGCAGTGGCGGTCCATATGGGTTAGGGTTGTGGCACTGGGTGTCATCCAGGTGCACCCACAGCGGCCTCCGTGCCATAGGGAGCTGGGTGCTGGAGAGAGGGGGAGGGAAGGAGTGGTAGTGGCGTCCGCAGGGGGAGGCACCATACCGGCTGACGGGGGAGCAGGCACAGAGTACCTCTTACCCATGGGGTAACAGCATGTGGAGCGCCGGTGGTGCTGTGGGCAGAAATGATAAAATACATGTTAGAAAGATGAAAAGATATGAAATGGACATAATGTAATTGTTGTACACAATGTTATTTGTTATTTCAGATATCTATACAGAGAATATGATTTTCTTGTGAAAGATTGGGTATTCTGCTAAGAGGTCCTGAGGAAGGTGGTCCTATCCCACCGAAACGCGTCGACCTTGCGTACTAATTACAAACGAACCCGTGACCCATCCGATACAGAATTGGGAATGAATGTGGCGTGTATGAAAGAGTGTGTATGACATTTCGGTAAACATGTATTAGTTTTTGTTTTTCTCTGTTTGGTATCTGGATATTAATTGTCTTAATCCTTAATTATGTGTGTTTTTTGTAAAATAATGTTTCAAATTTAAAAAGAATGATACAAAGTAATAATATAAAAATATAAAATAATAAAGAAACTCTAAAAGGAAAACAATATCCACCTTGTGTCGAAAACTTTTATTAAAAATAGGAATGTTGTAATTTGTAGAAATCAGAAGGTCATAAGGGAAGTTTGTGTTGTTATGGTGCTGTGGGCAGGAGCCAGGGCTGGGGTTGAGACAGGCTGGGCTTGCCCAGGGAATGGGTGAGCAAGCAGACACAGAAGGGCACACTTTGGGTCTGGCTGCCAGGGACCGGGATTGATTTAGCAGCAACCTTGTATGTGTAAGACAGCCATAATATGCCCGGTCACTTAATGTATTACAACATTTATTTGTAATTTTGCAAAAAGAAAAGCTACAAACCGTGTGGACAAATTTGTTGTATGTGAAATAGTCAGAGTTGATTCTTATTGATTGCTATCTGAAATGCTGCTTGAATCTTATCTTCAGGGACACATTTCCTCATCTATTCCTGAGAACATCAACATCTCCAACCCGCATTAGGCACTGTATTCAGTGGTGGCTCCTTCGCCAAGGCGGAGGAGCGTCACCCCACTGCCTTTTAGCAGTAAAAAAAGGAAAAATAAAATGATAACTTGTGTTATTACCGTTTTATTTGTTCCTACTGCTGAGGAGAGGTGGGGTGGATCTGCTCTGTTCTCAGAGCAGGGCAAGAAGAGGTGGGCACTAGGTTAGTGCGCATAAATGTTCTTCATTCAGGCTGCATTACATCCTGCATGGAGAACATGCCCAGGCTCCCATTTCCCATCTGAGTGCCTAACCACTGCACTCAGACCAATCACAATGCTCTGATTGGCTATGGGAATCCTAGGAGCCCGGCTCTTCCTGTTTACACTGAAGATGCCAGAAAGAGGACGGAGGAGAAGCGGTGGTGGCTTTTCAGCCGGCCTGCCGGCAGGTAAGTGTTTTTTATTTTATATTTTTGTAACCCTCCTCCCTCCTGTTGTTCTCCTTCCCGCCCTTCCTGCCCCACTCCTGCTTCCGGATAGCAGCCGCACCTGACTTTATTTCTAACATGTCAGATTATCAGAAATCTAAGGGAGAAGGAGTCACCCAAATCTGCAAAACATTCTCAGTGTGAGTTCCTGAGCTGTATTAGTGCTTGGTGTATGCTCGTTGACATGGAAACTGGGCTATTTTTTTCGATGCTTGGGCGACCAAGGTCCTGATTTCTAGGTGGGTGGTAATGTAATATCTTCCTGTGATATTCCTCCAGTATACAATACGTGGGGAAATCTGGCATAAATCACCAATCTGCGTGAATGTCATACACTTAAGTACACGAATAATAAGTGATGCATACTTGCTTGGATGTGAAATGTCACACATTTACAATTCACAACTAAGCAAAGGCATAACGAAAGCATTCAATATGCTACAAGTTTCTCCCATAACCTTTTAAAGCACCCGTATTGTGCTGAACTCATGGCGTATATTCTCTACAATAGTTAGATGCATAGCAATCTTTTAATACAGCTCACATCAGCTGTTTCACAGACATTTACTTCTAAGTTGCTGTCACTGAAGCCCATCATTAGTGTCAACTGAAGCAGAATCGTAAATCTCGAATTGGTCTTCACAGTGTGTTTTCAATCAAAGGAAAGTAAATAACTCCCAGTAAAGGAGAATTACATGTTGGTCTGCCAAAATGAAATAAGGTTTACTGAGCAGAAACAGTCTAATAGCGCCAGCATATGAAACACGGAAGAAATGCAGCACAGTGAATGGTCACATAAATTACAAGCTCACAAAAATGGCACCATTCCATTACAGGAGGCCCATACAAATGTGCAGAGCACCCAGAAGGGAGGCTACAATCATCGCCAAAGGCAGGCAAAGGACATTTCTGCTCTATGGAACATTTCATGTAATTACATTTTAGCCCAGAGATCAAACTAATATATACTATAGAGCAACTATAAAATAGTACATATGAGATAGGCAGGCGAGTGGCTTCCAGCACCACAGATAATGATATTTTGATCACAGAATACATAGCTTTGGCTAGATTTAGGCTTGCATAAATCGTAGTTTTCTTATTTGGAAATCGACATATTGTTCACAACAATCAACAGTAAAAATAAGAACCGTTTCACAGTTGTAGCCTCGGTAATAACAAACTCATTCACAACGTCAGTTTTCAAAGACGATACAGATGTGAACATTTGTATCAGTCTATATTATGCACCGAAAGATACAAACACTAAATCACCCAATTTTTGCTGGCTTACTATTCATAGAGAATAAATATCGTTCACCGGCCAATGGAAAATAACGGGAACGTGTGAGTCAGTGAATGAGTGAGAGAGTGACTGAAACGAGTAGGTAGATAGACAATTGCCAGGTTACTTACCGGTAAACGTCATTACCCAAGCAGACACATTTTGGTTCAAAACCCATTCATAAAACACATAATGAGCCCCGATTGAAACACCAAGTGTTTATTAGTGACATAACACAGGAAATCAGACATCATATACAACAGCAACACATGATCCACAAAAGAGGTAGAAGAACTACCCACTTGCAGCCTTTAGTGGGTCCTAAAGGTATGAGGTGATGTCCAAGTGGCAGCGCAAAAAATATCACTGAGCTAAGCCCCCTTAAACGTTGCCCAGGAGGCAGACATTCCCCTGGTTGGTCTACCCTGAAAAGAATCATAAACCCCCTGTTGGATTTGGGGGTTTCTAGTTGGTACAGGTAGGTTCTTGTGACAAATAGGAACCCATGCATCTAGTCAGGGTAAGGGGGTACACTCCTAATATAACCCCTGCTTACCCCCTTGGTAGCTTGGCACAAGCAGACAGGCTTATCTCAGAGGAAGTGTGTAAAGCATTTGTGACCACATACAGTAACCCAGTGACAACACTACAGATGGACACCACACAGTTGTATATTAAAAATAATTATTCGTTATATAAATTTAACACAAGACTATTAAACAACAGAAATCCACAATATTACACTTAAAAAAATAGTAGTTTTAGATTAGTTGAGTTCAGTTCTTAAGATGCAACACTTTGCGTCAATGTACCTTACGATGTGTTGCGCTTCCACAACAAGTAATGTTGCAGCGATGGAAATGCGGCAAAGTTCCAGTGCAAAGAAATAAAGACGTTAAGGTCTTCCAGATGCAACACGCTTCTCCGAGGATGCGAGGAGTCTCGGTTCCATGTGTCAGCAACAGCGGCGACACCCTTGTTCAGCGATGCGACAGCAACAGCCTTGGCTGCGGAACTCTTCTCCGACGTTGCGAAAAGCTTCCACACAATGCGACAACTACAGCGCCGACATTCAAGATGCGACGGCTGCAGCTCCGACGGCGGCACGCTTCTCCGGGGATGCAAGGCGCTTTTCTCGATGCGGTGCAATACGACCACTACAGCGCTGACATTCACTATGCGATGGCAGCAACAGCGACGGCGATACGCTTCTCCTGATGCGGTGCAATACGACAGCTACAGCGGGGACACCCTCTCTTGGAGTTGCAACGGCAGCAGCAGCGACAGTGACACACTTCCTCTTTGTTGCGTGACGCTTCTCTCGATGCGGTGCAATACAACAGCTACAGCGCCGACATTCACGATGCGACGGCAGCAGCAGCGACGGTGACATGCTTCTTCCTCGTTGAGTCGCGCTTCCAGCTCCTTGCGACACACAGTCCCTCAGAAGGCCCAAAACAGCAGCAGGCACTTCCAAAGAACTCTGGGGAGCTGGGATTTGAAGTCTGTTGTCCCTGAGACTTCGGCAGGAGGCAAGCTCTTTTCCAAGCCCTTGGAGATCCTTCACAAGTTGAAAATAAAGCACACAAAGGTCTTTCTCCTTTCTTTGGCAGTTAGGCACCACTGCAGGCCAATGCCCCATGCAGCGCTTAGGGATAGTCTGTCCTCAGTTTCTTCAGGTTCCTCTCCTCAGTAAAGGTTTCTTCTTGTTTGTCCAAAAGTGATCTAATTTCTTGGGATCAGGGTCCCAACATTTATATCCCAAAATCCTTTGTTCTCTGAGGGGAGAGGGGCCTTTGCCCAGTCCAAACCAGTTCTGAAGCACTCTGTTTATAGGACTCTTTCCTTTCACAGTGCAGGGCAGAGACATCAGCCGCACCCCAGGAGGTGGAGCCAGCATTGTGGAAGGCAGGCACAGCCCTATTCAAGGTTCAGGTGCAACTCCTCCCACCCATCTAGATGCAGATCCCTCTATTCACCCCTGGGCTGACTCATTCTGTCTCTTGGAATCTGCTAGGCCTGTCACTCAAACTCCAGACAAGAAATACACAACCTAGCAGAGGCAGGCTTTGGATAGTTAGATAAGAAAATACCTACTTTCTAAAAGTGGTATTTTCAAACACAGAATGTTAAAACAAACTTCCCTAAAAAATGTATTTCATCATTCTGAGTTCAGGCATACTAAACTCGAATCTCAACCATGTTCCCTGAGTCAGTTAGGATTATAAAATGTAATAATCTAACTGCCCATTCTGGCCTATGGAGAACAGGAAGCCTTGCAAAAGTGAAAACCGAAAATGGCTGTAATTCACTATTAGGGCATTCCACACACACCAGGGCATGTCCTACCTTATACTTACAATGCACCCTGCCCTTGGGCCTACCATAGGGGTGTCTGATATGAAGAAAAGGGAAGGTTTAGGGACAGGCAAGTGGGTGCACTTGCCCAGTCAGCATGACAGTACCAGACTGCACGCAGGCTCTGCAATGGCAGACCTTAGACACATTTTACAAGGCTGTTTCTGTGGGTGGCACAACCAGTGCTGCAAGCCCACCAGCAGCATTTGGATTTACAAGCCCTGGGCACACTCAGTGCACTATACTAGGGTCTGACAAGTAAACCAAATCAGTCAATCATGGAATCACTAATCAATACATTAATTTACAGTAGGGAGCACTTGCACTGTGGCACTGGACAGCAGTGGCACAGTGCCCAAACCATCTAACACTAGCAAAAACACATGAGGCAACAGCAAAAATGGAAAGGAGACCCACGCCAATGGTGCCAGGTCTAACACCCCCATAATCGCCAGCTTCACTCCTATGGGTAAGGTAGCAGAAGAGGAACAAAGACTCTTAGTAGAGAGGCTAAAAGTAACGAACAAAGAATCCACCTAACTGAATGACTCAGTTAACAACAAAGCCCTATGAACATTTAGGGTATGCCAGGGACCTGGTTTCTGAGGAAGGGTCTGAAAACAATACAGGCAGAAATATGTCCTTCGAGCAATGAAAGGATGTAGGGACCTTAGCAAGAAGAGGAGGCAGAAGAGTGGGCAATTCCATAGGAAATAGAGCCCAAAACATAATTCAAAGACTCAGACTCCGCATATGGACTACAAGAAGAGAAGCTTGTTAAACAGCCAGTTGGGATTGATGAGGAGAGAAGCTCTGCAAGACTTCTGCCTGTCTGCTTGCCAAGACCAGTGAGGGTGCCCTGTGAGGAAGAGGAGAGATGCTGGAGGGAGCGAGATCCAGTGGGGAATCCTGTTGAATGCACTACCTTTGTGAAGTGTGAGGATATAGCTGCTGCACTGATCGGGTCGCTGCCCTTTCGCAGGAAAAATTGGGCAAACCTCATATGCCAGAAAGGGCCACTGTGAAGTGAGACGTCGAAATCTCTATGTTGAACGGGTCATCACCTGTGTGCGGTGAGGAGCTGGCGACCCCCTATGACAGAAGGGGCTGCTGCAAAGTGAACTGTGATCATCGCCATGCCGATTGAGCCAAAGCCCATGGGCAGTGAGGGATCAGTGACCCTGTATGCCAGGAAGATTGCTGTGGACAGATTGTTGCAGCCCTTGCACGATGGTGAGCAGGCCAACTCTGTATGCAATGAGGGACCGCCTTGAAGGAATCTGTTGTGGGGATCAAGTCAAAGTCCTGTTCAATAGATATACAGTGACCCCATATGCCATAAGGGGTCAACGGGACCATAAAGACCTGATGGGGATCATCACCGGAGGACTGAGGCTACCCTTGGGCCTCTATGTACCTACCACACTCGGTCAAAGAATCAGTATCGGATCTTTGCACTACTTCCCCCCACAGAGAAAGAACCTATTGTAGGAAATTGGGTTCTTGTTGCAGTAGTCCACCCACATTTTAGTATTTGGGGCAACTTTGAATGGAGTGCACTGGGATCCTGCTAACCAGGTCCCCAGTGCCAATGTTCTTTCCACAAAACAAGGAAACTGGTCAATTGATCCCAAACTGACAAGGCCTTTATTCCCTCTGTTAGTCCCTAGTAAGTGGTACTCCTGGTACCTAGGACATGGGTACTAAAGAAGGTTATTAAGAGCTGCAACATATCTTGTGTCACTCTAAGGGACACACTACCAAACTCATGCAGACTGTCACTGCAGGCTGTGTGAAAAGGTCCCCTTAAAAGTGAAACACTACATGGGACACACCTCGTATGCCATGTTCCCTAACACTGAACACAATACGTGTAAGCCACCCCTACGGCAGGCCTTACATCCCTAAGGCAGGGTGCATTATATTACATCTGAGGACATATCTGCATGAGCAGATATGACACTGTACTGGCGAATTCAATTACTGACAGTACATGTGACTGGGGAGGTCATCTTAAGGTATGTGCAGGGTACTGGTAAAAACAGGTATCTCAGCTAGATAATGGCTTCATTAAAACCTATGGTGTTTGGTATCAAATACCTCACATTGATAAACCCACACTGATTTCAGTGATGTATTTATTAATACATGTACCCAGAGGGTACTTAAGAGGTACCCCCTGAAAACCTACCAACTTCTAGTGTATTGGCTGACAGGTACTGTCCAGACTGCCACCACAGATGAGTTTCTGACCCTGTGGAGGTGAAAGTTCATGTTCTCTGAGGCCGGAAACAATTCCTGCTCTGGCAGGAGGTGTGATCACCTTAGCCAAGCAGGATGACTAGTAATCAGCATATTAAGACAGGAGGCTTCAAAGGCCTCCACCGCCTTTGATATGCGGCTAGGCTTCCCCCAGACAGGGAAATACCAACTCCATGACAAGGGCCCATTTGGCACCAGGACAGGTGGGAAAATTAACTAATCAGGAGGTGTGTTCACCCTCAGGCTAGTACCACTCCCGGCCATACCTTGTCTGGTGCCGAAGTGGACTCATGCATCCACTTCAGGGGCCTGTGTTCGATCTCATGGTCACAGGTTCAAATCCCAGCAGGTCCACTCAGCCTTTCATCCACCTGAGGTCGATAAAATGAGTACCATTGAGTTGGGTAACAATAAATATCTGTTATTCAGCTCCAAGATGCCTCCGGGTGAACATGCGCTCTACAAATACAAATGTTATGATATGTTACCTGAAGTGAACACGATTAGGAACATTCCACCATCTTTCTTTTTGGTGACATTAAGTCTATTGGTTCAGGGTTATGCCCACTTCACAAAAGACATGGTCATATAGAGGATGTAGTCACCCTAAAGGTGGGTAGCCCATTGGCTACTACCTTACACTACCTGTAACGCCCCTAAATACAGTATTTAGGTGGCACCGCTGATGCCAGGACTTCTGATTTGATGGACATAAAGAAGGAGTGGACAAAGAAGATTGCTGACCAGAGAACAGAGGAGCAATGACTGACTTGGCAGCAACCCTGCCAGCCTGCCTTCTGCACCTCACCATCATAGAGAAACCAACGCTTCATGCCACTGTGCAGACTCCAAGAACCCCAGAGGGCTGTCGGTGTGTCGCAAATCACAAGAGAACTCCCCCCTCCTGCAGCTGCAGGTCCCAAAGAAGCAAGGTCTGGTTGAACGTTGATAGAGCATGGATGTTATCTTTCAACTATCTGTATGAATTCACCCTGAAAAAATGATTTGTGACATTCATTTAAGAACATGACACATGTGTGTTAGGTTACCGCGTTTAAGAAAAATGCAAGAATGAAGTTTGAATTAGATACTGCATCATAAAAGTATGCAGAATGTTAGACGTAGATTTATGACGATATTTAACCAGTCAGTGCTCACATTACACATTTGAAAATGGTCATTAACATTCAAATGTGTAATGTGAGCACTGACTGATGAGAAAACAAACATAATATTTTGTGCTATGTAAGATGTATTTTAGAAGTGCTTTCGAATCCTGAATGATGTATTAACCTATGACTTGAAAATAGACTTGGAAATTAATATGCAAAATAATAACGAAGTGTTAAAAGATTTATTTTTTATTAGGGGTACTTTATACTTACATGATGTAGATGCAAATCATTAATCTGCCTAATTGGAGAACTAATGCATTGTATTCAATAATGTGACATTCATATTTTAGCACAAATTCATCATGCACAGGCTGTGTTTCATGAAGGCCTCAAAACTTCCTTTTCTTTCCTAGCATGAACTTTTTTAGCACAAATTCATCATGCACAGGCTGTGTTTCATGAAGGCCTCGAAACTCCCTGTTCTTTCCTAGCATGAACTTATGACCTGAATAGTCTGAAGTGTATGCCAACCTTTTGTAAAGTTTCTACTTGTGCTCCAACACTTGAAGGAGCCAGATCTCCATGTTTTAGATCTGCTCTGGAACCTCAAGTCGATGGTACTTTTTCTCGGCATACGAGCATGGGGGGGAGAAAAATTGTTAGCGGGTCAATCATTCCAATTTCAATGTGCTAGAACCCTTAAGTATCACAGACTACTAAATGGAGTTAGTTGATTTATCACAAAGCCAAAAATAACTGAACGTACAGACACCTCAAGACGAGGGTGTAGAAATACAGTGGGACTAATATAAACCAAATCTACGAATGGAATTAAGGTGGTGCAACATGCACAAGATAATTAATTCAAGAATCAAGATACAAAAGAGCAGAGCACAAGAGTCCAAGTTCCCATGCATCAAAGTTTTCATGGAAATAAAGTATAATCTATCCCTACACTAACACCAGCATGGCAACCCTAGTTAAGCTTATTGCAGGGCAGGATCAATTAAGGTGTCAGTGTGTAGAGCCTTCCTCAGAAGTCTCCCCACATTAGTTGGGGCAAGCAGCATGAAGCTACTATGACAGAGCTCGTTCTAAGATGCTCTCTCTCTCTAGAGGCAGAGAAGTGTTGGTGGCTCTTTCCCTAGTTACCGTACATCAACATTACAGGTGACTTCCCAAGATCCTCGCCATCTTGTCAGGCCACATCCTCATAGGAAATTTTCCACTGGACAGCAATGCTCCCAAGTGGTGGCGAGATGACCTTGATTTCCAGGCTCTCTCCAGTGAGAAAGTAGAACAGTTCTCCATATCAGTATCAATGTTCAATGTATCCCCTTTTCTCCTTGCCTAACTCCTAAAACAAAGACATTATACTAGCTAACAAGGATTCTTTTTCCACCTGCAACATAAACACGAATAAGAATGAGACCCTAGGTGCAAATTAAATTAAATGTTTTATTCTAATGCGATAGCTTCCAGGGAAAATGCATTTCACGCCTACCAAATTCAGCTAACATAAGAGAAATAGAACGACTGAACAAAGTTATATAGAAACTGAGTCATATCTAGTTAATAATTTCACCTACATATAAAATGAAACAATTAATATGCACATTGAATGGAGGAATGATTGTCTGTTACGCAACACAAGTGTGTAAGTTAATGTTTTCTGCTAGTTACATTCATTTTTCAGATTAATTCTTCCCATATTCAATATTTTGGCCTAGACGCATCACCTTCTTGTTATCACATTAGATCATCCTAACACTTAGGTTAACACAATATAAGATTATATGCAGATGCAGTCTACACATATGATTATAATACACCGCTACAATGAAAAATTGATTTTGTGCTACATCAGTTGTCCCCTTTGATGACCCGTGTCATCACAAACTTCACAATTCCCTGTAGAGTAGACTGATCTAAACAGATGTCGTAGCTAGTCTCTTTTGTCTGAACTCCTCCAAGCGCTTAAGATTCTCATAGTACCTGTACTGCAATCTCTCCTTTCCTCTTTCTCTCTCTCTAATTCCCCAATTGTCTGGACTTATGCCACTTGAATCCCCTCACTATACCCAACAAAACGATGACATAAACCAATACAAACACAATTGGTTTCAAGATGTACCCAAGAAAGTTCCTTTCAAGATCCACAAACCAACTTTCAACCTTTCCAAAACCTTTCCCAACCTTATCCCAAGTTCCCTCAGTTGCCGTCTTATTTATCTCATGATGTATATCAGTAATATTGCTTATACACTTCTTCAAATCCTTAATGTTGTCCAGTATGTAAGTGCAACACTGTTGGACCTTCAGCATTTTACAGATGACGCTCTCTTTTGCCAGTAAAACATCTTAAGCAAGACTGTTTTGCATTACCATGGTTCTTATCGAAACCATCTCTCGGTCTATGAACGGCAATGACTGAGCTGTCTTAACTGACAACCTATCCACGATAGTTGACAACCTCCTAATCTTGACATGAGTCAACACTACTCCCAAACTAGGTATCATTGCTCCAGATATGTCTCCCACAATTTCCCTTGCACTCATTCCAAGTTTCTCTCTGAGTGATGACTTCTTTTCCAAACTTTTCAAATCCTCTACGTGGTATATCTTTGGAAACACAACAGCCACATAACTGGTACTGTACCATTTGTTAGGAAGCCAAACATATGCATTTCCTCCACATACAAAGTAAACACTGGGCACTAAACAGCTTCTTGCAAGAATTTCTTTGAAGAAGCTTCAATCAGAAACGCGTGTTTGAACACAGTCTGTCTCACAAAAATGGTGTCATAACGTGTCTGTACTTGTTATATGCAAAGCTTGCCTCATTGTTCACAGTCTAGAGCTCTTGGACCATAACTTCCCTTAGCCTTGTGAGATAATTCTTCCTTGGTCCATTGAAAGACTTCCTCCCTACTATCTAATTGCACTGTTAGTTCCCTGTGTCTATCTTCTACTTGGTCCACAAGCATATTTTCTATATCTGTTAATGCACATGTTAAGTTGTGTCTAAGCACGTAAGCTGTGTCTAATGTAAATGTAGGTACAAAATACTTTCACATTCTCTCTTCTTGCTTATAATAATCATATTTATTCAGGAGTTTGTAAATTGGAACTTCTGAAAACACCAAATCCTAATTTAAGAAATAGTACTTATAGTGACCCTTTCCAGAAAACATGCTAAGAAGCAGACTACAGCTAATACCATATGTCAAGGGCAGGTGATGATATGAAATACTTTCTTGTTTGACTAATTAAATCATTATAATATGTATAAGAACTTAAAACATTGTTCAAACATTTTGCCCTGAACTGCTCCCATCGCAATCAATAAAAGTAAGCCAATAAGATAATTAGATTAAAGTCCTCTTCTAGAACAAGGTGTAAGGATGTGGAGTGACCACTCACCTGAAATCTCAGGATGTCTGCAGGAGCCATGAATGACGAAGGCTCCCAATACCTCTTGGAACACCTCTTAGTGCTGCGACTAGAATGCTGTCCCACAGGCAGATATTCCAAAAGGGAAGAGAAAGTGGATGCGAAAGAAGAGAAGAGAAAAATTCTGCTTCTTCACTCAGCCTGGTCCAGCCGGGCACCATGTCTTGGCTCTCTGAGGAATCTGCAGCGTTTGTTATGCAATACTCTGATGGTAAATATAGTAAGGAAGAGCACAGATACACTTCTCCGCACACATACACACTCACAAGTTTAGATATATCAATTTCATATAATAAACATATTCACCTGATACAAGGACCACTTGCAGCCTTTTAATATCTCAATCCAAGGGGGTGATAGACGTGAATATAATACGATTTCTCTTTATAGTATATGTTGTGCTTTGTTTTAAAAGTATATTCTCTTGTTCCAACAGAAGTAAGTATTTAAAAATAAAAGATTCAAAGGAAAAACGAAATAAGGCAGAAATGAACAATAAAAGAACTAAAGCATATGTCACCATTCATAACATGCACTCGTGTTTCAAGAACAAATGTCACCATTCCTAACATGCACTGGAGTTTCCAATTTTTGAACTTGTCACGGGAAAGTACTGCACATTATGCCACAATAATTTCAATAAGAAATACTGAGTACAAACACTCTATGTTAATTCCTAAAGGCTGATAAGCACACTAAAAGTCTTTGTTTTCTTGTTCCCAAAATTATTGAATTTGGGCGTTAGACAGAAACAAAGAAAATCGCCTTCAAAAGCAATGTTGACACTTCAGAGAGCCACTGTTTAATGTTAATCATCGAACACAAAAGAAGTAGCCAAGCGTGAGGTCAACAAGTCACAGACAAGATGAAAAGGAAACAAAAGAAATGTGCAAAACTTAACTTGTCCGACGAACGAGTAATCTTCTTGAAAGCTTGATCGATTATGTCAGATCGGGCATTGGCACTTGACAGCCAGAGAGATGCTGAGGCAGCAACCTGCAGGAATTCAGGAAATAAGCCAAGCACTGGCATGTGCAGGGATTGCCCTTTTATAACCAACAGGACAGGTGCTTTTAAACATGAGGCAAACCACGCCCCTCCACATGAGGCAAACTACATCCCTCCAACATGCAGTTGCACAAGGCTTGCCACACCCACCAATATGACATTTGGCCATCACATGGCAAACAATGCCCCTCCCCATGAGCCAAACCACGCCCCTCCGCATGCAGTTGCACAAAGCTTGCCACACCCATCAATATGATGGTTGGCTATCACATGTCATAATGAAGGTAGTGCAATAAATATTGCTACAATTAAACAAGCATTGGCATTTACAGGTTGGATCAAACAAGCACTGCTACAACTAATAGAATCCTGCGGTAGTGAATGTAGAAGCAGTATTTAAAACCCTATAAAGGATAATAAACATGGGTAGCCAAGGAGCCTAGTGGGTGGGTACAGATGAGAAATGGTGGGGCCTGGGACCGTAGCTGCTCCATGACACAAGGTAGTCCTTGATTGTGTGCTAGCACCAGGTGGCGTCGTATTAATAATAACATTTAATAAAAGTAAAAATCCCATCTTTTAGAAGGGATTATTACTTTTATTAAATGTTATTATTAATACGATGCCACCTTGTGCTAGCACAAGGTGGTGTGGTGTTGTTAACAAGGAGGCCACCAATCAGGAGTAAGTGCAGCATAGCTCAAGAGGGAGTACATGTTCATGGGCCAGTGCAAAATCAGGAAATTGTAAGCAGCTAAGAAGCTTAGTACTATGTTATCCAACAATTCATCCATAAGTTGATAAATGGTTCAGTGGATGCTCTAAAGCTAATTTAGCTTATTCTCTGCTGTGCTGCACCAGTTTTAGTGTAAAGTTCAAAGTTACAGTGATCAATAACAAAACATTGATGTTACATCTTTATCTCAGCCTCACAACTTGGAGTTTCATTGTCCCTTTGGCAAGGTTCCACTAATACTGAAGGAGCACAGTCTTAAAACATGTATTCAAAGTTGCACATGGAGTAAGATTAGGTCAGGTGGAGTATCAGCCCAAAAGTATACTGGTGACTTTTGAGGTAATGTGTTGTTGTGAAACTGAGGTAATAGTCACCAGGTTACTGGATCGGAGAACTAAAATGCGTCAAAGGATGCTTCAAAAGTGTACCGTCATTCTATGCACCAGTGACTGTTTCCTTGTTTTAATGCAGAACTTGAATTTTCTGATTGACAAATGGCTGCATGAACTTACAATATGCAAGATGAACAAAGATGGTGAAGCTGATATTTAAGGACATGTTTTCCGGATTTAGTGCCGCATTGATGCCCTGCCTGCAGGACCGGACTCCCATTTTGTTCCACTCAAGCCTCAGTTTTGATCTATCCAGGGTCATCACTGCTGGGCAGACACACACAACGTGCCCCAGAGACTCGACTAATTCCTCTCAACCCCTACAAGCAAGCCCTTAAAGGGGTACATGTTTCAAAAGGTGCTACATACCCAGTCTAAGTGCCAGAAATCTCTGTTTTAGCTACAAGGGATATCTACAAGCAAGGTATGGTGGAAGAGAGGCGAGCTGGTACGAGTTGATTACTGCCTATGCTTGCTTGCGTTTAGCAACGATTGCCTTGTCGGATGAATAGGAACACAATTGAATGTGCTTCTTGATACTTAATTTGCAAGCTTTTTCACTAGGATTAAGGATCCACAGTTCAGTTGCTGATAGTTGCTGTATGCATTTATGAAAAGAATGACTATATGACCCACCAGGATTGCTAGAGCTTATATCTGACCATAGCAGGGACTCGAGGGAGCCAGCTCTAGCCTACCTTACTATGTGGCACAGTTCATAGAAAGCGCCTGTGGTTTGCATGTTGTAGTTCAGGAGACCTACCTCTAATCGAATCTGTGCTCCTGATGACGTTTTTTGCGGGAAACGGCCACTATAACACGGCCGTTTCCCCGCAAACCTTTACCACGCATGCATTACAATGCATGCGTGGTTACCACGAAATCCTTCACCACGCATACCTTTACTACGAGATACGTAGTAAATGCATGTGTGGTAAAGGCTAAAAATAGAAAAAGAGGACTTGGGGGGTCTCCCCACCCCGAAAAAAAGCATGGGAATAAAAAGGGGTGTTGTGGGGGGCTCCCCCCACCCCCTAAAAAACTAACCTGATGTGACGAAGCAGAGGCAATCGGCGATGTTTGAGCGGAAACAGAAAGAAACTTCAGTTTCCTCTTTACGACGTACAACGTCACCAAGGTAGATGAAGGAGAGGAGACTACGTGAAGAGGTAAGGGGAATTTTAGTTAAAAAAAATAGATTAAGCGTTAAGGGCAGGGGTAATTATAAGGAGTAGGGGACTAGGGGGGTCACGTAAGGGAACATGGGAGGGGTATAACCTTTACCAAGAGTATGCCCTTAGCATGCATAAATTTACAACGAAAATAGTTGTAAATCTATGCGTGGTAAAGGAATTTTCGTGGTAAAGGTTATGCGTGGAAAAAGCATTCCATTGTATCGCATGCATGGTAAAGGCATGCGTTGCAACGGAATGCGTTGTAACAACATACAACCATTTTTGGCAGCTGAAGAACCTTTTGTACATCTTAGTCACATGTTGGTTTAGTGTGTGGCTGAGATTGCCAAAGGAAATTTCCTAAAGCTGTATGACAAGGTGTGACCTATTCCAACTCGCATATCTTCCAACATTGGAACCAAGCTCAGGATTGTCAGCTATTTGGAAAGTTTAGAGAGGCTGACTTGAAGAGTCATGGCTTTTATAGTAATTTCACTGCAATGCTTGACAAGGGTGTCCCTAGAGTCGATGTTGATCCCCAGGTATTTATATGGTTTTCCTACCAAGAGTTCGAAGTTGTTATACGACCAGCCACCAGCAAATATGGCCACTTGGGTTTTCTTTAAATTTACCTCCAAGCTGTTAGTGGCGGTATTACTGTGTAATTTATTTAACAGTCGTTGCAGCCCACCTCTTGTAAGACAAAAGAGAACAAGGTCATCAGCATATATAGGATTGCTGAACTGAAAACCACCAATCCTAGGGGAATGGCTATTTATTGCATCTAATTCTGCTGAAAGGTTGGCTAAAAACAGGTTTAAAAGCAGAGGAGCTAACACACATCCCTGTTTAACTCCTCTTGCCATCTGCATTTTTTGAGATAGGTGAGAGCCAGTACCAAGCTTTACTTGGATCCTGGTGTTAGTGTGCAGTTGGACAATTACCTCTGGAAGTTTAGCCGGAATTCCCCATTTCGAAAGCTTAACCCAAAGGGTCTCCATTGGCACCTGGTCGAAAGCTGCATTGAAATCTACAAAACAGCAGAAAAGCACTTTGGAAGATACATTTGTTTGCCAATAAATATTGATAAGGCTAGAAGATTGGACAATGTGCCTGAATTTGCCACAAAGCCTGTTTGATTTTGTGGGATCAATCCTTTCCTGTCGGCCCAACATCTCAGGTCTTTGAGTAAGAGATTAGCAAAGTACTTTACCTCATTGTCCATTAAGGTTATCAGCCCATAGTTATTTGGAGATGAATGGGAGTCAGACTTATAAATTGGATGATTTATTGCCCTGCGCCATGAGTCAGGTATGGTTGAGCTCTGTAGGGCATGATCGAAAAGGTTAAATAACTCTTTTGGCCAAAAGGAGGTGTTCGATTTAAACACGGCCTACGGCAGGCCGTTTGGGCCTGGCGCTCCATCAGATCTTGCTTTGGTTAGTATTTTAGCCAGCCTTGTTTGAGTGATAGAAATGTCCTCGCATGTGTGTTGATGCATGTCTTGCGAATGGTCCAGCTACTCCTTGTGGATGACTTTTGACAGTGTGACATTAATCAATGTAGGTTAAAGTCTATTGTATGCCTGGAAGTGGCCGGTCAGGAATGTTACCCATTTTTGCTCTGAGATGTTTGCACTCCCCTGGCTGGTATTTCCATTAATTTGCCTATTTATTGGCACCACCAATTTTCTTGTGTTCTGGCTTTTACTTTCCCAATGAAGCGTACACCAAAATTGTTCGAGATGTTGTTGTTTATCGTTTTGGTATGCGCATCTAGAATTTGTTTATGCAGTATTGTGCTCGTTCAATAGATTTTCGGATTCCGGATGCTTCCTAGCTGCCCTGAGGGTGGCATTTCTAATTATCTTCAACACCATGGTTTGGTTTGAAGTAGGGTTCTGTTTGCTACTGAAACCTGCATGGTGTTGCAGAGCTAATTGAAATAGTTTTAAAAGTTGAGAACAAAGATTTGTCCAGTCAGTTGTTGGAGAGGCTGTCAACAGATGACGACATATGGTGATTAACTCACATTCCTTCATGATATTTATACTGATGTATTTGTTCCATCTAAAGCATTTTAAGTTTTCAGAAGGAACTCCCATGTATGTGATTTTAGCTTGGTCATGATAAGCTAAAGTCGGAGTGACAGTAGCAACTTGTGGGCGGTGATCACTCTTGGAACGTGCTATAATGCTGTAATTTTCGATAGATGGAAGCAGATCTAAGTTGCAGATTGTGTAGTCTAAATAATAGTGCTTTCGGCTGTTTTCCACATCCATTTTTGGGGGGATATCCTGTGGGAATCTGCTGTTTGTTACAATGAAACCTGCTCTGTAAAGTTGCAACACCCAGGGTTCCCCTAGGCTACAATGCAGTTAGAGTTTGGGTTTAATCTGTGACTTCAATACTGGTGGGGGTAATGGGAGTAGACTTTCTGAGTCCTCTGGGTTCTCTTTAAAAAGGTTGGTGTTAAAGTCCACTGTAAAAAGACAGTCAGCATGTGGAACATTCCCAGCCAATTCGCAAAAAACTATGAAATGACAGTTTAACTGAGACCTTTTTGTTCAAGCGTTTGGGTTAATGTATACGTTGAGAAACAACAAAGGACGCTGCTGTCTCCACTGAATAATTTTGACTCCAAGCAACCAATTCTCATCAAAATGTAGTGATTTAATAGTACCTTTTTGGCTACATGAGGTGTATATGGACAGTTCCCCCTGAGGCGGACTGAATTTCCGATCCCTTACTAAAAGTAAAATGGTCTAAATCATACCTGTACCCTTTTGGGAGGGAGACCCACGACCTGAATCTCCAAATAAATAACTCTCCCCTCAATTGGCAACTGGTCTCCTTCCTCTGCCTGGGCATATTGATACACCACAGTCCAGCAGATATATTAGAAGGCAACCTGTCCAGAGCGATTTCCTCAATCAGGTCACAAGTGAAGTTTTGGAAGACGCTGCCACTGGCGGTAATGGGCAGAGTAGCCTTGACCAAAATGGAAGTATTGCCAAAGCTACTGTCCTATTTTGCAAATCTACCTGTCTACGTCCCATCAAAGATGTTTGGTGACTTGGAGCAAATGCTACAGGACTTCATGTGGAATAATGGTCGCCGCAGGATAGTGCTTTGGAAATTATACACACCCTTGAGCAGGGGAGGACTCGCCGCCCCGAATCTGGAATTATAGTACCTGGCTGCAAAGTTACAATGGGTAGCGCAATGGCTGGTGGGGTATAATCTATCTGTCACAGCCAAAAGAGGGCCGACACGGTCGATGTCTCAGTTATACAATATATTTCATCCAATGGTGAGACCCACAACACCATTGCCCACACATCTGGCTCTGGCTTACTGCTGTTATAAGCATATTTTATATACCACTAAGAGCATAACACCTTTCACGCCGGCATTGCCCCTAGAGGGCACCCCGAGAAATAAAGCAAACACAATGTATAGTATGCTCGCACCATGGGAGGAAGCTGGTGTGCACACCCATGGCGACCTGTTTGCGAAGGCACACTGATACCTTTTGACACGTTGACCAGTGATAATGATTTACCGGCAGGCCAATTTCTTTTATATAACTCAATCATAAGATCATCAACGGAGGCATGGGGGACATGGACACTGAACCACAGTTGCACCTTTTGATCCAATACATACACGTAATGGGGAACGGGAGTCACATTGTGCATTGGCTGGCGGAATCACTATTTATAACACACCATCCAGCCGTTCAGGTCATTGCGCACAAGATGGGAAAAAGACAGGGGGAGTCCATGGACAGATTAGGAATGGGAGATTATTTTAGCTAGCCCAACTCAAATACCACGTAATGCTACATTTTGTGTCATACAGACATATATTGTGCATAGAGCATACCTGTTACCTGAAAAGTTAAACTGATACTTCAACCTGATGACCTCAGCATGCCCCCGGTGTAATCAGATAGGAGTGTACCTACTCCACATGCTATGGTCCTGCAGGGGAATACACACATACTGGCAAGAGAGAACAGCAGCGTTAGCAGCATACACCAATCAAACTTCCCTACATACTTGGGAGGAATGTATACTAGGAACATTCCCAAGATCTAAGAAGCAAAGAGTCACCTCAAGATTCATAGACCTGGGGTTAATAGTGGTCAAAATATTAATCACTAAACATTTGGAAGGCAAAGCGCTCCCCAACTCTTAAGAGCTTGAAAAGTTCATGCTCAAGCAATGCACTCCACAGGGAAGAAATAGCCAGCCCGACCCAATTCTGGCTGAGACTTACACCATGCAGAGGTGATAATGCGCAGGGTTGGGATGAAAACAGGGAGGGAGCCGTGGTCTGATCCAAATACACATCGGCACATACGTAAGCATCGAGGGTGAGGTATCAAGCGAGAGTCAAAAAAATACAAGGAAACACAGGGACACAAATAAGCGTGAATTGGAAAATAAGACAGGATGCAATGAAAGTGAGACCGAGGAGGGGCTGGATCATAAAAGCAGTGGTCTGACCCAAATACACATCGGCACATACGTAAGCATCGAGGGTGAGGTATCAAGCGAGAGCCAAATAAATACAAGGGAACACAGGGACACAAATAAGCGTGAATTGGAAAATAAGACAGGATGCAATGAAAGTGAGACTGAGGAGGGGCTGGATCATAAAAACAGATAGACATGGTGAAGATGTGTTGTGAACTATATATGCTGATTTGTTTGTTATCTTTAGATATTTTATGTATTAGCAATAGATAGTTTGAATATTGAGAAAAATGGGTAGTGTATGTGTAGTGTAAATCACCACTGACCTGCTAACAGGCAGTTGTTTGTTTTCATATGACAAAATAAAGATTCAGCTACAGTACAGATAATTGAAGTATAACGTAGGATGCTAAGAATGAACAATATAAGTAATGGTGGTTAAGCTAAGGTAATCTTCTAACAGGCAAAACAGAAAGGAAATCTGTGCATTGACTGGAATTTTTGCTTTTTTCAAAACTATAGACATGTGATGTAAAATATATGCAAAGCCAAAATAAATGATGTTACCACTGTAGACTCATCGTATGTGTTATAATGGAAAAAGATAAAAAGCCAATAAAAGAAATTTAAACAAATAAAAATGGAAGTGAGTTTCTCTATCTGAATCCAATTAAGTTGGAACCCCAAAGTGCGGTATAAGCTCTCTTAAAATAACTTTGCTACTGTGAGGCTATCACTCCTTCTAGTCCGATAAGCGTCCACCCATCATGAAAAGATGCACACAACAACCAAGATGTATCTTAATCCATTACACACAGGAATTTCAACAAAGTGCAACCCTATTAGATTAAAAGGACCCCCGACCTCCCAATGTGACTCAAGGCTCCCACAGTTTTCTTATTCAGCATTCATTTGTTGGCATGTGACACACTGATAACACACTGCATCAGCAATCACACGAAATCTCGGGTTGAACCAAGTTTGCCTAAACAATCTTATCATCGCATCTCTCTCTATGTGAGTTGCTCCATTAATCTGTATCACATAGTACTCGACAAGCAATCTGGTAACACTGCTCTACCATCAGTTGAAAACCAAATATCACCTTCCCCTTTTTCACACCCTGCTCTGATCCAAGTAGCTTGTTCCTGATCTGTCATTTCCCCTTTGAGACGCCTGAACTCATCCCACGTATCTCGAATAGCTGACATCATACTAAATTTGGTCTTTCTGTGCTCTAGCCAGTGTATACCCTATTAAAGATGCATGCATGTGTGGAAAAAAAGCAGGTGACTTCATTTGCATAATGGTTGCCCACCATGACTAAATCTCTCCCATGTGCAAAACATTTCACAACTGCCACTTCTTTTGGTAATTGCAATGCTTCCAAACAGTCATCTCCCATATTCCCTGGTTTCTATAGCAGATCCTGATGACGTTAGGAAACCTCTCTGTGACCATGGCTGTCCAAAGTCATCAACCGCACCGAAACTGTACTGGCTATTGGTGTGTATGGTGACTTGAATTTGTTCAGAGACAAGGCATGCATGGTTCAAGGCAATGATCTTGGCTTATTGTGTGAATATTAACCCAGGGCATAGTACTACGCTACGCTAACGGAGCATACGTAGTTTGTACTAATTCACACTCTGCAAATTGCACGTAGCACAGTACAAAAACTGTGCTTAATCATGTAGCGTATATATATGAAAACAACAAGGGGACCCAATCAAGACAGCCAGGGACCTTGGGAGCAATTACTTTAAGACAACAGTGGTCCCTTGGAAGAAAGGGAGTGGAGAACAATAAAATATCGACTCAATCGTAACTATATTTGTTTTGACATATCCAGCCGGACAGAGGTCTGATATTTACTTATAAACCAATTGCGAAGGTATTATACAATAATACACAAGGTGGGGCACAAGCCTGTGCCCTACTAATCACATAGACACATACAAACAAAAGGGGAAACAGGGGGCTTTTAGGCAAAAGCTTAAGTTTAGTTGCACTTAGAATTAGGATGATGTCAAAGTACAACAAGAGTTAACCACAACACCGTTACACATTTGGTACACATGAAGTTAACTTGTATAAGGTGTTTCAAGAGTGTCGACGGTGTTTCGACCCGCTTCAACAGATATGCGGATCATCATCAGGACATAATTACTATGCCTAAAAGTATTAAGCCTCAATTGCCTAGGGGAAGGAAGGGAGAGAAAATACAAACATCATGGGAGTTAGGAATATCCTACATTAAGTACAATCAAGTAAAGAAGGAGAGAACATGCTGCATGCATAGGCATTAGGATCGGAGGGTCGTAAATCAATGATTGGATTTCAGAAGAACTGTCAAGCATTAAGAACCAGTGTCATGGAGTGAGTACTGATTACAATCAATACTAGGAAGGTGCAAGGACTATTAGCGACCAATATGCCTGATAAAACATTGCCGGTATAATGGTTCAGAAGGAGTGATAACATCACAGAAGGAACACTGAAGGACTGGCAGTGTCACTAAATAATCAGAACAGTCAAATTAACAATAATTTTAAGCAGCTAGAGAAAGTGATAACATGCGGCATTAATCGTGACTTGTAAATTAACCAGAGAACCGATAGTGAAAGAGGTGCATTAGGGAGCGGTTCAGGCATTAGGCTGAGTAATTGTCATGCTGCCTTACCGAATCAATTTGGCGGCAATACTGAGTGATTCCAAGAATTATAGGTAGTCAGCTTGAATGGGGACACAACACATGGTGTGTGACAGAGCGTCCTATGCGGAGGGTATAGGGGAGCGAATTATCCTATTCCGACACGCGGTGAAGTAGATTATTGCATGATTAGGTCAATTGATGGTGGCATACACGCAATCTATGACGAAGAGGGGGAAAGGGTAAAGGGGGTGCGTCGGCCTGGAATGGGTAACAGGAGCAGACTAGCTGAGGGCGTGACCGGGCTTACCGGAACCGGTGTTCTTTGGCGGCGTCACTCCATGTGTGGTAAAAGAAGGTCGGCGGCTCAATGGCCTGCAGAAAGGAAGGAAGGTAGTGATGAGAGGGGGGTTCCTAGTTGCTCGCATGGTAGTTGTAAATAAGCAATGGAACAGGACTCACCGTGAACGATTGCTTGTGCCAGCACGATCGCGGGTAGTGTGAAGCGAGGGAACCTATCGTCATAGTGTAAAGAGCTTGGAGGGGGTCGTAGCTGATATCTGATTGGTTCCTGATGACATGTGATTAATGGTGAGTGAGAAGGCACTAGGGAGTGGTGGTGATTTAGCGGTGGCCATCTTAGGAAGGAGGCAAGAATATCCAAGGTAGTGACTTATACATACTGTTAGAATATAACCATTGATTCATTACCCTTGGAATCAAGGCATTTATACTGTTGGATTATATACACTGATTAAGGAGAGTGATTGCAGGTTCCAATTATATCAAAGCAGTCCAATCCTCAAGGATGTTCAATCCTGTATTTAAGCTGTCAGTCTTTAAAATCCATTTGAGTTCTTCCTTGTTCAAAATCCTTGAAATGTCACCACCTCTGGGGGGCAATTTTACGACACTGATTATAGTCCAACGGATATCATTTTCAGAGTGTCCCCTTTGCAGGAAATGCTCAACCAATGGAGCATTCGCTGTTTTGCATCTTATCCTGCTTCTGTGTTGGGAGATACGTAGGCAGATTTTCTGGGTGGTTTGACCGACATATATCTTATTGCATGGACAAAAGATGGCATATACTACATTGAATGTGTTACAATTAGTAAAAACTTTTAGTTCACTCCTGATGTCATTGAAAACAAATTCCTTACATTCAATACAGAACTCGCAAACCACACAGTTACCGCATTTAGAGTGACCCCCTTAGTGGTGTTAAGGACCAGATGTCATGGAGGGTCAGGTTGTTGTTCTTCGTCGTGGGCAAGGCAGCACGGACCAATTGATCCTTGATATTTTTGCTTTTCTTGAAGGAAAACATGGGCATATCAAGATCAAGCATACCTGCATTAAGAATTGGCCAGTTTTTTCTAATAGTCTTGCGAATGGCATTAGACACTGACATGAAAGTAGTGACACAAACAAGGCGCTCAGTGTTAGTTTTAGGTTTAGGTTCCAGCAAGGTGTCACGTGGACAATACCAAGCTCTTTTCATAGCATTCCTCACCAGGCGACGTGGATAACTTCTGAAAATAAGCTTGGTGCAAAGTGTTCTAGACTCAGTGAAGTAGTCAGTTTTGAGTATGCATTTTCTCCTAATTCGCAGGAATTGGGAATAGGGAAGACTGTCTCTGAGTGCGCGGGGGTGATTACTACTGTAACTTAGCAGCGTATTGCGCTCTGTTGGCTTACGGAATAAGCCTGTTATCAGGGAACCTTCAGTATGTTTGATAAGTAAATCTAAAAAGGAAATTGATGTTTTGTCATGGGTGAGGGTAAATCTGAGTCCACTGCAGTTATTGTTTAACCAGTGAAGGAATAATTGAAATGTATCGGCTTCACCTTTCCAGATAAGGAAAATATCGTCAATGTAGCACTTCCATTTAACTATGCAAGAGCTGAAGGGGTTTGTATATGATAAAATGTTATTGTGCTCAAGATAATCCATATACAAAATGGCTAAATTGGGAGCAAGAATTGCCCCCATAGATGTACCACGTACTTGTTGGTAAAATTGCTCTTCGAAGACAAAAAAATTCCTTGTAAGACAAACCTCTAGGAGTTGCATAATGAATTGGGTAGGAACATTGTGTGGTCGTGTTCTTTGCTTGAGTATAGTTTGCATTACTAACAAAGAATCTTTTTGGGGAATATTCGTATATAAGGACTCGACGTCCAAAGTACACAACATCTCAGTGGTAGGGTCAAAAGGATGGTTTTCAATAAGGTTTATAAAAGCCATGCTGTCACGGATAAAGCATACAGTAATGGGTACAAAATATTTTATGAAATAGTTCACGTATTGGCCTAAAGGTTCCAGGACCAAACCACAGCCAGAAACAATTGGTCGGCCTGGTGGATTGTACAGTCTTTTGTGGACCTTAGATAAGGTGTATAGTACCGGGATAAGAGGTGATTTGACATTAAGGTAGTTAAACTCATGTTTACTCAAGAAGCCAATCTCTAGACCCTCATTAGTGATTTGTCTGATTAATTTCTGTAGCTCCTTGGTGGGGTTAGTTGGGAGCTTACAATAATGGTCTGTGTTAGAAAGTTGGCATTGGATTTTGACCTTGTAGGTGTCAATTTCTTGTAAAACGATCCCTCCCCCTTTATCCGCGTGTTTAATCACTAAATTAGAGTTTTCACGTAGTTTGGAGATAGCAGATTTCTCTTGTATGGAGATGTTATACGGGATATAGAGGTGTGATTTGGCAATGCAATAAATTTCTTTCAGAACTTTTTTTCAAAAGTGATAATTTCACTCGAGACCATGCTAGCAATTGGTGAAAAGGTTGAGGGGGGTCTGAATGGTGTGTTAGGATATTTAGAAGGGTTTGGATTTTGTAGAAAAAATGCGTGGAGCCTAATTTTCCTAAAGAATCTAAGGAGTTCAGACTGTAGTTCTAGGAAGTCCGGGTATGTAGTAGGGACAAAGGAAAGTCCTTTGCTGAGGATGGAGATTTCATGACTCGATAGAGTGTGTGATGAAAAATTAAAGATGGGGATAGTCATCTTGTCACTACTTGGGTCAAATTCAGAGGTATGGTCTACCATTGGTAACATTTCTGTCTTGTTTGTCTCTCTCCCGGGGGGTTGTACCAATGTGGTTGTTGTTTTACCCTGCCCCTCTTCGGCGGGTCTGAGTTTCCTCGTCCTAAAAATTTAGGACCTGGGTTCCTTGAGGAAGTGCTAGGGCCTTCGCCGGTGTCTGAACTATCAGACGATTCTGCTGATGTGTCGGAGAAGCCCACCAGAGTGTTACGCTTGTTAAAGCGGACCCAGGGTCTTGAATTTTGTGGGTTATTGCTGTAGTTTCTGTTCGTATAAACGTCTTTATTGAGGTAAGGGTATGCCCGCTCCTGACTAAAGGATTTGATGTCCTTCTTAACTTTGTTTGATTTTTTGTTTTGTTCAATGCGGTGGAACTCCTCAACCGTCTTACCCACTTTCTCTAGTAGTTTCTTTGCCTCAGGGACAGTGTTGTTATCCTCTAGTAACCACCAGTTGAGCTGCATCTCTTTGTAGAATTTTTTTGATATTGGATACTATAATAATCACTGCCCACTGCTAAGCTCATCCCATAATGCTTTGTAGGGCCTTTGGTTGGGATTGTTTTTTTGCCAATAACTGTGCTTGGGGTGGTCTTAAGAGGATGGGACCACCACCGAATTGTTCAACAAGATATGCTTTTTGTTTTCAAGGTATCTGCTTGGTTCTCTCCCTAGGTTAGGGAGGATCCCAAAATCATCACCTCTCTCACTGCTTACTAATTTTTCAGTTTCACTTTTGTAAAAGTACTATATGCTTTTTAGCATATAAAGATAGAGATACTTATTTTATCATAGCTGGTACTGTTCAAGATGCCATTTGCAATTATTTCCCAGTGCAGACAAATACACGGTGCCATCAGCTACGCTATGCAGTACTACGTGTACTACGTGTAGTGCTGCTGCGCAAACTACGCCCAGGGTTAGTGAATATTCTCCCTGTAGGCAAGCAGCTTCCACAACTCCAGTAATGGTGCAGGCAGTAAATGCTCGTCTCAGATAACCTTCATTGTTCCTTAAGCATGAACCATCCACAAAAAGGGCTTGGTCAGGATCAGACAATGGTTGATCGACAAAATAGGTCTTGGTTTTGTACAAAGTTCAGTAATATCCAGACAGTCATGTTCCTCACAATCTCCCCTATCAGCATTTGAAACAGGTAACATGGTAGCGGGATTTAACACAGAACATCACTTCAAAGTAACATTTTCCACTGCCAAAAAAATGTGTTTGTACAATGTAAACCTGTTATTTGTCAAATGTTGTGTTTTGGTTCTCGTCATCAGAAGCTAAATTGAGTGTGGAATGTATACAGTGAGTGGGTGACCCATCACAATGCTTTCACACCTTTCAGTGTTGACACCTGTTGCAGCAACGAATTTGAGACATCCGGGCAATGCTGGAGCTACAGAGTCTAATGTAGTTGAGAGATAAGCTTTGTTGTAATCAGGCATTCCTAAAGCTCGAGCACGCCATAGGCACTCTCTCAGCTCCAAGAATGCAATCAAGCAATTGTTATCCCAGCGTAACGGATCACTCACATCCTTGTGATACAGCATGTGTAGGGACTTTGCCTACAAGGAGTAATTTGGGATCCACTGTCAGCAGTAGCCAACCATTCCCAAAAACATCCTGACTTCCTTTTGTGTGGGTGGTGGATTCATTTTCATGATCACCTCTATTCGCTCCGGTGACACTTTCCTCTTGCCTTTCTGTTAGGCAGCACTGAAGTTTGTTCCGCGACACCTTGTGTCCATTCTCAGCAAAATGATGCAGTAAGGCAATGGTATCAACCCGGCAAGCCTCTCATGTCTTTGATGCAATGAGGAGATCATCGCTATACTGGACTAGCACTGAGTTCTGGGCCAAAATCAAGCTCTCAAGGTTCTTTTTCAAAACTTGAATAAAGATAGACGGACTTTCAGTATACCCTTGAGGGATATGACACCACGTTAACACATGATTCTCCAGATGGAAAGCAAATTAAAATTGTCTTTCCTCATACAATGGGATGAGGAAGAATGCTTGGCACAAATCAATCACAGTAAACCAAACATCTTTACAAGGGATCTGAAATAGGATAACAGATGGATTCGGTACCATGGGACAACATAGAATCATAATGGCGTTTATTTCCTAAGATTCTGAACTATGTGATATTTTCCTCTTGGCTTCTACAATCCCATGTTTGGTGAATTGCACAGACTTCCTATGATCTCCTTCAATATACCCTGCGCAATCATGGAATCAATCACAGGTGTAATCCCTGACATAGTTTCCGGGACCAAGATGTATTGAGGCATTTTCTTTATTTCTGCATTTGGCTTAATATGTTTGCAGACTGGCTCAACTCCTCGAATCAGTCCTTTTTCTTCCCCGTGAAGTCTCACAGCACTGGAGACACAGAATCTCACAAATCCAGCAGCATGACTTCCACTGTCAGGAATGGAAACATGTCTAAGCAGTGACTCTGGTTTGCTAACTTGAAAGCAATGTCATCATTATTAGTCTGTAGTTCAGTTCCCTTTGGCGTGCAATAAATGGTACAGTTAAATTTACATCAGACATCAGGCCCTAACAAAAATACTGGGCTCGAAGCACACACCACGAATTGGTGTTGATCCTGGAAGGTTCCTATTTTCACTGGAACCTTTTCTGTCAAAGGGTTCGTTATTCTCTTATTGCAAACTCCTATGACTTAGATCGACATTCCCAATAGGGGTAGGTTTGGGACTACTGTAGATCTCACAGTAGAACAGGTAGCACCATTACCAATCAAAAATGTAATGGGATGACCACCTACATCTGCCTCCATATACGGTCCACACTAGTCTACCTCTAAGACTGCTATAAGGGTACAGTGTTCTTCCCCCTCAGGCACCGTCATTGTGACAGGTCCTGATCAAGTAAGTCTAATGCTGCCATAAAGGGAATATGGTGGTATGCTCCATTACTCTGCGGAATTCGAGGAAGTTGTGGCACTTGCACTTATTGATTTTGATTCCCCCTGTTGTAAGACCATGGCCATGTCACAGTGTTTATTACATCTGGCACTTGCACTAGCTCTCCCTCCTGCATATGACTCGCTGGGTTTAATCGACACTTGTGCTTCCAATGCCCGATTTTGTGGCATCAATGGCAAGCGGTCATTTTCTTCAGCGTGGCAATGTCCATTCCTGTTTTGGGGTCTATAGAGACGCCCTTCCCGCTTCCCTGTCCAGCCGTACTCGGAGCATTCTGGACCCCTCCTTGGGTATCCCCCTGATTTTGACCCACTGTTCACCATTTATGTGCTCCTGATCTAATTTCTATGCATTCCGCATTTAAACCCCCATTAACTTGTTCTTTATCCTTCTTCCACCTTACCACTGCAATATCTGACATATAATAGAATTTTATCCATTGACTTATCTTGACATCAGATCAAATGTCTTTACAAGACACATACATACATACATTATGAGGCTAATCCCCTGTCTCAATCCCATCACAAATTTGGAAACCAATCGTCCCATGTCTTTGGGGTTGAGTGTGTCTGACCCACTGTATTGCTTGCAGGCTTTAAAAAGCCTTTTGTAATATGCATGTACTGACTCTTTGGGTTCCTGGGTTGTTCAGTCTATTTTAACCCAATCGATGTATTGGGGGGGGGCTATTTTGGACTTTAACCATGTAATCGCTTGTTCATACTTTGTCATGACAAAGGGTGAAAGACAATGTGTTACAGGATTCCTGTCTGGCTCAGCGATAGGCCAATAAATGGAAATTTTGCAAACAGACCAATATGAACCACAATTTCAAACAACTTATTCAGATCAAACCACAAAACCTTTGAGATCTTGACAAAGCGATCAACTTGTGTGTACCATTCAGCAGGCTTCTCCTGCATTCTAGGAAAATCATTTGTGAATGCAGCTAAATCATCCCTACTCCGAGGAACATGTACTTACCCTCCACTAGGCACCTCTCACAATGGATAAGACTCAACACCCAAAGTTCCCTCTCCTGGAGGTGGCGTTTTTCCTGTAACCCTTCCATCGCTCTTCTTCTTCGACCAACTTTCCTCCCATTTGTCAAGCATACTCCAAGCATGTATCCCTGTGATCAGCTCTCGAATGTGTGTTTTCAGGCCTGTTACTTTCTTATTTTCTAAGTCCTGATCACTGTAGTTCAGCCTATGGTTTCCCTGCAACATCTTCATTCTAGAGAGGCCTATTTCATATTTCTGAGCCAATTCCTACAATTTTTTGTGTGCTCATCACGCCTTGTGTGAGACATCCTTTGCTACAAACAATAACTCATCTGGTTCATAGGTCTCTATCCTCTCCAAAGGCAAGTTTCCACTAATGACTTTGTCCACCACAGCCTTCATCCTCACCACATCCAACAGCTTTGCCTTTACCGCAGCCTTAATCATGCTCTGACTGGATGTGCTGTTCTGTCCTTCCCTATTGTTATTATTGTCCCTCAGCCAAATTTCTAAATCTGTAGTATCTAGGACATGTTTGTTTCCGGTGGTTCTCTGACTTGCACTTGCTTCTGATGTCATGCCCATTGATCCCCTCACTGAAGCTTCCCACACCATCAAATCTGAGTTCGAATTTGCCAAGGGTACTGATCGTACGGTACTAGAACCAATATGTATTCTCAAAGGATCCGCAGTTGCTGGTAAAGGAGTACTAGATTGCACAGGCCCTACGGATGGACCGCCCTCTCCTAAACCAGTTTTCTCCACCAACCCTGACTGTTGCTGACTAGGGCTTCCCACTGAGTTTGGGTCAAACACAGAGATAACAGGTCCAATGGTGACCGGCGCCATAAGGGTTTCTAGTAACAATGAAGCAGTGTTGGCTCCACTGGCTTCTGTACCTCCCAAAATGGATATTCCTGTTCCTCCTACTCCCGGTGAGATCCTTCCCACTATTCCCGAACCAAAGCCAGCCTATCTGGGATGTTAAAACTCTTTCCATGTTCCATGTATTCACCAATTCTTGCCTTCCCTCCTCTGAATGTGGGTTGTAAGGTATAGGATGCTCCGATAATAATCTATCCTGCAAGCTGTGGTCGGTAATACTCCCATGATCTCCATTTTCTCTTCCTTTCCTATCCTGAGAATTTTCCTCTCCCACAAACATCGGATACAACCTTTCTCCCTCAAGGGTGTCTACCCTCCATCTCTTAAGTTTTGCGTCCCATCATGCCTTCTGATATGCTATCCTTGCCTTCTTCATCTTTCCTTGGAATCTCTATCTGTTCTTCACATGTGCTGCCCACATCCATGCCTCTAATGCCTAATTCTGTGTTGGTCTGGACAAAGACCACAAGCAAACATCACTACTCTCAACTGATACAACAACTCCAATCGAAATGAACCATAGAATGAAAATGCCAAATCCCCTTCCTTTTCTGTGATCTTGTGCTAATTTTGAAGCCAAATTATAGTATGGAGTCCTACTTTTGTCGCCATATAATGTGCTAGAGTATCCTCTGCTGGTGCTTCTTCACCCACTCAATAACAACTCACTGATCTCCCCTGAACAAATCCCACAACACCTTACAACATCGCATGATTAGATCAAAGTTTGCCCTCGACAGACAAGATTTTCCTCAATCACAACTTCCTGATGACTACCAACCAATCCCAGCGTGGCATTACACAACAGTGCGGCACGCTCTGACGTCATCTTTAATCCTCGCAGCGGTTCACAATTTCTTTGTCCATGTTCACTCACACAATCACAACTCCATAATTGTCTGCTTCTGCAAGATCAATAGAATTCAAACATCCAAGAACATTCACACACGGCAACCCTCGACCTGTGCTGATCAACCGAATCAGTATAGTCCACCCCTGTACACATGGTTTACCACAACATTCACATATGTCCACTCGTACAAAATTCCCTGTCTTCGGTGGAACTGCCAATAATGTCTCACTACATCTCCTCAAATCTGCGGTCAGACAATCACAATAACTTAGTGTCTTCTACACCATTTGATATATCCTGGGATCTTAGGCCACTTCGGGACCTGAAATTCAAATCTCAATCCTTGAACCACGTCTGGCCTAAAACCACATTCACTCAACTCTCACACAACTCTGCCAGACATCACACAATCACATCACTCCTGCAATCAATCACACGACACATCCCAATTGATACTCACACCTCCTTTCACTGCTTTTCTCGTCGCACTGTCAAACTCCGTTGGTCTCCACCAGAGTCTGTCGCTCTCTGCTCTCGATAATTGAGCTCTATTTTTGGGCTCTAGGATTCTAGGTCTCTTTTCTAGATTTTCTGGATCCTCCCCATGCTTCAGGTGAGAACCATCCTAATACTACCAACTGAAGGAGCCGGATCTCCATGTTCTAGATCTGCTCTAGAACCTCGAGTCAATGGTACTTTTTCTCAACAAGAGAGCGTGAGGGTAGAAATCGGGTCATTAATTCCAATTTCGATTCAGTAGAACCTTTAAGAATCACAGGCTACTAAATGGAGTTAGTTGATTTATTACAAAGACAAAAATAACTGAACATACAGACACCTCAAGAGGAGAGTGTAGAAATACACTGGGACTAATACAAAGCCAGGTCTACGAATGAAATTAAGGTGGTGCAACATGCACAAGATAATTACTTCAAGAATGAGGATACAAAAGATCAGAGCACAAGAGTCCAAGTTCCGCTGCATCGAAGAGTTCATAGAAACAAAGTATATAACACTACCATGGCAACCCTAGTGAAGCTTATTGCAGGGCAGGTTATATTAAGGCGTCAGTGTGTGCAGGCTTCCTCAGAAGTCTCCACACATTAGTTGGATCAAGCAGCATGAAGCTACTAAGACAGAGCTCATTCTAAGATGCTCTCTCTCTCTCGAGGCAGAGAAGAAATGTTGGTGGCTCTTTCCCTAGTTACCATACATCAATATTACAGGTAACTTCCCATGATCCTCTGCGGGTCATGCCATCTGGTCAGGCCACATCCTCATAGGAAGTTTTCATCTGGACAGCTATGACCTCGAGCGGTGGCGAGATGACCTTGATTCCCAGGCTTTGACCAGTGAGAAAGTACAACAATTTGCCATATCATTATCAATGTTCAATGTATCCGCTTCTCTCCTTGCCTAATTCCCAAAACAAAGACATTATTCTAGCTAACAAGGATGCTTTTTCCACTTGCAGCATAAATGTGAGAAAGAATAAAACACAATGTGCACATAAAATTCATTTATTTATTCTAATGAGAGAGCTTCCATGGAAAATGCATTTCAGGTCTAAAAAATTCAGCTAACATAAGAGAAGTGGAACATGAACTTCACGAAGTTATATAAAAACTGAGTCATATACAGTTAATAATTTCACCTACATACAAAATGACACAATTAATAACCACATTCAATAGTGAAATGATTGCCTGTTGTGCAACAACAGCTTTTCAGTTATTAATTTCTGCTAGTTTCATACATTTTCCACTTATATTTACGTATTGTATATTTTGGCCTAGACACATCACGTTGATGTTATCATTTTACAAGATCCTAACACGTAGGTTAACATGACAAAATATTATTTGCGAATGCTGTCTAAATGTGTCATTAGAATGCCCCCCTACAATGAAAAATTGATTTTGCACTATATCACAATCAATGATCCCTTTCACGTTTGTAGCTTACTTGACTAGACTTGCAAAAACATTGTTACTTCCTAGAGCACATGCTTAGGAAAGAACTGACAAAAGATGAGAACATGACCTCGCCTATTTCCTAACTGTCACAACCAATCATTTGACAAAGTCCAATGGTCCTAAAAAAAACTGCTAAGTAATGGATTGCCTAATTCTTCTGGATTTGTATATTTTTACCTACTACATCATCTCATCCTACTGAAACTGACCAATGGGACAGACTAGTCCGAAAAATTCTGTGATGGCAGGCGGTGTAAACCAGAAATTGATGAAGTATAATTGCCAAAACTCTGGACAGGGGTGATTCCTATTCTTATTCATCTCTCCTTTGCCCATCTTGCGGTACAGAGACTGACAATTTGGACTTCCAGAAACAGCGCAAACTGTGATGGAATACTGAGTTTGCTGCTGGTTGGTAAGCTTCAATTAAACAAAAGTGGTTCTGTCGGGTAGAAAATACGTTTGTGAAAATCGCTCAAAAATGTAACGGTCACAACCTAGGACAACCTCTAGAATACGCCGGAGCGATAGGACACCAATTACTTCCAGAATAATCACTAAGAGAATGCACTTGATATTGTTACTTTTATCAGAATTACTCCATTCAATAATATGCACAGTCAACATAAACAAAAACTGTCAACATAGGATCTTTAAATGGATACAAGGTGATTAAAGTGACAATGGTGGTTCAGTGATCAGCGAGTGTACAATATATACAGTGTGGTCATGATTGTCTATGTACAAGTTTTTAGACCAGAAAATAATTTCGCTCCAGGGACTCCTATCCTTCGTTGTATGGAATCCTGGTAGTTCTAGACCTAAGTGTGCGTCGACGTTTGAACCCTAGTGGGGCCCCAGTTTGAGGTCACGGCGGGTCTTCATCAGGGCAAGACGTGGGACAAGGGACGGGTTGACAGCCTAAAAATGTAAATGGAGGCGTGTATGAGCGAGGTTGCTAGTGCGCTCTGAGAGATTCACTGCACAGTCAGGGCGTCATTACTCACCCCAGGGCGGCCGGACTAGTCGTGGCCGGGGATGCGTGGATTAAAGGATTATTCAGGTCGAGTCACAACTGGAATGGTTCTAAAAGTAGAGAATTAAAAACATGGGTGGCAGCAATCAAATGGGGGTCAGACCACAGTATAAGTGAAGAGGCTAGGGCAAACCCACGAGATACAAGGAAGCCTCACCTATAGCGCGATTGTTTCAAATCTGTCATGATAGTGTCAGTAAATTAGTCAAAGGGAGTAGCTCCTGTGGTATGAGGGCGAAGTTAACAGTGGGGGGTGAAGTACGGGCTTTAGTGCTCGATTAACGGTGAGACTAAGCCAAATACAAGGTTCCAGTCAGTGCCCACGGATGTGGCGGGAGAGTTTTTAATCTAAACATGCTGCAATTACCAACGGTGCGGCGGTCCTCGAAGGTGGACAACCTTGTGTGGTGTGTTGGATCACTGTTCCATTAGTGTGATAACCTGGAAACGGGCCGGTAATCGTGATTTGCAGGAGTGCTCGTTATGGTTTAAAAGAGCCGTCTAAGATGCGGAGGATCAAGGTGATGTAAGTGCGGTGATCCTTAAAGAAAGCATGTGTGATTTAAAATGTGGCGCAGTGGATGTCACGTCATTAGTGCGGCATCCAATTTGAAATCGTGATGATTATGCGTGTTGACCAGGGAGGGCCAGTGATCTTGATTACAGGAGTGCTTATGTCGGTGATTTAAAATGCTGTGTGTCGTATGTGGCGCGGGAGAGCGTCACACTATTAATGCGGCGGCCAATTTTAAACCTGTATTGTTACAAAATAAAACAAATAATGATAATAAGCAGCACGGTACCCCGGTGCGATTAGGTGCGGCAAAGAGTTAACATTTACGGGCGCGGAGGCTGTCTGGGGGCTCACCTGTATGATTCAAAAGTCGAGTGTCGGGAGGACAGGCCGTAGTACCGTCCTTGATCTGGAACAAGTCAGATAGCTGGCAGCGCGCTGGCTGTCAATATATCCATGGGATTGACATGTCATGCAGTCGCGTGTACAATTTTGACGGGAGCGAGGTTGCTAGGCAACGACACTCGCCAGGCTTCTCATCCTATAACACGCTTCAAGCCTGAGAGGAAAAATTAACCCATGAAGGGGTCAGGCCTGTCTTCGGGTAAGGGCGAGTGGAGTGTATGAATGTGCTTCTCAGGCATATGTACGCTAGAGATGAACTGTTTGACCAAGTTGTGCCATGTGCTGTGTAGTCCACAGACTTGCCATATGTGCTGTAATATAAGCAGGGACTTCATACAACAATTAAAGGCGTTTAGGAACATCAAGCTTGGAACAGCCAATCCTGTCCATACTCTGTGTGTGTAGAATGCACTCCATGTTTGTAGGTTAAATGTGCTACATGCCTGCCTCTTGGTTGCCTGCATTTGTGTGGAAATCAGGGCTCTATTTGGATATGGATATCTGGGTTCTATAGTAAGCCCATCTGCTTAGCTATCTCCTCCTGTTTGTTAAGCCCATTTGCCACAGCATTCAAAGTGTGTATCCACCTACATTCCTTGAGATTCAGAGCAGCACGGATGGAGCCACCCCTTGGGTTTGTGTTGATCTTCTCCACCACTCTCCATCTGATGCTTTCTGGTAGATGGTTCATGGCTAGGAAGGGTTCCACCAGTGGAGCGCCTTGAACCTTACACACGATTCAGCTCATGTGTTGCAAGATCCTAGACTTCACCTTTTGGGTTGTCTGTCCGATGTAGGGTGTATTGCAAGTTCAAAAGATGATGTAAATGACATTGGCGCTATTGCAGTTAGTGAGGGCAGGTAGTTTGAAAGATCTAATGTTATGCATCAGTGTTGAGCCTTCCGTGCAGGGGGGGCAGGCTTTGCATGAGCTACATTTGAAATGTTCCAGTATGGGTGGGAGCCCCAGTTGGCTCCGCAGGTCCGATTGTTTCAGGGGTTCCAGGTAGACCTTCACTACATTGTCCTTCAAGTTCCTGCCTCTTTTGAATGTGAACATAGGGTTGTATCCGGTGTTGAGTTCAGAGGCCACCAGATTCTAATATTTCTTGATAATCTTTATGATGTCATTGCTTTTCGAGTGGAAAGTTGTCACACATACAATGCTGTCAACACCTGCTTTCTTGGCCTTGGGTTGCAGTAGTTGGTCTCTTGGGCAGTACCAGGCTCTTTTCCTGGCATGTTTCAGAAGTCCCGTGGGGTAACCCCGTTCAAGCAGCTGCTTTGTCAGGACATCCGTCTCTTTGAAGAAGTCTTCTCTCCGTGTGCAGTTCCTCCTCAAACTCAAATATTGCCCATAGGGCAAGTTGTCACGTAGGTTACGCGGAGGGTGTGATACATATTTCAACAGCGTGTTCCTTTCAGTTGGTTTCCTGTATAGGTCACAGTATAGGTGGCCATTGTCCACTTTGAAAGTGATGTCAAGGAAGTCGATGGTCTCTCTATTGTAGTTCATGGTAAATTGGATGTCACCACTTCTTCCATTAAGCCATACATAGAATTCTTTCTGCTGGTCCTCCATGCTTGACCAGATCATGACTACATCGTCTATGTATCTCTTCCAGTCTGCTATGGAGTCGATGAAAGGGTTGTTGTGGGAGTATACGTGTTCTTACTCGTAATCATCCACGTAGATGTTCGCCAGGCTAGGTGCGTATGTAGCTCCCATGGCTACTCCCTTACACTGGAAGTAGAATTGTTTTCTGAACACAAAGTGATTCCTCTTCATGGCGATATGCAGTAGGTCAATTAGAAAGTCTGTGGGTATCCAATGGGGTGCTGGACGTCTGTCCAGTATAGATTGTACCACATCTATCGCCTTGTTTTGTGGTATGGATGTGTAGAGTGATGAGACATCCAAGGTTACTAGGAATTGTGAGTGAATGTCAAACGGTTGGTCTTCTAGCAGTTGGATGATGTGCATCGAATCACGGACATAGGACTTGGTTTTGTGGACCCAAGGTTGTAGAAAGTGGTCACTGAATTGATTGATTGGTTCCAGTATGGACCCACACCCTGAAACAATAGGTCTGCCGGGTGGTTTCTCCAAGCCTTTATGAACCTTGGGAAGTGTATAAATTGTTGGTATTCTTGTCCTTTCTGTTCAAGAATTCTTTCTGAGGTGCACTCAGGAAGCCTCTACGAAGACCTTCTCCCGTTAGAGTTTCAATGAGTGATTTTATCTCCATTGTGGGGTCTCTTGGCGTGGGTAGGTAACTCTCCCGTACATCCAGTTGTTGTTCAATCTCCTCTATGTAATCAATAGTGTTCTGCCCCACCACTGCTCCTCCCTTATCCGCCGCCTTGATGACAATGGAGCTGTTTTCCCGTGGATCATTGAGTGCTAGTCTTTCTTCCTTAGTGATGTTGTATTTGATATAGCGTCTTTCATCCAGTGTGCCCATCACCTCTTGCATACCGATTTGTTCCAAGGCTAGTATGCGTTGACTCATCTGGTATGCTCCCGGTGTGAAGGTGGATGGTGACTTGAAGGGTGTTGCCGTGAGTGTTGGTTCATAGGTGTTTCTGCCAAAGTAGTATTTCAATCTCACTTTGCGGAAGAATTTCTGTAGCTACAGTTTGCTGGTGAAAGAGTCAGGTCTACTCGTGGGGACGAAAGACAGCCCCTTGCTGAGTACCTCTCTTTCTGCAGCGGTCATTGTGTGGTCCGAGAGGTTGATGATTGGATCCATCGTCTCATTTTGTTGTTTGGGCTCACCCGAAGTTCTCTCCATAGTGGAACTTGGTAACATCTCAGTGCTTTCCAGGGTGGTTGCTGACAGTGTAGGAGTCTCAGCGAATTGGAGGTCAGTCACATGCCCATCGGTTTCTAAGTCCCTCAGTGGAGTTACATCTACCACCTGTAGGTTTGTCTTTGCATGGAAATCTCCCCATGTGCTTCCGCTGGGAAGAACCTCACTCATTGGTTGCCTCTCTGTGCTCCTCTCCCTCTGTTCCATCCTCTCGGGCGGTCCCAGCCTTGTTCCTGGCCCCGCCCTGGTTGGGTGGGCAGTAGCCTGATTCTAAAAAATGCTGTTGTTGACCCTGGTTACCCTGCCTACTTGTTGAGGGTCTGTCGGAGTCCGAATCCGATCCACTTCTAAAGGAGGAATCTGAGAATGTGTTGAATCGCTTTGCTCCCTGCCTGCTTCTGTTGGTGAAGAATCCTTGTTGATCTTGCTGGTAATATTTGTCTGCCAGGTAGGGGTATGTGAATTGTTTGTGATACTTTCTAATGTCTTTGGCGAGCTTGTCAAGTTTCCTATTCAGGGTTATGGTGTTGATTTCGGTGAGTGCATTTTCAGCCCGCTCCAGGGCCTCCTTCACATTAGATAAAGCACTGTCCTCCAGTATCTCCCTTTAAGGTCAGCAATTTCTTGTGTGAGCTTCTTCACGAAATCAATAGCCGTTTCTATCCCTAGCACCATCCAGTGCCTGGAGCAATTGTTGGCTACAAAACTAAAGCCCTCCCTAAATTTCAGGACATCAATAAAAATGGCCGGCTCATTCTTGACCAGTAGGCCCTTGGGAAAGATGTTTGCTGAGAGGTATTTTGTCAACACGTGACCATGGAGGCGTGACCTTATCAATGTTTTCTCCAGTCGTTCTATTCTCATTAACGTTTCATTTAGCGTGGCATCAACCGAGATGCGGTCAGCGCCAAGCAGGAAATTGGATGCACCTCAATTTCGCTACGTAATCCTCACTGTATGAGATAGTTTCTCTGTCTGTCATGCTGGGCTATATTAAGTGTAACAGCCAGTCTTATTATGCAACATGTAGACAAATGCAAGAAACAGTTGCAGACAAATGACATACATGAATAGTGTTAAGATATTTAATACAAAATCACAAATAAATGAGAGTAAAAAACCCTCGCAGGTCAGCACCTGCGCTAATAACAAATAGGTAATAATGGGGTAACCCTGTGTCCCTCAGAACCTGGGTAAGTTTCAAATAAACAAAAGCGGTTCTGTCGGGTAGAAAATACGTTAGTGAAAATCACTCAAAAATGTAACGGTAACAACCTAGCACAACCTCTAGAATACGCCAGTGCGATAGGACACCAATTACTTCTGGAATAATCACTAAGAGAAAGCACTTGATATTGTTACTTTTATCAGAATTAATTAATTCAATGATATGCACAGTCAATCAAAACAAAAACAAAAACTGTCAACATAGGATATTTAAATGGATACAAGGTGATTAAAGTGACAATGGTGGTTAAGTGCTCAGCGAGTGTACAATATATACAGTGTGGTCATGATTGTCTATGTACAAGTTTGGAGGCCAGAAAACAATTTTGCTCCAGTGACTCCTATCCTTCGTTGTATGGAATCCTGGTAGTTCTGGACCTAAGTGTGCATCGACGTTTCAACCCTAGTGGTGCCCCAGTTGGAGGTCACAGCGGGTCTTCATCAGGACAAGACGTGGGGACAAGGGACGGGTTGACAGCCTAAAAATGTAAATGGAGGCGTGAATGAGCGAGGTTGCTAGTGTGCTCTGAGAGATGCACTGCATAGTCAGGGCGTCATTACTCACCCCAGGGAGGCCGGATTAGTCGTGGCCGGGGATGTGTGGATTAAAGGATTATTCAGGTCGAGTCACAACTGGAATGATTCTACAAGTAGAGAATTAAAAACATGGTTGGCAGCAATCGAATGGGGGCCAGACCACAGTATAAGTAAAGAGGCTAGGGCAAACCCATGAGATACAAGGAAGCCTCACCTTTAGCGCCATTGTTTAAAATCTGTTGTGGTAGTGTCCGTGAATTAGTCAAAGGTGGTAGCTTCTGTGGTGTGAGGGTGGGGTTAACAGTGGGGGGTGAAGTACGTGCTTTAGTGCTCGATTAACGGTGAGACTAGGCCAAATACAAGGTTCCAGTCAGTGCCCCCGGATGTGGCAGGAGAGTTTGTAATCTAAACATTGTGCAGTTACCAATGGTGCGGCGCTCCTCGAAGGTGGACAACCTTGTGTGTTATGTTGGATCATTGTACCATTAGTGTGATAACCTGGAAACGGGGCCGGTAATCGTGATTTGCAGGAGTGCTCGTTGTGGTTTAAAAGAGCCATCTAAGATGTGGAGGATCAAGGTGACGTGAGTGCGGTGATCCTTTAAGAAAGCATGTGTGATTTAAATTGTGGCGCAGTGGATGTCCGTCATTAGTGCGGCATCCAATTTGAAATCGTGCTGATTATGCGTGGTGACCAGGGAGGGCCGGTGATCTTGATTACAGGAGTGCTTATGTCGGTGATTTAAAATGCTGTGTGTCGTATGTGGCGCGGGAGAGCGTCACGCTATTAATGCGGCAACCAATTTAAAACCTGCATTGTTACAAAATAAGACAAATAATGATAATAAGCAGCACGGTACCCCGGTGCGATTAGGTGCGGCAAAGAGTTAACGATTACGGGCGTGGAGGCTGTCTGGGCGCTCACCTGTATGATTCAAAAGTCGAGTGTCGGGAGGACGGGCCATAGTACCGTCCTTGATCTGGAACAAGTCAGATGGCGGGCAGTGCGCTGGCCATCAATATATCCAGGGGATTGACATGTCATGCAGTTGCGTGTACGTTGCTGACGGGAGCAAGGTTGCTAGGCAACGACGCTCACTAAGCTTCTCATGCTGTAACACGCTTCAAGCGTGAGAGGAAAAATTAACCCATGAAGGGGTCAGGCCTGTCTTTGGGTAGGGGCGTGTGGAGTGTATGAATAAGCTTCTCAGGCATATGTATGCTAGTTAGGAACTGTTTGACCAAGTTGTGCCGTGTGCAGTGTAATAAACAGACTTGCCATATTTGCAGTAATATAAGCAGGGTTCCTCATACAACAATTAAAGACGTTTAGGAACATCAAGGCCATGATTATCTCAATGGGTATACATTGAGTAGTGTATATTTACAAGTGTTCTATGCACAAACAGAGGTACAGAATATCAGGTAACAATGTGCAAAAATTACGTCGATCCTGTTTAACAGATTGGAGAAACGTTTGAATACAGACAGGATTTGAATTACTCAATAGGTGTCCATACAGTAGTGTGTATTTCAAGTATGGTACATGTGTTCTGCATGCTCAGGAAGACATAATAACAAATATGCATGTGCATCAACATTGCAAAATGGTTATATGCATAGACATTTGAGGGTTACGCTTGGAACAGCCAATCCTGTACATACTGTGTGTGTGGAGCATGCACTCCATGTTTGTAGGTTAAATGTGTTACATGCCTGGTTCTTGGTTGCCTGCATTCGTGTGAAAATCAGGGTTCTATTTGGATATGGATATCTGGGTTCTCTAGTAAGCCCATCTGCTTAGCTATCTCCTCCTGTTCGGTAAGCCCATTTGCCACAGCATTCAAAGTGTGTATCCACCTACATTCCTTAAGATTCAGAGCAGCACGGATGGAGCCACCCCTCGGGTTTGTGTTGATCTTCTCCACCACTCTCCATCTGATGCTTTCTGGAGGATAGCAACAAAATGTGACAACCCAAAGCAGAGGAAGAGGGGTCTTGATAGAAATGTTGAAAAAGACTCCACTATGTCATATTTGCGGCAAGTTGGGGCATTCTTAGCACAAGTGTAGGTTCAATCCACTGAACCAGATGAATGGAAAGGTAGTGAAAGGTAAAATTACACAGCTTCAAGCAGGTGATATGATGCAGAATCAGCAGACTCGAAGGCATAACAATTTAAATTTGACTATGCCACAAGCCCCTATGACTCAGTTGAATAGCCAAGTGCAGAAGTATAACGTGAACATGGGATTTCCTATAAATGATCAAATTGATATTTATTCAAACTTAACCCAACAATACCTAATACAGATAGATGACAGTGATTCTGATTTGTCCCAAGGATAGTGCCTGTGGAGGAATGCATCTTTGATGCAACCTTAGAGATAGAGCAGAGTGGCCCTTACATGGATGGCAAGATAAATGGAACACCTTTTTCAATCCTTTTCCACTGTAAGAACAGCTGAAGTTCCAAACCTACCCATCTCGGGAGAAAGAATCCAAGTTGTAGAAGTTTCAAACCGATTATTGTTAACACCTTATCAGAACCTGTTACAGTACAGATTGGATAATTTGAAGATTTACAGAAATTTGTGATATGCGGTTCCAGCCCAGTCAATCTTTTAGGTCGAGATTTATTGTGGAAATTGAATTGCTCTATCTATTGTACTCCAATAAGAATAGAATTACATACCAATAATGAGAATAGTATATTCAAAATGACAAACCAAAGGACAGAAGTTGAGGGGTTATTTCCTTTATTAACAAGTAAAAATTTACCCATAGAATTGAGAGACACTGTGTTCCCACAGGTTTGGGATTTCACAGGCAAATATATTGGGCTGATCAAAGGAGTAGCTCCAATATGAATCACTCTGAAACCTAATGCAGAATTTTCTCGACCTCCACCATATAATCTGAGTCTTGAGGCAATCGCAGGTCTAACACCTTTGATCAAGTCACTGATTGAACAAGGAATTTTGAGGGAAATCATGGGAAGCCCATTTAATTCACCAATGATGGGAATTTACACCTGGATTACCAATTTTTATTTGCATTCTGGTTCAGAAACCAGGTCTTGGCATGGTGCCGAGTTCCACAACTGTGTACAGAGTGTCCTTCCATTTTCAATCAAATATAGTCATTGGTAATGCCAAACCCTCTCTACTGGTACTGGACATTGGTGACTTATTCATAGCGTCAGTCACTCAAGAGGCTTGCATATTTTCCACTATTGCATTACTGAATCATCTGGCAGTAAGTGGGCATATGGTGTCAGCAATGAAGATACAGTGTTGTAGAAGGGTTGTCCTTTACCTAGGACATCACATTGGGGCGGGAGTCAGAAAGGTGTCACAAGAGAGGAGTACTGCACATTCTGAAGATGAACCCGCCAAGACCTTAAAATGAGGTTTGCATGTTTCTGGGAATGGTTGGCGACTGCCGCCAATGGATTCTAAATTTCTCACTGACTGCTAAGCCACTTCAGAGGCTTACGCACAAGGATGTGCCAGATCCAGTTCCATGGAGTGATGAATTCATGCATACGCTCCTTTAAAGACCTGCGAGAGAGTCTGTGTCGCGGACCAGCATTGGGAATGACCGACTTTAACAAAAGCTTCACTCTATTTTGCAGTAATTGCAAAGGCTGTGCATTGTTAGTTCTAACACAGATGCATGGAAATGCGCGAAGACCTGTTGTATACTTCTCAGCTACATTATATCTTATAGCTGCAACATTGCTTGGATGTCTGAAAGCAATTGCCCCCACATGTGTGAACTTGGAGCAGTGTGAGAGCATTGTGATGGGCCATCCACTGAAAGTGCAAGTACCCCACTCTGTTGAGATTTTGCTTACTCGTATTCGAACACAACATTTCACCAGTAGCTGGTTAACAAAGTATGAGCCGGTGATATTTGGTGCAGAGAATATATCATTGGTGAGATGCACAAGTCTAAACCCGGCTACCTTTATGCCCTTACCAGTAAATGAAGTTGTGGTTGACAAAGCAGATCATGATTGTTTGGATGTGACTGAACTGTGTATGAAACCTTTTTCCGGATTTCATGGATGTTCCATTGCCTATGTCAGATCATGTGCTGATAGGCTGGAGGAAATCTGAGAGCTGCATATGCCATCTGTATGGTTGTGGGAGTGGTGGAAGCATCGTGGTTGAAAGGAGTGAATTAGGGTTAGGTAGCTGAGCTAATTGCGTTGACCAGGGATTGCAGCATTATTGAACAATTGAGAGTTGCCATCTTCTTAGGGACAGCATAAATGGATTTGCAGTTGTTCATGATTTTGGGCAGTTTTGCTTTCAGTGTGGGTTCATGACCTCTTCGGGTTCGCCTATCCCAAATGGAGAAAGCGTGAAAAACGTACTGCTGTCCTTACAATTGCCAGCCCAAATTGCAGTGGTAAAGTGCCCAGCCCAAAGACAAGCAAATGATTATGTGACAATCGGCAACCGCTATGCAGATGAGATCACGCACTATTGCACCCTAAATTCTTTCATCTTCAATGGGGATCCATTAAAAGAACAACCTGTGTTGCAGAATGCAGGCTGATGTTTTTAGTTGTAGAAACATAGGAGGAGATAAAAGCATTTCAGGATGAAGGTTCAGATTGCCGAACGACAGGGGTGGATCATAGCAGGTTGCATACAAAGACAAGAGGATGAGGTGTGGGTGTACACAGATGGAAGACCAGTTTTGCCTGGTAGTCTGTTGTCACCAATTGCAAGAAACTATCATTGACCTGCACATGTTGGGAGAGATGCTATGATGCGTCTTTTCTGACAGATATGGTTCAACCCCCGATTCCGAACTGTTGCAGAGATGTTGTGCCAGAGGTGTGTATTATGTCAATAACAAAACGTAGGAAAGAACATATTAGTCACAATGAGTCAATTAGGGGACTCTGAGGGACCCTTTAATAGAGTGCAGCTCGATTTCTTCGAGATGCCCCCTTGCAATGGACTAAAATAAGTTTTAGTGATTATGTGTCTGTTCTCTTGTTGGTTTTAAACCAATCCAACCAGGCATATAGACAGTCTAACTGTAGCAGAACTACTCTTTAGAGAGCTTATACCACAGTTTGGATTTCCAACCTCTTTGGAATCAGATAGAGGGACACGTTTCAATAAAGAGGTGATACACCTGCTTTGTGCAGCATTACAAATTGAATAGAAGTTATACTGTGCATATCTACCAGAGGCATCTGGAGTGGTCAAATAAGTAAATGGAACACTAAAGTCCCATTTGGCAAAGGTGTGTGCGTCCACATCTCTGAAATGCCCAGATTCTTTACTCTTGGTATTGATGAGTTTGAGAAGTATCCCAGAGAGAAGAACTGTACTGTGCCCACACAAGATCATGATGTGGAGGGCTATGAGACAGCCTACAGTCTCAGCCAATCAGCTAGTGAGTATAACTGATGATGTTGTACTCAATTACGGTAAAGGATTTCTGGATGTGGTCCTTTCTGTCTCTCACCAGGTTGGGGAAGCTGAAGATTCAGCACAACAGGAGCAGTGCTATGACCTGTTTACCAGACAATGGGTACTAGTCAAGAAGCACATGTGCAAAATGTGTTTGGATTCTCGTTGGCATGGGCTGTATCAAGTGATTCTTGTTACCACAACTGCTGTCAAATGTGGTGGTCTACCTAACTGGGTGCATGGTGCCTATACTCGCTGAGTCCCACGTCCCCTTGAAAATACAGTACCTGCAGTGGATGTGGCGGTGGTCACAGTGAGACGTCCAACTCAGGTCAGTCACAGAGGAGAGGAGGTCACAGCGACTGGGTCTCAAAGCACTGATTCAGAAGATGGTCCAAGAGAGTCAACACCTGTAGGGAACAAGAGTCATGTGGAGAGGGACCTGACTAGGCAAAGTAATGACTCAGCTGTTGTGAACAGTGCTAGTGAAAAGCGAGTGGTAAGTGGAGATCATTGGTCCAGAAGAATTGGTGGAAGGCAAAATACCTCCAACTGTAATCAAAGTCTCAAGACAAACTGAACAAAGCGACTCAGATGATGACGAGACTACAGTGAGAAAATTCGAAAAGAGCTAAAATACCAAGTCAGAGATATGCTGCACCAGAGTGGACATATTTAACAGTAGCAAGTGACAGGGAGAAAGCATATCATGCTTTTTGTTTCAAGAATCTGAACTCACAAAAACCACCTTGAGGAGCTGTTATGATAAAAGCAGGAGGAAACAAGGACATGGCTTGTGAATACCTGAAGAGACAAAATTCACTGGATTATGCCAAACCATTCACATTTGTGAATTGTAAAAGTGAAAGAAGCAAGGAAAGTTTTGTTTCCTGAGTTTAAATATATACTTTCTGCAAAACCCTACATTATAAAGCGTTTCCAAAATGTAACGGAAAATCCAAACCAGGTATTGATAAAACTTAAACATAAATATGCTTGCTTTTTAGCTCTTTTTTCTATAATTATCATATTGATACTTATTGTTCAAAACTCATCATGTCAATGTGAAGCATGACATTAACCCTACCTCTGTTACTATTGAAAGAAAAGAATGATGGAATTGCAACTAATGACCTAACTGATAAGACTTTACACCATGATCAAGCAGCCAGTAGTTTGTCCTGCCGCTTGCCATTTGCTGAATGTTGGTATAGTTTTTGTTAGCTTAGTTTTGACTGGCTGTTGATGTCAAACTGACTTCCGTGTAGTCCGGAAGCAGCAGTTACCAACTACAGTTTTCCTCCGCACTGTTCGCACTTCTTCTTTGTCTCGCGCAGCTGTGCCTGACATAAACATGGCAGTGGTGCATGAGCAAAGAGCTGGTGTGCGTGAGGGGCGATTTCAAGAAACAGCCAGCTGCATTCCTTGTCTAATTAGCGCGGTCGCGCTTGTTGCAGGTTAGCCTTGTTTTTTTAATTAAAGTTTGTAGGGTTGTCTACTTTTCTTTATGGAGCAGCGCTATTCGCGCTATAATGTAACGTTTTGTGTGAGTGAAAGCCAGCATCAGCATCCGCAGAGGGTGTTGTGTTTTCCCCTCCCACAATCCACAAGTATGTTATCATGCAAGACTTAGAGCGAACCTTCCCCTTGTGTTTGTTTCAAATCAGTGGACATTTCCACAGTGCTGATAAGTTACGGCAGTGGGCGGTAAGGGGTAGATCTATGCTGGTGCTAGCTTTTGAAAAGGTGTTACACCTTTTAATACCTGCACACACTTGGAACGAGCGGAGATTTGATAGTTCGGCACCCTAACATAAAGCTTTCACATCCATTAACCGGCAGCTCATTTCAAACGTGTATATTTTACAGCAAATGGGTACTTTACTCTGTAAGAAGTGATGCATTTGAAGTGTACGAATGTCTGGGGAGTAAGGGGCCATGGGATGCAAGCATTGTATGAGAGGCCCAGCCAACCATTAGACGGAGTCCTATTTTAAACCCTGTCTGGCTGGGAGCGACTTCTGCTTTAGGTCTCAGTGATGTTGTGTAAAAAGGTCAGGCTACCAACCAGAATAAAAGATCCTTAAGTATTGCCCGGCGGTGTCGCCTCTTAAACCCACAAGATATTAACCAATGAAGAGGCAGGCGCTGGAGACTGGAAGGCAGGAAACAAAGGTTTATTCTCTCCGGAGGAGAACACATCAGTTCGGACAGCAAGTATCGTCACGAGGTGCTCTAACCGCATCTCTGAGGCCTGGCCTCTTATACACAGTTTATGAATTTTATTGCAGGTAACACATTCTTGTAATGCTTTGAGGTATGAAAGGACATCCTCGGAATCTCCCCTTCAGGCCCGTTCCCACACGTATTTACAGTTGAAGTCCCCACCCCGGTCACAATAGGTGATGATTATCGCGCAGCTGGACATTCCGCCGATTCACGGAATGTGTGGGGTTGATCGGATATCATAGGGTGGGGGCTTTGATCAATTCGAGGGTCCTTTAATTGGGGGAAGCTTCCTACTGTATGGGGGGGGCAATAAACAGTATCCGCAGAGCTAGGTGGCGGCCTGGGAACGAGGAAGACAAACGGGCACACAGGAAAGGGGGTTTGTATCAAAGGGCCTGGGACCAGGAAAGGAATGAAGGGAGGTGTCGCGCTGGGAACAGGATGGGGTTCTGAGGCAGAGCTGCACTGAAGAGGGGTTTATGACCCAAGGCGTGCGAGAGCGGGGGGGGGGTTTGTGAGGGCGAAGGGCTGTGCTGGGGGCCAGCGGCATGCAGAGGGTGGTTCTGATCGAGGCACCTAAAATGGCGGGTGCGCACAACAAAAAGTGTGGCATCAGGGGAAAAGGCAAGATGGCGCAGATAATGTTTACCAAGCCGTACTAATTTTCCACAGTCCTCCCTTTAACATATCTAGCCAACTTGCCTACTCAATGTCAATCTTCATCAAATTCCTAACCTCAACATCATATAATGCTCCCATGCGTTCGTTTCCAAAGTCCACAGTCTTAGGGCAAATACAGTTTGCACATAATGAACACAGGGGTGGCAGACATTGAATTCCTAAGCATAGACCGCATATTACAACTACAGGAATCAGGATAATGGTGAACAGTCTCCAACCCCAGTTCTTAACAGTGTTCCAGAACCAACCACCAAGCGACCATTCTTCCTGATCCTGGTGGACTTCTGAAGAGAGTCTGTGAAGATGTTCGATGGCTTTGTACACTGAGGGTGAGTTGTCCGGTATGTATGTACAGCAGCTGGACCCAATAATGCGGCATGCTCCGCCACGGTCTGCAAGAACCACATCTAGGACAAGGCGGTTCTGGAGGGCCACCAAGCGGACCGCTTGAAGTTCGGCGGTGTTGTTAGCAAAGATACCAGCCGTGATGTTCATTGTTGTCTCAACTGCCTGAGTCAGATGTCGGATGGCACGGCTGTTTGCCATCGGGCCCCAGAGAGGAACAAGTCCCTTCATAGCATCGAGGAACTGCGCTCCTGTTGAGTCGGCTTGCTCAATGTCCTTGGCTCGTTTTTGTCTATGATGATTCGCTGGGGCCACATAAGTCGGAGGAAGGATGAAGGAGATGAAACAAGTGCCCCCCCAGCCTTTGGGGAGCCAGGTGTAGGCCTTTGTGCCGCAGACAAAATACATGTTTGGGGACGACACAAAGGAAGGTGGATCCATGGAGTCCAAAGTTCTGGTAAAACGGCAAGCACTGCGGCCTACCAGCTGTGTCCCATGTCCTTCTATGCACATGTGGCCTGTGACGTTGATGACTGACAGGGCCACAGTCAGAGTGGCAGCCGTTCGTTTCCGCAGGTAGGAGAAGGTGGGTCTGGTTGGATTGCTGAACACCTGCATTTCAATTCGTTCTTTAGCCGGGATGTCCATGTGGATCGAGTCGTTGGAGGTCTGCGGGCAGAAGTGTGCCTTTGTTTTGTTTCGCCAGACCCCGTGGAAGAAATGCGTTACGGTTTTGCTGGAGGTGGCATTGTCCTTATAGCTTTCTTGCAGGAGGATCAGCCAAGCAAGGCAGGAGCCATGAACTGAGAAGGGTGAAGGGATGAATGGTATCGAGTGTCCGGTGGCGTGGGGCAGCAACCCACAGATCCAACAGTTGGTGGCATTGGTGGCGAGATTGTGCTGGTGAAGGAGCTGTACGAAAGAGTTATTCCAAAACTCCTTCCGCCTCTCTCTGAGTTGAGGAGAGAGCGAAATCAGATAATGTTCCTTCATGGTGGTAGGCTGGGCAGTGGTCAGGAATGTTTCGTGAGCAGGTCACCGTTCTGAGATTTAACTTAGTTCATGGTCTACTTAGCCGAAGCTCCCTCCTTTCGACGCAGGAAATACCCTTCTCTGGATGGCACAGTGGGATCAGGGAATTTTGAAAGTTCAAGTGCTCCGGTATCAGGATAGCAGGTTAGCGACGGTTGGTCTTTGTTCAGGAGCTCTTCTTGGTTGTCGATGTTTTCCGTCGTGGCCAGGGTCGAGGAGACCTTCTTACAGTGGTGTGCGTGCAGCCAGTGCCGTTTCCCCTCCACACGAAGAGCCGTCCGGGTGGTGATCAACACTTGCCAGGGGCCCGTCCACCGGGGTTCCAGACTCTTCGACCGCTGAAAGTTCCGGATCAGCACGAAATCTCCAGGTTGGATGGCGTGACCCGGACCCCTGGAAGCATCGGGGATGGCCTGCTGCACCTGCTGATAAATGACAGACAGAGTTTCAGTCAATTTATACAGATAATCAGACATTAGGACGTCCGGGACGTCATGAATGGAAGTTGGTTTCGGTGCAGACCAGACATTCATGGGTCGACCGAAAACAACTTCATAAGGTCTGGTGGGGGTGGAACGCATCGATAGCAATGCCAGTGGGAGGGCGTCGGGCCATTTCAGACCCGTGGTAGCCACTATCTTGGCCAGTTTAAGCTTTAGTGTGGCATTGTGTCGCTCAACAAGTCCAGCAGACTGGGGGTGGAAGACTGCGTGAAATTTCTGCTTGATGCCCAACCCCTTTAAGATGAACTGAATGACTTCGGCTATGAAGTGGGGGCCATTATCGCTCCATAAAATACGACAAAGGCCGTAACGGGGGAAAAACTCCTTTAACAGTACTTTTGCAGTGGCCATAGCAGTGTTGTCACGGGTTGGGTATGCTTCCACCCATTTGCTAAAAGCGCACACCACGACAAGTACATATTTCAGGCCTTGGCACCTGTCTAGCTGGATGTAGTCCATCTGCAGGACTTCAAATGGGTGATTTGGGACCCCAAATCCCCCCCGGGGTACTACAGTTCCTTTCCCGGGGTTGTGTTGCAGGCATATCAAGCATTGATGGACCAGACGTTTGGCGGAGTCTGTGATTTTATCATTGTGCCAAACTCTGGAGACAAGTTCAATCATGGGGGCTGATCCTATGTGGGCAGGGGAGTGTGCCATAGCCAGTATAGGAATCAGGTACGAGTCAGGTAGCAACCATTTGTTTGTGTCTCTTGTCCGCCAGCAGCCTTCGTCATCTTTTAATCCCACCCGTGTCCATTCAGTCAGCTCGTGTTGTGTGCTAGCCGTTTGAATGTCTCTAATAGTGTCCCTAGCGTCAGTCCATTTTTCTGCTTGTGACCTGGTCACGTACATATGGGTTGTCGTCCTATTTTCAGCTGTCGTTTGAGCCGTGATGTCGGCTAGCGCATTTCCCTGCCCAATGATGTCTGTCACCTTTTTGTGTGCCTGGCATTTGACGACTGCAAGCTTTTTGGGGAGAAGGACAGCTTCGATCAAGGCGGAGACTAGATCCCCGTGCAAAATGGGGGTGCCGTGTGAGGTCAAGAATCCCCTTTCCCTCCAAAGGAGCCCAAAATGGTGGACCACCCCGAAGGCATACTGGCTGTCGGTGTAAATGTTTGCTGTGGTTCCTGCTGCCAGAATGCAGGCTCGTGTCAGGGCAATCAGTTCCGCTGCCTGGGCAGATCGTTGCGTGATGCGGGCTGTCTCGACTACAGTTCGAGCCGTGGTGACTGCATAGGCAGCGGAAGTGGTGCCATCGGGGAGTTTGATGCAAGAACCGTCCACCCACAGCTCCCCGTCAGGGTCAGGGAAAGCCGTGTCTCTGAGGTCAACCCTGCTTCTAGTCTGTTCGTCCGTAAGAGTCACGCAGTCATGTACAGGGTGCACATTGGGATCGTTCTCTGGCAGGGGTAGCAGAGTTGCCGGGTTCAGTGTGGTGCATCTTTTCAGGGCGATATGGGGTGCAAGCAAAGTCAGTTCGTATCCAGTCAGTCGTGCACTCGTCAGGTGTTGCGTCTTGGTTTGGTTCAGGAGGGTGTCAACTGCATGGGGTACCAGTACCGTGAGGGAATTCGAGAGTACGATCCCCTCACTCTGTCGGATAGAGATTGCAGCAGCAGCTACAGCTCGAAGGCAGGCAGGCAAGGCTCTGGCTACAGGGTCAAGAGTGGCAGAGAAGTAAGCGCACGGTCGTTGCTTTGGGCCAATGGCCTGGGTCAGGACAGATAAAGCGCACCCCTCCCTTTCGTGAGTGTAAAGGGAGAAGGGCTTCGTGTAATCAGGGGTACCTAGGACAGGGGCCGAACAAAGGGCATCTCGTAGTTCCGTGAAGGAGGTTTGACACTCAGGGGTCCAAGGGAGTGGGAAGGGGACGTCTTTACCTAGCAGAGAAAGCAGCGGTTTCACAATGAGGCTAAAGTTTGGTAACCACTGTCGGCAGAAGGAGGTGAGGCCTAGTAGGGAGCGAACCTGTTTCTGGGTCTTAGGGACAGGAGTTTCGAGAATGGTTTGGATTCGATCAGGAGTGAGTTTCCTTCCTTCTTTGGACAAAAGGTGGCCTAGGTAAGTGACCTGGGGTTGGCAGAATTGCAACTTCTTTTTGGAGACCTTGTGGCCATTTTCCGCAAGGAAGTGCAGGAGTTGAATGGTGGCTGTAACTGCTAATGGAGTGGTGTCGGCTGCCAAAAGGATGTCATCGACATATTGCACTAACACCACTCCATCGGGTAACTGGACTTGATCCAGTTGTCTCTTGAGGGCCTGGCTGTAGATGCTAGGGCTCTCGGTGTAGCCCTGGGGTGCTCGGCAGAACCTATATGAGCGGGCCTTTAGGGTGAAGCCGAACAGATATCGGCTGTCCGGGTGGATGGGGATGGAAAAGAATGCGTTTTTGAGGTCAATGACAGTGAAGGTGGTGGCAGTAGAGGGAATCAACGTCAGGATGGTGGTGATGTCTGAGACCACAGGGTACTGGGGTACCACCACTTTGTTGATCTCTCGAAGGTCAATGATAAAACGGTATGCTTTCTCATCTCCCTCTCCCTGTTTCTTGATGATGGGCAAGATAGGGCTGTTGCAAACGTTGCTAACCACTTCCTCTACCACTCCTGCGTCTATCAGTGACTGAATAATCTTTACCAATGCCTTCTCGCCCTCGGGCGATATCCGATATTGTGGAAGTTTTGGGAGTGTCGCGTCTGGTCGGACAGTAATGTGCACTGGGTCAATCAACATGCGCCCTACGTCCGAATCCGCCTTGGCCCATAGATACGGAGGCAGAGTGTCAAGCAGGGATGTGTCAGCGTCGGAGATGGAAAACATGCGTCGGGGAGGGCAATGTCTAAGCAGAACGGGGTTGTCGTAAAGGAAAACTCGAACTCCGTCTTGGGAACATCTGATCGTCGCTCGGAAGTGTTTCAATAAGTCAAGTCCCATAATGGCGTCAGGGCTATTGGAGGAAAGCAAAAACGTGGTGTCAGTGGTGTTGTTTTCTACGTCAAAGAGGATCGGGGCGGATAAAGGGTTAGTGGAGGGCGTTCCATCGAAACCTGTCGATGTTATAAGTGAGCCAGACAAGGGTGCCCCCGGAATCAGTCGTTTAGATAACGCACTACGTGTTGCGCCAGTGTCTACCAGAAATGGAGACTTGGTACCCAGGACCTTAGCAGTGACGTAAGGGCCTTGCTGGTCAACATAGAGCTCGACTGGATCCCTCCCTTGCCCTTGGCAGTCCTATGCAAAGTTGTGGGCGTCATCGTAGTCAGATTGCTGGTATTGGTTCTGTCTGGGTCGATCAAATGTATTTGGTCTGCCTGATCTATCGTTAGTCGTGTCATTAGGGGGCCCTCGCTGTTGTCCCTTATTTCTCGGTCCACTTGCTATGTCCTTGGGGTCTTTGTTTCTGATTATTTCCAGAAGAACTGGGCACTGGGATTTCCAATGGCCAGTTCCTTTGCAGAAAGCGCACTGGTCCTCTCTAAGGTCTGTACGTCCACTGTGGGGAGTCAAAGTGCGGTCCTGGGGAAATGCAGCCTTAGGGGCGTTCGTCTGATAGTTTCCCCGGTATTGGTCTCGTCCTATAGTCACCCCTTGCAGTTGGGCCATCATCACCCTCTCTTTCAAGTCCTTCTTCTTTTTCTCTGTCGCCCTATCGTTTTCATTTTTCTGATGTTCATAATATTGGGCCATCTGGAGGATAGCCGTAGGTTTGGAGGCTGCCCAACTACTCTCGCTAGCCTGCAGTTTCTGGGAGACCTCTGATGACAGACCCTTAACATAATTCTGGACAAACAGATGGTGTCCGGTTGCAGTGGTCATGTCCTGGCCGCTGTAATCGGAGAACACCGTTTCAAACCGGGAGAAGTATTCCGATACATCCTCCTGGGGTTTCTGGCGACAGGCCGTTACTATCGACCAGTCCACTTTCTTTTCTGGAATCAGGGTTTTTAATTTCTGTACGATTTTATCTGGAAGGTCTAGGATGGATTTCAAAGGCTTTTGTCCAGGTCCTCGTTGTTTGTCAATGTTATCGAGTTGTGACCAGGTATGTCCGAACAGCTCAAGGTGGTCGACTTTCCGGATTTGCTTCCACACATCAGCTGGTAGACATAACCCGAAAAAGAAGTCGATGTCAGCCAGGGTCATAATCGTTGAACCTAGGGCTGTACCCAATTCAGTATAGAAGGCAGTGGGGTTTTTACGTAGGTCAGGCAGAGATTTCCGGAATGTCAGAATCTCTTGTCGGTCCCATGGCTGGTAGACCCAGTTGTACACTACCCTTCCTTTTGCATCTTGGTGGTTTGCATCATCGTTAGTCCCTGCACCTCGTGGAGGAACCCAGTAAGGGGCAGCCTCTCGTATTGGCATCATGGTGTTAGATTGCTCAGTTTGTGGTTCGGTCGCTACGGATGTCGTGGGTTTAGTTCCCGATTCTCGTTCAGTGAGGTGGCGGAAAACCTCAAGCGTACGCGTAAGGAGGTCCGTCACATCACACTCGCCCTCATCCCCGATATCGACCTTCCAGTACAGAGTCGTTAGGCTCTCGGGACCTTTGTCTCGATATCGGTCCTCGTATGCGTTCAAGACATGGTAACACAGTTGTACGGTGAAATGTCGTCTGTGACTCCCTGTATACGAGTTAAACATATCCGTGATGTACCCTTCATCTTCCTTCCTTTCTACCAGTGTCCTTGCTATCTTGTCGATCCCTGTTCGCTCATCTTTGCTTAGTCTGTTTGTTCTTGCAGAATCAGCCCTTCGGGTCTCGGGGTCGCCTAACGTTGTCGTTTGCGTAGTATTTAATACAAGGGGTCCGGCCGGCCCAGAGGCCATGGGGGCCGAAGCTGTGGCGCTACCCTCGTTTGTACCTGGGGGTGGGGAGTGCTGTGCTAAGGGTTGGGAAGGGGCATATGGAGGGGGCATGTAGATGGTCGGAGGACCTAACAGCAGATCATCGTTGGCTCGTTGTCTCGAGGGCAAGTCAGGGTAGAGCATGGAGGACGTTCTAACCGGAAACTGGCTTGATGTTTCCATTTCCAGTTTCTGTTTGGCTTTCTCTCTTTCCTTTATCTCTCCTTCTAGTTTCTGAGCAGCTAGGTGGGCTGCTTTTCGCAGCTCTTTTCCCAACCTACTCTCAGTTTTCTTTTTACGTTGTTCAGTTTCTTTGCGCCACATGCCGAAACTATCAAGCATAGTGGGCGTTGTCTTGTTTTTACCAAGGGCTGTTTCTAGCGCATTTATTTTGTCATCATCGAAGGATCCTATCAGTGGCCACTGACTTTCTCAATCCTTTTTCGTATATTTATGCCACAGCTTGTTATAGGCTATAGCGGTCAATCCATGCTTCATGAACATGTCCTTATTAGGGGTGCCTTCCAGTGGAGCCGGATGGTTCATCTCTAATAAGCGGTCCGGGCTAAACATGCTACCAATCAGTGGGGAGAAGACAGACATGACGGAGCACAACGGGGACAAAAGTCAGCACTGCCTATCTTATCACTGCGTGCAAAGACTAGACAGAATATTCCTATTCTACGTTGTTTGCAGGCAGTGAATACCTCATGAACCAATATCAAATAGTCAACGTTCGGTCAAAACAATTCAGTGGGGAGAATAAGTAGGCCCGCAAAGGTCTGCGTTACCTACCCTTTCACTATCTGTAAAAAGGGGGGGGAAGCTCTTTCCTGTTTGCAGACAGAGAATCTCCAGAAAACAGTCTGCGAACAATAGTTCAGTTTCAAGTAATTAATCAGTGGGGGAGAAAGATAGGCGCAGCGGTTGCATTACCTATCCTCCACTGCTTGCAAAGGGAGAGCCTGTTGTTTCTCCGTTTGCAGACAGTGGATCTCCAAATAAATTAACAAAGAGTAATACTAGTATTTTCTAAACAATTCAAATAATCATTACGCAATTCGTCGTGTTTACACGACCTTACCCGGACCGCATGGACAGTTTCTTGTCTTCCGAATCCAGCGCCCGATCGTCCTCTTTTCTTCGTAATCCTCGCGGCACTCCTGATGGTTCCCAGTCAGGACCGTAGATCACTCGAGAGAGGTCTGTTCGGAACCAGTGAAGTTCGGATGATCGGCTGTCAGACGAGGGTCTATCGGACAGGTGCACTCCCGATCGTTGCAGTCATTCACTCCGTCGTCAGGACCTCTCCCACTGGATCCACGAGTCACTGATGGGCCCCACGTTTGGGACGCCAATTGTAAAAAGGTCAGGCTACCAACCAGAATAAAAGATCCTTAAGTATTGCCCGGCGGTGTCGCCTCTTAAACCCACAAGATATTAACCAATGAAGAGGCAGGCGCTGGAGACTGGAAGGCAGGAAACAAAGGTTTATTCTCTCCGGAGGAGAACACATCAGTTCGGACAGCAAGTATCGTCACGAGGTGCTCTAACCGCATCTCTGAGGCCTGGCCTCTTATACACAGTTTATGAATTTTATTGCAGGTAACACATTCTTGTAATGCTTTGAAGTATGAAAGGACATCCTCGGAATCTCCCCTTCAGGCCCGTTCCCACACGTATTTACAGTTGAAGTCCCCACCCCGGTCACAATAGGTGATGATTATCGCGCAGCTGGACATTCCGCCGATTCACGGAATGTGTGGGGTTGATCGGATATCATAGGGTGGGGGCTTTGATCAATTCGAGGGTCCTTTAATTGGGGGAAGCTTCCTACTGTACGGGGGGGGGCAATAAACAGTATCCGCAGAGCTAGGTGGCGGCCTGGGAACGAGGAAGACAAACGGGCACACAGGAAAGGGGGTTTGTATCAAAGGGCCTGGGACCAGGAAAGGAATGAAGGGAGGTGTCGCGCTGGGAACAGGATGGGGTTCTGAGGCAGAGCTGCGCTTGCGTTTATGACCCAAGGCGTGCGAGAGCGGGGGGGGGGGTTTGTGAGGGCGAAGGGCTGTGCTGGGGGCCAGCGGCGTGCAGAGGGTGGTTCTGATCGAGGCACCTAAAATGGCGGGTGCGCACGACAAAAAGTGTGGCATCAGGGGAAAAGGCAAGATGGCGCAGATAATGTTTACCAAACCGTACTAATTTTCCACAGTTGTCATGGACCAGAGGAGAGTGGTTGGTAAAATTCCACTCATTCAGTAACCAGCGAACTGATGGACTGGGGATTGGAAATGAGCTGACTGGATGGGTCTGATTGTCCATCTCTTTCCCGAGTTGTTTTGCATCTGTTCACTCTAGATGCACATGAGAAGCCCAGGCCTGCTCCTTGGAAGGTTCTAGCACCTCTGAACAGTGGCACTGCTAGCGCTGCACATCACCATGGGATAAGAGGCACAGACATAGCCTAGCTACAGATAAAGGATGTAGAATAAGGTGCCTTCTCGTACCTTCCATGCCTTTTGAAGATAGTTTCCGCTCTCAATCAGAGAACCCCACACTAGACTGCAATTGTGGCAACAATGACTAACAATCTATATTTACAGTCGCATCTACACAAATTCAGTGTAATAATAATGATGTCTTTCTATCGGGACGTGTCGTGTATGTTATACACACAGTTGAGGCCTACCTACCTACCTTTGCTAGTCCTGCGGGCTCTAGGCTCGGTCCTTGGTATCTCTGTAGCCCAGCTGAGCACTACTGGGAGCTCCAGCTGCCCTTCTTGTGCCAGGAGACCCGAGGGGGGCTGCTGTTTCAAACGATTCATTCTGCCAGGGAGTGGAAGCTACCCCTGCCTAGCGCGTGAGCGGTCGATTTTTCCATTCATCCTCCTATAAGGGGGGGAGGGGGTGGGGGGAGGGAGGCCGGTGCATGTAAAAAGCTATTTTTGGCCCCCTCCTACGGTTTTGTAGGGAAAAAAGAAACACAACCAGAAATTGAAGTGGGCCCTTCATATCCCCGGGCGTCGATGCCACTGCACCTGTTACATTACTGGAAGCTCTGCCCCCTGCCTTTCTGTTCCTCGTAGGGGCATGGGGGAGTTAGGTTTCTAATTGTAAACATATGGGCATTCAGATGTGGGACACAGCGTTTACCGGGAAGCTGGTGCTGTACAGGCGGCCTGGTGTGTGGGCATTGCAGAACAGGGGCGAGGCTGTGCCCAGCTTTCGCGGAGTGGGCACAGATGGGTCAGGCTTGGCACCACCAGCAGAGGGAGACAGCCCTGGAATCTGGCCATGTTGACACAAAGTACCTCCAATGGGTATTTATCCTGCTCCAATGTGCCCATAGCTCTTTCTAGGAAGCTCTAAAAATGAAGCAAGTTCACACAGCGAGTCAAAGGGAATAAATGTCAAAATCACTGAAGCAGGAGTAAATGTAACAGTTACTGCAACTAGTGATGATTAAACTACCAACAAAGGATGTTCCTAAATCTGGGGAGCACAAACGTAGCGTTTGTTCCGGTCCCTGAGTCTGCTCTGTCACAGTCTCAGACGGCGCTTAATTCAGCCAAAATGTACACCCATGAAAAGGTTTCAGGTCAATACATAACAAGCATTTGCAATGGAATAGGTCTTGCATTTACGCGAGTTTAAGCTATTGCCATTGTAAATGACAATGCCTTTTATTTATGTTTTAAAAACCAAAATAAAAGGCCTAGCCATTTAGAAGGCCAATAGCTCAAACATGCATAACTGCGAGACCTACTGCATTGCAAATGCTTGTTCTTTAAATGTCTCTGTGAGTATGTGTACACAATGGGGCTTATTTACAAGCAACTGACGCATCTCTGCGTTAGAGCTGAAATGCATCGTTTTCCTTGCGCTGGGCAAAGAAACCCTTGCACCCCCATGGATGCATTGTATTTACAATATGGCACACCATGGCGCAAGGATTGACAGATGTGTCAGAAACTGTGACACATCTGTCAGCGCAGAAGTAATGCATTTCTGGAGTTGTGTCACAAGCATGATGCAAATCCAACAATGCTTCGGGGAGGCCTATACTTACTACACTGTGTCACTCTCTACGCCTGCTCCATCACAACATTTGAAAACTCTCTTCTGTAGTTGATTGTTTATCAACTGATACAGCAGGAGGTTTCCTTGTCATAGATACTAAAATGGTTGCTATCAGATCTATGGTATTACAAAACAAACCTGCATTAGACGTTCTACTCACAAAAGAAGATGGAGTCTCTCACATGCTAAAAGTTCAACAGTGCTGTACTTATATCTCTGGCAAAAGTTAAGATTTGCAAGGAAATATCAGCAATATTACTAAATTGAGAAAAGATTTGACTGAATTGAAAGCTGATGTTGCATGGGAATCTATTGGAAAAGGATTTACTTCTATGGGAAAATGGTTTGCAACATTGGGAGGTAGTTTAGTGGAAAAAATATTAACATATGCTAACTATTGCTATTGGCATATTAATAATAATAATAATTTAAAAAAATTGCAATCGTACAGAATTTGAAAAAAGAAACTAGGGGAATAAAGTGAAAGAAAGCAGAAATTGGACTAGAAGATACAGTGTGGCTACTATAATGAATTAAAAGCCTTAGAACAGACTATGCTAAAACTAATGAAGACATCCGTCTTATAAATGTGACATCAGATAAAGATAAAGATAAAATTGTGATGGCTCGATTCACCATCATAGGGCGAATTGATAGAGCATGGACGGTATCTTTCATCTATCTCTATGAATTTTCCCTGGAAACATGATTTGCGACATTAACCCCTTGAGTGCTCATGACGAGGTCAGCTCGTCAGTGCTCATGACGAGCTGAGCTCGTCATGACCGCGCCCGTTCCGTGGAACGCTCGCATGCTGGGCGGATTCCCCTGCAGTGCTGAGCGTTCCATTGGAACGGGTGTGGCCATGACAAGCTCAGCTCGTCATGAGCACCGGAGCGCCGTAGCTCATGAGGAGCTGACCTCGTCATGAGCACCGGGGCGCTGTACGCGCCCCCCCCGCCCACCAGCACAGCGGGGGAAACAGCCCCGCACAGAAGGGGTTAATATACGAACATGACAAATGTGTGTTAGGTTACCACATTTAAGAAAAATGGACAAATTAAGTTTGATTTAGATACTTCATCGTAAAAGTATGCAGAATGTTAGACGTAGGTTTGTGAAGATATTTAACTGCAAATAAGCTAAAGTAAAGTTTAACAAATATATTGATATATGTTTTCTTTACGCATAAATGAACGTGATAAACAATCGATAGAAAACTCCATAAAAGAATAAAACTATTATGTGTTAAGAAAATGGTCATTAACACTAGAATGTGTAATGTGAGCACAGACATTAATGAGAAGACAGATGCCACAATAATTTGTGCTATGTAAAGGTTTATGATAAATGTGCTATTAAATCCTGAAGGATGTTTTAACCTATGACATGAAAAGAGACTTGCAAATTAATATGCAAATAAATAATGAAGTGTTAAACGTTTTTTTTTATTTTTTATTAGAGGTACTTTATAATTGCATGATGAAAATGCACATCATTAATCTGCCTACTTGGTGAACTAATGCATTGCATTCAATAATGTGAGAGTCAGAGTTTAGCATAAATTCATTGTGAACAGGCCGTGTTTCATGAAGACCTCAAAACGTCCTTTTCTTTCCTAGTATGAACTCATGAACTGAATAGTCTGAAGCCTATGAGAACCTTTTGTAAAGTTTCTACTTGTGCTCCAACTCTCAATGATTCCTTTCACATTTGTAGCTTACATGATTATACTTGTAACAAAATTGTTACTTCGTAGAGCACATGCTTGGGAAAGAACTGACAAAGGATAAGAACATGAACTCGCCTATTTCTTAAATAACACAAGCAATCATATGACAACGTGGTCCTAAGGAAAATGCAAAATAATGGAGTACTTAATTCCTCCAGATTTGTATATTTTTAGCTACAACATCAACTAATCCTTTTGAAACTGACCAATGGGATGGAGTGGTCCTATAAATTTAGTGATGTCAAGGGGTGTAAACTAGAAATTGATGAAGTATGATTGCCCAAACTCTGGACAGAGGTGTTTCCTATTCTTCTACATCTCTCCTCTGCCCATCTTGTGGTATAGAGGCTTACGGTTTGGACTTCCAGAATCAATGTGAACTGTGATGAAATACTGCGTTTGCTGCCGGGATTGTATGTTTATGTAGTGGAATCTTTCCAGCTGGAACGTTTCCAACAACAGCTGTGACAGTGATGCTGCAGGACGGACAGGGGCAGACAATCCTGTCTATTAACTGGAAACTGGTCATTTAATGATTAACTTAACTTTCATCCCTAGGGTTTGTATGAGAGATAATTGCTTTCTATAGACTCACTTCCTTCGGATCTAATCTCCTTCGACTGAGGAAGATAGCTCCCTTCAGATTGAATTTTGCAGTTTGTTAATGCTTATTAAATCATTCAATTCTTAAAATTAGATTGGTATGCTAATCATTTGAACTTTTATTAGGATACAATTTGAGATAAATGACTCTTCTGCTTCTCTTTCATTTTATGTTGTGGTCAATTTATTTGCTTTAAAAATGTACTAATCTATAGGTAGATTTAATCTGAGAAATTCCATCAGTAATGAATAAATATTAATAATTATCTTCCATCCGTCTTGCTGCTTACCAGGACTACCAATGCTGCAGCCACCCAGGAAGAGGTCACCATGCTTCCAAAGGTCATATCCATCTTCCCTCCAAGTGTGGAGATGTCAGGACCGACCGGAGCCGCACAATACAAATACCTGGGGTACCAAACTCCTTGCAGCATCCCAGGAATGTTGTGCCCAGCCCAGACACTAGCGCAGAGGAAAACTGACTTGCACATTTAGGGACTTTAGGGACAATGAGACCCAGCCCAAGAGGACTGGCCCCCCCAGTCGGAGCTTGAAGCCTTTTTTCAATCGGACCACTCCCCATTGAAGTGAACAGGGCAGCTGATGCTGACATACACCTCTGCACCTGGCCACCCCAGTTCCGCCTTGGGTGACCTGTGGGTGTTGCCTTGGACCTTGCCTTATACTCACCTTAAGTCCAGGAGATAGATAAGTCACTGATAAGTGCCCGAATGCAGTATTACTGCTCCGGAAATTGCAAGGTGTGAACTTTTGAAACCTTTAAAAATGTATATTTTGAAAAGTATTCACCTGATCCTGATAATCTTGATATCTAAATTCATATACAAATCAGTCTTATTTTTATACATTGGTGTTGCATTTCTTTATTGAGTGTGTGTGTCACTTACTGCCTTTGTGTGTGTAATAAATGCTTAGCACTACCCTCTTATAAGTCTGACTGCTTGACCCCACTGCCTCAAAACCGAGCATTTGGGTTATCATTTGTGCCTCTGTAAACCAACTTGGGCTTGCCTGGACTCTTTGCACAGTGTACCTCATTTTGCTCCACTATATAAAGAGGCAGCATCCTACACTTATCCTGCCAGTAGGAGCCACATAGAAACACTGGTAAAATAATTGACATAGATGTTCCTTCTCTTTCAGTTACAGAGACAGCTACAGAAGCACTTTTACATTCATTCTCTCACTAAAAAACATTTATGCATGCACCAGACTCAAAAGGTAGTTGCAGTGACACCTACATAGTTCTCTATTGCCTAACACAGGCACTGAAACATTTGTGCAGCCTCTTACATATTATTTTAGGCAGCCATACAGGCATAATAGCAGGCAGTTATATACCAGCGCGTTTATTTAAACATCTCACTCTCACCTGTGAACAAGACGATTAGATGAATGTTAGGTATAAATGAGTGATTTCATTGCTGCCACGCTTTTGACAAATAAAAGGCAGCTTCAAATGGAAGTCGGAATTGGGCTCTGCTTGTTCTGGTGAAACCCATACTTACAGGATTCTCCACTCATGTTACAAGAGCCCGCCCTGCAGGGTTAGGGGCCCTCAGCAAAACTGAGCTTTTCTGAAACATTTTACTGAGGGGGCATGACCTGCTCCACTGCGAGCCAGCCAGTGGATTTCCGAGGTGAATTATGGCACTGTGAGCGACAAAGGGAGACAAAAGAGGCTTCTGTCTGTCTCTGAAGATTCCGCAGTTTGAGCAAGTATGATTACAGAGTAGCAGCAACTATGCACTTTGCAAATTATATATTTTTAATAGTGTGCACGAGGGGACTATGACTGTAATATTTGTGACATTGATGCTTTGAAAATAACGCTATTAAGCACAAATCAAATTTGCACCATATCACGTCATGACACCATCATTGTGGTGCATCCTGGGTCCGGTAGGAACTTGTTGAACAGCCATGTGACCACTTGGATTGAAAAGACACTCTCACCTGTGAAGGGAAACGGCCTCTACAACGAAGCCGTTTCCACGAAATCATTTACCACGCATGCACTACAACGCATGCGTGGTTACAACTAAAGGCTTTACCACGCATACCTTTACTACGAAATACGTAGTAAAGGCATGTGTGGTAAATGAAAAGAAAAACGAAGGGGGGTTTAGGGGGTCTCCCCCATAAAAAAAATAAAGCGCTGGGATAAAAAGGGGGGTTGGGGGGGCCCCCCCCCCAAAAAAAAAAAACTAACCTTGTGGTAAATAAAATATTACCCTGGCATAATTTCTAGGCATTAACAATTAGCATGTATCAAATGAGAGGCAGAGAGTCCGTGGTGTCCAAGTTAAAAGGGCTTTATTCCAATAACTCGAGTTAAGGGAGAATCTGTTCCATCACCTCTAAGGTTCAGGAAGGGTCTTCTAACATTATTTACAGAGAACAACACATATATACATTTTTCCTTGTACATAGGGAGGAGCGCTCCAGGCAGAGCATGAAAGAAAGAGATAAGAGCATGTGGGCGTGCATGAGGGTGTACACTTGATGAGTCACAGGTGGGTGATAGGTGGGTGGCTACATAGAGGAGGGGTTACATGGCAGGCTGGAACTTTGCCCTCCTTGTGCACGCAATTTGAGCATGAAGTGCAATTGACGTGTAACTGGGAGGAGAGCTGACTTTCAGTCTAGTAGAGAGATCTTTAGTGTCAAGGCGACCAGCACGTCTGGTACTAACTGATATCTTAAGTCAGGGGATGTATTATCTGAAGCAAAGGTTGCTCATCGCTAAGAATCAGAAACAGCATATATTTCTTCGTTCATTGCGTGGGGGCTGTGAGCTTTCTATGGATGCAAGCACTGTGATTTACTTCAATGGAGACAGAGAGGCTAGGCCCTATCTTCCGCGGACGGGTTCTGTTTACCTTCCTCACTGGGCAGGAATGTGACTCTGTACAGCAGGCAGATAACTGTTATTCATAATACTATCTTGGCAACCCTTGCTGGGTCTCTTTCGGCTGAGCTAGAAGTATGCGAGGTCAGAGATACGTAACTGCAGCTTTCAGTGTGTCAGGAGTCATGAAAACCCTAATTCAGAAAGTGGCTCAGACTGAACCACAAAAAGGGTTCATTACGATATTTATTTAAAAGTGCACAATGCAAATACATGGACCTTCATGTTAGCTTAACGTTTGGGAAACTTGATGGCAGGCACCTTAATGCAGGACGTGATTGCAGAGGCCTTGTGATTCAGGCCACTGAGAGAAATATGCATGGGTGACATGCACATACAAGTAACATAGGGTACACGTAGGGGGCATCTTGGTCAGGCAAAATTTCATTTTCCACATTCCCTCCTTGTCCCCTACTTAACCCTTCAGGATACATCTATATTCATGAGACCGTATAGTTGATCATACAGCATCATTTGTTCGTCCTTAACCCTTTGTATACTTGGATGTGGAACACATGCAGTTGCACACAGGCCGCAAATGGCCGGGCCACACTGCAGACAGAGACAGCAACCAAATATCATAAGTAGGACCATTCCTAGGAAGGACAACACTTTCCATCCCCAAGCAGATATCACACCCCAGAGCCAACTGGACCAAGTCCATGTGCCTGGGTCTTGATGTATGACATGAGCAATCTTGTGGAGCCTTGTTATTGCTGCATACACAGATGGCGCGTTATTTGGGATGAAAACGCAACAACTAGATCGGATCACGCTACAAGCTCCACCCCTATCCGCCAAGATGACGTCTAGAACGAGGCGATTTTGAAGAACAACAAGTCTCATAGCAGACTGTTCCTGGGTCAAGTTCGCCAGGGCAGATGCAGTCACATTCACTACTGCCTCAAGAGTCCTTGTTAACTTGCGTATCAGTTTACTGTTTTGGACGGGACCTATGAAGAAGAAGAATCCTTTGTTGAAATCTGTATATTGCTCCCAAGCTGTTTCAGTCTGATCAACCCCTGAGGCATCTGTCTCTCTCTTTACTTTAACATGTTCTAGTCGTGAATCTCTATGATAATGGGATGGGGCCAAGAATACAGGTGGTAATAAGAATGCTATATAACAAGTCCCACCCCAGTCTAAGGGCAGATGTACATAGGCTGTCTGACCGCAAATGAAATAGGTATGGCGTGATGTTTTGAAAGAAGAAAGTCCTTTATCATTAAACTCTACTACAACTTTACACTCGCTGTGTCCCATATGTACTGAGCCTTTCTTATTAACACATAAATCACCTTTTGCTGGTAGAACTGAAATAAACGGTGGACCTGTATTTTGCTTGGGCTGAACATTTAACATTATAAAATTAACGGATGCATTTCCCTGCTCGTACTCTTCATTCTCTAGATCGGTTCCCTTCCTTTGGGGAAATCCGTCTTTGTCTGGAAAACATGCTTCATTCATTACTTTATTCAGGTTTCCATATATCCAGCCACCTGGATAAGCTATGTACTTTCTATCTATTGAGGTCATTAAGGCAAACCATGCTCCACATGAACCATTGTGTGAGAACGGCAGAGGATAGAAGGGCAGAACTCCCTTCGCTTTTTGATAAGGTGGCAGTTGGCCACATACCCAGCAATCAGTCGCATTGCTGGTCTGATGAGAATGGTGTAACATTCGAATAAAAGTATTGTTACGCAATGCAAGTCGATATGACAATTCATGAGGTGGCAGTTCACTAAATGTATGCTCTATGGTGCTGTTACTGGAAGAGTGTATATGTGAGGAAATAGGAAAGAAAACATGTAGTAATAAACTGACACAGATTATAACAATGCACAGAATAAAAAGAATGATCAAAGTAACTATACATCTACTGCGTAATAGCTTGCAGTATTTTGCTTTCATGTTTTTTCTTACTATTCTCGTATGTGATCTTATACATGTCAGAAATCTAGTCTAACCGATTCACCACCGAGTGGACTTAGACAATTAAACTATGTCTGACTTACTAGATCTTAACTTAGATTTATACTCCTGCTGTGGAGTCTTTTCTAGTAAAGGCGGCGCAGGCGGCGCAAAGTCTGTATTGTCTTTAATGTCTTTAGTGTCTGTATCTTTTACTAAAGTACCAGATTGTCCAAAGTGTCTTTTACAGTGCTGAGCGTGGATCCATCCTTTGCGTCCCTCCACCTTCAGCGCGGTACTTGTTGTAAGAAGCACTAATTTCGGGGTCTTCCAGCGAGGCTCGAGGGGGCTTGAACGATCAAAATTCCGGACACAAATGTAATCCCCAGGGACAATGGCGTGTTCCTTGACCTGGGTGTTGTCAGGGAAGGTGGCAGCAACCTGTGAACAACAAGAAAGTAGTGCAGACATCAAGGAAGCCAGGTAATCTGTCAGCATGTTACTGTCGACATCAGTTATTCTTTTAGGCATAGGCCTACCCCACATATTTGGCGGTCTACCGAAGACTACTTCATACGGGGATAGGCCTGTTCTGGAATGAGCTACCATACGCATGTAAAAGAGGGCAACCGGTAAAGCTACCATCCAATCCACGCCTTTTTCTGCACATATCTTAGCAAGTTTTGTTTTGATTGTCTGATTATGTCTTTCTACAAGGCCTGCTGCTTCAGGGTGTCTTACACAATGGAATTTCCAAGTATATCCTAACAGAAGAGACACTTGTTTCATTAATTCAGAGGAGAATGGCTGACCGTTATCGGAATGTACGACCCAAGGCAATCCATACCTGGGGAAGTACTCGCGCACTAATTACCTGGCTGTTGTCACAGCAGTATAATCTGGAACTGGATATGCTTCTGTCAATCTAGATAGTGCACACACAACTACCAAGACATACTTGTAACCTCTACATCTGTCATTTGGATATAATCCATCTGGAGGACCTCAAAAGGGTGGTCAGGAGGATAAAATCCGCCTTGTTCCACCGGAATGCCTTTACCTGGATTGAACTGGCAACAGATCATACATGTTCGTACTTTCTGTTTCGCTGCTGCACGCATGTGCTTGTTAAACCAGATATTCTGTAAGCTGTCTATCATTGCCTTTTCTCCCAAGTGTGCTGGACTATGTGCTGTGTTTATGATTACTTGTACCATAGAATCTGGAAGAAACCATGTACCTTTTCCCTTAGTCATCCAACCTTGTTCAGTCTGGACCCCTCCTTGTTCAGTCCATTTCTTTATCTCATCTGCAGTGGCATGTGTCTGTATGTCGAGTACATCTTGAGTGGGATCCCTGACTGTCATACTTTTTGTCAGTAATGGTACCTCTGTCCTTGTCGTGTCTGTTGGTGTCTGGGCTGTCTGGGCTGTAAGTTTAGCTGTTCGGTCTGCCAGGTCATTACCCTGGGAAATGGTGTCTGTAACTTTGGTGTGAGCTTTGCACTTCAGGATAGAAATGGCTGTAGGTAAATGTATTGCTTCCAACAGGGCTTGAATGAGCTGGTCGTGCTGGATCTTGGTCCCATGGGAGGTCAAGAAACCTCTCTCCCTCCATAAGACCCCAAAATCATGAACAACGCCAAAAGCATATTGTGAGTCAGTATAAATGTTTACTTTCAAGTGCTTAGCTCTTATGCAGGCTTGTGTCAGGGCGATGAGCTCTGCTGCTCGTGCTGATAGTGTGTCTATTTTCTGTGTCTCTATGACTTTAGTAGCAGTGGTCACAGCATATGCTGCTACTAATTCTGCTGCACTCGTTCTCATGCATGATCCATCTACATAGAGCGTTAAGTCTGGGTCTGGAAGTGCAATATCTGTCAGGTCTTGTCTTGGTTTCGTCACTATATTCATTACTTCCACACAGTCGTGTGGCGGTGCATTTACTGTACTTGAGGGCAAAAGTGTTGCAGGATTTAGAATATTACAACGTCTGATCTCTATGTGTGGTTGAAATAATGTCAGTTCATATCCTGTCAGTCTTGCTACAGTCAAATGTTGTGTCTGTGTCCTGTTTAAGAGAACCTCCACTGCATGTGGAACCTGTACTGTCAGAGGGTGACCCAACACTATCGAGTCACTTTGTCTTATGGCTAGGGCTGTTGCTGCAACTGATTTCAGGCACGCAGGCAGAGCCTGGTCCACTGGATCTAGTGTACTAGAAAAATAAGCGCAAGGCTTGTGTTTTCCTGCTTGATCTTGTGTGAGGACAGATAACGCTGTTCCATCCCGTTCAGTTACGAAAAGCATAAAAGGTTTACTGTAACATGGAGTCGCTAAAACTGGCGCTTGACATAATGCTCTTTTTAATTCCTCAAATGCCAAGGTATGTTCTTGTGTCCAAGGGAGGACAGTCGGAGTGGCTGCCTCCTGTGTAGTTAACTGTATGAGTGGTTTGGCTAGATAGGCATACTGGGGAATCCATTGCTTACAGTATGAAGTGAGGCCAATAAATGCACAAACTTCTTTCTGTGTCTTGGGCTGTGAAAGGTTAGAAATGAGCTGTATGCGTTCTCGTGTTAGTTGTCTACCCTCCTTGGAAAGTAAGTGTCCAAGGTACACCACTTGCTTTTCACAGAATTGCAACTTGGAAGGGGACACCTTGTGCCCTTTGTCAGCCAGAAAATGTAAAACTGTTAGTGATGCATTTTCGCATTCTGGTCCTGATCGTGCTGTAATTAGGATGTCATGTACGTACTGGAGTAGCGCAGTGTTGGCAGGCATGTGAACACTGTCTAGCTGTCTTTTCAGTGCCTGACTGTAAATACTAGGGCTTTCTGTAAAGCTTTGTGGAGCTCTTGTAAATACAAAGCTACGACCTTTTAATGAAAATCCGAACAGGTACTGGCTGTCGGGATGGATGGGAACACTAAAGAAAGCGTTCTTCAAGTCGATAACAGTAAAGAAAGTAGCCTCAGAATCAATAGCAGTCAGTAATGAAGAAATGTCTGGCACCACTGGATATTGTGGTACTACACATTTGTTCAATTCTCGTAGGTCAATAATTAGTCGGTACACTGGCAGTACACTAGGGTCAGATCGTTTAAGGATAGGGATGACAGGCGAGTTACAAGCATTTGAGTCAGTCTCTACCACTACTCCTCGTGCAATAAGTTCGTCAACTAATTTCAATAAGGCTGTTTCGGCGTCAGGTGGCAACTTGTATTGTCTAATACGTGGAAGTACTACCCCTGCTTTGAGTGTGACATGGTGTGGTGTTATATTCATCTACCCTACGTCAGTTGGTCCTTGTGCCCATAGGTGCTGTGGCACGTTCTGGAGTCTGTGGTCAAAATCAGTCAGCACATAATGTCCCTTAAAATCACGTAAGAACAGGCATACTCCTTCTGGAGAGCAGCAGATAACTGCTCCTAGGTCTTTTAATGTCTTCATACCAAGTACGTTTTCTGGACATGATTTAGTAAGTAGCAAGTCTGTAGTCCGTGACAGTGGACCAACCCCGAGGGTAACTGGTTTCGATACTTCATTAACAATAGGCTTTCCTGAAAATCCCAGGGAAACATTCTGTGAGCCTGAGAGAGGTTCCCCTGGAAACTCGTCATGACTGATGGTAGTCCTGCTCGCCCCTGTGTCAATCAGAAATTTTCGGTCTTGTCCTAATACACGACTATGTACATACGGACCCTCTTGATCTACAGGAACCTCAATAAGGGGCAAGCCTACTTCCCTCTCAAGGCTGTTTCATGAGAACTGTTGATATTCTGGATAGTCTGACTGTGTGTACTGATACATTTGTGGTGTGGCATGAACAGGCGGTGGTGGAGGTGGAAAAGTCGCTACTGTCTGCTGTGTGTTCTGTTGCGTGCTATTCTGTCTAGGAGTGTACAGTCGTTCTTTTGTCTTGCCTGTAGCTATATTGTGTTTCAGGACAGTACATTCATTTACATAGTGACCTGGTTGTTTGCAATAATTACAGTTCCCCTTAACATGTGTCATGTTATTTCTGTTCTTATTTGCTGGTACCGTCTGGGCAACCAGCACCTTCATTTTTGTCTCTTTCATGCGTTTCTTTTCCTGATCCTGCTCTTCTCTAATTCTGTTCTGATGATATTGTAGCATCTGTAACATTTGTGAAGGGCTGTTTGCTTGCCAAGTACTCTCAACCTTCAGTACTCTATTCTTGATCTGGGGTAAGGAGTTCTCTACTAATTTGCTCACAAAAAGGTGTGGAAATGACTCGCTACCTGGCTTAAGGCCACTATTAATAGTAAAGCATTTCTCAAATCTAGAATAGAAATCACTTGTGTCCTCTTCTTGCTTTTGTTTACAGGCTGAAATAGCATCCCAGTCTTCCTTTTTCATAATCAATAATCTCGGTAAAACTTGTATCAGGAGTTCAGGCAGTTCTCTAGCTTTTTCCCCAAGACCAACCCCTGGGAGCCTACCTTTTTCTTCCGTTTCCAGTGCATCCCAGCTTAACTTTTTCTCGCCTACCTCCCAGTCTTTTTCCTTAAGCTTTTCATAAATACCAGCAGGCAACAGTACTTTCAATAACTTCAGAATGTCATCGTACGTATAATCTCCTATGCGGAGGATGTCTTTTAATTCTCAGTGAAACCCCCCCGGGTCTTTATCATGGCAGGGCAGCATCTTTTTCATTTCTAGTATTTCTATTTTTGTTAAGGGGGTGTAAACATACACCCGTTGCAACACATTGTCCGCATCTTTGACGGGATATACCTCTCGTAGGGGGTTCTGTCTGTCTACGTGTAAGTTATTTCTGCCGTGGTGTGAGGTTGAAGGCATACATGTGGTCAGAGAATTTATGTACTTATGTCGTTGATCCAGAATAACATTAATTAATTCGGTACCTAAACCTGTCCATCTGTCTAGTAAAATGTGGTCTAGTAATTTATGCAAGTGACCAGGATCAGAATATTGACTCTCATACAACGTTATCAAGTGTTGGACCATGTAAATACCAGCCAAACGCTGTTCGTTCGGTGGAAGGCTTAAGAAAGTCTGAGCCACTATATCACTGCTATATATATTAGAATTAGACACCCACTGGGTGGCTGACCGGGCCAATTCAATTTTGTGTGAGGTGGGAGGTCTCTCACTCCCTATCCGCTTTTTCAGGGCTTGTTCAGTAGCTTGGAACAGATTTTCAAGGGAATATCTTTCTTTTATAGCTGGCCCTTGTTTACGGTAGTCAAGACATTTGGGTCTGTCAAACTGTCGCGCTTTTCCTACATAATTAATCTTGCCTTTCGGATCCTGATGATCCTCTACCTCTTCCGCTGATGACTCGCCCTTCTCGTCAGACTCTTTTCTGTGTCTTTCTATTATTTCCTTTCGTATTTTCTTGTACATGGCATCTATCTGTCCCTGTTTATCATGTCTACCGGCATCTATGTGCTCGCTCCATTCTATCAAACCTTGTTTTACATCTCCGTCTCCTTCGTCTTGTTCCCTGATCAGGCAGTTAATAATAAAACGTAGGATATGGTTCTTAACCCCTACCTTTCTTTGTGCCATGGCTTGTGCTATACTATCTGGTCCCTCCCCCGTTCTAATGAAACGGTACATTTTATCTAGGTGTTCTTTCATGTCTGGTAATGTCTCTAGATATGCAACGGCTTGTCTTAGCCTACGTGAAATCACGACCATTGAACCTTTTCCTGGTTCTGGATCATATACACAAAATGGAATTGCTACATCTACAGTAGGCACCCCTCCCACTGCCCCGGGACCTACGTCATCTTTTACTAGCTGCTGCTGAAGTTGCTGGAGCTGATCTGCTGGTGGGGGTGGAGGGAAACCTGCATTAACGTAGTCCGGAAGGGAATCATCTAGATACGAGGAAATGAACGCCTCTGATGCTGTCGGCTTTACTCTACGTTCTCTATATGGTACAGGTGGTGGCGTTCGCGACCTACTGGGTCTCTCTGAGGTGGTCACTCTAGCTAGTTCTTCAGCCAGGACGGGATAAATACCAGTAACGACGGCGTTTCTTTCTCTATCAGTCTGTTCTGTTTTGACCCGTTCCCCCTCCTCCTGTAGTTCTTTTTCTTTGGCTTTTTCCTCTGCTTGTTTAGTTCTCTCTGCTTTATTGAATTCTTTCTCTGTTCTCCTGTGTGACTCTTTGCGCCACAATTCAATGGCATCTTTCTGAGAGCGTCTTGATTTATTTTTCCATAGCGCTTCCTCTACTCTCATAATGCATTCTGAATCCCAAGTACCTGAGATAGGCCTTCTATACTTTTCCTCCAGGTCCTTTGTATAGTCTACCCATAAATCTAAAAACAAGATGGCGTCTAATCCATGCTTATTATACATATAATGACCAGGTGTGTCTCTAGGCGGGATGTTAACTGACTCTTCTAGTATACCTTTTCTGGTCCCTATCTGACGCAATTTTGAAAACAGTGGCATGTTGAAACCAACACAATGGAAATACAATACACAAAAATAGACTGAAACAATCAACAATCATTCACACTAAAACATCATAACATTAAAACAAACATGATCTAAACCAATACAGAGAACTAAACATGTACTTGAAAAACTATATGCACGGGAATACAGTACAACCATACCGGTCTCAAAAATGAGACACGTCTTTACCGTGCCCACGTTTACCATGGACCCGTCTTGACCGTGCTCGTGTGAACGAACCCGTCTTTACCGTTTTCACGAATAACGTGAACCCGTCTTTACCGTGTCCACGTTTTACCGTGGACCCGTCTTGACCGTGTTCATATAAAATGAACCCGTCTTGAAACTTTATGCATTCCCCACAGTGGTACTCACCGGGAAGCAAAACTTGAAACTTGAAAGCCTCGGACTTCTACGCATCTACGTCTACGTCTACGCATGCACCTCGGAACGGGTGGACCTCTGGAAACCTCGGACCTTGCTCTCTCACAAGTCGGGCTCTGGTTGAGACGATCCGCAATCCTCACTGCCTCGTATGGATGCCTGGTCACAGTCCGTCCTCCTCCTGGGCCTGAGGGAGTAGCGGGAAATCCCGATGGCGTGTACACTTTAAAGTCCCTCACGGCTGTAGAAGGGGGCAAAGCTGGACCTACAACTCCGGCGCGTGGGGAAAGGGATATGTCCCTGTAAGGGCGCCAAATTAATGTGGTAAATAAAATATTACCCTGGTATAATTTCTAGGCATTAACAATTAGCATGTATCAAATGAGAGGCAGAGAGTCCGTGGTGTCCAAGTTAAAAGGGCTTTATTCCAATAACTCGAGTTAAGGGAGAATCTGTTCCATCACGTCTAAGGTTCAGGAAGGGTCTTCTAACATTATTTACAGAGAACAACACATATATACATTTTTCCTTGTACATAGGGAGGAGCGCTCCAGGCAGAGCATGAAAGAAAGAGATAGGAGCATGTGGGCGTGTATGAGGGTGTACACTTGATGAGTCACAGGTGGGTGATAGGTGGGTGGCTACATAGAGGAGGGGTTACATGGCAGGCTGGAACTTTGCCCTCCTTGTGCACGCAATTTGAGCATGACGTGCAATTGACGTGTAACTGGGAGGAGAGCTGACTTTCAGTCTAGTAGAGAGATCCTTAGTGTCAAGGCGACCAGCACGTCTGGTACTAACTGATATCTTAAGTCAGGGGATGTATTATCTGAAGCAAAGGTTGCTCATCGCTAAGAATCAGAAACAGCATATATTTCTTCGTTCATTGCGTGGGGGCTGTGAGCTTTCTATGGATGCAAGCACTGTGATTTACTTCAATGGAGACAGAGAGGCTAGGCCCTATCTTCCGCGGACGGGTTCTGTTTACCTTCCTCACTGGGCAGGAATGTGACTCTGTACAGCAGGCAGATAACTGTTATTCATAATACTATCTTGGCAACCCTTGCTGGGTCTCTTTCGGCTGAGCTAGAAGTATGCGAGGTCAGAGATACGTAACTGCAGCTTTCAGTGTGTCAGGAGTCATGAAAACCCTAATTCAGAAAGTGGCTCAGACTGAACCACAAAAAGGGTTCATTACGATATTTATTTAAAAGTGCACAATGCAAATACATGGACCTTCATGTTAGCTTAACGTTTGGGAAACTTGATGGCAGGCACCTTAATGCAGGACGTGATTGCAGAGGCCTTGTGATTCAGGCCACTGAGAGAAATATGCATGGGTGACATGCACATACATGTAACATAGGGTACACGTAGGGGGCATCTTGGTCAGGCAAAATTTCATTTTCCACAACCTGAGGAGCCGAAGCTATCAACGTCGTTAGGGAGGAAACGGAAAGTAACTTCCGCTTCCTCTTAACGACGTACGTCCGACATAACCAGAGAAGATGGAGGGAAGGCGAGTTAAAAGGTAAGGGGTATTTTAGTAAAATACATATATATATATATATATATATATATATTAAGGGTTAAGGGTAAATATAAGGAATGAGGCTGGGGGAATGTAAGGGGAGAGTTTTAATCTTTATCAAGAGTATGCCCTCACCATGCATACATTTACAACAAAAAACGGTGTAAATGTACGCGTGGTAAAGGAATATTCGAGGTAAAGGTTAAGCGTGGAAAACGAATTCCGTTGTAACGCATGCGTGGTAAAGGCATGCGTTGCAACGGAATTCGTTGTAACGTCATACATTCACCTGTGAACAAGGCGATTAGCTGAAACATGTTAGGTATAAATGAGTGATTCTATTGCTGCCACGCTTTTGACAAATAAAAGTCAGCTTCAAATGGAAGTCGGAATTGGGCTCTGCTTGTTCTGGGGAAACCCATACTTACAGGATTCTCCACTCCTGTTACAAGAGCCCATCCTGCAGGGTTGGGGGATCCCGCCAAAACTTAGCTTTTCTGAAATTTTTTACTGAGGGGGCATGACCTGCTCGACTGCGTGCCAGCCAGTGGACTTCTGAGGTGAATTATGGCACTGTGAGCGAGAAAGGGAGACGAGAGAGGCTTCTATCTGTCTCTGAAGATTCTGCAAGTTTGAGCAAGTATAATTACAGCATGCAGCAACTATGCACTTTGCAAATTATATATTTTTAACAGTGTGCACCAGGGGACTATGGCAGTAAATTTTGTGACATTGATGCTTTGAAAATAACGCTATTAAGCACAAATGAATTTTGCACCATGTCACACCATGACACCATCATTGTGGTGCATTATGTGGCCGGTAGGAACTTCTTGAACAGCCATGTGACCACTTGGATTGAAAAGAGACACTCACCTGTGAACTAGGCGATTTGCTGAAGCATGTTAGGTATAAATCAGTGATTTCATTGCTGCCACGCTTTTGACAAATATCAATATCAAAAGTCGCTCCAGACCACAGTAACCATAATGCATTGTATTTGCTCAATTTGCTTTCAATTATATCCGTTTGATTGGGTGTTTTTCACTATTCAATTTCACATTGTTTTGTCCCAGTACATATTCTAATTTTGCCTCATAGAATCCAATTTCATTTAGGGGAGAGTTTATATCCTGCGCAGTTCTAAGAAAGTGAGCAAATACAATGCATTATGGTTACTGTGGTCTGGAGCGACTTTTGAAAAACATCAGAAATCGTTATTTGGACATAAAAATGATAAACATCTGCCAATAGGTGCTGTTACACTTTGGGAACTGTAACAAAGATTAGAGCAAACTATACTCGGTAACAACCAAACTTCAAATCAACCTGCAATTAATAATAATAATAATAATCTTTATTTGGATATAAAATAACATCCTTAAAAGAAGTGCCAACAGCAATACACATTGTAAGCAAAAATAACATCAATGATCAACTTTAAGTGGATAAAAGTTCCCACATTGCATTGTGCAGTTCCCTATTGAACAATCCAAGTGACGTTTAAAAATGACTTTTTTTTTAAAAAGAAGATAAAAGATACGGAGTTTGTTATACAGTGATTTACCGTGTTGAACTTGTAGGCCCACCCGCCGTTAATAAATAATTACAAATCTTAAAAAAGAGATCAGATAAAATAGCAACAGCAGGTCAATAGCAGCAAATCATGATAGTGCAACGGTAAATAAAATCAAATTACAGATGATACAACTTGGTTTAGGCTGCTCCCAACATGAGGGGAGCATGCAAAAAGTTGCGATATGCAAAGCGTATAAACAGTGTAAGGCCGATATTTAAAGCTGTGTTTTCTGGGCATAAGGCCGCAATGATTGCCTGTCTGCAGGACCGGATTCCCAACCTATTCCACTCCACTTTCAATTTACGTCTGCGCTGTGCCATGAGTGCTGGGCAAAGACAAACCACGTGCTCCAAAGTTTCAGCCGTCCTGCCGCACCCTCTGCACCATATCTCATCTGACGTGCGACGCCAGCCTGGCAGATCTTTTAAAAATTGCCAGTCACCAAGTCTGATAGCCATAAAACTGAGTTTTAGGTGCAGGGAGTAGGTGCAGGACAGATAAGTTGCAGGAGCTAAACGCCCGTACGAGTTCATAATGGCCCAGGCGTGTCTACGTTTGGCAAGGTGATTTTTATCCATGATGAGGGAACTTTTTCGGACGCTTTTCTTAATGGTGGATTCAAATACTGTCATACTGGGGTTGAGATCCCATAGGTCACCCGCAGAGAGTTCTTGAATGTACTCCTTAAAGGGGCACCCATACGTGCCCCCTGGGTTTTTCACAAAGATATCTTGCCAAACTAGTGACTCCAATGTCTGCTTGTCTGAATTTGTGGCAGAGATTTATAAATGTGCTAATGCTGGAGGCTTCATAGTTTAATAAACCAAATTCTAGCCTAATCTGGGCAGCAGAGGCATTTTTGGGCAAACAAAGGACTTTTTTATAAATTTTAGTCACGTGTTGGTTTAAATTCATGTTCAGTTTACCCCTGAAAATCTCATTACCATATGACAGTGTCGGGCCTATTTTTGCTCTCATGACCTCTAGTAGAGGAGTTAAACTTGGGCCAGACAATTTTTTTGAGAGCTTAGAGAGGGTCACCTGTAGGGTCACAGCTTTAGCAGATATCTCCTTACGCTGTTTTGCAAAATTGCCCCTTGAGTCGAGATTGACCCCTAGGTATTTGTATACACTTCCTACTGCAATGGTCATGTTGTTATATGACCATCCTCCCCCGACTTTTCTTTGTTTTCCAAAGGTAACCACTTGAGTTTTCTTTAGGTTAACCTCTAACAGGTTTGCAGTGGTGTAATTGTATAATTTTACCAGGAGCCTTTGTAAACCAACGCGTGAGAAGCACTAGGTCATCAGCGTAAAGCAGGTTGCTTATGGGAACACCACCCACCTTTGGGGGGTGACTATTTGTTTCATCTAAAGTTGTCGTCCGGTCCGCAATAAACAGATTAAAAAGAAGTGGGGCCAGCACACAGCCCTGTTTGACACCCCTAGTTGTCATGATTTTCCGAGAGAGATGTGTGCCGGACCCTAACTTCACCTGAACCCATGTACCTGAATGTAACTGAATTATTGCCTCCAGAAGTTTTCGAGGGATTCCCCATCTCTTTAGCTTTTCCCATAGGGCTGCCCTGGGCACCCTGTCGAAAGCGGCTTTAAAATCAACAAAGCAGCAAAAAACAGCCCTAGATGTTAAGCATGCTTTATCAACAATGATGGCTAATGTCAATAAGTTAGTCATGGTTCCGGATTTGGCAATGAAGCCGGTTTGGTTCATTGGTATCAGATTCCTCTCCTCCGCCCACGCTCTCAGCTCGTTCAGGAGAATGCTCGCGTAGTGTTTGGCCTCAATATCCAAGAGAGCTATCAGTCTGTAATTGTTTGGTGATGAATGGAGACCTGATTTGTAGATTGGGTGGATTATCGCTCCACGCCAAGAATCTGGTATAATCGAGGTTCTAAGGGAATAATTAAAAAGGTTGGTTAGATAGCCGGACCAGAGGGGTAGATTAGATTTAAATAAGTTCTGAGGTAGTCCATTGGGACCCGGTGCTCCGTCCGCTCTTGCTTTCAACAGGACTTTGGTGACCCTTTCTTGAGTTGTCTGAAGATCGTCGGTGCTGGAGTCCAAGCTACCAGTAGACCTGCTCCCACTTTTGCTTGGGCTTGTCGACGCCAACCTTGGCGGACATGCGTCTATTGGCACAGTTCCTTCTGGGGACTTAAAGTGATCCACTAAAAAAGCGGACCAGCTGGCTTCTTGTATATTTGCTGAGCCGGAGCTGGACTTACCAGAGTTTTGCCGGTTAATTAAGGCCCAGAATTTCCTTGCATTGTGGTTTTTGCTCTCCCATATTAGTTTGCACCAGAATTCATCTTGTTGGAGTTGCTTTTCTTTTTGTACTGCCTGCCTAAACGTTTTTTGGGCGAGTTTATACACCTTAAGAAGCTCGTTATCTCCTGGGGATTTCATCAGGGACCGCAAGGCGCTATTTCTAAGTGTCTTCAGTGCCCTTGTCTGTCGTGAAATTACGCCCTGGCAGGTAACGGAATCTGTCCGAGAGAACTGTTTGGTTGGAAATAGCGTTATAAGTTTTAAACAAAACGTTGACCATGCAGCAACTGGGAGAAGCCCCAGATCGGAGCCGGCTGAAATAAGGGCCAAGCTTGCCTCCGTGACAAGGGGTATTATTTCGTCACTCCATCTTAGGCGTTTCAGGTTGCCACAGTGCATTCCTGTAAATGTAATTGGAGCAGATTTATGGAACTCTGGCTTTATTTTAAGGGTTAAGAACTGGGGACGATGGTCGCTTTCAGTTCGCGGTTGAATACTGAAGTTGCCCAGATGCTTCAGCAGAGCCAAGTTGCAAATAGTGTAATCTAAGTAGGAACACTTGCGGCCATTCGTCCAAGACCAGTTTGGTGGTGTATCATTAGTGGACCTTCCATTTATTACCAAAAATCCTGCACTGTGTAGTTGCAACACACAGAGTTCCCCCAAACTGCAGTAGGCTTGGTTTAGCGGTTTGGATTGCGCCTCAACTTCTGCAGATGCAAGTGGGGTTAGCCCTTCAAGATCTTCCATATTATCCTGGAAGAGGTTGGTATTAAAATCCCCTGTGATTATACAATCGGCATACTGTTGGTCCACGGCCAAGTCCCTCACAATTTTCATTAAACGTGTTAGATGTATCTTTTTGGAGTGGGTATTGGGATTGATGTAAATATTAAGCAATAGAAGGGGGCGTTGGTTACTCCATGAGTTGATTTTGACTCCCAGGACCCAGTCTTCGTCGATGTTCAATGGCACAATCGGACCTTTTAAATTGTTAGAGACATAAATCGACAGGCCCCCTTTTGGGTGGCCGTAGAGACAGTCTATGACCGCCGGTTTCCAAAATTCAATAAAACCGGTCACTGGGATGGTTTGGGTGGCCCATGTCTCTTGTAGTGCTATTACGGTGTGCCCGAATATAAAAGAGTGTGTATCCAAGTTGGTGATTTTATTGTGGAGGCCACTAATGTTCCATGAGCACAAAGCGAATGAAGGGGCTCGTTCCAGAATTGAGAGTTCTGTGGATGGAAGTGCTTGAGATGCCATATGAACAGAAGCCTTGACATTTGGATGTCGAGGATGGAGCTCCAGGGGTCAGGCCATTTTATCGCAAGCCAACGCAGCTGGAAGCCACCCCCAATCTTGAAAATTATCCGGATTAAAATGTCTGTTCAGGGGAGTTAGATTCCCCTCTGATATGCCTAAGGCGTTTTTTAGAATGGAGTAGGGCCTACTTTTGATTCCTGGTGCGGTACTTTCAACTTTTTGCTGGGTATCCTGATGGTTTACCAGTAATGAAGGGTAACCTGGGGGATTATACGGGTACATTTTGATGCCCCATTCCCGAAAGATTGCCCTTTGCTCGATAAATACTTGCGCCCAGGTTGATGATTTAAATGACACAGGGTTACCTCTGATGGTTGTGAACCTCTTGGTGGAAGGAATTCAATAGAGTCAATGTCTTCAGATGTAAGTGCCTCAAATCCCGGTACCCCATTTGCTAGTTTTATTATATATGATCTGTTCAGGAAGTCGTGCCGACCCTTGGAAGTGTATTTTGGGGCAAGGAGTATTCTGGCAACCACGGTGCTGCTTTTAGCACTCTTACTGCTGGGACTTGCGTTGGGATGAGGGATTCTTTCGATTAGACAGCCTACGTCTGGGCCCGATTGAGATTGAAGTGAAGTTGATGGGTCTGTGCCTAGTGACTCACAGTTAGGGGGTGAAGTTGATTCATTTTTATGAATTTTTTTTACAGGACTAAGTCCAGGTGTTCGATTTACCTGAGTTAGTTTATTATTATGTATAACTTTTACAAAACTGTGACCAATGATTCGATTAGCCTGCAGGGGTGCACTAGGTATGCGGGTAGGTTGAGGTTGGTTTCTCATAACTGTACTCGTTGGCTGGATCGGGTCACTAGGGTTGACCCTTAATGGTTCAATTATGGATTGACACCCAGTTGCTGCTGGTTTTAAGGCTGTAATGATATGGTCCTGTCTACAGCCCGGGGTCTGTTGACAGACACTTGGGGCTGAATCATCCTTAAGTATACATTGACTAGTGTTTGATGTCTGAGGAGTGTTTAGATCTTTTTTATTACTAGCAATTATTACTAGCAACCTGCAATTGTTTTTGCAATAATTTATATAACTGAACAAGTCCTTTGCAGTCTGCTTTTTATGTTTGTGAAAAAAACCTGTCAAAAGCTAGTGCAGGCAATTAACCCAGTATTTCCATATGATTAACCCCTTCTGCGCTGATGACGAGCTCAGCTCGTCATGAGGTTTACCTATCGTGCGCTTATGACGCGCTGAGCTCGTCATGAACCGCGGGGTTTTAAAAACTTCAGCGGGAAAACCCGCTGCGCGCATGTGGTTAAGATTTGAAGAAATTGAAACGCATTATGGAGGCTTGCTGTTTCAAACTCTTGAATAAATGAAATATTCCTACCTGAAACTGGCAGGTGGGCTCGTGTTACACTTTCGGGAGGAGAGTATTCATGCTTTGGAATATAGAGCGGTGACGTCGCTACCGAGCCCCGACCCGAGAGGCTGGGCATCCCTTCACATCAAATGTAATTTTGGATATATATATATATATATATATATATATATATATATATATATATATATATTCCAGCTCCGAAGTACCCAACGTACAAAGGAGCACCCGGACCTCAGCTGCACACAAGGAGCCTTGAATGGTAAGCACGCCTCCAACACAACGATATCCTTTAACTGTTCAAACTGCCCTGGATGCCTGACGCGTTTCGAAGTGTCCCCACTTCTCTTCAGAGGCTTTGGCAGTTATGAAGGTGCGCTTGAGGCACCACCCCCCTTCTTGCTTAGATGCACGCCCTGGATGGGACTTATGGGACTTGTAGTGCCTCACGTCGTGCTAATGTTCAGTTGGTAACTTTTCAAGCCCACAGATGGGCCTCACTGTGTGGAATTCGTGCAAAATCCATACGCTGTTGTCCCATGTTCTCGGCCCGTAGTCAAGACCGCATGGCCCCCGGTTCTTTCAGGGTGGTGCTCCTTCCGCGGCATGGGTCGCCGCGTAAATATTCCAGCTCCGAAGTACCCAACGTACAAAGGAGCACCCGGACCTCAGCTGCACACAAGGAGCCTTGAATGGTAAGCACGCCTCCAACACAACGATATCCTTTAACTGTTCAAACTGCCCTGGATGCCTGACACGTTTCGAAGTGTCCCCACTTCTCTTCAGAGGCTTTGGCAGTTATGAAAGTGCGCTTGAGGCACCACCCCCCTTCTTGCTTAGATGCACGCCCTGGATGGGACTTATGGGACTTGTAGTGCCTCACGTCGTGCTAATGTTCAGTTGGTAACTTTTCAAGCCCACAGATGGGCCTCACTGTGTGGAATTCGTGCAAAATCCATACGCTGTTGTCCCATGTTCTCGGCCCGTAGTCAAGACCGCATGGCCCCCGGTTCTTTCAGGGTGGTGCTCCTTCCGCGGCATGGGTCGCCGCGTAAATATTCCAGCTCCGAAGTACCCAATGTACAAAGGAGCACCCGGACCTCAGCTGCACACAAGGAGCCTTGAATGGTAAGCACGCCTCCAACACAACGATATCCTTTAACTGTTCAAACTGCCCTGGATGCCTGACGCGTTTCAAAGTGTCCCCACTTCTCTTCAGAGGCTTTGGCAGTTATGAAGTGGGGACACTTCGAAACGCGTCAGGACTCCAGGGCAGTTTGAACAGTTAAAGGATATCGTTGTGTCGGAGGCGTGCTTACCATTCAAGGCTCCTTGTGTGCAGCTGAGGTCCGGGTGCTCCTTTGTACGTTGGGTACTTCGGAGCTGGAATATATATATATATATATATAAAAATATTTTTTTTGTGGAAACAGATCTACACATATACACACACATATGTATCAAACAGGTCTCAGAGAACTCAACAAATCAATGTTGTTAAATCGTGTAAATCTGTTCAGTAGTTCCTGAGAAATGTAAAAATAACAAATATCGATATCTGGTGATCGCAGTGGATCCATGAACCCTCCCAAGCACAAGCTTGATTCTCATTGGCTGCCAACACCTTCAACCAGAAAGTGTTGGCAGCCATCTTGTGTCACAGTAGAACTGAGTCAAAAGCGAAAAGGTTAAAACTGAAGAACAGGGGGCAGTGTAGAATCAGCCTGACCCTCCTAGGCCTACTCAGAGGACCCCCAGGGCCATGCAAAGACATTTAAAAAAATATTTTCAGTGGGATTCTTGTTGGGTGCGTGAATACGGCTAAACAAATTGATAAAATGAAGCGTGGGCTCCTGCGCTTCGTTTCTTTAAGCCCCTGGGTTTGCCAGGTCCCGGGGGCAATATTTTATTAAGGTGCCACCTCTTTAATGATTTTATCAGGAACAGCGGTCCTCAGCTTGAAAAATAAAAATTGTAGATGGCAAACATAGACTTAAATAAGTGCTACGGCGTAGTTTTTCTCCAATGTCCAGCCGTACAAGGAAGTATTTATTTTCAAAGGTGTATAAGGAGTTGCGAAAACGTGAAACAAGAATCAAACACACTGGGTACAAGCCTGTACCAAGTCAAGGAAAACAAACAATAAGGGGAAAGAATAAGGAAGGTTTAAACAGGCAAAAGTTGGAGCAAGTGGCGGCTTACAATACAATGCAATCTTGTGCAAGCACAAACCAACAGTAGCTGCAATAAATATATACAGGTGAGCCATGCAGTACTGTTAGAACAGTCGACGTGACGTTTCGATCCCTAGCTCCTAATTTTAAACTGGGATCATCTTCAGGACTAATGTTAAAGCTAATCCCTAAATTACTAGCAGCCTGTGAAAATAAACAGGGGAAGAAAAAAGGGGAAAACATTTTAAACGGCAAGCATTACATACGAAATAAGCATGTCATCCACTTATCCACGATTACAAAAAGTGCACAAGTGAATCTTTAGGGACAGTGACAACCGTGTAAAAGGTGTCCCGGTCGCATTACGAGTCCATGCAAGTGTGGCGCGCGTGTCTGGTGGGTTGTGACAATCGAGTGCCCTTGGGGACATTGGTGGGCCAGTTGCTTAGGGTAAGGCAGAGGAAAGATTCACGGGGTGCCCATCTATAGGCAACCAAGGTCGTGTGGCTGGTGCTGGTCATGCCGCGGCTGTGGGGCAAGTGAGTTGGCTAATGTCTCCACTCTCCAAGGACGGGCGAAGTCCAGAGTAGCGTCTTAATAAGGAGCCTTGCCGGAGACGGGAGTTATCTAACAGGATAGAGACTGTTAGAGGTGACGTTCGTGAGCGGGGGCGAGCGGTCGTCCTGTAGCCGGGCGAGGGATTTACCTTGAGTGTCCTCAAGTCGAGCCAAAAATGCAGGTGCGTGTGTGGTCACAGCGCACGGCAGATGAGTTACTTTAGTTGTCCTCAACCAGAGCCTGGAACGGCTTCTGTGAACTAGTGGACGGGAGGAATTCCTCGTCTTGGGAGCCTATAATACAAGGCAACAAGTGAGGAAAAATTGCAGGGAAATCGAGAAACTCGTTCCGGGGACATGCAATTGCGACGAATTACCTGTAATAAATATTCAGGCCCTGAGGGTTGGGTGTGCCTCGGAGGAGAAATTAATTGTACGCGGCTGCCAGATGAAGCAGTCCGCCTTGTATTGAACCTGTGGGAGTAAATCAGTGAAGGATTCAGTACACGAGCTAAAGGAATTTAGCATTAAGGGGGGGAGTGGGTTAGACAGGCATACCTTAATAGGGTCGCGTGTTGAGCTTGGTCTCGGGCGTCTTGCTCAGTGGCAGAGTAGTGGAACCTCAACGCGGGAGGTTTTAAAATGGCATGCAGCTAGTGAGTGGTGAAAATGGTGAAAGGACTCGTCTCAGCAGCATGTCGTGCGCATGGGCGCCATTTTGGAGAGGTGAATTGGAGTGAGAGGTGTTTGGTGAAACGGCGGCGGACATCTTAGAGGGGAGAAGGGGTGAATCGTGTAAACTTAATAAAATTTATACAGTTCATTAGGAACAACCACTGGTTATAAAGGAATTTTCAATGGCAATGCAATATCTGTAATGAAGTAACGTGAACCCAGTTCTACATAGAAGTCTTAAGAATACATTGAGCCCTTTGTACATTTTTTCAGTTGTCTGCCTGAGAAGCCAGTCAAGGAGGGAAATGCACCAATTGTAGGTTCACTATCACAATGATGGATAGGGCTCAGTGTGTTAAAGCAAACTAGTCCAGTCTTCCGATCTGTTTAGTCCATCCTGAATGGAGTTGAACTGCATGATTGACTTGAGTTCCTCTTTGTTCAGTAATGCTGCCATGTTGCCACCTCTTGGTGGTAATTTTAGTACCTTAAGGACTGTCCATTTAAGGTCATCTTCCATATGTCTTGAAGCTGCATAGTGTTCAACAAGAGGGGCATTTGGGGTTCCGCATCGGATGCGGCTTCTGTGCTGTCCAATCCTGGTACGAATCTTTTGTGTAGGTGTAGTCTGTCCTATGTATACTTTGAGACATGGGCACTGAATCAAATATATTACATTTTGCGTGTTACAATTCGAAAAGGAGTGACTATGAACAGTGATGTTGCTAAATGTGAAGGTTTTTCCTTCCATTGTCAGATTACAGACGTTACATCCCCCACATTTCGCGTGACCAACAATGGGGGACAGACCCCATACAACATCAAGAGTGGAGGCTGTGGGTGCATAGGGTAGTGTTGCCCTTACCAAATGGTCTTTTAGGAACTTGCTTTTTTGTCCTATCCATCATTGTGATAGTGAACCTACAATTGGTGCATTTCCCTCCTTGACTGGCTTCTCAGGCAGACAACTGAAAAAATGTACGAAGGGCTCAATGTATTCTTAAGACTTCTATGTAGAACTGTGTTCACGTTACTTCATTACAGATATTGCATTGCCATTGAAAATTCCTTTATAACCAGTGGTTGTTCCTAATGAACTGTATACATTTTATTAAGTTTACACGATTCACCCCTTCACCCCTGTAAGATGTCCGCCGCCGTTTCACCAAACACCTCTCACTCCAATTCACCTCTCCAAAATGGCGCCCATGCGCAAGACATGCTGCCGAGACGAGTCCTTTCACCATTTTCACCACTCACTAGCTGCATGCCATTTTAAAACCTCCCGCGTTGAGGTTCCATTACTCTGCCACTGAGCAAGACGCCCGAGACCAAGCTCAACACGCGACCCTATTAAGGTATGCCTGTCTAACCCACTCCCCCCCCTTAATGCTAAATTCCTTTAGCTCGTGTACTGAATCCTTCACTGATTTACTCCTACAGGTTCAATACAAGGCGGACTGCTTTATCTGGCAGCCGCGTACAATTAATTTCTCCTCCAAGGCACACCCAACCCTCAGGGCCTGAATATTTATTACAGGTAATTCGTCGCAATTGCATGTCCCCGGAACGAGTTTCTCAATTTCCCTGCAATTTTTCCTCACTGGTTGCCTTGTATTATAGGCTCCCAAGACGAGGAATTCCTCCTGTCCACTAGTTCACAGAAGCCGTTCCAGGCTCTGGTTGAGGACAACTAAAGTAACTCATCTGCCGTGCGCTGTGACCACCACACGCACCTGCGTTTTTGGCTCGACTTGAGGACACTCAAGGTAAATCCCTCGCCCGGCTACACGACGACCGCTCGCCCCCGCTCACGAACGTCACCTCTAACAGTCTCTATCCTGTTAGATAACTCCTGTCTCCGGCAAGGCTCCTTATTAAGACGCTACTCTGGACTTCGCCCGTCCTTGGAGAGTGGAGACATTAGCCAACTCACTTGCCCCACAGCCGCGGCATGACCAGCACCAGCCACACGACCTTGGTTGCCTATAGATGGGCACCCCGTGAATCTTTCCTCTGCCTTGCCCTAAGCAACTGGCCCACCAATGTCGCCAAGGGCACTCGATTGTCACAACCCACCAGACACGCGCGCCACACTTGCATGGACTCGTAATGCGACCGGGACACCTTTTACACGGTTGTCACTGTCCCTAAAGATTCACTTGTGCACTTTTTGTAATCGTGGATAAGTGGATGACATGCTTATTTCGTATGTAATGCTTGCCGTTTAAAATGTTTTCCCCTTTTTTCTTCCCCTGTTTATTTTCACAGGCTGCTAGTAATTCAGGCATTAGCTTTAACATTAGTCCTGAAGATGATCCCAGTTTAAAATTAGGATCTAGGGATCGAAACGTCACGTCGACTGTTCTAACAGTACTGCATGGCTCACCTGTATATATTTACTGCAGCTACTGTTGGTTTGTGCTTGCACAAGATTGCATTGTATTGTAAGCCGCCACTTGCTCCAACTTTTGCCTGTTTAAACCTTCCTTATTCTTTCCCCTTATTGTTTGTTTTCCTTGACTTGGTACAGGCTTGTACCCAGTGTGTTTGATTCTTGTTTCACGTTTTCGCAACTCCTTATACACCTTTGAAAATAAATACTTCCTTGTCCGGCTGGACATTGGAGAAAAACTACGCCGTAGCACTTATTTAAGTCTATGTTTGCCATCTACAATTTTTATTTTTCAAGCTAAGGACCGCTGTTCCTGATAAAATGACTAATCACCCGAGGTTCTTTGCTACCTAAAACGGGTTCCCGTGTTCACTATACTGCTACCTCTTTAATGATAGTACACGGGGCACGAGGACCCCCCAAGCCCCGGGGACCGTCACCTCCCTGGGGCTTAAAAAATTTAAATTAGTGTGGGGAGACTCCTGCTCCCTCAACTGCTCCCCAACTACCCAAGGGACCACCACCTCCCCGGGGCACTAATTATTGAAATACAGGGGTTCGTTGTGGACCCCTGGCCCCGGGGACCACCACCTCCCTGAAGCCAACACCCGGGCTATGACAGGGGGGAGCATTGCTCCTGCCCTGTCATTGCAAACTTCTGCTTCGCTTCATGGAAGCGGGAGCAGGAAAGCTGCTCTCGCTTCCATGAAGCAAAGCAGAATTGCTTTTGGACAAGGGGAGCTGCATGTCTGCAGCTCCCCTTGTCCAAAAGCAATGCCAGCTCCTGCAGGATGTGGAGAGCCAGCTGGGACCCCGGGGCATTGGGGCTCCCCCCACGGTCCCCAACGTTGAGGCCAGGCCCTGGGGGATGGAGTCCCCAGGGCCAAAAGTGGCCCAGGGAAGGGGAGCCACACAGGCCCCCTACTGTAAAATAAAAATAAAAAAGAAGGCAAAGCCCCGGGGTATGGGTCCGTGGGGCCAATAATGGCCTCAGGAGGGGGCCCGCTGCCCCCTCCTTTCAATGTTGTGTATTTTTTTGTTTTAATGAAGAAATGGCCATGCTCCGGGGGATGGGGTCCCCAAGGTTGAAATCAGCCTTGGGAGGGGGCCTTGGGAGATGGGGTCCCCAGGACCCACAAAACATTAAAAGAAGGGGGGCCACACAGACCCCCTTCTAACAACAATTTTACAAAAAAGCAGAAGTGCCTTCCGCCGGAGGCCCACTCCTCCCTGCATCACTGTGCAAACGCACCTCCTGGCATGTGCTGGATCGGGGGATTAATTCCCCTTGAATCCTAGTGGTCCTTGGTGCATAGCTGGTGGGGCAATGATGTCCTCTTGTGTTCTGAGGACCTCAGGCCTAAAGTGAACTTCATACCCTGAGCAGTAGTGCACCAGGAGGCGCATTTGCAGTGTTGTAAAAAGGGGCCGTGGCCTTGGACCACTCTAAGCAATTCAGCCATGTGGGGCTTCCTGGAGATAACAGGAGGGCTAGTTGGTCCCCAGGGACCCTCAGGAGGCAAGGGGACTTCATCCCCCTACCAAGAGCATGCCAGGAGGCGTGTTTGCAGCGTGGTGGAGAAAGGGGGCATGGCCTGTGTTCACCTCTCTGCAATCCCATTATCTGGGGCTTACTGGAGGTATCAGGTAGGCTAGTTGGCCCCTAAGGGCCCCAACAAGCAGATGGGACTTCCATCCCCCTCCAAGAGCACACCAGGAGGCACGTTTGCAGGGTGGTGGGCAAAGGGGGCATGGCCTGCTATGAGAGCTTAGCAATCCTGATTTGTGGGACTTACTGGAGGTAATAGTAGGGACAGTTGGCCTCCAAAGATGTCATTGGGGGCCGACTACCCCACCTGTTACCTCCAGTAAGTCCCACACAGTGGAATTGCTAAGAGGACTTCGGAGGCCCTGCCCCCTTTCTCCACCACTCTGCAAACGTGCCTCCTGGCACACTACGGGTTCAGGGATGAAGTCCACTTTACTCCTAATGGATTTGGGGGCCAAGAAGCCCTCCTGGTACCACCTGTGAATCCTACACAGTGGAATTCCTGAGCACTGTTCAGAGGCCCAGCATCCTTTCTCCACCACACTGCAAACTCAACTACTAGTTAAAGAAGCCTTTGCGATGTAATAGGGTTTGCATTTTCGACAGAGCTATTTGCATTGTGAATGTAAAAGTTTTTTACTAATGTTTTTTGGAGTGGAGTGGATGTACGTTGTGTGTGGTGGAATTATGTGGTATGTTGTGTGGTGGAATGATGTGGTATGTTGTGCAGTGAAATTATGTGAATAGAAAGTATGTGGTATTTAGTGTATAGGAATTATGTAGAGTGGGATTATGTGTTATGGAGAGTAAGCATGTGGTATGGTAGTCTGTGATATGGAGTGGTAACCTCAGGTTTAGTCTTCCTCATTTCCATTGAAGCTAAACTATGAACAAATAAGAAGGAATTGCTGAGGAGCACTTCTGAACCTAGTCAGAGGTATGAGCAGGGCCACTGATATTATACGACTGTTTGGCTGCACTGGCTTTCCCACAATTATACATTTTCCACATTAGCCACATAATCCATCATCTGCTGTCTAATCTCCAGATTTGAACAAAAAAAGCCTTGTTTCTAGCTCATACAGCTCAAACATTACCAAAAATGCAGCGACAAGTGTTCCAGCATGGTCGAAGGTTGTTTGCAAACCTAGAATGGCCACCTGTTACTTATTGCTAAATGTAGGTGTTAAATCGGTACTTATGATGTGCAAACCACACTTGCTTCTTTCTGTACCTCTCTTGCCTCTTACTGCATTTCTGTTGCTTTTTCTGTACCTTTCTTTCTTTTTCCTAACTTCTCTTGCCTCTTTCTGCACCTCTCTTCTACTTTCTGCGCCTCTTTACCTCTTTCTGCACCTCTTTACCTCTTTCTGCACCTCTGTTGCCTCTTTATGCATCTCACTTGCTTCTTTGTGCAACCCTCTTGCCTCTTTCTGCATCTCTCTTGCCTCTTTCTGCACCCCTCCTACCTCTTTCTACATTTCTGTTGCTTCTTTCTGCACCTCTCTTGTTTATTTCTGCACCTCTCCTGCCTCTTTCACACCCCTCTTCCTGTACCCCTCTTGCCTCTCTCTGCACCTCTGTTCCTTCTTTCTGCACTGCTTTTGTTTCTTTCTGCACCACTCACTTCTTGTGTACCCCTTTTGCCTCTTTCTGCACCACTCTTGTCTCTTTCTGTACCTATTTCCCTTCTTTCTGCACCTCTTCTGTTTCTTTCTGCATCTCTCTTGCTTCTTTCTGCACCCCCTTGCCTCTTTCTTCAGCCATCCACCCTCTTCCTGCACCCTTGTTGCCTCTTTCTGAACCTCTGTTCTTTCTTTCTTCACTTCTTTTGTTTCTTTCTGCACCTCTGTTAGTTCTTTCTACACCCCGCTTGCGTTTTTCTGAACTCCTCCTGCCTCTTTCACACTCCTCTTCCCTCTTTGTGCACTTCTTTTGCCTCTTTCTGCACCTCTGGTCCTTCTTTTGGTACTTCTTTTATTTCTTTCTGTACCTCCTTCTTCTTTTTGCACCCCTCTTGCCTCTTTCTGTACCCCTCTTGCCTCTTTCTGTAACCCTCTTGCCTCTTTCTGCACCTCTGTACTGTTCCTTCTTTCTGCACTTCTTTTGTTTCTATCTGCAGCTCTCATTCTTCTTTCTGCACCCCTTGCCTCTTTCTTCACCCCAGTTCTCTCTTTCCACTCCCCTGTTGCCCCTTTCTGCACCACTGTTCCTTCTTTTGCCACTTCTTTTCTTTCTGCACGCTCTTGCGTCTTTCTACACCCCTTGTGTCCCTTTTTGCACCCCTCATGCCTCTTTTGCACCTTTATTGCTTCTTTCTGCACTCCTCTTGATTCTTTCCACACCCCTCTTCCCTCTTTCTGCACCCCTCTTGCCTCTTTCTGCACCTCTGTTCCTTCTTTCTGTACATCTTTTGTTTCTTTCTGCATCTCCCTTGCTTCTTTTTGCACCCCTCTTGCCACTTTCTGCACTCCTCTTGCTTCTTTCTACACCTCTCTTGCTTCTTTCTGCAACACTGGTGCTTTTTTCTGCACTCCTCTTCCCTCTTTCTGCACCCCTCTGGCCTCTTTCTACACCTCTGTTCCTTTTTTCTGCACGTCTTTTGTTTCTTCCTGTAGCTCTCTTGCTTCTTTCTGTACCACTTTCCTCTTTCTCCACACCCCTTGCCTCTTTCTTCACCCTTGTTGCCACTTTCTACACCTCTGTTCCTTCTTTCTGTACTTCTTTTGTTTCTTTCTGCCCCACTCATGCTTCTTTCTGCACCCCTCTTCCTGCTTTCTGTTCCCGCTTGCCTCTTTCTACACCTCTGTTCCTTCTTTCTGCTTTTCTTTTGTTTCTTTCTGCACCTCTCTTTCTTCTTTCTGCGCTTCTCTTGCTTCTTTCTGGAACCTCTGGCCCTTCTTTCTGCAACCCTTGTGCCTCTTTCTGCAACACTCTTGCTTCTTTCTATATACCTCTTGCCTCTTTCTCCACCCCACGTCCCCATTCCTGCATCTCTGTTGTCTCTTTATGCACTTCTCTTGTTTCTTTGTGCACCTCTCTTGCTTCGATCTGTACCCCTTGTGCCACTTCCTGCACCCCTCTTCCCTCTTTCTGTATTCCTCTTGCCTCTTGCTGCACCTCTGTTGCTTCTTTCTGTACTTTTTTTGTTTATTTCTGTTCCTCTCTTGCTTCTTTCTGCACACGTCTTCCCTCTTCCCCCTTTTTAGGTTTGGCCTGGAGCACGGAGCATTAGCTCCGCCTCCAGGAGAAATCTGTAGTCTTCAGTAAGGGACACTTGAATCCGCCCTCTGTTCCATTGGCTAGCTCCATAAATGGAGGCTAGCCATTGGAACAGAGATCTGTCCGTCATTCACGGACCAGATTCGGGGGCGTTCCCGAGAATTTTTCGCTCTCCACCCTTTTTGCATCGTCATTGGGCGGTGGGCGGAGTTTCGCTTTTTTTTTCTTCTGGGTTTGTTGTTGTCACTCCATGCCGACCACGGCCGCCGGAGGAAGCCCAGGTGAGTGCTTGTTATCACTCCCTTTCCTCTTTAGCCCTCCTCCCTCTGTCTTTCATTGGCCTTTTAAGTGACGCAGAGCGTTCTGATTAGTTAAGAGTGCATTTCGCGTCAGGGATCGTTTCTTCTTTACCTCATGCGCAACCCAGAGAAGCGACTAGTCAAAGAACGCCCTCATAAAGGAAGCGCAAGACAAAGGCCTCAGAAAGTCGCAGACTGATTGGGGTTAGGGCTGTCCTTCTCATCTGATTGACAGTGCAAGGCAACGTTCAATTGGCAATTTGTGTGTAAAAGGGTGTGGCTAGGGATGGGCGACGGCTCGGCTGGGAAGGGCCGTGTGTGAGCTCGTAGGCGAGGTCGAGATGGTCTGGGTGAGGACGACAGAGCGGCCTGTGTGGCCGGTGGGGAATGTGTGATTAGGTACGAAGTGCCTGAAACATAAACGGACACCGCGCCAGAGAAGCGCGCCCAGTTTCGAACCATTAACCCACACCCTCGCCGCTTGCAGCAATGGAAGAGACAGTCTACGGTAAGAAAGCGTCCACAGGGCTCGGTTCGGTGGGGGAGGGGGCTGTCTGCTGTCGCTCCATTATTCCAGGTCGCTGTGTAGGGGGAGGGATTCCCCTTACATTATGTGGTCTGTTGTTGCTAAGTGACCTGGATTAGCACAAGCTGAGGTTTAGAAGGCATGCTTCGGGCAGGGGTGGGGCTTGAGAAGCCTATGTGGGTTTACTGTAGCCTGTGTGCGGTTACCGGAATATAGTGCGACGGTGATCGCTTATACATGCATATAATTTTGCTGGGACTGAGGTCCTTTCCATTTCAAAATGTATCATTGACGTTGAAAGCAAGCAGCTGTGTTCGCAGCAAGCTACGGAGACAGCAGAAACGCATCCGTCCATCTGCTCAATTCCAGGGCCAGGAGATCGTGGGGGGGAGGAGGGGGGATTAAAGGGATATAACGACTGCTGAGAATGCAAACCAGTAACCCTTGGGTGAGTTTGGGAGCTGCAGTATAGAGGTGGCCGTTAAAGATGACGTTAGATGATGTTCTTCCATTTGAAAGGGTTATCTCTTCTTACAGAAGTGATGTACGCGACGGTAGCGCGATGGCTTGAGTGAGGGTACCTGAACTCGGACGTTACTTTATTTCATATAGTCTTATGGTTACATTTTGGAATATAGTATGTGGGCACATGTAAAACTCCGATTGTCTACGTACAAGCCTTTCGAATGGGTTCTTCCCCTGCTGCGACGTTAAGGGGAATATATCAGACAGACGAAGATGTTGCAACCTAGTAATAAAACTGAGCGCTGATCTAGTGCTCTGGTTGTCATGTGCCAAACATGTTGTTTATTGTAATCTAGCTCAGTGCCCTCCAGTCCTGCGCTGTAAGCGGAAGAGCGATAAACAGTCTGTATTTTATAAAGATGCTCGAGCCTCTGTTTACTGTGTGGAGCACTGAGCCTGTGACAGGCGGCCTCGCTTCGGTGAAGTTGCTTGTGTAACGCCTGAACGTTGCAAAGGCAGCCTTTGTTTTGCTGTAGATGCCTTTGCTCCGGTGCTTCGTTGTGGATAAAACATCGTGCTTACAAGTCCTTTGCTGGAGAGTGCTGACTGTCTCACAGCCTACATTTGATGTTACAGAAGACACTGTCTGATGGGCAGCTTGGGTTTCACTATTGAACCAATGCTTGTCTATAGAGTAAGAAAAGGGGGTGGTGATGAACAGAGTGTCTGAATTAAGCAGACCACTCTTACCCAGTCCAAAGATCAGGGCTTGATCCATCACCGTTATTTATCTCACTGCCCCATCCCAGCTCAGAACCTGGCTATATGCAAATTAGTCTGTCCCTGGCCCAGTGCATCATGGGAACAGGGCAGACCAAACTACCAAGCCAATTCTTCACCAGAAAGGAGACAAGCTACCGGGGACCGGTTTCTGGCATTTCAGCCTCTTCGGCCCGGCTTGCTTGAATCCTGATGGAGCAGTGAGAAAGGGACTCATGTCTGAGTATACCCTGCCACACCTATAGTGGCCAAAAACGATTCAGAAAAGGGGGTGGTGATGAACAGAGTGTCTGAATTAAGCAGACCACTCTTACCCAGTCCAAAGATCAGGGCTTGATCCATCACCGTTATTTATCTCACTGCCCCATCCCAGCTCAGAACCTGGCTATATGCAAATTAGTCTGTCCCTGGCCCAGTGCATCATGGGAACAGGGCAGACCAAACTACCAAGCCAATTCTTCACCAGAAAGGAGACAAGCTACCGGGGACCGGTTTCTGGCATTTCAGCCTCTTCGGCCCGGCTTGCTTGAATCCTGATGGAGCAGTGAGAAAGGGACTCATGTCTGAGTATACCCTGCCACACCTATAGTGGCCAAAAACGATTCAGAAAAGGGGGTGGTGATGAACAGAGTGTCTGAATTAAGCAGACCACTCTTACCCAGTCCAAAGATCAGGGCTTGATCCATCACCGTTATTTATCTCACTGCCCCATCCCAGCTCAGAACCTGGCTATATGCAAATTAGTCTGTCCCTGGCCCAGTGCATCATGGGAACAGGGCAGATCAAACTACCAAGCCAATTCTTCACCAGAAAGGAGACAAGCTACCGGGGACCGGTTTCTGGCATTTCAGCCTCTTCGGCCCGGCTTGCTTGAATCCTGATGGAGCAGTGAGAAAGGGACTCATGTCTGAGTATACCCTGCCACACCTATAGTGGCCAAAAACGATTCAGAAAAGGGGGTGGTGATGAACAGAGTGTCTGAATTAAGCAGACCACTCTTACCCAGTCCAAAGATCAGGGCTTGATCCATCACCGTTATTTATCTCACTGCCCCATCCCAGCTCAGAACCTGGCTATATGCAAATTAGTCTGTCCCTGGCCCAGTGCATCATGGGAACAGGGCAGACCAAACTACCAAGCCAATTCTTCACCAGAAAGGAGACAAGCTACCGGGGACCGGTTTCTGGCATTTCAGCCTCTTCGGCCCGGCTTGCTTGAATCCTGATGGAGCAGTGAGAAAGGGACTCATGTCTGAGTATACCCTGCCACACCTATAGTGGCCAAAAACGATTCAGAAAAGGGGGTGGTGATGAACAGAGTGTCTGAATTAAGCAGACCACTCTTACCCAGTCCAAAGATCAGGGCTTGATCCATCACCGTTATTTATCTCACTGCCCCATCCCAGCTCAGAACCTGGCTATATGCAAATTAGTCTGTCCCTGGCCCAGTGCATCATGGGAACAGGGCAGACCAAACTACCAAGCCAATTCTTCACCAGAAAGGAGACAAGCTACCGGGGACCGGTTTCTGGCATTTCAGCCTCTTCGGCCCGGCTTGCTTGAATCCTGATGGAGCAGTGAGAAAGGGACTCATGTCTGAGTATACCCTGCCACACCTATAGTGGCCAAAAACGATTCAGAAAAGGGGGTGGTGATGAACAGAGTGTCTGAATTAAGCAGACCACTCTTACCCAGTCCAAAGATCAGGGCTTGATCCATCACCGTTATTTATCTCACTGCCCCATCCCAGCTCAGAACCTGGCTATATGCAAATTAGTCTGTCCCTGGCCCAGTGCATCATGGGAACAGGGCAGACCAAACTACCAAGCCAATTCTTCACCAGAAAGGAGACAAGCTACCGGGGACCGGTTTCTGGCATTTCAGCCTCTTCGGCCCGGCTTGCTTGAATCCTGATGGAGCAGTGAGAAAGGGACTCATGTCTGAGTATACCCTGCCACACCTATAGTGGCCAAAAACGATTCAGAAAAGGGGGTGGTGATGAACAGAGTGTCTGAATTAAGCAGACCACTCTTACCCAGTCCAAAGATCAGGGCTTGATCCATCACCATTATTTATCTCACTGCCCCATCCCAGCTCAGAACCTGGCTATATGCAAATTAGTCTGTCCCTGGCCCAGTGCATCATGGGAACAGGGCAGACCAAACTACCAAGCCAATTCTTCACCAGAAAGGAGACAAGCTACCGGGGACCGGTTTCTGGCATTTCAGCCTCTTCGGCCCGGCTTGCTTGAATCCTGATGGAGCAGTGAGAAAGGGACTCATGTCTGAGTATACCCTGCCACACCTATAGTGGCCAAAAACGATTCAGAAAAGGGGGTGGTGATGAACAGAGTGTCTGAATTAAGCAGACCACTCTTACCCAGTCCAAAGATCAGGGCTTGATCCATCACCGTTATTTATCTCACTGCCCCATCCCAGCTCAGAACCTGGCTATATGCAAATTAGTCTGTCCCTGGCCCAGTGCATCATGGGAACAGGGCAGACCAAACTACCAAGCCAATTCTTCACCAGAAAGGAGACAAGCTACCGGGGACCGGTTTCTGGCATTTCAGCCTCTTCGGCCCGGCTTGCTTGAATCCTGATGGAGCAGTGAGAAAGGGACTCATGTCTGAGTATACCCTGCCACACCTATAGTGGCCAAAAACGATTCAGAAAAGGGGGTGGTGATGAACAGAGTGTCTGAATTAAGCAGACCACTCTTACCCAGTCCAAAGATCAGGGCTTGATCCATCACCGTTATTTATCTCACTGCCCCATCCCAGCTCAGAACCTGGCTATATGCAAATTAGTCTGTCCCTGGCCCAGTGCATCATGGGAACAGGGCAGACCAAACTACCAAGCCAATTCTTCACCAGAAAGGAGACAAGCTACCGGGGACCGGTTTCTGGCATTTCAGCCTCTTCGGCCCGGCTTGCTTGAATCCTGATGGAGCAGTGAGAAAGGGACTCATGTCTGAGTATACCCTGCCACACCTATAGTGGCCAAAAACGATTCAGAAAAGGGGGTGGTGATGAACAGAGTGTCTGAATTAAGCAGACCACTCTTACCCAGTCCAAAGATCAGGGCTTGATCCATCACCGTTATTTATCTCACTGCCCCATCCCAGCTCAGAACCTGGCTATATGCAAATTAGTCTGTCCCTGGCCCAGTGCATCATGGGAACAGGGCAGACCAAACTACCAAGCCAATTCTTCACCAGAAAGGAGACAAGCTACCGGGGACCGGTTTCTGGCATTTCAGCCTCTTCGGCCCGGCTTGCTTGAATCCTGATGGAGCAGTGAGAAAGGGACTCATGTCTGAGTATACCCTGCCACACCTATAGTGGCCAAAAACGATTCAGAAAAGGGGGTGGTGATGAACAGAGTGTCTGAATTAAGCAGACCACTCTTACCCAGTCCAAAGATCAGGGCTTGATCCATCACCGTTATTTATCTCACTGCCCCATCCCAGCTCAGAACCTGGCTATATGCAAATTAGTCTGTCCCTGGCCCAGTGCATCATGGGAACAGGGCAGACCAAACTACCAAGCCAATTCTTCACCAGAAAGGAGACAAGCTACCGGGGACCGGTTTCTGGCATTTCAGCCTCTTCGGCCCGGCTTGCTTGAATCCTGATGGAGCAGTGAGAAAGGGACTCATGTCTGAGTATACCCTGCCACACCTATAGTGGCCAAAAACGATTCAGAAAAGGGGGTGGTGATGAACAGAGTGTCTGAATTAAGCAGACCACTCTTACCCAGTCCAAAGATCAGGGCTTGATCCATCACCGTTATTTATCTCACTGCCCCATCCCAGCTCAGAACCTGGCTATATGCAAATTAGTCTGTCCCTGGCCCAGTGCATCATGGGAACAGGGCAGACCAAACTACCAAGCCAATTCTTCACCAGAAAGGAGACAAGCTACCGGGGACCGGTTTCTGGCATTTCAGCCTCTTCGGCCCGGCTTGCTTGAATCCTGATGGAGCAGTGAGAAAGGGACTCATGTCTGAGTATACCCTGCCACACCTATAGTGGCCAAAAAAGATTCAGAAAAGGGGGTGGTGATGAACAGAGTGTCTGAATTAAGCAGACCACTCTTACCCAGTCCAAAGATCAGGGCTTGATCCATCACCGTTATTTATCTCACTGCCCCATCCCAGCTCAGAACCTGGCTATATGCAAATTAGTCTGTCCCTGGCCCAGTGCATCATGGGAACAGGGCAGACCAAACTACCAAGCCAATTCTTCACCAGAAAGGAGACAAGCTACCGGGGACCGGTTTCTGGCATTTCAGCCTCTTCGGCCCGGCTTGCTTGAATCCTGATGGAGCAGTGAGAAAGGGACTCATGTCTGAGTATACCCTGCCACACCTATAGTGGCCAAAAACGATTCAGAAAAGGGGGTGGTGATGAACAGAGTGTCTGAATTAAGCAGACCACTCTTACCCAGTCCAAAGATCAGGGCTTGATCCATCACCGTTATTTATCTCACTGCCCCATCCCAGCTCAGAACCTGGCTATATGCAAATTAGTCTGTCCCTGGCCCAGTGCATCATGGGAACAGGGCAGACCAAACTACCAAGCCAATTCTTCACCAGAAAGGAGACAAGCTACCGGGGACCGGTTTCTGGCATTTCAGCCCCTTCGGCCCGGCTTGCTTGAATCCTGATGGAGCAGTGAGAAAGGGACTCATGTCTGAGTATACCCTGCCACACCTATAGTGGCCAAAAACGATTCAGAAAAGGGGGTGGTGATGAACAGAGTGTCTGAATTAAGCAGACCACTCTTACCCAGTCCAAAGATCAGGGCTTGATCCATCATCGTTATTTATCTCACTGCCCCATCCCAGCTCAGAACCTGGCTATATGCAAATTAGTCTGTCCCTGGCCCAGTGCATCATGGGAACAGGGCAGACCAAACTACCAAGCCAATTCTTCACCAGAAAGGAGACAAGCTACCGGGGACCGGTTTCTGGCATTTCAGCCTCTTCGGCCCGGCTTGCTTGAATCCTGATGGAGCAGTGAGAAAGGGACTCATGTCTGAGTATACCCTGCCACACCTATAGTGGCCAAAAACGATTCAGAAAAGGGGGTGGTGATGAACAGAGTGTCTGAATTAAGCAGACCACTCTTACCCAGTCCAAAGATCAGGGCTTGATCCATCACCGTTATTTATCTCACTGCCCCATCCCAGCTCAGAACCTGGCTATATGCAAATTAGTCTGTCCCTGGCCCAGTGCATCATGGGAACAGGGCAGACCAAACTACCAAGCCAATTCTTCACCAGAAAGGAGACAAGCTACCGGGGACCGGTTTCTGGCATTTCAGCCTCTTCGGCCCGGCTTGCTTGAATCCTGATGGAGCAGTGAGAAAGGGACTCATGTCTGAGTATACCCTGCCACACCTATAGTGGCCAAAAACGATTCAGAAAAGGGGGTGGTGATGAACAGAGTGTCTGAATTAAGCAGACCACTCTTACCCAGTCCAAAGATCAGGGCTTGATCCATCACCGTTATTTATCTCACTGCCCCATCCCAGCTCAGAACCTGGCTATATGCAAATTAGTCTGTCCCTGGCCCAGTGCATCATGGGAACAGGGCAGACCAAACTACCAAGCCAATTCTTCACCAGAAAGGAGACAAGCTACCGGGGACCGGTTTCTGGCATTTCAGCCTCTTCGGCCCGGCTTGCTTGAATCCTGATGGAGCAGTGAGAAAGGGACTCATGTCTGAGTATACCCTGCCACACCTATAGTGGCCAAAAACGATTCAGAAAAGGGGGTGGTGATGAACAGAGTGTCTGAATTAAGCAGACCACTCTTACCCAGTCCAAAGATCAGGGCTTGATCCATCACCGTTATTTATCTCACTGCCCCATCCCAGCTCAGAACCTGGCTATATGCAAATTAGTCTGTCCCTGGCCCAGTGCATCATGGGAACAGGGCAGACCAAACTACCAAGCCAATTCTTCACCAGAAAGGAGACAAGCTACCGGGGACCGGTTTCTGGCATTTCAGCCTCTTCGGCCCGGCTTGCTTGAATCCTGATGGAGCAGTGAGAAAGGGACTCATGTCTGAGTATACCCTGCCACACCTATAGTGGCCAAAAACGATTCAGAAAAGGGGGTGGTGATGAACAGAGTGTCTGAATTAAGCAGACCACTCTTACCCAGTCCAAAGATCAGGGCTTGATCCATCACCGTTATTTATCTCACTGCCCCATCCCAGCTCAGAACCTGGCTATATGCAAATTAGTCTGTCCCTGGCCCAGTGCATCATGGGAACAGGGCAGACCAAACTACCAAGCCAATTCTTCACCAGAAAGGAGACAAGCTACCGGGGACCGGTTTCTGGCATTTCAGCCTCTTCGGCCCGGCTTGCTTGAATCCTGATGGAGCAGTGAGAAAGGGACTCATGTCTGAGTATACCCTGCCACACCTATAGTGGCCAAAAACGATTCAGAAAAGGGGGTGGTGATGAACAGAGTGTCTGAATTAAGCAGACCACTCTTACCCAGTCCAAAGATCAGGGCTTGATCCATCACTGTTATTTATCTCACTGCCCCATCCCAGCTCAGAACCTGGCTATATGCAAATTAGTCTGTCCCTGGCCCAGTGCATCATGGGAACAGGGCAGACCAAACTACCAAGCCAATTCTTCACCAGAAAGGAGACAAGCTACCGGGGACCGGTTTCTGGCATTTCAGCCTCTTCGGCCCGGCTTGCTTGAATCCTGATGGAGCAGTGAGAAAGGGACTCATGTCTGAGTATACCCTGCCACACCTATAGTGGCCAAAAACGATTCAGAAAAGGGGGTGGTGATGAACAGAGTGTCTGAATTAAGCAGACCACTCTTACCCAGTCCAAAGATCAGGGCTTGATCCATCACCGTTATTTATCTCACTGCCCCATCCCAGCTCAGAACCTGGCTATATGCAAATTAGTCTGTCCCTGGCCCAGTGCATCATGGGAACAGGGCAGACCAAACTACCAAGCCAATTCTTCACCAGAAAGGAGACAAGCTACCGGGGACCGTTTTCTGGCATTTCAGCCTCTTCGGCCCGGCTTGCTTGAATCCTGATGGAGCAGTGAGAAAGGGACTCATGTCTGAGTATACCCTGCCACACCTATAGTGGCCAAAAACGATTCAGAAAAGGGGGTGGTGATGAACAGAGTGTCTGAATTAAGCAGACCACTCTTACCCAGTCCAAAGATCAGGGCTTGATCCATCACCGTTATTTATCTCACTGCCCCATCCCAGCTCAGAACCTGGCTATATGCAAATTAGTCTGTCCCTGGACCAGTGCATCATGGGAACAGGGCAGACCAGACTACCAAGCCAATTCTTCACCAGAAAGGAGACAAGCTACCGGGGACCGGTTTCTGGCATTTCAGCCTCTTCGGCCCGGCTTGCTTGAATCCTGATGGAGCAGTGAGAAAGGGACTCATGTCTGAGTATACCCTGCCACACCTATAGTGGCCAAAAAACGATTCAGAAAAGGGGGTGGTGATGAACAGAGTGTCTGAATTAAGCAGACCACTCTTACCCAGTCCAAAGATCAGGGCTTGATCCATCACCGTTATTTATCTCACTGCCCCATCCCAGCTCAGAACCTGGCTATATGCAAATTAGTCTGTCCCTGGCCCAGTGCATCATGGGAACAGGGCAGACCAAACTACCAAGCCAATTCTTCACCAGAAAGGAGACAAGCTACCGGGGACCGGTTTCTGGCATTTCAGCCTCTTCGGCCCGGCTTGCTTGAATCCTGATGGAGCAGTGAGAAAGGGACTCATGTCTGAGTATACCCTGCCACACCTATAGTGGCCAAAAACGATTCAGAAAAGGGGGTGGTGATGCATCATCAGGATTCAAGCAAGCCGGGCCGAAGACGCCTGAAATGGCAGAAACCGGTCCCCGGAAGCTTGTTTCCTTCCCAGTGTAAGAATTGGCTTTTGTAGTCTGGTCTGCCCTGTTCCCATGATGCACTGGGCCAGGGACAGACTAATTTGCATACAGCCAGGTTCTGAAACTGGGATGGTGCAATGAGCTAAAAAACGGTGTTGGATCTAGCCCTGATCTCTTGACTGGGTGAGAGTACTCTGCTTAATTCAGAGACTCTGTCCATCACCACCCCTTGTTGTAAATTATTTTGTCCACCCTAAGCGTGGAAGGGTATACTCAGATGTGAGTCCCTTGCTCATTGCACCATCAGGATTCAAGCAAGCCAGGCCGAAGACGCCTGAAATGGCAGAAACCGGTACCCGGAAGCTTGTTTCCTTCCCAGTGTAAGAATTGGCTTTTGTAGTCTGGTCTGCCCTGTTCCCATGATGCACTGGGCCAGGGACAGACTAATTTGCATACAGCCAGGTTCTGAAACTGGGATGGTGCAATGAGCTAAAAAACGGTGTTGGATCTAGCCCTGATCTCTTGACTGGGTGAGAGTACTCTGCTTAATTCAGAGACTCTGTCCATCACCACCCCTTGTTGTAAATTATTTTGTCCACCCTAAGCGTGGAAGGGTATACTCAGATGTGAGTCCCTTGCTCATTGCACCATCAGGATTCAAGCAAGCCGGGCCGAAGACGCCTGAAATGGCAGAAACCGGTCCCCGGAAGCTTGTTTCCTTCCCAGTGTAAGAATTGGCTTTTGTAGTCTGGTCTGCCCTGTTCCCATGATGCACTGAGCCAGGGACAGACTATTTTGCATACAGCCAGGTTCTGAAACTGGGATGGTGCAATGAGCTAAAAAACGGTGTTGGATCTAGCCCTGATCTCTTGACTGGGTGAGAGTACTCTGCTTAATTCAGAGACTCTGTCCATCACCACCCCTTGTTGTAAATTAATTTGTCCACCCTAAGCGTGGAAGGGTATACTCAGATGTGAGTCCCTTGCTCATTGCACCATCAGGATTCAAGCAAGCCGGGCCGAAGACGCCTGAAATGGCAGAAACCGGTCCCCGGAAGCTTGTTTCCTTCCCAGTGTAAGAATTGGCTTTTGTAGTCTGGTCTGCCCTGTTCCCATGATGCACTGGGCCAGGGACAGACTAATTTGCATACAGCCAGGTTCTGAAACTGGGATGGTGCAATGAGCTAAAAAACGGTGTTGGATCTAGCCCTGATCTCTTGACTGGGTGAGAGTACTCTGCTTAATTCAGAGACTCTGTCCATCACCACCCCTTGTTGTAAATTATTTTGTCCACCCTAAGCGTGGAAGGGTATACTCAGATGTGAGTCCCTTGCTCATTGCACCATCAGGATTCAAGCAAGCCGGGCCGAAGACGCCTAAAATGGCAGAAACCGGTCCCCGGAAGCTTGTTTCCTTCCCAGTGTAAGAATTGGCTTTTGTAGTCTGGTCTGCCCTGTTCCCATGATGCACTGGGCCAGGGACAGACTAATTTGCATACAGCCAGGTTCTGAAACTGGGATGGTGCAATGAGCTAAAAAACGGTGTTGGATCTAGCCCTGATCTCTTGACTGGGTGAGAGTACTCTGCTTAATTCAGAGACTCTGTCCATCACCACCCCTTGTTGTAAATTATTTTGTCCACCCTAAGCGTGGAAGGGTATACTCAGATGTGAGTCCCTTGCTCATTGCACCATCAGGATTCAAGCAAGCCGGGCCGAAGACGCCTGAAATGGCAGAAACCGGTCCCCGGAAGCTTTTTTCCTTCCCAGTGTAAGAATTGGCTTTTGTAGTCTGGTCTGCCCTGTTCCCATGATGCACTGGGCCAGGGACAGACTAATTTGCATACAGCCAGGTTCTGAAACTGGGATGGTGCAATGAGCTAAAAAACGGTGTTGGATCTAGCCCTGATCTCTTGACTGGGTGAGAGTACTCTGCTTAATTCAGAGACTCTGTCCATCACCACCCCTTGTTGTAAATTATTTTGTCCACCCTAAGCGTGGAAGGGTATACTCAGATGTGAGTCCCTTGCTCATTGCACCATCAGGATTCAAGCAAGCCGGGCCGAAGACGCCTGAAATGGCAGAAACCGGTCCCCGGAAGCTTGTTTCCTTCCCAGTGTAAGAATTGGCTTTTGTAGTCTGGTCTGCCCTGTTCCCATGATGCACTGGGCCAGGGACAGACTAATTTGCATACAGCCAGGTTCTGAAACTGGGATGGTGCAATGAGCTAAAAAACGGTGTTGGATCTAGCCCTGATCTCTTGACTGGGTGAGAGTACTCTGCTTAATTCAGAGACTCTGTCCATCACCACCCCTTGTTGTAAATTAATTTGTCCACCCTAAGCGTGGAAGGGTATACTCAGATGTGAGTCCCTTGCTCATTGCACCATCAGGATTCAAGCAAGCCGGGCCGAAGACGCCTGAAATGGCAGAAACCGGTCCCCGGAAGCTTGTTTCCTTCCCAGTGTAAGAATTGGCTTTTGTAGTCTGGTCTGCCCTGTTCCCATGATGCACTGGGCCAGGGACAGACTAATTTGCATACAGCCAGGTTCTGAAACTGGGATGGTGCAATGAGCTAAAAAACGGTGTTGGATCTAGCCCTGATCTCTTGACTGGGTGAGAGTACTCTGCTTAATTCAGAGACTCTGTCCATCACCACCCCTTGTTGTAAATTATTTTGTCCACCCTAAGCGTGGAAGGGTATACTCAGATGTGAGTCCCTTGCTCATTGCACCATCAGGATTCAAGCAAGCCGGGCCGAAGACGCCTGAAATGGCAGAAACCGGTCCCCGGAAGCTTGTTTCCTTCCCAGTGTAAGAATTGGCTTTTGTAGTCTGGTCTGCCCTGTTCCCATGATGCACTGGGCCAGGGACAGACTAATTTGCATACAGCCAGGTTCTGAAACTGGGATGGTGCAATGAGCTAAAAAACGGTGTTGGATCTAGCCCTGATCTCTTGACTGGGTGAGAGTACTCTGCTTAATTCAGAGACTCTGTCCATCACCACCCCTTGTTGTAAATTATTTTGTCCACCCTAAGCGTGGAAGGGTATACTCAGATGTGAGTCCCTTGCTCATTGCACCATCAGGATTCAAGCAAGCCGGGCCGAAGACGCCTGAAATGGCAGAAACCGGTCCCCGGAAGCTTTTTTCCTTCCCAGTGTAAGAATTGGCTTTTGTAGTCTGGTCTGCCCTGTTCCCATGATGCACTGGGCCAGGGACAGACTAATTTGCATACAGCCAGGTTCTGAAACTGGGATGGTGCAATGAGCTAAAAAACGGTGTTGGATCTAGCCCTGATCTCTTGACTGGGTGAGAGTACTCTGCTTAATTCAGAGACTCTGTCCATCACCACCCCTTGTTGTAAATTATTTTGTCCACCCTAAGCGTGGAAGGGTATACTCAGATGTGAGTCCCTTGCTCATTGCACCATCAGGATTCAAGCAAGCCGGGCCGAAGACGCCTGAAATGGCAGAAACCGGTCCCCGGAAGCTTGTTTCCTTCCCAGTGTAAGAATTGGCTTTTGTAGTCTGGTCTGCCCTGTTCCCATGATGCACTGGGCCAGGGACAGACTAATTTGCATACAGCCAGGTTCTGAAACTGGGATGGTGCAATGAGCTAAAAAACGGTGTTGGATCTAGCCCTGATCTCTTGACTGGGTGAGAGTACTCTGCTTAATTCAGAGACTCTGTCCATCACCACCCCTTGTTGTAAATTATTTTGTCCACCCTAAGCGTGGAAGGGTATACTCAGATGTGAGTCCCTTGCTCATTGCACCATCAGGATTCAAGCAAGCCGGGCCGAAGACGCCTGAAATGGCAGAAACCGGTCCCCGGAAGCTTGTTTCCTTCCCAGTGTAAGAATTGGCTTTTGTAGTCTGGTCTGCCCTGTTCCCATGATGCACTGGGCCAGGGACAGACTAATTTGCATACAGCCAGGTTCTGAAACTGGGATGGTGCAATGAGCTAAAAAACGGTGTTGGATCTAGCCCTGATCTCTTGACTGGGTGAGAGTACTCTGCTTAATTCAGAGACTCTGTCCATCACCACCCCTTGTTGTAAATTATTTTGTCCACCCTAAGCGTGGAAGGGTATACTCAGATGTGAGTCCCTTGTTCATTGCACCATCAGGATTCAAGCAAGCCGGGCCGAAGACGCCTGAAATGGCAGAAACCGGTCCCCGGAAGCTTGTTTCCTTCCCAGTGTAAGAATTGGCTTTTGTAGTCTGGTCTGCCCTGTTCCCATGATGCACTGGGCCAGGGACAGACTAATTTGCATACAGCCAGGTTCTGAAACTGGGATGGTGCAATGAGCTAAAAAACGGTGTTGGATCTAGCCCTGATCTCTTGACTGGGTGAGAGTACTCTGCTTAATTCAGAGACTCTGTCCATCACCACCCCTTGTTGTAAATTATTTTGTCCACCCTAAGCGTGGAAGGGTATACTCAGATGTGAGTCCCTTGCTCATTGCACCATCAGGATTCAAGCAAGCCGGGCCGAAGACGCCTGAAATGGCAGAAACCGGTCCCCGGAAGCTTGTTTCCTTCCCAGTGTAAGAATTGGCTTTTGTAGTCTGGTCTGCCCTGTTCCCATGATGCACTGGGCCAGGGACAGACTAATTTGCATACAGCCAGGTTCTGAAACTGGGATGGTGCAATGAGCTAAAAAACGGTGTTGGATCTAGCCCTGATCTCTTGACTGGGTGAGAGTACTCTGCTTAATTCAGAGACTCTGTCCATCACCACCCCTTGTTGTAAATTATTTTGTCCACCCTAAGCGTGGAAGGGTATACTCAGATGTGAGTCCCTTGCTCATTGCACCATCAGGATTCAAGCAAGCCGGGCCGAAGACGCCTGAAATGGCAGAAACCGGTCCCCGGAAGCTTGTTTCCTTCCCAGTGTAAGAATTGGCTTTTGTAGTCTGGTCTGCCCTGTTCCCATGATGCACTGGGCCAGGGACAGACTAAGTTGCATACAGCCAGGTTCTGAAACTGGGATGGTGCAATGAGCTAAAAAACGGTGTTGGATCTAGCCCTGATCTCTTGACTGGGTGAGAGTACTCTGCTTAATTCAGAGACTCTGTCCATCACCACCCCTTGTTGTAAATTATTTTGTCCACCCTAAGCGTGGAAGGGTATACTCAGATGTGAGTCCCTTGCTCATTGCACCATCAGGATTCAAGCAAGCCGGGCGGAAGACGCCTGAAATGGCAGAAACCGGTCCCCGGAAGCTTGTTTCCTTCCCAGTGTAAGAATTGGCTTTTGTAGTCTGGTCTGCCCTGTTCCCATGATGCACTGGGCCAGGGACAGACTAATTTGCATACAGCCAGGTTCTGAAACTGGGATGGTGCAATGAGCTAAAAAACGGTGTTGGATCTAGCCCTGATCTCTTGACTGGGTGAGAGTACTCTGCTTAATTCAGAGACTCTGTCCATCACCACCCCTTGTTGTAAATTATTTTGTCCACCCTAAGTGTGGAAGGGTATACTCAGATGTGAGTCCCTTGCTCATTGCACCATCAGGATTCAAGCAAGCCGGGCCGAAGACGCCTGAAATGGCAGAAACCGGTCCCCGGAAGCTTGTTTCCTTCCCAGTGTAAGAATTGGCTTTTGTAGTCTGGTCTGCCCTGTTCCCATGATGCACTGGGCCAGGGACAGACTAATTTGCATACAGCCAGGTTCTGAAACTGGGATGGTGCAATGAGCTAAAAAACGGTGTTGGATCTAGCCCTGATCTCTTGACTGGGTGAGAGTACTCTGCTTAATTCAGAGACTCTGTCCATCACCACCCCTTGTTGTAAATTATTTTGTCCACCCTAAGCGTGGAAGGGTATACTCAGATGTGAGTCCCTTGCTCATTGCACCATCAGGATTCAAGCAAGCCGGGCCGAAGACGCCTGAAATGGCAGAAACCGGTCCCCGGAAGCTTGTTTCCTTCCCAGTGTAAGAATTGGCTTTTGTAGTCTGGTCTGCCCTGTTCCCATGATGCACTGGGCCAGGGACAGACTAATTTGCATACAGCCAGGTTCTGAAACTGGGATGGTGCAATGAGCTAAAAAACGGTGTTGGATCTAGCCCTGATCTCTTGACTGGGTGAGAGTACTCTGCTTAATTCAGAGACTCTGTCCATCACCACCCCTTGTTGTAAATTATTTTGTCCACCCTAAGCGTGGAAGGGTATACTCAGATGTGAGTCCCTTGCTCATTGCACCATCAGGATTCAAGCAAGCCGGGCCGAAGACGCCTGAAATGGCAGAAACCGGTCCCCGGAAGCTTGTTTCCTTCCCAGTGTAAGAATTGGCTTTTGTAGTCTGGTCTGCCCTGTTCCCATGATGCACTGGGCCAGGGACAGACTAATTTGCATACAGCCAGGTTCTGAAACTGGGATGGTGCAATGAGCTAAAAAACGGTGTTGGATCTAGCCCTGATCTCTTGACTGGGTGAGAGTACTCTGCTTAATTCAGAGACTCTGTCCATCACCACCCCTTGGTGTAAATTATTGTCTATAGAGTAGCCTGGGATTCACTATTGAAGTCTGTGTATCTAATGGGCTACCTGGGTATTGCTGTAGGATGCTTTTAACCTGTGTTATGTCCGTAGAACGCCGAGTGATGACAGTCTGGAATCGACTATTCCGAAGGGGAAGTTGGTCAAGACTGATTTGCATATGACTGGGTTTAAACTGTAATGGCCTGAGGAGCAAAGAAATGACGAATTTAGGCCCAGATCTCTGTACTGGGGTGAATGTTTGACAGTGTTCAGCATTCTGTCCATCAATTGTTCTTTTTGCAATTATAACTGTAGAGGTGTCGTCTGAATGTATGTGCAATTATTTGCTTAGTCACAGAATGTGTGTTCAACCAATCAGTGAATTCTGAAAAGCCTTTGATATTCCATTCGAATAAGACATTGTGCATGTGAAAGTTAACTTACCATTTGGCCCCTATTATAGCTCTCCTCACGAAATCTTGCTCCAGACATGTTCTTTGGCTATTGTAAAGCTTTGATGTTTATATGAATTATACACTTTTCTGTTATGAACTCTATTATCGATCTCTCTATTTGTATATGCATTTAATGCTTGACAAAAAGCTCTACTATCCCGATTGCTCAGGTTCACACTGAGCAAAACTATAAATTAATTGTCAAGCGGCTAGGACTCCACTGTAGATGGCTGAATGTCTGATGGGAAGCCTAGGCTTAACTATATAAGTTCTGCTTTCTGGGTGGAACTGAAGAGACATTCATAATGGGAGAACAAGTTATAGACAGAGGAAAGGTGAGGTTCAGAAGAGGAATTTTATGGGTGAAGGGGGTCGCCCTCTGCACATAACCCCACTATGGTGCAGGGTTGTAACATGTTGAGTGAGAAAGGGTTCGAGTTCAGAGGAGGAAAGCCACATTACGTCTCATCGGCATAGCCTGAGCAAGGAATGTAGCAGCAATATTCAAAGTCCCGCCATAACTACTGGAGTGAAGTGCTGTGTCTTTGGGGTTGGAGGGTTGTGCGGCGATGTCCATTCAGTGCCGCCTGTAACCACTAGTGCAAAGCTTTTTTTGTAGCTACAGGTAGAGTGAGTGTTTTGCCCAGAATCACAGGACGCTGTGCCAACGCTGAGACTCCAACACGGTTCTTCAGATTCAAAGTCGACAGTTTTGGCTGTTAGGCTACCCCCCCCCAAAAAAAAATGAAGAGGGGAAATAAATAAGTGAAAGTGGAGCTGATAAAAAAGTTGGGGCGGTTAATCCTTAAATACATTCGGTAACCTATTAATAAATAGCAAAGTGCAGATGGGTGTGATCTCGAAATGCCACGGGAACGTTTAGGAGACTTTAGTCGAAAAAATGTCCTTTAAAGTGCAGTGGAAGGAAAAGGATTCCCTGCACTTCGGCTTCACACTATAAGCGTACCGCGTAATGTGTGCTAACGTGTTCATCCGAAGTGCAGCGGTGTTGTCTACTATAGTATTTAAGGTTGGAATGAGTTAAAGTGCAGGCGACATCTGTACACACAAAATGACCCGGGTATATGGATTTAAAGTCCAGTGATTGTGCACGAGCTTAAATTGAATTAGTGTGTGAATTTAAAGTGAAAATCAAATGAGTAATGTGCTTTGAACGTGCTGCAGGGTGTACGTTTAAATAAGTTACTGAATAACGCGCAGCTGACATAGGTGCCCTTACGTGCAGAAGGGTGTATTCGAGTAAAGTGCTGTGAGAAGGAAGCCAGGTCCTCACCCAGAGGGACAGTGCGTCCATTTAAAGTGCAACAAATAATGTTTGAGGGTGCAGTATGTAAAGTGCAGCACGGGTGCATGATTTTAGAATGCAGCAGGCACCTCTTGTGCTCCGGTGATGTAGTAAAGTGCAATTGAGGAGTGCCGTAGGGGGTGTACAGTGCAGCGAGGGAGTACAAGAGTGTACTCCGCATTTAGAGTACGCTGAGCGCGTGCATTAATCGTGCAGCTAGCAGGGTTTCGTTTGCAGTGCAAGGGCTGTGTGGGCTGTGAGCAATGTAAATAACAATGCCATTTATTTATAAGTAAAAAAAAAGAAATGTCATGAGCAATGCCAATAGCTCTAACTTTTCCAAAGGCAAAACCATTGCATTGTAAATGCTTGTTTCATCTGTTGCTTCTTTCTGCACTTTGCTTGCCTCTTTCTCCGCCCTTCATCTGTCTTTCTGCACCTCTGTTTCTTCTTATTGTACTTCTCTTGCTTATTTCTGCATCTCACTTGCTTCTTTCTGATCCCCTTGGTGCCTCGTTCTGCATCCCTCTTCCCTCTTTTTGCACCCCTCTTGCCTCTTACTGCACCTCAGTTCCTTCTCTCTGTACTTCTTTTGAGTCCCTCTGCAGCTCTCTTGCTTCTTTCTGCAGCTCCTTGCCTCTTTTTCCACCCCTCTTTCTGCATCACTGTTGCCTCTTACTGAACCTCTGTTCCTTATTTCTGTACTTCTTTTGTTTGTTTCTGCACAGCTCTTGCTTCTTTCTATACTTCTCTCTCCTCTTCCTGTACTAAAATGGGAAGTGTAGGCTGTCAAGTTTAAAGGTCTGCATTCTCTTATTGGTGATTATGTCTACTTGTATATGTATTCTCACATGTGTTATGCATCTGAAGATGGTAGCTTAAAAAGTGGGTAGCTACTTCTATGGGTGGTTAAATGTTCTCAGTTCTGCTCTGTCATTCAGTTGCACAGACAGACATGTCTTATTTATATAGGTGTTATAGAGCTCCTCAAATATACTATTGAATACCCATGTGCCCTGTATTATGAGCAGAAAGAAATACATACACCTTTTACACAAATTTACAGAGTATGCTGTTTGAAACATAGTTATTCAAGTATTTCTATGTTTATTTTTATGTAACATGTGACTCGGTAAAAGCAGAGACACGCATGCATACCTTCACAAACTTGGTCAAACTAACAACCGTGATATGCTTAGGATTGCTGTTTTATATTTGGTAGGTAGGCCTAACATTCTTAACAGTCATTTAATAGTGAACCTTCAAGAGAAAAGTGAGGTTTAAGACATCTTAGGAGAAGGATTAGTGATTAGGCTTTTTTGTATGAGTCTGTTGAAAGGTACAGTCAAAGTAGGCCGCTTTCTGCACCTCTGTTGGTTCTTTCTGCAATTGCCTTGGTTCTTTCTGCACCTTTTTTCCTCTTTCTGGATTTCTGTTGCCTCTTTCTGCACTTCTCTTGCTTCTTTCTGTGCCTTTCTTCATCTTCCTGCACATGTTCTACCTATGTTGGCATGTTTGGAAATTAGCATTTAAAAAACCTTACAAAGTCACTGAAAAAAGCAGAGGTTTCAGGGACGATATAGTTAGGAATTAACATTTAAAAAACCTTAGAAATTCACTGAATAAAACACAGGTTTCAGGGACATTATAGTTAGTTGGATATTTCACTTGTACAAAACCAGAGAAATTCAGCCTTTATAGTTAGTTGAGCTAACTATAAATCGCACCCCCGAAATGCACTGCTGAGGACTTCACATATTTCATCACTCATGACATGGTCAGTGACATCACTGATGACATCACTGATGACATTTCAAATGACATCACTGATGACATCACTGATGACATCATCCACTTACTTAAAATCTGATGTACCTCCACACACCCTAATATAACCTTTCATACACCCACTCTGAAATACAGACTACCATTTTTGAAAACATAGACACAGCAATTCCAGTTAGTACATACCCACTCACTGATTCATAGGTCTATGCACATCCACTCACTCACCGATGCAGTCACTCATACACATAGTCACTCATCAATACAGCTTCTGATATATGCATTCATACACCCATACAGACACTCACATACTCCCACTCATCCACAGAGATACTCATACTCCTATTCAGTCACCCAAAGAGTCAATTATATTGCCATGTACTCACCAATACAGTTATACACACACACCACCTCACTTATTCATACAGATACTACCACATCCTTACTCTCTTATACAATGACAGACACAAGCACACACTCATCCATACAGCCACTCTCACAACCACTCACTCTCACATATAGTCACTTATATAATCCAACATCTGCATATACCACCTTTCACATATGTAGTTACTCACACATATACCACTGAGACATCCATTCACTCACCAACACAGCCATATGTACACTCACTCACCCATACAGCCCCTCACAGACACACTCATGAACCCATACGTCCACTCAATCACCCACTCACACATCCATGGAAAGAGTCACACACCACTCCACCCACCCACACACATACACTCAGGTACCCATACAGGTAATCAGACAACCAATCATGAACCCATATAGACACTCATGTAGCTACTCGCCAACCATTGCAGCCACCTACACACCAACTGACAGACTGATACAGACATTCACACAGATTAGTCATTCACCCATGCATTCACTAAGACATGTTTAATCTTTCACTTAAACAGTCAGTCACACACCCACTAAATCATCCATTCGGACACGCATACACCCACTCATTCTTCAATACACCTTTCCGTATCTATAATTAACATTCTTAAACTTTTCAAAATCACCCAGTCTCTGGGTGATGTCATCGGTGATGACATCAGTGATGTCATTTGAGATGTCACTGACCATGTCATGAGTGATGTAATATGTGACGTCATCAGCAGTGCATTGAGGGGGGTGCGAGTTATAGTTAGCTCAACTAACTATAACCCCTGGATTTCTCTGGTTTTGTACTAGTGAAATGTCCAACTAACTATAACATCCCTGAAACCTGTGGTTTTGTCAGTGAATATATATATATACTGACACTGACGAAGCTGCAAAGCGAAACGCGTCTGTCGGGGGTGAGGGGTTTGTAATAAAGCATTGGGTGAACGGATATCTGAGTGCTTGCCGTTTTTTAACTCAACCGAGTTAAAGAGTGTTGGAATATCCATCACCACCCCCTTTTGTACCGCTTTTGGCCGCCATAAGTGTGGCAGGGTATGCTCAGACGTGAGTCCCTTGCTCACTTTGCCACTGGATTCAAGCAAGCCAGGCTGAAGACGGCTGTAATGCCAGAAACCGGTCCTCGGAAGCTTGTTTCCGGTCCAGGGAAGGCATGGCTTGGCAGTTCGGGCTGGACTGTTCCCATGAGGCACAGGGTCAGACTGATTTGCATATAGCCATGTCTGAACTGGGGTGGCAGAGTGGGCTAAAGAACGGTGATGGATTCAACCCAGATCTTTTGACTGGGTGTGAGTGTTTGATTGGTGCAGATGCTCCGTCCATCACCACCCCCTTTTGTACCGGGTTTGTAATAAAGCATTGGAGGAACGGATATCTGAGTGCTTGCCGTTTTTTAACTCAACCGAGTTAAAGAGTGTTGGAATATATATATATATATATATATATATATATATATATATATATATATATATTCACTGAAAAAAACATAGGTTATAGACTATATATAGTTAGGAATTAGCATTTTACAAAACCTTGAAAATTCACTGAAAAAACCATAGGTTATAGACCATATATCGTTAGGAATTAGCATTTACAAAACCTTATTTTACTCACACAAAACCATTGAAATTCCATATATAGTTAGTTGCACTAACTATATATCGCGCACCCGCAATCCACTGCTGATGATGTCACATATTACATCATTCATGACATGGTCAGTGACATCACTGATGACATCACTGATGACATCTCAAATGACATCACTGATGACATCACTGATGACATCATCCAGTAACTGTGTGTTTCTGTAAAGTTTAAATATGTTTTACATATTGAAGAATGAGTAGATGTATAAGTGTCTGGATGAAGCATTTAGTAGGTGGGTGACTGACTGTATGAGTGAGTGATTAAATGTGTCTCACTGAGTGCATGGGTTAGTGACTAAACTGTCTTAATTTGTGCATTATTATGTCTGTTGTTCTGTAAACTGCTGCATGTGTTGATCAGTAGCTATATTAGTAACTATATGGGTTATTAATTGATTGTCCAAGTATTTGTATGGGAGACTGAGTGTATGTGTGGCTGGCTGGGAGATGTGTGACTCTGTGCAGATCAATGTGTACTTGTATCAATGATTGTATAAGAGAGTAAGTATGTGTTAGTATATGTTTGAAAATGTAAGGTACTCTATGTTTAACTGTATAGATTAGAAAATGGAAGTGTGATTGATTCTTTACAGGACTGACTAGGTGTGTGAGTAACTCCATGGATGAGTGGCAGAGTGTGAGTGTCTGTATAGGTGTATGAGTGCATATGATAGTGTTGTAAAGATGAGTGATTGTATGTATGAATGATTGTATGGGTGAATGAGTGAATGTGTGTGTAGACGTAGGAATCAGTGAGTGCGTATGTAGTAACTAGTATTGGTGTGTCAATGGTTTCAAAAATTATACTCTGTATTTAACACTGGGTGTAACAGAGGTTATATTAAAGTGTGAGGAGATGCATTGTATTGTCACATTAATGATATCATCATTGATGTGACCATTGATGTCAAATGAGATATCATCAGTGATGTCATCAGTGATGTCATTTGAGATGTCATCAGTGATGTCATCAGTGATGTCACTGACCATGTCATGAATGATGTAATATGTGACATCATCAGCAGTGGATTGCGGGTGCGCGATATATAGTTAGTGCAACTAACTATATATGGAATTTCAATGGTTTTGTGTGAGTAAAATAAGGTTTTGTAAATGCTAATTCCTAACGATATATGGTCTATAACCTATGGTTTTTTCAGTGAATTTTCAAGGTTTTGTAAATGCTAATTCCTAACTATATATAGTCTATAACCTATGGTTTTTTCAGTGAATTTCAATGGTTTTTTAATAGCAAATATCATAAGCTGTCGAATCAAAAGTACGTGGTAAGTAAAAACATTTTCGTGTTTATGCACACTGATCTGCTTTGAATGCTGCCCCCCACCCCTCATTTCTATTAGGAGTACTCTCTCTTTGCAGATAGTGAAGGGTAGTTAACGCAGGCCTTTGCCCCCATTGTAATCCGTCGTGCCTGCTTCTCTCTCCATTTGATTGATTGTTCTCTTTGGTTCATTCTCTATTTACAAACAAGCACAGAGTCGCAATACTCTGTTTAGTCTTTGCAGATAGCGAAAAATCGTGTAAAAAAACAAAAGGAATCGAGCAAAATCAGTAGGCCACTAATGGGATCTCTTTTTGACCTCGCTAAAATAGAAACATTAAGAACAACCTGTTGAAAATAGCAATGTGTATGTACATAAGCGGCGTCCATTTGTGTTCACAGTACCCCTTGTTGATTGTTTGAATCGAACATTGAATTGTTCGAAGTTGGTTCTCTTAAGGATCTTCTCTGCCTGCAAACGAGGAAGAATAGGAATATTCTCTCTCCCTTTGCAGATAGTGAAGGGTAGGTAACGCAAACCTTTAACACGTCGTGCCTATTTCGTTCCTCATTGATTGATTGTTTGCCCAAACATTGACTGTTTGGGAATTGGTTCTTTTTGGAGGTATTCCCTGTTTGCAAATATACGTAGGAAAATCTTTGCAACTAGTGAAAGGGTAGGTAATGCGGACCTTTCTCCCCCGTTGTAATCTGTCATGCCTATCTACTCCCCACTGATTGATGCACCTGTTTCACCCGGACCATTTACTAGAGATACGTCATCTGGCCCGACCAGAGAGCACCCCTAGTGAAAAGGACATATGCAATAATAACGAAGTGATCACTGTATCCTGTTAACAGAAACTTTAGCATGAAACAACCTGGAAAGAAAAGAATAGGAAAACGAAAATCAGTAGGACACTGATGAACTTTTTATTAAATAACAAACAAAGAAACGATAACAATACGTAATGATAAAACCTATTATTGTCCTAGAAACAAGAAACGTTAGAAGTAAGCCTGTAATAAGAAACCTGAAAACATCGCCCCTCACTGCCCCAAAACCTGTCTGTCCCACCGCCTGCCACGGCCAAATAACGGCAAACTGGGAAAGATAGAAGTCAGCAGACATCCGCCCCATTCTAGAAACTTCCAAAGGGCAACAGGTTTTCGGCTACGCCCAGCCGGAAGCAACACATATAAGGCGGGTCCTGCTGCCACGCCTCGGCCAGGAGATCATCACGTAGGGTGTAGCCGGAGGAGAGGCCGAGGCCAGCGGGACCCGGCCAGGGGGATTGACAACGCTGGAGAGTTGCAGGGGGGGGAATGTCCGTGTCCTCGACCCTCCCCTCTCTCTCCCAGTCCGGCCGCGGTGGCCCTTGACAGTTGCAGGTAGTCCCGCCACATTCTCTACCGGTCCGGCCACCAACGGCCGGAGCCGATGGGATCCGGCTGCAGCCGATAAACCAAGGAACCCGTTCATGGGGCCAGAGCAAGGGGCGTCCGGCCGACATCCACCGGAAGCCCGGCCCGAAGACGGACGGGACATTTCTTCTTTCTTCAATAATGGCTTTGACAACACTGGGGGGGGGGATGTCTTGCACATGCCTCCGACCCCCCCCTCGTCCTCATCGCCTGGTCCGGCCATAATAAATCTCAAGCGAGACGCCGTGGGGTGCACTGGGAGGGAGAGACGGAGCGAACAGGCCTCTCCCGCCTCCCCAGTGGAGGCTTCCCACCTGCACCCTCAGCGCTCCAGGCGCCCGGAAAAGGGTTCTTCCACTGTGGCGATGCTGCAACGTCTCGCCCGGCAGGGTGGAGCCCGTCCGCTCATTTGACCCCGCGATCGCCAGTAGCTACCGAACTCTCAAAATGGCGGTCGACCTGGCAAGAGCGGGCCCAGCATAAAGAAATGGCCCGGTCACTGGTTGACTCCACCACCGTAGTCCTCCACGACCTTGAAGATTCTAGAGGAGCCGCGGGAGTCTCCGACCCCCGATGGGGAATGACTGCCATGATCGCCCGTGGAGTGACGAAACTGTATCCGCGGGACGTCGGCGCTCCCATGCTGGCGCCAGCCTCACTTTGAATGACTAGAATCCTGCAGACCTCAGTTCCGGTGAAAGCACACTGTGACCCGGTAGGAAACATTGTTGCACCCCCTCCCCTTTTTGACTGATAGTTCAAACCACCGATCCTTTCCTTTGCCCTTTTACCAGAACTTTGGACTGCCTCCCCCTCTTTTACATTTTCTAGAGAAAACAAAACATTAACCACTACATTAGCATAGCAGTTGACACCAGAACTGTTTTCAAATTGAAAACCAACAACATCTTCAACAGAATCCTTTTTGTTTCTGCTGTGACCCTGCTACAGCACAGGCATTGTCCCCAGCAGTAATTCTGCAATGCCGGTAAGAATAGCTGTGGTGCCTACTGGACTCACTCACCCCCGCGGCGCCCCACGCCGTTATTTGCTGGGCGGCAACTTACTAGACATTACCTTCGTGACATCCAGATTTCAGCGCTTTCTGCTGCCTTGGAACTATTCGCACAACAGACCGCTACTGACAATCCACCCCCCGGGACGCCCCACGCCGGATACCCAAATCAGTGCGGCACCCAGGCAACATCTTCTGAATTTTCATAATTTGAAAGAACTAGTAACATGTCCTCATCAGGAATTTCCTCATGAAAAGTCTGCAATGATGATTCTTGTAACTCTATGGTCTCCAAACATTCGATAAATTCGCCATCAAGAGATTGATCAAAAAAATCATTCAAATCATCTCCTCCTTGTGAGAATATTTCGTTATTGGTGCTGTCAATTTCAATAAATGTATTGGATAATTCAAAAGAAATTGCCACGGTCTCTTCGTTGTTTAAATGTTTTTACTGTTTTTGTTTTGTTGTATATATTTATAAGTTATTAAAGTTTTATAATCCTACTACTTTGTTGGAGTGCTATATATTTTTAATGTGACACATAAATGTAAAAACTTTGATGTACAAAGAGTCATCCCTGGAATCTTCCGCTTCAGGCTCGGTCCCCTCCCCAATCACAATACAGGATGGTTTTCAGATAGTAGGAACACGTGTGGTGTGACGGATCTCATCGGGTGTGGGCCTTGATCTACTATAACTCCTTTGAAGAGGGGTGATTCTTTACAGCTGGGGCCATAAACTACATCTGCAGGGCTAGCTGATAGCCTGGACAATCGGACACAGAGGAAGAGGAGTGTCAGAGGGTGCGGTAGTGAATAGGGCGAAAGGGAGGTGTCGGACGGGCACAGAGTGTGATTCTCAGGGAAGAGCAGCGCAGATGGGGGGAGGTTTATTGCCCATGCATAAGACAGAGAGCGGGGGTGACCAGTGCCTGGGGAAGATGCTTGCGAGGGTGGGGACCCATGCTACGAATCGACAGCGTGCAGAGAGTGGGTCTGGTCAAGGCATCTAAAATGGCTGCCGTGCACGACAAAAGTGTGGCATTTCAAAAAAGGCAAGATGGCGCAAACAATGTTTTTCAACACTTCCTCATTTCCTTCGAATCGAACGTTAACAGACGTTGGTGCATATTACCAAAGTTAAGCGATATTTATCGCTAACGATGCTTACCAACGAATTTTTTACCGCTAAGCATCGTCAGAAATTATCGAAGATAAACCTTGCTATTATCAAGGTTTATCGCAAATGCGATAAAAAACGGCCGCAATGCATGAATATCGCTAAAAAGTCAGCGATATTCATGCATTACCGAGCTAATGCTCTTAGCCATGTTATCCACCTCCCATTGGATAACATGGCTAAGAACTGCTCAGGGCAGGTGTTAGTTTTTGGAGATATTCGCGCTTAGCGCGAATATCTCCAAAAGTTGGTAATAGGAGATATATATCTTGCATGTTGTAATGCAAGCTATTGTGGTATATGGAACTCATACCATAATCTCTCAGGAAAGCAGAAACTGATCCTTTTGGGACCGCCTGAGAAGGCCTAGGGGGTGAGGGGTACTCTACTTTGCCCCCTTTTCACGTTCCGAACTATTTTATTTTACTCTCTTCTGTAATTACACAAAATAGCAGCGATAAGATGCATCAGAGACACACAGTGAGAGAAAGGAGGCCGGAGATGAAGAAGAGATGTCAAATACACATTGGAGATAATATAGTGGTAGAAGGGAAGTAAATATGAGTAAACTTACCATGTAACATAAAAATGTTGCACTCTATACTATAAGTCTCATTTTATACTACAATCACTTCGCTACAACCTCATAAATTAAAAATAAAAATGAATAATGTCTCAAACAATTTTCGATTTCTAAATATACATTTATTCTTCTGAATTTTCTAAATTTGAAAGAACTAGTAACATGTCCTCATCAGGAATTTCCTCTTCAATCATCTCATCTGGAATCTCCTCATTAAAAGTCTGCAATGATGATTCTTGTAACTCTATGGTCTCCAAACATTCGATAAATTCACCATCAACAGATTGATCAAAAAAATCATTCATGTCATCTCCTCCTTGTGACAATATTTCATTATTGGTGCTGTCAATTTCAATCAATGTAGTGGATAATTCAAAAGAAATTGCCACGGTCTCTTCATTGTGAGCCATTTTATTTTGAAATTGCTTGCTGTAAATTGCAGAAAAAAATTATCACTTTCATTTATCGTTTTTAGTAATACATAATATAAAACTAACTTTATCAAGTATTTAGTATAACAGAAGGACTGCAAATAAATAACATAAAACATTTTTCAAATTATCTTCAAGTGTACAACATAGTTCCCCTTACAAATTAACAACTCACCTTTTTAAAAGTAGGAGAAGTGTTAGTACTGTGTAAATTAAACACCAAAAATTGACCACCAAAAATTCCTCACAAATGTACCTCAGACAGTAGTATCACAAAATGGCTGTGGTTTCCTCTCATTTGAGATATATACATAACCAATTAACTTTCATCACACACAAATACAAAACCAAAGTAACATTTTAATTGGTTCTAAATTTCAACACTTTCAAATGTGTTTTCCCCATGCAATTTTCCATAGGACATTTACATACGTCTACAGCCTGAATGGCTGAACGGAATTACACCAAACTTGGCAAAATGGTACATCAAACCTAAGAGGTCAGGGAGGATCTACTATGCCCCCTTATGGTCATTTGCCCCTTCGCTTTGGCCTCCTCTTGTCTCTCGATCCTACCGAGAGACAAGATGGCGGCCGCTACGGACTGTTTGGAATGTTTACAGACGCCGGAGAACCAATCAGCTTCGCAAAGCTCCGTAACGCGAAAAGTACCGAAGCGGAGCGCTGTTACAGATATATATCTTTTTTTGAACGTTAATTTCTCAAAATCCACTGGAGCACATATATTGAGACCTAGCAAAGGCACATCGGGCTACCAGTCCCTAATATTTTGCCAAGTTTCGTGCAAATCCATTCAGCCGTTCGATTATTATTATTATTATTATTTTTTGCCCCGCGGGGCCCTTTTAAAACCTCCACATCAAACCTAGGGGGTCAGCGAGGATCTACTATGCCCCCTTATGGTCATTTGCCCCTTCGCTTTGGCCTCCTCTTGTCTCTCGATCCTACCGAGAGACAAGATGGCGGCCGCTACGGACTGTTTGGAATGTTCACAGACGCCGGAGAACCAATCAGCTTCGCTTCACAAAGCTCCGTACCGCGAAAAGTCCGCGAACCGGAGCGCTGCCCGGTCCGCTGTTACAGATATATATCTTTTTTTGAACGTTAATTTCTCAAAATCCACTGAAGCACATATATTGAGACCTAGCAAAGGCACATCGGGCTACCAGTCCCTACAATTTTGCCAAGTTTTGTGGAAATCCATTCAGCCGTTCGGGCTAAAAGTGAGGCCAACCGCCCTATGGAAAACTCAATGTTAAAAACACGTTTTGGGACCCCCCTTTTTTCTCGGCTCCCCCTTGACGAACCCCCCCCAAATTTCCAGGGGCTGCTCAGAAACAAAATGTTCCATTTTCCAGAAAATTTCAGCCAATTCCGTCCACAAACGCCAAAGTTATTAGACATAGAATTTTCAAAAATCCTATAGAGAAAAAATCCTAACTATATATACCTACTGGCGACCGCCAGTAGGTAATATATATATATAATATATTCTCGCTCCACTCCTTTGGACAACCTGTTGCAAGTCTATTGAAGAATAGAACTTTCTCGTAAACATCCCCGCGAGTGTGGATTTTTCCTTTTGTATCAAAGGAGTGGAGCGAGAATATTTTGTGGAGTTCACAGCCGCAAATCTGCACCCGCCTGTGAGTGCCCCGTTCTGGTCTGTGGAGCTGGAGCGTATATATATATATATATATATATATATATATATATATATATATATATATATATATCATTAGAGGGCAAGAGTTTTTAAATAGGGTGTAAGGTTCTAGGCACCTGACACCCTTGGCAAACCCTAGGGTGTCACATCACCCCTACACCTACGTTCCCTGTAACCTATGCGCGGATGCAGCAATGCAGCCTCCCTTTTCCCTATGTTGTTTCAATAAATGTTTGAAAAGCCAATTTGTACCTTTCTTGTGTTTACCTTTGTCTTGCATAAGTAAATGACAAAAGGGTAGATCTGTTTCCATGATTTCCTTGGGTAATAAAGAGTGGTCATGTTCGAGGTTTCTGATACCATCTGGTGCCCTGGTAAGGTTAGGGGTTCAGATGGGGCACTATGAGCTAGGTAAGAACCAGACAAACATTTTCTGATGGTATGTGTAAATTGAGTTCCCATATTCTGATGTTTATGGGTTCCAGATACACAGTCCTGCTTAATTCGTAGAACACCTGCAACCAAAATTTCTCTTGGAGTGCGCACGCAGCTCCTGGCATGAACATTAAAAATAAAACCAGAGAGCAGCTGGAATATCTCTGTTGGAGGGTGCGGCAAGCTACACTGCTGTCCTGGGACACCCTATATCATGCAGAGAGATAGAGAAAAGTATGCTAACTGCTCCTAAACAGTAAAATAGTGTTTGCAGAAAAGGCTCTTGTCTGGCTGTACTTTGTATCATCCTCACTCTGGGTCTCTATTATTCAACTCTAAAGGCTACACTGATTCTTGAAAAAAAAGAATGAAGGGGTCAGCATCCTTCCTTTTACAGGGAATCAGTACTGCCTTTTGTAAGGAGATATTTTCTCCTAGTAGGTGTCCGGACGCCTGTACAGCTGGACATGCTACCAGTTCTTTCGAAATTAAGCAAACTATGAGAGGAAACAAAAAAAACACAAGTGGCCCAGTTTTTCAAAAAAAAGGTAACGTTTTTGGAAGCAGATTTGTGTGATAATAAAAGAAACTCAAGGTGCGACAGCAGCCCTGATTGCTGAAAGATATCACTTTGTATGCACCTTGTATTCAGTGAAAGCAAGGAAACATATATACATTTTCAAAACGATGTAACATGATTATTCAGTTCATGTAATCTACCATATGGCTGCAGATTACTACCAAATGGAATGGTACACATTTTGCGAGCTTGAAAGATATTCATTTTGGTTAGACAGTCAAGTGTTTAATCATATGCTTTGCTGGTAACATGAAAATGTTTGTAGCAGCATATTGTCTGCTGATGTATGGAGCCGAATAAGAAGTTGTGACTAGCAGGTTGAAAAAAGTCTTCTGCAAAAAAAATTGAGACACACTGAAATGTGTTTTTAAGTTTCAAGCACATTCCCTGCAAGTTTCATTCAGTGCTCTGCCGCAGGCACCTTATCCCACTCAGATATGTTTTGAGTCTAACTAGTGACTATCTTTTTCGAAACGGCTTTCTGCAGCAAGCGTGTTAACCATCTGATCTTGATTTCCATTATAAGACTATCATCTAGCTTGCCTTAAAATGCAAGCAGAGTTGATATGATTTGTGCATCATGTGCCTTAACATGCTAAGGATACAAACTGTCATCAGCCAAGCTAGTAAGATAAACTTAATAGTTAATGTTCCATCAGTTCTGTGGTAAACTGGTGACAACCCAGAGCAACTGGTATGAAACCACAGAGTAAAATGTGTGTGTGTGTATATATATGTGTGTGTGCGTGTATTGGGAGGCATGTATAACGCAAGATGCGAGGACCAGATCAGGCCCTGAAAGAACCAGACAAACACTATCTGTGTGAAGGCCATGGCATAGGAAGACTGGCCCCCATACTGTGTTTAGGTACTTTAGAGCAGGTGCAGTGTGTGTGTGTGTGTGCGTGTGTGCGTGTGTGTGTGCGCGCGTGTGTTGGTGTATGTTTGTATGTGTGAAAAAGTTATTGAAAAAGGGTGTCTAACTCTATGGGCGGGTGGTAACAGTGGAACATACTGTAGGCACTTTCCCAACCATATGAACAAATCATTCTGGTGTTAATAAAACAGAAAAAACGAAATGGATTTACAGTTGTGCCAGAAATTATTACTTTAGAAGGCAAAGCAGAATTTGATGACTGGAAAATCTGCGGTAGAAAAGCAACATATTTCTTGAAGAAATAAATGTAAAACCATGTCGGAAACAGCCACCGAGTTTTTTCTTCGGTTAGATGTGTTCAGTGCATTGCTGTGTGGTGGTAGTAGGATAGCATGAATGCTTCTGTCACAACACTCGCTGTGCTACCTGGGATGAAGATGATATGAAATCTGGGTGAGAATTTAAACAAGTAACAGTGCATAGTGGGCTTTCTCCAGTTTGCAAGCATAATCATACCCAAGGTATGAGCAGTTGTTCTACTTTTACTAAATGTATGACTGTGCCATCCAAAAGAAGGAGGCAGGCTCCAGCAGCAGTGTGGGGCACGGGCCAGTGGATTAGGTTAACGTATGGCCTTTGAAATCAGATAAAAACACTTCTAAAAAGACATTTGTAGGTGCTTTCTTTCTCCCCACAGTCAACCATTTTTAGGAAAAGCTGAGAAAAACTGTCTCTGTCGTCATTAATTTACAGTTTGCCTTCGGATAGTGCCTTTGTTTATGATTAGAGGCAAGAAACCACTGGTATAGATTGAACTCAATAAATTTGGCAACAATAAAAAGGGACAGCAGAAAAGTAGGTTGGCATACCTCTATCACTCACTAGCATTAGCAAAGATTGAAATGAAACGGAAAATGTATATTAGATGGGTGGTAAGCCACAGGCCATAAAGCAGGGCCGCATGGAGCAGCCCAGCTGGACCCGTCACCCCTATATTTGTGCCTTGCCCCCTAAATCTGAGGCAAGAATGTTGTTAAATAAACTTTTATGCGGATTAAGTTGGTATCGGTTTGTTGTTTCAATGTCATCACTCCAGAGAGGCCGTCCTGCACGCGGTATCCCTTGCTCTACATTTCGCAGTGACTTACAAACACTATGGCACCACACCTTCAGTCAGGCAACGAGGGTAGGGGAGTATGACGCTGGCTCGTTGTTACAATCAGCTCACAGTTTGTACTTCCCTCCAAAAGTGCAGGGTGAAGGCTGAAGCACAGTGTATCTGTGGAGCGCTGCGCTGGTGATAGTTGGTTTCTTTATTCTAGTATTTTCTCCTGACCATGGCAGCAGTCATTTATGGAAGTCGGAGTAAAGTTGGGGCCGCAGCTTTCCTAGTAGCGATCTCTGGCTGGACTAGAAGAAAGACTAATTAATGCACACCTGAAAGGAACGAGAATGTGAGTCTGTGACATGTGAGGGAAAATGCAAATCCAAGATTAATTCTAAATTAGCATTGTGGTATACTGCAACAAATGGTCTGTGAGGTGTGAATGAGGCGCTGGCTTTAGCGTGATAGAAATGTTTTGGAGGGGGTGGCTTCTATCAGTGGGAGGAAGAAATTATGAAAAGGAAAAAATACACTGTGGATGCCCTTTGCATCTGTCTAGAGAAGTCACTGTAAGCAATTAAGAAATGCTGCTGTAATGTTAGTAACATACAGGTCATAATTTACAATACCAGCAATCGTCTTTGGTGGGTTAATGCACATACTGCATGGATTTGAGTATCTGGAATCTCAAGCACTTTTTTTATGTTACATATTTTAGACACTGTAAAGCCAACTCGAAGAAGAGGTGAAGCACTACAGAAAATATTTTTTTTTAGAATAGAACAAGACAATATACAACACCCACTACTTTGTTCCCAAATCTAGATCTCATATAGACTGACACAGCCGTTCTGTTTTGAACAAACCCAGCACTAAAGCAAGTGAGTAACTACACAGTGCTCCACATGGCGACCCCATGACCAAAAATGCCCACTAAGAAATGCTGAAACAGGAACAAAATTCCAGAAAAGGGGAAGAGAGGACAGACATTCCAAGAGAAAAGGCAGAAACTAAGGAATAAAAGGCTGGGGCATTCAGGCAGAGTAAAAGGACGGAGAAACCATATCAATATATTACCCTTTACTAGTGCTCTAAACTTGCATCCCTCCCACAAATAGCTCCATATGCCTAGAAGGCGGATCAAATGGTATTGTCTGTCTCAATTGTAGAACCTCTACTGCAAAATAGCAGTCTGAGTTCACCACTCCAGTACTTTTCTTTATGCTCTCTGCCCTTGTTCATGACCTTCAGACTTCCCAATAAAACGAAGAAGCATGTGACCGCTAAGCTTAGTGCTACAGTCTGGAGCACCTTCATATTGGCCTTTAGTGCCAAGCTGATATACTGCAACAAAAGGATAGTCCTATCTTCCACTTGCAAATCATTAATCAAAAGCACAACCTTTTTAATAAAAAGGTGATGAATGTCCAGGTCACAATGGAACACAATGACAGTACCTGCACCAATTTCTTAGGGGGAGCCGCCTGATTGAGAGGGGAGACTACACTTTCTTGATCAGAGTTCCCAGGGTGGGAAAGATACTTACACAACCATGCTTCCATCTTTTCTGTCACAGACCCACCAGCAGGATATCCCAAAACTGCAATGTTGGATTGCTGTCTGATTTTCCAGTAGCCCAATCCTTTCTTCTACCACCAACATTACCCCAGTCACCCACTTTAAACTTAGCCTACATCCCATGTCTACCACTAGCCTGTCCTTCTGCCTCTATCTGCTGTGTTTTCGTTCTAATATCTTTCATTGTGGTATCCCAACTATTCACCTGATCCTCAATATATTCGAGTTGTACCTAAGCAGCTACAGACTAAAGCTTTTTCAAAGTTGTCCACCTTTTTTAAGGTAGCGTCTGACAGCTAGCTTACTGCTATCAGCATCTCCCATCACTTTCTTCCTGCAAGGGAAAGGTTGGGTAAGGGGTCTTTTCTCCATGGCATTTTGTCAATATGATGTCACTATAGATGGCGTATAATGCTGGCAAAAGTGAATAGTAACCTCCTTGCTTTCTACAACATTCAGCCCGTTAATCTGTACAGGTCTGAACTGATCACAGTTAAAGCTGTATCCACTAACCCTGGGTGGTGAACTCCACTCCGCTCCGCTCGCAAGGTTTGCGGAGTTTTATGCACTCCGCATTACGCAGAGATTTTTCCTTGCTTGCCCTTGTCAACATTAAGCTGGTGAGCGCAAGCGAGGAAAATCAACCTCCTGGCGAGATTCTTCCATGTTCGTGATCGTCAACATCAAGTTGGCAAACACTAGCGTGGAAAATCAACCTCCCCACAACATTTCTCAAAGCGGGTGGTCGGATTTCTCCTTGCAAGTGGTCGTGTATGCTTGCGACCGCTCACGTTGAGAAAATGTCAGTTGGCGTTAAGAAAGCTGTCGCTCGAGTAAAAAATGTACTCAAGCGGTAGAAAGGAAGCATCGACCGCTTGCGCCCGCTTGCTCTGTGCATGGTGCCGTTCGCGATGATTGCACAGTGCGGACAAACACTCGGCACTGAAAATCACAGCGAACAGCATTTATCTAATGCACTCCGCTGCTTGCGGAGCTCTGCGTACCGCGGTGAGTTTGTTTTGCACTTCGCGCAGTTCAGGCTTAGTATCCACCAGACATTTCTGGAAGTGACCCCTCCTCCAATGGTTGCTGGGAGTGCTTCTGCACCTGAGGCTGCAACAGCCCTTTTCTCTCACAGATGCTAGTTGTGCCTCCCGCATTGTCTTCTTCTCCAAGGTTCAATCTAGCCATCATCAACAAACTCAAGACAGTGCACTTCCAAAGCTGCAGATTTAGTAGCCTAAAGTCAATCACTACATGTGGCAACAGTTATCGCCATAAGAGTCCTCGTAGCCAAACAATGGGACTGATGTAAGGAAGTCATAAAGCAGCAGCTTAGCCCAATGCCAGGTTCAGCCCCCCTTCAGAGTGCATTTATATGTCAGTAAGAGCATCTCAATCCACCCCACCAAATATATTTTGATACTATATAGTACTTAAAACTATTGATGAGGTACCAAAGCACATTGGCAGACAGACAGCACACTCCGTTGTTGGGAAGTGCCTGGTTGGAATCTTGTTGAAATGCATTGTCGTTCCTGTGGGAAGTGCTTTTGTCTTGTATGTGATTGACCAAATTAGTGTGCTTAATTTTACCTAATTGCATAGTGGAGAGGAGACATGTGAGGGACTGTACATATGTGCTTTACATTCAATTATAGCTCTAGCTGTTTGAAAGTATTTGGGTTGAGTGTTACCTTGTCAGAAGTGTTTTGGTGATGTACGTGATCAGTCATTGAAAGCCTTTCTTGTGTTGCTGTTCTTATGCTTGAAGTTGAACAAAGTAGTGTCAAACATAAATGCACATGTGGACTTTCCTACCATCCTAGTCAGTGCAAGGGTTACAGTTCTAGGTTGGGTTTCAGCAGCAGAGGAGAATCCCAAAGTAATGCACTGGATTACAGTGCACCCATAATAAATTCCTTTTCTAGTCTACCCAAAAGCAACAAAGGGAAACCTTAATAGAATGCACTGGATACAGACACTCAAAGGAAATGGCCTGAAATGCCCACTCTGGAGTGACAAAGGAGTAAACAAATGAATGCACCGGTTTACAGGCAGTCAAGGTAAGTGTGTTTTTCATGACTACCCATAAGCAATATGGAGCAACCCTGGCATGCACAAGGTACAGGCAGCACAATAGTGTACCTGAAGAGTCCACCCAGGATAACAGTTTTGGTAATCTGACATGTAGTGGAAGGAATGTGATTACTAGGTTAGATAAGATGGAGGAGAAAGGGAAATTTAGGGTCGGAGGGAGAACAATTGGTCAGGGGTCTGGTACTAGTCCCTATCATAACATAAGAGGCTTAAACAGGTAAGATGCCTGAAGAAGATGCCATTACCTTCCAGACCTTCATCTGCATAACTGGGCTGGACACACTGAGTGCAGAGGTAATATCGGTGGTTGGAGACTATCACTTGGTCATTGTAAAACCAATCAAGTGGGAGATTGAGATATGGAATAGCTCATAGGGGGAAGAGAAACCTGAAAAGCAAAATAAAGAAGGAAATAGAGAAGCCAAAAATTCAGACAAAAACCAACCAAGTTGGATCCTGCACAGAATCAGGTCGGCCACACTTATTGAGTTGACTGGTAGCAATGAACATTTCTTTAATAACTTACATTGAAATATTCTAGTGGCTTAGTGGTTTACTGTTGGAAATGGCCCTTTTTGCAGGGTTATCCCTAAACTTTTTGCTTCTTCCTCTCTTGTTTTTCCTGACCTGTGGTTGTTGGCAATAGGACTCTGGGCACTTTACCACTGCTGACCAGTGCTAAAATGCATATGCTCTCTATGTAAATTGTTATTGTAATTGGTTATCCATGAATGGCATATTTGTATCACCAAGAAGTCCCTAGTAAAGTGCACTGAGTGTGCCAGTGCTGATGATACATATCTTATTAGTGGGCCTGTAGCACTGATAGTGCCACTCAAATGAGTAGCCTTAAAATGGCGTCTCAGGCCTGCCACCGCAGTGCCTGTGTGCACTCTGTGAACTGCTATGTCTTCCTGGTCAGTGTACCCACTGACCAGGCCTAACCCTTCCCTTTCTGTGCACATTGGTCACCCCTATGGAAGGCCCAAGGTACCCCTTTGGGCAGGGTGCCATGTATGTGAAAGGTAAAGCATGTACTAGTGCAGGTGACATGCTCTGGTAGTGAATGACAGCCATTTTTGTTTTTCACTATTGTAAGGCAACCTTGCCCATAGGCTATCATGGGGAATGCTGGCTATAGTGGCTACCAGCATATATTTCCATAGGACCAAGGTAGGACATAAAAGTCTGGTATCCCTGAACTCAGAATTTAATAACACATCTTTTAGGAAAGATGGTTTTTAAATCCTGTGTTTGAGAACAGCACTTTTAGAAAGTGGCTGTTCTATTGTCTGACATTTCGGTTTGCCTTGGCCTGTTTTGTGAATTCACTGTCTGGTTTGTGAGTGACAGGGCTAGGGGACTCCAAGAGACAGAATGAGTCCACCCAGTAGTGAATAGAGAGAGGGAGGAGTTTCACCTGGGACCTGAATAGGACGGTGCCTGCCCCCCAAAGTGCTGGCTCCACCCACTGTGCTGTGTCTGATGTCTATGCCCTGCACTGTGAAAGGAGAGAAGGAATCATGTCAACAAAGTGCTCCAGGGCTGTACGTTCACTCCACAATGCTGGCTCCACCTCCTGTTGGGCGTCTGATGTTTCTGCTCTGCACTGTGAAAGGAAAGAAGGAGTCATGTAAACAGAGTGCTCCAGAACTGGTTGGGACCGGGTTCAGAGCCCTCCTGCACAAAGTGAACAAAGACTTTTTGGGGTATAAGTACAGGACCCCAGACCTCTGAACTTTAGATCATCCTGGAATCAAGAAGGATCCTCTGCCAAGGAGAAAGCTGGAAGACTGAAGAAGGAAGACTGTCCTGCTGTTGCTTCGCTGGACTGACCTGCAGTTGCTTTGCTGCCAATGAGAGGGGAAGGACTTTGCTTTGTGCTGTGTCCCCTTGCTTGAAGGAATCTCCAAGGGCCTGAAGAAGAGCTGGCTCCCTGTTAAGAAGTCCCAGGAACAAGAGGACTTTACCCCCAACTTCCTTGAACTCTACTGAGAGAGTTCTGTCCTTCTTAGAGTGCTTAGGCCAGTTGTGGTGCCTCTGGAAGTTGTACCTGTGTTGGGAAGCTGGAAACCAAGATTTTAAAGACTTTCTGCAAGTTTTAACGCATCGCTTGCTTGCGGAGCGCATCCCCGTCCGTGCGAGGAAATTCCCACTGCCACAAAGGCCGAGATCGTTGCAGCGCCTGTTGCCGCTGCCAGAGTCGTCGCATCCTTCATTTGCGTGACGCGCCAGTCCGGTGCGGGAAGATTACCATTGTTGTGAGTATCGTCGCAGAGCCTGTCGTCACTGGGTGAGATCGTCGCACCGCTTGCTTGTGGACCGCATCACATCACTGCGAGAGTCGTCACAGAGCCATCACGTCGAGGGACTGCGAGAGGAGAAGATCACTGCTGAGCAGCGCATCGTTGCCGCACCAGAGATCGTCGCCGCCCCGAAGATCGTCGCATCGTCGCTTTTGCGAGCCTCTTCCACCGAAACCTGTGCACCGTAATCCACGCAAGGTATCGCATCCCTCCCCATGCAGACCGGAGTCACCGCAACATGCCCACTGCGTCCAGCGGGGTTGTCGCATCGCCTCCCCAGCGTCTCAGCAGTGACGCATCGCTTGCTTTTCTATGCTGCAGCTTTCACTTGGAACTTTTGTCGCATCTAAAGGTACTGTTGGCTAAAACGTGACGCAACTGTGTATTATTTTAATGCAACCTTAAGAACTCTTTTGAAACCATATTATTGAACTGTGTATGTTGGAGTTTTGTCATTTTGGTCTTGTGAAGTCTATATTAAATACCTTTATTTTTCTAAACTGTTGTGCAATCAGTTTGTTGTGTTTTCACTGTGTTACTGTGAGTGTTGGTGCAAATACTTAGCACATTGCCTTTGATAAGCCTGACTGCTCGAGCCAAGCTACCAAGGGGGTGAGCAGGGGTCATCTAAAGTGTGCATCCTTCTTACCCTGACTAGAAGCAAGGGTCCCTATTTAGACAGTGGTACCTACCGGTGCCAACTAGAGACCCCCAGTTCTAACAGTTACTGGTAATATAAGTGGTACCTCTGTGCTATTAGAAGACACTGGGAGATCAGGTGGCATTCCTAGTTGCCTCTTCTCTCTACCTGTGACCTGATTATCAAAGTAATAAAAACAAGTGAAACATCTTCTCTTAAGGAAGAAAGGCTGAGAACCATGGTTTTTAATGTGGCCATTTTTACTGCAGCAACTCTTGCAGAGCCATCCGGTCTCAGTGCATTTTAATCACTACATTCATATTCCCTTCAGGGTGTGAAGAAGTAATGGTTGGTCTGAAGGAACATTTCAAAGGTTTAAGGAGATGGGTTGTTGGCCCTCACATCATGCTGATCTCAGGAGAAAACCCAACACAGACATTGCCCAACATGATACAGAGCCCCTGACTCGTCTATCAAACTAAAAATGCATTTATTAAGGAGTGGCTGCCCATTTCCCCATGAAGATATGCAACTGTGAGTCTTCGTTATTCTGTGTGATAGGATTACAACCACTCTTGTTGTTATGAATGGAAATGTCCACACCTCACCGCCCTAAACTACTCTATCTGTTATCCAAAAGCAGTTTGCTGACTGCCACATCCATTTAGCAGTGTTATGAGAGGTGGCCCTGGGACACTTTACACCTTCTCTTTGGGGCTTGATCTGCTCAGTGATGTGAGAATGAACAGGCTGTTTTCTAGATAAATAATGGTTGCTCCTTCTTACAGGAGGAACTGGAATGGAGTCAAAGTGAGCACGTGATAAAGGTGTATACAGCAGGATTTTGTATTCTGCATTTTTTAGTTTACTTTTTCATGTGAAAAAAGGAAATGTCTAGTCTTAGCACACCATATACTATTGAGTAAAAAGCCAGAATTGCTGGAAGATTACCCAAATGATACAGGAACACTTAAACCCTGATTCTCAGCTAAAAGTTGTCATAGTCTCTGGACATAGAATTATTGCCTTCTCAAACTCCAGACCCAATAATTCTTGTCCCAGAAACACCGGACTCAGAGACATCTGAATAGTTGCTGTTGCTACTAGCCCTCACCCGTTCTCACACTTCAGTATGGGAGTAGCAGAAAAAGTTCCTCACAGTTGAAATTAAATGAACTGTGCCCTCCCGCCACCCCTGCCCCCTCTTCAATCAACACGGGCCAGAAAAATGGACCCAAAACATTTACCAGCCATTACAAGCAGGCAGTAAATGTTTGCCAGTTTGGGCCCTTTTTTTCAGGTGAGGCATGGGGAAAACAAGCAACATTGGGTCCTTTATTATTATGTCCACAAGCTAGTCCCCATTCCAGGGGGAAAACATGTATTCCACATTATTTCAGTGGAGATACTGGTCGATTTCGTAAATTCCATCCCAGGAATCTCCCTGCATATATAATGGGGAAATTAGAATGAGGCCCTTATAGGTTTCATTATTTGGAAACGTTGGGTACTTTATCTGAAGCAAGACTTGGTTATACGCACAATAGGCAGGTCTGTGTGCTGTGCATATGCCAGAGGCTGTGCACTTTTGATATATCAGAGGAATTCATTCTACTTATATATTAAGGACTGCTTATTGTGCATATTAGAGGCTTGCCAACATACTGTGAATGTGTGACAGTGCACCCTGTACCCATTTGGCAGGCTGACCGAACTGCTACTCATAATCAATCCAGTGATACTAAAGTTACTGCCTCTATTCACAGAGAGCTCATGGGGTGGCACTGTTGGTCACTGATGAAACGTTTAGAAGATAGATTGCCTAGCAACATTTTGGAACCCTAAAGTCACCTTTTTTAGTTAAAAGTTTGCTGCACAAGCACCAGATGATCAAGATCAATATTGTTCTTCGACAGTGATATGTTAAGACCAACTAAAACATTTATTTTGAAAATTTGATGTAGCACAGGTAAGTTGCAAGAAGCAGCAGAGGACTTTGCAAAGAACATTTTTATTGCGGCAGGAGCATCTCCAGCAGGAGATGCTATGCTAGAAACATATCATGTTTAGGGCTTTGATGACACCAGATTATGGAAACCTGAATTTTGTGATAGGGGAGTAGGTGGGACATGATATTTTGAAGTATACTCTGTGCATTTGTTCTTTTCACATTGTTTTACTGAACAATTGCAGATAGTTACAATTCAAGTTTCATCAAGAAAAATGTATAGTCTCAGAATCGCACAACCTTTCGTTCAACCTCTGAATTAAAATTCTCGGAAGATGCTCTGACAGCACCTTTGTAAAGTTGTTTAGATTTTACAATTAGATTCGACAAATGTATATTAAAATGCAGCATTTAGCATATTTACGAAAATCTTTAAGTGTGAATAATTCTATATTAAAAAAAATAACAGAAAATGTATTGTGTGCATTTAAACTTATTGACACATTAGACGGTTTTCTCACAACCATTTCTCCCCCCCTACGCCCTGATCATGACTGAACCTGAACTTTTATGTTGTAGCATCACTATAATCAAATCTATCAATGGTCCCCTCCGTGTGTACTCCAGAAGTATAATCACCTATACTATACAAGAACTCTGTCTTATAATTCACAGATCTACCACACCGAGCTCGAAGAAAGCTAATGTGAACTGTCTAGAATATATATAGAATATATATGTATATACTTTTTTGATATTTTATATAATTAAAACTATATATACATATATAGTTTAAACCATGTAAAAAAAATATATAATATTAAAAATGTCACATATATGAACAAATGAACATATACTACATGTCATCACAAAAAGGAAGATTTCTTTTAAGAAAAATCAATCTATCTTTGAACATATACACCTCTACCCTACACATCACTGAGCAGCCTTGAATTTGGTTTTACTCATGTAAGAATGTCCAGTATCGATAGGTTGTGTAACAGTAATTTGTTGACACGTTTTGGTGGGATTTATTCATAAGTTCCACCTTCTTCAGGAATATGATAAATATATATCTTTAATTGAAGAAAAATATTTTTTTTGCACAACATCTAATACAATTCCTATCACATATTTGGAAAGTACCGCCGGTAATCCAATTAAGAAATTCAAAGGTCTATATATCTCTTCTCGGAATGACTCCTGTTAGACCTGGCACCTTGGCGTGAGTTTCCCTTCCACTTTTTGCTGTTGTGCCTCAGATGTTTTTGCTGGTGTCCGCTGCTCAGGGCACTGCGCCACGGCCAACCCGTGCGGCAGTGCAAGTGCTCCCTACTATAAAGTGTACATGTGATTGATGTCCCTGATTGGTTCATTGGATTTACTGTCAGTCCCTAGTAAAGTGCACCAGGAGTGCCAGGGCCACCTGCCCATATTTCTTAGTGTTAGAGGGCAGGTAGTTTGTAGGGACCATTTCACTGTCTCCTAGTGAGACCAGGGTCATCTGAACAGGATCTCCACCCCCTGGGACCATCACTTCTTCTCCTAAGTGAACACTAGTCACTTGCCGGGGTGGAGCACCAGTGGGTGCTGTTTTTCCAAACAGGCGACACTTGGGGTCACTGGCAATGTGCCCCGGGTCACCACATCTGTAACAATTGAAGGGCCCCTTTGGAACAGCTGTATGGTCACCCAGTGAGAGGACCACTGAGTTTGGTAAAGGAAGGCTGGGAGCAATCTCCCAGGAAACCTCCCCAGAATGTATACAGTTACATGCTGGCCTTCAGAAACCAGACCCGGCGCTCCAGACAACTTGCTGAGGCAAATCTGGAAGCCAGCCAGGAAGAGATGAAGCGGTGGTACGACCAGAATGCCACTCTGGTAGAGCTTCAGCCTGGACAAGAGGTGTGGGTCTTGGCCCCAGTGGAGCCCTGTGCACTTCAGGATAAGTGGACAGGTCCATTTGAGGTTGTGGAGCGCAAGAGTCCAGTAACCTACTTGGTGGACATGCAGACTCCCAGGAACCCTTTAAGGGTCCTACATGTTAACCGCCTCAAGCCCCACTTGAAAAGGTCCGAAGTGGGCATGTTGCTGGCAACTGATGATGGAATGGAGGAGGAGTCTGAGCCTCTTCCTGACCTCTTAGTGGCCTCTGAGAAAGATGGGTCAGTGGATGGAGTTAACCTCTCACCCACCCTGACCCCTGAGCAACAGGAAGACTGCCGCCAATTGCTGGGGCAGTTTCCAGATCTGTTCTCCCTGGTTCCTGGTGTCACAGATTGGTGCGTCCATGATGTGGACACAGGAGACAGCTTACCTGTGAAGCATAAGGCTTACAGAGTGACTGACAGGGTCAGGGCCTGCATCAAGGAGGAGGTCTCCAAGATGCTTGCTCTTAGGGTGGTTGAGTCCTCCAGCAGTCCTTGGTCCAGCCCCGTGGTCTTGGTCCCAAAGGCTGCTGCGCCGGGAGCCACACCTGAACTCCGGTTCTGTGTGGACTACAGAGGACTCAATTCAGTCACCAAGACTGACGCGCACCCTATCCCCAGAGCTGATGAGCTCATTGATCGGCTAGGGGCTGCCCGGTTCCTCAGCACGTTTGATTTAACGTCTGGGTACTGGCAGATCGCCTTGACCGATGGGGCAAAGGAGAGGTCAGCATTCTCTACACCAGATGGGCATTTCCAGTTCCGGGTTATGCCCTTTGGAATGAAGAATGCCCCTGCCACCTTTCAGAGGTTGGTCAACCAGGTGTTGGTTGGGCTGGATGAGTTCAGTGCCGCCTACCTGGATGACATCGCCGTGTTCAGTGGTACCTGGCCAGAACACCTGCGACACCTCTGGGAAGTGTTGATGGCCCTGCGCAAGGCAGGCCTCACAATCAAGGCAAGCAAGTGCCAGATTGGGCAGAGTTCAGTGGTGTACTTGGGACACCAAGTGGGGAGTGGCAAGGTGGCACCCTTGCAACCCAAAATTGAGACCATCCTGGCTTGGGAACCCCCCAAGACCCAGACTGCAGTGAGAGCCTTCCTGGGGCTCACTGGGTATTACAGGAGGTTTGTCAAGGGCTATGGCACTATTGTGACCCCCTTGACAGAGCTGACTTCTAAGAAGCAGCCCAGGAATGTGATTTGGACTGACACCTGTCAGAAGGCTTTTGACACCCTGAAGACTGCCATGTGCACGGCGCCCGTGCTCATGGCTCCTGATTTCTCCAAGGAATTCATAGTGCAAACAGACGCTTCAGAGCATGGTGTAGGGGCTGTTCTCTCACAGATGACTGAGGAGGGCTGGGACCAACCTGTAGCCTTCATCAGTAGGAGGTTACTTCCATGGGAAAGTAGGTGGAGTGCAATAGAGCGAGAAGCATTTGCTGTGGTCTGGGCGCTGAAGAAGCTAAGACCCTACTTGTTTGGGTCTCACTTCCGGGTTCAGACAGACCACAGGCCCCTCAAATGGTTGATGCAAATGAGGGGTGAGAACCCAAAACTGTTGAGGTGGTCCATCTCCCTACAGGGTATGGACTTCACGGTGGAACATCGCCCTGGCACAGATCACGCCAATGCTGACTGTCCAGGTTTTTCCGCCTTAGTGATGTGGAACTCCCTGGGGAAGGGTAGTTCCCCCCCACATTTCAGCTGGAGGGGACACGTGTTAGACCTGGCACCTTGGCGTGAGTTTCCCTTCCACTTTTTGCTGTTGTGCCTCAGATGTTTTTGCTGGTGTCCGCTGCTCAGGGCACTGCGCCACGGCCAACCCATGCCGCAGTGCAAGTGCTCCCTACTGTAAAGTGTACATGTGATTGATGTCCCTGATTGGTTCATTGGATTTACTGTCAGTCCCTAGTAAAGTGCACCAGGAGTGCCAGGGCTTGTGAATGCCAATACTGCTAGTGGGCCTGCAGCGCTGGTTGCGCCACCCACAGAAGCAGCCTTAAAATGTGTCTAGGGTCTGCCACTGCAGAACCTGCGTGCAGTCTGGTACTGTCATGCTGGCTGGGCAAGTACACACACTTGCCAGCCCCTAAACCTTCCCTTAACTTCATATTAGTCACCCCTATGGTAGGCCTGAGGGCAGGGTGCATTGTAAGTGTAAGGTAGGACATGCTCTGATGTGTGTGGCCTGTCCTAATAGTCATCTACTGCCAAATTCGTTTTTCACTATTGTAAGGCTACCAGTTCCCTTTAGGCCAGATGGGCTGCTGGAATTATTACACTCTATAATCCCAGCAGGCTCAGGGAACATGGTAGAAATTAATGTTTAGTATGCCTGAACTCAGAATAATAAAATACTTCTTTTCGTAAAGTTTATTTTAATATCCTGTGTTTGCAAATGCTACTTTTAGAAAGCTAGCATTTGCTTGCCTAACCATTTCAGCCCGCCTCTGCTTGGATGTGGATCTGACTGTCTGGTGTGTGTGAGTGACAGGGCTGGGAGGTGACAGGTGGTGAATGGCAGGATGACACCTTAGTGGGAGGTGGGAGTTTCCCTGAACTATGCATCAGGCTGTGCTCTGCCACCACAATGCTGGCTCCGCCCCCCTGGGGAGCGACTGATGACTCAGCCTGCACCTGGCCCAGGAAGGACCGAAGCTTGTCAACAAAGCGCTCCTGGCTGCCCCTGTCCACACAATGCTGGCTCCGCCCCCCTGGGGAGCGGCTGATGTGCCTGTCCTCACACTGAATGCAGAAGCCAGAAGTACCCACCACAAGTGCTCAGGGGCTGGAGCAGTTATGCAAAAGCCCCCCTGGCCTGTAAGAACAAAAGAAACTGGGTATAAAAGTAGGAGCCCTGCTCCTTGTAAATTAGATCCTGTTGACGCCAAGAAGAAACTCTGCCTGAAGAAGAAGGACCTAGAGAAAGCTGCATGGAGAAGTACTGTCTCTGCTCTTAGAGACTGGCCTGTGGTGGGTGCCTTGCTACAGAAGGAGAGGAAGACAAAGACTAAAAGACTTTTGAACTACTTGTGCTTTTGACAAATCTCCAAGGGCTTGCTGTGGAACTTGCCCCCTGAACTGCGCCCCAGGAACAGTGGGCACTACCCCTCCTGGAAAGAGAAGCTGCTGTGAGCATTGCATCTGTCCTCTCAAGAAAGGCTCTGGGCACCCTCGTCCCGCCAAGCACCGCAAATCGCTAACTGGCCGACCCCAGCTGACATCGCCGAAGACCAGCCTCGCTGGCCCCAGCACCGTCCCTGTCGCCTGCCTACCTGCCGTCTGCCCCGCAAGAACGGACCCTGCCTTGTGCCTGCCAGCTTCCTGACGAGAGAAGCACTCCTGAAGCCCCAGCCGCCGCTGATCGTGACCTGCAGCGGCGTGGGGGGAGAAGAGTTACCCGTTGTGTAACTGAGAAGCTTTGCTCGTGCCTCACAGTGCTGCCCGGGGCCCCGCCCCCTCTTTCCACGACCTGAGACGCCGTGCCCGACAGACCCGGCCCGGCCCGCAACGTCAACCCCCTGAATCGCCTCGAGCCGTGGCTCGCAACCCAGGAGGAAGACACCGCGACGTGGGACATCGAGCTGACACCGGCACTGCGTCTAGAGACTCCCCAACGAACAATCAAGGTACTGTGTGCACTTGCGATACGAGCCGCCTTAAAAGCCAGGCTCGCATCACCTCCTGAGAAGCGCTAGTACGTTCCCCCAGCCTGCCGTCCCCGATCCGCCTCACAGCGTGCACTCCCTGCAGTGCGAGCCGCACGCCCAGATAGACCCGGCCGAGCCGAGCGCGAGAAGCGTGAGCTTGGGCAGGCCGGGCCCGATTTTCCTACGCAGAGGATCCCAGGGACGCAGAGAGGCACACGGGAAGCCAGGGGTAACCCTTGCTGATCAGGAATCTTGCCTGCAGAACTTGACAAGTATGTTGGAGAGCCTGTAATCCCTTTTTGAAGTACGGAACTATCTTAAGAGCTGAATAAGAACTGTGGCACACTACAAATAACTGGAATTTTGCAAATAACCTGAAAGACTGTATTTACAAGCCTGCTGCTAAGAATATATAAAGAGAATATATTTTACTACAATACAGCTTGGTGTCATTGTGTGGTGGGTTGGTGGTGAGGGGTGTGATACTGCAAATGTTTAACCACATGTGCCCCAGAGATTAGCCTAGACTGCTTGCGCCACACTACCTAGAGGGTGAGCAGGGGTTATTCTTGAAGGTAATCCTTTGCCCTGACTTGGAAGAGAGGGTCCCTGCTTGTCGCCAGTGCTTCACTGCGCCAACCAGAGACCCCCAATTCCAACAACTCCGCAGTAGATAAAAAGCATCACTCCACCAAGCAGGAAATACAAGCTCTACTTTCAGGATTTTGTCTTATATGTCACATGTCAAAGGCAAAAAACTTCTGCAAGTCTGTTGATTCTGTATGATCTTGTTTATGTCGGTATCGTTACAGCAATATTATAGTCCAATCTCTACAGAGGGGTTTACTCTAGCACCAATGTGCTTCAATTCTTTTTTATACCTCTGGTGATAAACCAGTTTTAATCTTCAATTGGTACTGTAGAATAGTTTGACTCCTTTGTCCAGATAGATTATGTATACAAAGGGTTCTTATCACAGCCCTCCTCCCCCCCCCCATACATATATTCCTAGCTACGGGCCTGCCATAAAGTCTACATTTCTCTTGCACTGTAAACTGCTCCATACAACAGGAGAGAGACTTCGCTAGGTACTTGGTTTAAAAGACGAGTGGTGTGAAAACCCGACTGGTCACCTGCTTCTTCATTTGTTTGTGTGCCTTTTCTTGTTGCTGGGGAACGAGACGCACTCAGAGCTGGGGTACAGGTAATTTAATGATGGGAGCAACGAGCTCCATCCAGCACTGCCTCTCCAAAAATGTATAGATTGTCCAGTGCTGCTGTCTGGGGACCCATACGCATGGCATTGGAATTTTCAGTTTTTGTCTGTATTGACAGTTACAAATTTCTGTACATGTGTCATAGCGCGTTCTATCCCTGTGTGGGATGCTCAACCCAGAGCCACATGGGTAGTTTGCCACAGTGAGTGGGTGTGTGTTTCTAAGTGTTTTCTTTTTTCTTTTTTTCCATTTTGTGCATGATGACCACTGAAGTGTGGTTACTGTGTTGTGGGATCAGTGCCCGGTGCTGCAATGGATGGAGAGGTGTGATATAAACTCTCATTTTTATAGTTTGAGGAATGCTGTCAGCTCCAATTAACTCTGCATGTCCCTTAAATATGTTGGTAGTTTTCCTTCTATGTGATTAATCTATGCTGATGTTGGCATGGGGATGTCTGCTCCGGGATCTAATGTATTTGGGAGAGGTAAGAGGTATTGGGAGAGAGTGAGTGGGAATTAGAGTTCTGTCTAAATAGGAGAATTTGGTAAGATGCATCGCATTATTATCATTCTTTTTTGTTATAGGATGTCGGTGCTCAGACATCACCCCATCTCAAGTCCTCTGCGACTCCCTCGCCTCATTCTTCCATGACAAAATCGCCGACATTCACAACAGCTTTGACAACCAACCTGTAAACCAGTTCACCTCACTCACCTCCGAACTTGTACCTCCTCCGAACTACCTTCTCGACTGGAACCTAATCACCACAGAAGACACCATTCACCTGATGAACTCCATCCACTCAGGATCCCCGACAGACCCATGCCCCCATCACATCTTCAACAAAGCAAACTCCGTTATCGCACCCCATCTCCGAGACGTCATCAACTGCTCCTTCAACTCCGCCACATTCCCAGAAAGCTGGAAACACGCCGAACTCAGCGCCCTTCTGAAGAAACCTACAGCTGACCCCTCCGAACTCAAAAACTACCGCCCCATCTCGCTCCTCCCATTTCCTGCCAAAGTCATTGAGAAAGCCGTCAACAATCAACTCGCCGCCTTCCTCGAAACCAACAAATCACTCGACTCCTCACAGTCTGGCTTCCGAGCCAAACACAGCACCGAAACCGCCCTCATCGCAGCAACAGATGACATTTGAACACTTCTGGACAACGGAGACACAGTCGCCCTCATCCTCCTTGACCTCTCTGCAGCCTTCGACACAGTCTGCCATAGCACCCTGATACAACGCCTTAGAAACATCGGAATTCAAGGAAAAGCATTGGACGGGATCATCTCGTTCCTCGCTGGAAGAAATCAGAGAGTCCGCCTCCCCCCTTTCAAGTCAAAGGCCTCCGAAGTCATCTGCGGCGTCCCGCAAGGATCATCACTCAGCCCCACCCTCTTCAACGTCTACATGAGCCCCCTCGCAACCATCGCACGGAAACTCAACATCATCTCCTACGCTGATGACACTCAGCTGATCCTCTCACTCACCAAAGACCCAACCACCGCCAAAACCAACCTACATGAAGGGATGAAAGAAGTAGCCGAGTGGATGAAGCACAGCAGTCTGAAACTCAACTCGGACAAAACGGAAGTCCTCATCCTAGGTACTTCCCCTTCCGCATGGGACGACTCTTGGTGGCCAATGGCCCTAGGAACAGCCCCCATACCGACGGACCACGCACGGAACCTGGGCTTCATCCTGGACTCCTCACTCTCGATGACCAGACAAGTCAACGCCGTCTCATCATCATGCTTCAATATCCTACGCATGCTCAAAAAAACATTTCGATGAATCCCCACCGAAACAAGAAAAACGGTCACCCACGCTCTGATTACTAGCCGTCTAGACTACGGAAACACCCTTTACGCCGGTACCACCGCAAAAGTGCAGAAAAAACTCCAACGCATCCAAAATGCTTCAGCCAGACTCATACTAGACATCCCCCGCAAAGACCACATCTCCGGTCACCTGAAAGACCTGCACTGGCTCCCCGTCAACAAAAGGATAACTTTCCGTCTCCTCACCCACGCACACAAAGCCCTCTACGAACTCGGACCGGATTGCCTCAACACGCGCCTTTCCTTCTACACCCACACCCGCCAGCTGCGTTCGTCCAACCAAGCCCTCGCCGCCGTCCCGCGCATCCACAAAGCCACCATGGGGGGAAGATCCTTCTCCTACTTAGCAGCCAAAACCTGGAATTCCCTCCCCACCCACCTCCGCCTCACTCAAAACCACCTAGCCTTCAGAAAACAGCTTAAAACCTGGATATTCGATAAGTAAACCCCCCCCCCCTCCTCAAGCGCCTTGAGACCCTCTGGGTATGTAGTGCGCTATATAAATTGTGACTTGACTTGACTTGACTTGTTACTATTTGGGATCTGCAGGGTGGACTATGTTAGAGTCCTCCAATGATCAACAATTTGTGTCAGATTTTTTTGCTCTTTCCAGGCCTAGCTGGAGTATATGCCCGAAATAAAGAGTGACACTTTCTGTGAGCTGCGTGACACCCTAATGTATGTGTAAAACATTGGTTTCTGTAATAACCTCTATTTTAAAATATTAGAGTTTACAATTGGCCATAAAACAGTTTTGCCTTTTGAGGATCTTGCTCATTTATGTTGTGTGTTGTCTACTTGTTAATGCTGATGTATTATGACTGAGAGTTGCATGGCTTGGAGTTCTTTACTTTCTTTGTACTATGACCTTGTGTGGAAAGGGTAGTCTTGAATATACTGGTTAAGTTAGAATTCGTGTATGCCTTTTTAGAGACACAAACTTTTCATTCATGTATATTGCCGTTTTCTCCAACCTTCCAATGAAGCGATGGAATCCAACATGACCTGTTCTCACCAGGCTTCACTCATTGTCTGCAGAATCTCTGTGACAGAACTCTACTTAACTAATACCCGCCTGTAAGCTATTCTTTCACTGTTAACATAAACACATATAAGATTAATGTACAATATTTTGTGCAGTGCAAGGACCACTAAATCTACTTCTATTAATGCAGCTAAATCCTCATTTCAGCACCACCTGTTCAAACACTATCAGGGCCATCAGAAGGCGGACCTGTGCTGAGGGCATTGCAAGCCACTTGGGTGTTTGCTTTCACCTAAATAATTATGAAAGGAAGAAATGATGCGCCACTGAATGGAGCAGAGCTAATCTAATTAGGTTGTGCCTGAAAGTAGATTGCAAATCATGCATTTCTTGTGATATGTGCTTGATGAAACAACTGAGCATGCAGCAAAACTCTGTGCACAAAGGCCACATTTAGTTTAGCAAAGAAATTGTGACAAAATACACAATTGGACATACAGTGAGATTGGTACATGATTCTCAAAAGTAGCTCTTACATGCAGCAAAAATAGGGCCAAATTGTAATTTATTTTTTAAAGTTTCATACAGATTTTACAAGTGGCATACACCACTGTTTTCGGGTGCTCGTCGACTGCACTTGCTTGCAAAGTGAGCTGGTGCATGTCTTTGATGCACACAGTCTTGGCTGCGATGCACAAAGTAGACTCCCATCATTGCCACATACAGATATAAAGAATTAGAAGACACTTCGCCCTACACCCCTATCCCAACACTCTTGCACAGCATGCAGGGACAGTTCAAGATGGGATCATCCAGAAGTCACTGGCCACATCTCCTCTGGGATCTTCAGCTCTGCCTCTTGTTGACATCACTGCCAGGGTTTTTCCCACCAAAATGTCAAAGAGGAGTCCACTATTGTGCTGGCTCCAGTTATCAGACTTACCCCTTTCATCAGGGGGGGCAAGGCTGTCCCCAGTCCTGGTACAGTGTGACATCTAATTAGAAGATGTAGATTTTCTTTTCTTTATCCCTTCCTCCTCAGGAGCTGGGGAAGATCTGTTAATTACTCTTTTTGTGTGCGTAGGCCCTTGTTCACTCTGATGGAAAGCATTGTAAATAACTTTGCCCAGCAGGACAACACAAGGTCTAGGCTATGATCCTGAGCTGAGCAAGAGAAATATAAAAATTCTGGACGACCGATAATGTGTACATGTATGATCTTGAGACCAGCAAAGTCAGACTGAGTGCACATGTTCAACCCCAGTTTAATACCTCACAGTACTTTGTAGGCCCTAGAGAACCGCAACAGTGCTCTAAGGAAGATTTTCCGCCATAGGTATAATACAAGTTCACTGCAGACAAAACAGTAAACCATACTGACTTTACCTACGAGTGGCCACTAATAATGCAAGGCCTATCCCAGGTCACCGCCTAACCTTGCAGTGTCCCACCTGCACCAGGCTACTTGTGTTCAGTTACCGTGTTGCACACAATGGTAGTTTCATACGCATAGCCCTCATATATCCACATGCATGTGCCCATGTGTTACGTGTAACCAGCCAGGTCCACCTTGCCCTAGATGCATCACAGCAGCTCAACTTAAAAGGCAGACACTGGCGGTAAATATGCTTAGTCTGTTTATTGGGTGATTACCATGGGTGAGACACAATTAATGAGATACGCCAACTGTAAAAAGTCCTAAACCGTGTGATCAAAAGGCAAAAAATCTGGGTTTTCTGAAAGTGAGAACCAACTTTGCAACACCCACTAATTCTGGTGATCTTGAGCTGTTAGAAGTTCAGATTGCATCTTAGGGATATTGTTCACTTGCAACATTGTCTGTACATGAATTGAATGTTTCTATGTTAAACATACAAGTTATATAGGCTATAGTGTAGATATCCTGATGGCAAGATGCTCAAAGCAAGTAATAGTGGTGATTGCAATCATATTTCACATCTGAAGACAAATGGGAGCAAATTGGTCCAATTAAAAAGATGTTAAAAGCATCCATGAAGTCAACTAGATTGGAATTCTTTCCACAGTGTAGGTGTGCAACCCGACTCCTCAGGACACATTCTCTGTAAAGCAATAATGGAGTTTACTTCCTGAGCAGTAGCAAATGAAACATCTAGCAAGGTTCCTTCAAACACTGGAAGCAGCAAACACAACTTCAAGGTGCAAGCCACATTGAGAGGCAAAGGTATTTTGCACAATGGTCCTTTAAGTACTCCATAAGTTGGAAAGAGTTTTACAATCAATAGTTCTATTTAGGAATTCAAAGCTTGAGTGGACATACTCCACAGTTCCTTTTTGTAACAAGCTCAAATTATATTTAAATAATAACATCCATTTAAAGTACACAGACATGTAGATGAGAACATGCTGCTGCTTTCAGTTCCTAAATACAATCTTACTGGCCCTGTTACACAGCATGTCACACCGTGTCTGATATTGAGAGCTCAACAACACATTAGAGGCACTGGTTCACCGCTGTGTATCTTCAGACTCTGGAAAATATCCCCTACCAACACTTGTGACCAGGCAAAATAAAATACAAACTCAACAACCAATCCAAGGTTTTTTTTTTTGCACCATTTTGAAATATTTTGTTACACCCACAATTTGATGACTTAATTGCCCCTTCACTGATTCCTAATACCCTGCCATCAATTCTATATTCATACAAATCCTCAAGGCCTAGCCCCCATTGTCACCCTGAACTAGGAATGACTGCTGTCGTCTTATTCACACACAACAACTGCGGAATTACCACCTCAGCAACCTGAGAATAATTTGACAATCCTAATGTAACAACACTTTTATATATACGACTGCTATGCTCCAAAGATTCTCAAATAAACACTGTCCAGACACATGGAGTTAACTCCTAGACATACTCTCAATCACCACTTTCTTTCATCCATAATTCTTGCATTCCCTATGAGTCTAATTTTGTATACCTTTACCAAGAGATACCTGATTACTAATGGTCAATGAACTAATTAAAAAATCACTCTTCAGGAGAAGAAAATCACTCTTCAGGAGACAGTGCCTCATACATTGACTCATATTGATGCTTGTAGTAGGCCGTGATGATGCCTTTACTTCTTGTACATGCCTCCTCCCTTCTTGAAACCCCCACATCTTTCTAATCTATCTATAAAGTCAAGTTGTACTCACACTTATGTTATGAACTTAAATCTCTTATTGCTGGCGATTGAGAGGACGATGTATGTACTCCTCTGGGTTGTAGTAATGATATGCTAAATCTCAACAAAAAATGTTTACAAAAAATGAAGGACATAATCTTCAATGTACCAATTCTAAGAAGGTAAATTTACAATGAGCCCGCGACCACAAACACCCTAGAAGAATCAGCATGTACAAACTATTGTTCAAAATGAAACGGGTGTCCTGTTTCTATTGCTGCAAAACGTTCTGTATTACATATCAATATGATGTACTCCCAATGAAATAGTTCTTATTGATAATATTATGCTAACACTCCATGATGGTAAGAACCTCCATCGATCAGCATTTCACTTGCAAAAGGAGAACTTGGACAAGTCTTACCAGGAATACTTTCTCTTGCCTTCCCTCTGGCAGGATTCTGTTATGGCCCAATATATTTTTGAATGACCTTAGAGTAAATCCTCACAGGTATCACTCACAGACTGCTCCTGATTTTCTACAGAAGACGTGAAAGTGTATATTCATCTCTGCTAGGCTTTCAAGAATAACTCATATTTTTGACTCATGGATGGCTTGAGTCATTACTTTTATAAGCTGTTAAAAATTATTTATAGATATAAAGTTGGAGAATTTGCCTCTTTTTGTGCATCGTCCCCATCTTTTGTAGACTGGAATTGCTGTTTTTTTAACCCTGAACACTGAAACACTGTCCAGGTCCTGTGTGTATGTTCTGACCACTAAAGTTCAGATAAAATAGTAAGTCTGCAAACTTTGGATTGGGATAAGCTACTGAGGCGATTCAACTACTATTTTTACTATTTTGTTTAAATCCAATTTATTGGTGAAGCCAGAGTTTTAATATATATTTATGAAAAGTGGGTTTTAAAAAGTTACACTTTACCTGCCTGAACGTCCAGTAAGCTAATTAGCATTAGCCAGCAACTGGATCCCATCATTGCTTCCTCATAATGAAGTGTTAAAACTGCTCTCTAAGAAAGATAAAAGGCTTAGGCCTGTGGCTGTGAGGAATATGACTTCCCTCAGTCCAGGAGGGACAGCTAGGGAGGGTCCAATCTAGGAACTTCATTAACTTGCAAAGAATGAGGTTGAGGTCTTCCTGTCAAGGGAGGCCTGAACAGGGAAAGCTTTTTGTTCATTAAGCCATCTGTCATCAGCTTGGCACAGACTAGCAGGAGGGGGAGCTGGGCCCCAAACCAGTTAGGCATAGGTTAACTCTATGGGACTGCTCATTTCCCTGCACATAGTCCTCACTGGCACACAAGCTCCCTTCAGGGGCAAAATGATTCTGCCATGTTGGATTTGCCTCAGACAAGTGCACTATGAGATAGTTTGCAATAAATCAAACTGGATGTGCTGCTAAAGTGAGACATTTTGCCCCTGGAATCTTTTCTCTCATTGGTTAGTGTCCTTGAGTCACCTCCGCCCAGTAGTCAATGAATTCTAGAAAAGAAGAATAGAAGAGGACAAGACCTGCTGTTTCAGACCTGTGTGGAGATATAAAGGGTTTTCGGGGGTCTAGCGATGTTACAACAAGGCATTAATTTCACAGAAATCATAGAGACACCCAGCAGCTGCTATGGAGAAGGACAGCTTGGTGGTTCCCTGCGCCAAAGTAACAAGCCTTGGAGTCTAACAGGTAGCCTTTGAAGCAATGTTCTCATGACGGCAATATAAAAATACAAGAAGACAAAAGGGAACAGTACAAGTTACACAGAAACAGGAATTATACCCAGAGATAAACTGGACTGGAATAAGGGTCAGGAACAGGACTGGAATACCCAGAACAGTGAATACTGCAAATCTGCACACTATTTAGGGGGGGGGGGGCATGAATATGCAGTCGAAACGGGGACACAGAATATAAGAGAGGGAGTCTGCATATACAAGACAGGACAGGTCTGTATGTGTGTAGTCAGAACTAGGAGCAAGACAAACAGAAGAACAAAGAGGCAGGAATAACAAAAGACAGGCAACATACACACATAACTATTCAGAACAGGACCATGGAATCAATGAAAGCAGAAATCAAGAAGGCAAGCCTGGAATATAGGAACCAGATCAAGTAGAGCGCAAGGAGACTCAGCAGCAGGGTCAGTTGCAAGCCACTGCACATTGAGCTCTCAAGGCTGAGATAGATGAAAGCTCTGGGAAGGAGCTCCGGTGCAGGAAGAGAGGCAGGTGCAAGGAATACACCAAGTGGAAGGACTCAGGGAGCAATCAACGAGGTGAAGGCAGAACTGGGAATTGAAAAATAGAAGACCAGCAAAACCAGAAGGCACAAGACAGGGCACAGGATAGCCAGGAATGGAGCATGGGTAGGGGCCTGGAGAGAGAAAAGTCCACAATGCAGATGTAAAGAAGTCAGAAAGGCTATGGGATCTAGGAATAAAGATAGAGAAACGAAAAATGCCACCAGGACATAATCGGCCCACTGTTTGGAGACAGACAGAATTACAGGGACCATGATTCATCAGGAAGGTGGTGAAAATCCTTGACTGGGATATGAACTGGATCTGAGAATGCAAGTTGGTGAAGTGTTTATAATCCTATTCAGGGATAAACGTGGGACCCCAGAGGGCCTCCATAAACGCTACCTAGTGGCCGGAGGGCAAAATACTAATAAGGGTCGTTCCTACTTCCACTTGTGCAGAGGACTAAGAAATGGAATCTATGACAGAATATCGACAGACAAAATATCGACCTACAAAACATCGATGCTGGAATATCGAAGGCAAATATATCGAGATCCTATGGTAAGTACAGAAATATCGAAACAAAAATATCGATGTTAAAAAGATCGTAAGTAAAAATATCGTTTTATATCTGTTAAAATATAATGTGTAAAATAAAGTAAATAATACTTAGGAATAAAATATACATAGTTAAAAATATGTACTAAATTAATAAATAATAGATATATGATAATATAACATTATTTAAACACATATGTAAAATATATTTAATATATTTACTTAATATTACATTTTAATAATTACTTTAATTACTTATAAATTATTTAAAAATACTATAAATTACAAATACATCTCCACTCATAAAATAATTACATACAAAAGTAAATATTTATTTTTAATAAATTAAAAAAAGTTAAATATACTTTAAATATTTTTTAAATTATTAACATAATACATTATCTAAATTCATTCTAAATAATAAATAAAGCTACTATTTAAAGTCCAAAAAAAACTACAGTATTAAAAACATTGGATAGTGTAAAACGTAAAAGTACTATTTCCACTCCAGAAAATGCAAAATTAGGGAAACTATTGTATAGCATGGAAATAAAAATTACTATTACCACTCCAGAGAGTGAAACAGTATAGAAAACATTGGATAGCGTAGAAGTAAAAATTACTATTCAAACTCTAGAGAGTGAAACAGTAGGGAAAGCGCTGGATAGCGTAGGGATAAAAATTACTATTCCAACTCCAGAGAGTGAAACAGTAGGGAAAGCGCTGGATCGCGTAGGGGTAAAAATTACTACTCCAACTCCAGTGAGTGCAACAGTAGGGAAAGCGCTGGATAGCGTAGGGGTAAAAATTACTATTCGAGCTCCAGAGAGTGAAACAGTAGGGAAAGCGCTGGATAGCATAGGAGTAAAAATTACTATTCCCACTCCAGAGAGTGCAACAGTAGGGAAGGCGTTGGATAGCATAGGGGTAGAAATTACTATTCCAACTCCAGAGAGTGAAACAGTAGGGAAAGCGCTGGATAACATATGGGTAAAAATGACTATTCCAACTCCAGACTGTGAAACAGTAGGGAAAGCGTTGGATAGCGTAGGGGTAAACATTACTATTCAAACTCCAGAGAGTGAAACAGTAGGGAAAGCGCTGGATAGCGTAGGGGTGAAAATTACTATTCCAACTCCAGAGAGTGCAACTGTACTGAAAGCGTTGGATAGCGGGTGGGTAATAATTACTATTCCCACTCCAGAGAGTGCAACAGTAGGGAAAGTATTGGATAGCGTAGGGGAAAAATTACTTTTCCAACTCCAGAGAGTGCAACAGTAGGGAAAACGTTGGATAGCGGGTGGGTAAAAATTACTATTCCCACTCCAGAGAGTGCAACAGTAGGGAAAGCGTTGGATAGGGTAGTGGTAAAAATTACCCATTTATTTTTTTTAAAAATAGATTATAATAAATCATTAACAATACATTTACATTAAATATCAATTAATAAATAATAGTTACCAAATAATAAATATTAAGCAATAAAAAACTGTAAAAAACAAAAAATATATTATTAATAATTTATTACTAATTAAAAAACATGAAATAACATTATTTGTATACCAAAAACAACTTTTTATAACACATTAATTACGAATTATTTACAAATAATTTCCCATAAATATTTTTTTTATTACCAATTAAATAGATTAATTACCAATTACAAAAATTAATTACACATTAATACATTAATTACCAATTACAAACATTAACTACCAATTTCAAACATTAACTACCAATTACAAACATTAATTACCAAATAAATAAATTAATCGCCAATTACTAATATTAATTACCAATTAAAACAATTAATTATCAATAAAATGTATTAATTGCCAATTAATAATTAATTAAAATACATTATCAATTACAAATATTAATTAACAATTAAAACAATTAATTACCAATTAAATTTATTAATTGCAAATTAATAATTAATTAAAAATACATTAATTATCAATACCAATAAATAAAAATAATTCATTACTTAATTACAATTAAAATACTTCCCACCCAATTCCCCTATAAACCCACTACCCGCTACATAACTTAAACGCAAAAATTAATTAACATTAATTTATATTTCCTAAAAAGTAATAATTATGTTAATATAATTAAATTACTTCCCACCCTATTCCCCTATAAACCCACAACCCGCTCCGGTACTAAAACATAAAATTGACTTAAAAATAACATTATAAATATATGAAAATAGTTCAGATATAACTTAAAACAAGTAAAATACTTAACAAAAAACATATAACACATACATATTAAATACATACTAAAATACATAACAATAGTACAAAACATCGATATTAGTAACATCGAAATTACTAACATCGATATGTTTGATATCGATATTACTGACTTCAATATTACTTACATCAATATAAAAAAAAATCGATATTACTCACCTTAGTGGCGATATTCTGTCCAACGATATTCTTGACATCGATATTCTTTACCTTCGATATTTCTGACTCGATATTTGTGTAGGTCGATATTTACAACTCGACATTTTGACTCTGTACCTAAGAAATGAACTCCAAGGGTCAGTTGGCTGACCCCTTGTATGTCAACAGGGATACAACAAGCTGTAAGGAGCCTTTTTCCTGAAGTGTCAAGCTGACAAGTATTACCTGGAACTCAGCTGGATCCTGCTGATGGCCTCTACTAGAGTTAATCCTGGCCCATAACTGTTGCCTTTGAGGTTCTGGAAGCCTTAGAAGTGACTAAGAGGAGTTGATCCAGAAACTCTGAAAAGTTGGGACTTCCAAGACCTCTGGAGCTACAGTGAGACCTTGAGGCAACAGCGGCTGATTTTGAGAGGACTTCTTTGAATACAACTCTATGTTTTCCCAGCTGGAGGATATTGAGCTCTATAAAAAAAGACTAAATCTAAGGTTAGAAATTCTGACTGGCTGAAGGTGAAAAAATGTAGAACTTTGCCTTCCAAACCTAATGGCTTGAGTGGGACTTCATCCAATGGCTATCTGGCTTCGAGAGAAGATTGGTGGTTATGGCCTGCAATCTTGCCCAGCTGGAGGATTTCACCTTACATTTCAGCGACTAACCAGGATGAGCCTGCTTAGTGTATCAGACCCACGGTCCATCAGAGTAGGCCTGAAATCACATTTAAGTCCCATCAACAGTGAATAGTGATTACTGATTGGTGCTTCACTTTTTATTGAAGGTTTTGCCATAAATCTTTAAAATTTCACATCTCTGATTCCCTATATTTGATTTTTGTCACCTTTGTGTCATTTTACTTATTGCAATGTTCTCTATGTTGTTAAATTGGTTGGGGACTTTATTGTGTCTGGTTTTGACTTGTTCACTGTTTCATTACTGCTAAATACTGTCTGCTATGTGCCATTGCTACCAGTGGATTGAGACCAGGTTTAAATTATTGACGTATCTTGTGTTGTGAATGTATTGTTTTGCAGTGACCACACTCAATTTCACTTTGTGACATCGCTGTGAATGCTTGTTTTCATCCCAGTGTTTGATCACAACTGTAGTGCAGAACAAAGATATGAGTGATGTGCCTTAACCCACTTTTTTTTAGAGTGTTGTGACAGATTGGATTATCAATGCATGAACTTGAAAGCTCTGTAGGTAGGGATCTATCTAGCCCTGATGAAGACCATTGACCCATAAGGGTAGTAAGTACAAACAAAATGTTTTGGCACTTGATAACAGACATATGAGCCATTGACCTCAAAGAGAACTCACATTGGTCCCTTTTTAACAGACTACTCACCTATTAAGGTTTTAGCTTTTGGATTTACTCTAAGGTAATTTTAATAACCTGGAATGTGTGCATGTATCCATCCAATTCTTATTAAAAACTCCCTAAAACCAAGGTTTGAGTCCACCCTGAAGCTATTCTCCTACTGAGATAGGAGAAGGACATCAATGATGAAGCATACCAAAAAAATTGTGTGTGAGGTGTGTGCTTCAGTAGTTTTTGTGACTATGGATTACCAAAGGTGTGATATAGTCAAATGTTTGACAATCTGTCACGTTTCATGTGATTTATGGCTTCTGAAAGGCTTGTGTCAGGTGTCTGCCCCTTTTAATCTCTATGTAGTGATAAAAATGCTTCATTATTGGGTCTGCCTCTCATACTAAATGTGAGGGAATGACAAACGTGACAGGCCCGATGGTGGAGCCACAACACTCACAAAACCTACCTGTACAAGGGAAGTCCACCCGATTCCAGCACGGGGAAAAACCAAGCCGAGACGTAACTCCTCCCCCATGTCCTCTCCCCGTACAGCAGACCACGAGACAGGGAGAATGTGTGGTTAACCCCCGAAGAAGTCCTGCATAGGAGGTGAAAAGGGCCAGGGACACAACCAGTTGGCGCGATACAGCCGGAAGGAAGGAGGAGAAGAAGCAAGCGGACCGAGACGAGGGAAAAGGAGAAGATGTCGGGAGAAAGGCCAACGGAGAAGAAGCAGACGTGGAAGATCAGTAAGAAGCTGAGATGCGGTGCGAAGAGTGGTGGTCCCTGCAGGAAGTGGCTGAAGAGCGGCCACAACTCAAGAGAGTTGCGGCAGAGCCGGTGAGTCTCTAGAACCAGGGGAAAGAGGGACCGGGCGGCGGAAGGCATTTATTTGTACAGGAGGGCGGCGGGAGGTGTTCATTTGTACAGGAGGGAGGCGGGTGGTTTATAATACTACGGGGTCCACACTTCAAAGGCCGGGAGAGCCTGGTTGTTTTCTTTACCTTTACCGACAACATTGTGCTGGGGGAATGTATTTGGGGGAGCACATTTGGGTTCTAAAAAGGGGTTTGCATAGAATATCGACTTTCCCTAGCACTGCTCCTCTTGAGAATAGAATCCAGAGAATTGTCGCACTGTTCCCTACCCAGTCCCATCACTTTCGCCAACTCATGTGCACTTCCCGTCCTGTCAATCACTCCTTTGAGTCCCCCCCTCTTCCTCATATCACCCTTACTCCCCACACTTGCCCTTAACCCTGTGTGTTATTTGTACCAACCGGGTATGGTGACGGAGACCATAGTGTCTAAAACGTGCAATGGATAAACCTTACAATCACTGACGGCTCCTTCTTTCTTTCCTCTTCTGAGCCTCCTGGGAATGGACCATCCACCAGAGAGAGGTCCCTTTTTGACGAAGAAACGAATATCCAAGACCCATCAGGAAAGAAGAACCGGAGTCACCATTTTAAAACTCACAAAGACAATCCCTGTTTAAAGCATTTGTTTTCTTGTTGAATAAAAACCGCCCCACTGGCCCACTATCTACAGCCTCCACGTCTGTTTATCCGGCCTGCACTCCCACACTAAACAATTACTAAACAGTGACAAAGAATCTGGATAATTTGATAAAGGGTGCATGATACCTTTTTGCTTACACTCACACAGACAAATGAAATTTGAGCTTTCTCAAACACTTCAAAATGTGTTTAAACTTTCCATCAGTACAATACATTTGTCTAGTAAGACCTGGAATTAACTCAGGCCCTACAGCTAGAGAACCTAGTTTTGGAATGGTTAAATTCTTATTATGCTTGAGCTAGGAAAGATGATAAATTGTATTTTTGCAACATATTCTATTTCCAGAAATATGATGAATGCCTCCTCAAAGAAATCACCAAGATAAGTGGGGACTGAGTTGAGGTGTTCTTTATGTAAATGTTGGAGCAACTGAAAAATAACAGACTGGGCATTAGAGGCAATTAGTTGAAGCCAGTAATGGCTCATTCATGATTCAATCACAGATAGGCAAGGCAAGGTAACCCAGTGATCTTAAACATAATCTCTATTTTATCAGCACACATATCATTTTGAATAAAGACCATGTCCTCCAATGATGTCCCTTGGGGCTTAATCTTAATGTAGGAGGTCAATGGGGAGATCTGCCTCAAATATTACTGGTCATGGACCCTGGCTGTCAAAAATAGGATGAAACAGTTCAAGGTTTTACCATTGTCTCGCTGTTTGTTTTCTAAATATTCTCTCATCATGAGACAACTTGCTGTATCAGGAATTCCAGAAGTAACAGCATAGCAAGTTGATTCATGCAGCCTCCAGCATGGTGTCAATATTTATAGAAAACAGTCTCAATTCAATGACAGAGTTGGAACCTTAACTGAATTCAAGATGACATATAGAAATCCTAAATTGTACACACATGTATTGACTCCCTTTGAATTAAATTAGAATTCATTGGTGGAGTACCATTGACCTTTATCTGATTGTGGAAGTAATTATAGAGCAAATCATGGGTGCCAATAGGACAGTGATCTGGGATTGAGCCAAATGAGCACAAGTCCATGAGAGTGACAGGGGCTCGATGAAATCCAAAAGGTCTGCGATCATATAAATCATGGCAGGCGTTAGGTACAATGTATGTCAATTGTGAATAAACACAGCACAAAAAGTGGACGGATAGACTCATGTACCTCAGTTTTGAACATGCCCTAACAGGAACAATATACCTCAAACTGGAAGGTCACATTCTGTCTGACTGGGTACAAAAGAGACCCCAAACCAATGCATGCCTTTCTGTGCCTCATCAGTGAGGTGCAGCTTGATGGGAACACACGTCTGGATCTACTCCCGAGAACTAGGAAGAATCCTTTAGACAGTAGAATAAGTGATGGGTGAAATGCTAGAATCCATCTCAACCAATTGTAATAAGCATTGGCTACATTCCATAACTCAGTTTTGAACTTGTCTGTACCATTACAGACAGCGACCAACCACATATACATCAGCCTTGGCCTCTCTCCAAACGTGATGGCTGAGCTCAGACTGAGGAGCATTGTGCCCCCTGAACAGGAATCATGGCAACTCTCAACCAGTGGGCGTGGTCCTTGTGTAAGTGTTTCTGGGTGCACAGTCATTCCGTCCTAACTTCTAGGTCTCTGAACAACCAACTGTCCTTTCTCCTGCCCAGATGTTCTGCTCTTAGTCCTCTCTTTTACTGCACATTTGAAGTGCTCCTTCTGTGAGCCTTACGCCCTCGTTTCATTCCTCCTTCAGTTAACATGTCAATCTTCACTATAGTGACAAACATCAGTCTATTAGGTCTGATGTTTTCCTCCCAGTTGCAAACTTTCCAGGACGTTTTCATCTTTTTTCAGCATCTGGATATCTTTTTAAAATGTGTAGCCGTGTATGGCTTTTCCATTTTTCATAAGAGTTATTTTGCCACATACATCTCACATTCCTTCTAAGTCCAATTAACATGATTGGAAAAGCTTGAAACATGTTGACAATATGATTGTGATGACTTTAAAACATAACATTGCTTCACTATGCAAAGCACAAACATGATTTCTGATACTCAACAACTAGGTATTGGCCTCATTACTAGATCACTCGCCATCCCAATTTGGCCGTACCAGAATTGCCAGCCAAATCGTAGTTCAGTGACCTGTGCTAGGTCCTTGAATTGGGCACATTTCAGCCAAAGTCTCAACAGGTGGAATCTTTGGCTAAAATATCTGGCAATAAATCGGGAATAATAAGGAACTGGTCTAAACTGTGGAACAACCAGGAACTCGAAATACTGATTCTCCTGGTAATTTTTCATTTTTAGAGAGAACCAGAATCATATGTAATACTTGGTGATTCCACTCCCTAAATTTACAGATGCCCTCAGTATCTGTAATTGAGGGGGGATTATGGAACATAACTATGCATACCCTGGAATGTGACTCACGTGTCAACAAACTAACAGCATATTTAGCTTTCTATGCATAATAACTACATTAAAGATGTTGCTTCTAGAGCAGAAAATCGTAATACTAACAAAAGTTCAGGTATATCATTATATAAAGCAACAAAAGTACAGTGAAAAAAAATAAATTAAAAGAAAATACATATTACAGAAAAAATCACATTTCACAAAAGGAACCATTTATACCCATACAAAATATATATAAGAATTTTACTAAGACTATAGTACAAAATACACTAATAAATTGGCGATACTCACATAATTACACAAACACCAAATTTCAGGAAACACAATTACAGGTGTAAACAGAAAAAGCAATGGCAGAGGCAGATAAATGCACAAAAGAACAACACTGATTGGACAAAACAGAAAACCAGGAATGGCAATTAATGCATCGTCTTGAATAGTTGCCAAGGATATGCGTTGACGACATTTCTACCAAATAAAATTGAACTGGTAATCATCAGGACAAACACCATTTGGCAGAGCATCCAACACGGAATTTTTAGCCGAGGTCACCCTCCAACATGAAGGCTACTCAATATATTGTCCGTGGACACAAGAATGCGAAGGCTCGGGATGAATCACGAGTCCAGTCTACAAATTACTGGATCCAAAAGCAGGCAGGGACAGCAAAGCAATTCTAGATCCCCCAATCAGCCGCCGGTGCAAACTCAATGGCTGGCATACAAGACAATAATTTGGTGTCTATCCAAAACGGCATCTCGTTAGGGCGTATAGATTCGGGGATCATCCGAGCCTTTGCATTCTTTTGTCCATGGACTATGTATTGAGTATATATATTTTGTATGGGTATCAATGGTTCTTCTTTTTGTGATATGTGAGTTTTTTTCTGTTATATGTATTTTGTTTGATTTATTTTTTTCACTGTACTTTATCGCTTTGAGACAGGGAGAATGTGTGGTTAACACCCGAAGAAGTCCTGCATAGGAGGTGAAAAGGGCCAGGGACACAACCAGTTGGCGCGATACAGCCGGAAGGAAGGAGGAGAAGAAGCAAGCGACCGAGACGAGGGAAAAGGAGAAGATGTCGGGAGAAAGGCTAACGGAGAAGAAGCAGACGCGGAAGATCAGGAAGAAGCTGAGACGTGGTGCGAAGAGTGGTGGTCCCTGCAGGAAGTGGCTGAAGAGCGGCCACAACTCAAGAGAGTTGCGGCAGAGCCGGTGAGTCTCTAGAACCAGGGGAAAGAGGGACCGGGCGGCGGAAGGCATTTATTTGTACAGGAGGGCGGCGGGAGGTGTTCATTTGTACAGGAGGGAGGCGGGATGTTTATAATACTACGAGGTCCACACTTCAAAGGCCGGCAGAGCCTGGTTGTTTTCTTTACCTTTACCGACAACATTGTGCTGGGGGAATGTATTTGGGGGAGCACATTTGGGTTCTAAAAAGGGGTTTGCATAGAATATCGACTTTCCCTAGCACTGCTCCTCTTGAGAATAGAATCCAGAGAATTGTCGCACTGTTCCCTACCCAGTCCCATCACTTCCGCCAACTCATGTGCACTTCCCGTCCTGTCAATCACTCCTTCGAGTCCCCCCCTCTTCCTCATATCACCCTTACTCCCCACACTTGCCCTTAACCCTGTGTGTTATTTGTACCAACCGGGTATGGTGACGGAGACCATAGTGTCTAAAACGTGCAATGGATAAACCTTACAATCACTGACGGCTCCTTCTTTCTTTCCTCTTCTGAGCCTCCTGGGAAAGGACCATCCACCAGAGAGAGTTCCCTTTTTGACGAGGAAACGAATATCCAAGACCCATCAGGAAAGAAGAACCGGAGTCACCATTTTAAAACTCACAAAGACAATCCCTGTTTAAAGCATTTGTTTTCTTGTTGAATAAAAACCGCCCCACTGGCCCACTATCTACAGCCTCCACGTCGGTTTATCCGGCCTGCACTCCCACACTAAACAATTACTAAACAGTGACAAAGAATCTGGATAATTTGATAAAGGATCCATGATACCTTTTTCCTTACACTCACACAGACAAATGAAATTTGAGCTTTCTCAAACACTTCAAAATGTGTTTAAACTTTCCATCAGTACAATACATTTGTCTAGTAAGACCTGGAATTAACTCAGGCCCTACAGCTAGAGAACCTAGTTTTGGAATGGTTAAATTCTTGATATGCTTGAGCTAGGAAAGATGATAAATTGTATTTTTGCAACATATTCTATTTCCAGAAATATGATGAATGCCTCCTCAAAGAAATCACCAAGATAAGTGGGGACTGAGTTGATGTGTTCTTTATGTAAATGTTGGAGCAACTGAAAAATAACAGACTGGGCATTAGAGGCAATTAGTTGACGCCAGCAATGGCTCATTCATGATTCAATCACAGAAAGATTAATTGCCAGATAGGCAAGGTAACCCAGTGATCTTAAACATAATCTCTATTTTATCAGCACGCATATCATTTTGAATAAAGACCATGGCCTCCAATGATGTCCCTTGGGGCTTAATCTTAATGTAGGGGGTCAATGGGGAGATCTGCCTCATATATTACTGGTCATGGACCCTGGCTGTCAAAAATAGGATGAAACAGTTCAAGGTTTTACCATTGTCTCGCTGTTTGTTTTCTAAATATTCTCTCATCATGAGACAACTTGCTTTATCAGGAATTCCAGAAGTAACAGAATAGCAAGTTGATTCATGCAGCCTCCAGCATGGTGTCAATATTTATAGAAAACAGTCTCAATTCAATGACAGAGTTGGAACCTTAACTGAATTCAAGATGACATATAGAAATCCTAAATTGTATACACATGTATTGACTCCCTTTGAAATAAATTAGAATTCATTGGTGGAGTACCATTGACCTTTATCTGATTGTGGAAGTAATTATAGAGCAAATCATGGGTGCCAATAGGACAGTGATCTGGGATTGAGCCAAATGAGCACAAGTCCATGAGAGTGACAGGGGCTCGATGAAATCCAAAAGGTCTGCGATCATATAAATCATGGCAGGCGTTAGTTACAATGTATGTCAATTGTGAATAAACACAGCACAAAAAGTGGACGGATAGACTCATGTACCTCAGTCTTGAACATGCCCTAACAGGAACAATATACCTCAAACTGGAAGGTCACATTCTGTCTGACTGGGTACAAAAGAGACCCCAAACCAATGCATGCCTTTCTGTGCCTCATCAGTGAGGTGCAGCTTGATGGGAACACACGTCCGGATCTACACCCGAGAACTAGGAAGAATCCTTTAGACAGTAGAATAAGTGATGGGTAAAATGCTAGAATCCATCTCAACCAATTGTAATAAGCATTGGCTACATTCCATAACTCAGTTTTGAACTTGTCTGTACCATTACAGACAGCGACCAACCACATATACATCAGCCTTGGCCTCTCTCCAAACGTGATGGCTGAGCTCAGACTGAGGAGCATTGTGCCCCCTGAACAGGAATCATGGCAACTCTCAACCAGTGGGCGTGGTCCTTGTGTAAGTGTTTCTGGGTGCACAGTCATTCCGTTCTAACTTCTAGGTCTCTGAACAACCAACTGTCCTTTCTCCTGCCCAGATGTTCTGCTCTTAGTCCTCTCTTTTACTGCACATTTGAAGTGCTCCTTCTGTGAGCCTTACGCCCTCGTTTCATTCCTCCTTCAGTTAACATGTCAATCTTCACTATAGTGACAAACATCAGTCTATTAGGTCTGATGTTTTCCTCCCAGTTGCAAACTTTCCAGGACGTTTGGATCTGGATATCTCTTTTTAAAATGTGTAGCCGTGTATGGCTTTTCCATTTTTCATAAGAGTTATTTTACCACATACATCTCACATTCCTTCTCAGTCCAATTAACATGATTGGAAAAGCTTGAAACATGTTGACAATATGATTGTGATGACTTTAAAACATAACATTGCTTCACTATGCAAAGCACAAACATGATTTCTGATACTCAACAACCAGGTATTGGCCTCATTACTAGATCACTCGCCATCCCGATTTGGCCGTACCAGAATTGCCAGCTAAATCGCAGTTCAGTGACCTATGCTAGGTCCTTGAATTGGGCACATTTCAGCCAAAGTCTCAACAGGTGGAATCTTAGGCTAAAATATCTGGCACGAAATCAGGAATAATAAGGAACTGGTCTAAACTGTGGAACAACCAGGAACTCGAAATACTGATTCTCCTGGTAATTTTTCATTTTTAGAGAGAACCTGAATCTTATGTAATACTTGGTGATTCCACTCCCTAAATTTACAGATGCCCTCAGTATCTGTAATTGAGGGGGGATTATGGAACATAACTATGCATACCCTGGAATGTGGCTCACGTGTCAACAAACTAACAGCATATTTAGCTTTCTATGCATAATAACTGCATTAAAGATGTTGCTTCTACAGCAGAAAATTATAATACTAACAAAAGTTCAGGTATATCATTATATAAAGCAACAAACGTACAGTGAAAAAAATAAATCAAAAGAAAATACATATTACAGAAAAAATCAAATTTCACAAAAAGAACCATTTATACCCATACAAAATATATATAAGAATTTTACTAAGACTATAGTACAAAATACACTAATAAATTGGTGATAGTCACATAATTACACAAACACCAAAATAATAATAATAATAATCCACATTTGTAAAGCGCACAATCACCCGTAAGGGTCTCTAGGCGCTGGGGGCCGTCGGGAAGATTAAGCAAGCTATTGCCCAGAGTCACATGGTGCTGGGCTAACCTGCCGCCAGAGCCGGGGATCGAACCCTGATCCCCAGATTCCAGTGTCAGTCGCCCTGGCCGCGGCGCCACACCTCTCCCACAAAATTCAGGAAACACAATTACAGGTGTAAACAGAAAAAGCAATGGCAGAGGCAGATAAATTCACAAAAGAACAACACTGATTGGACAAAACAGAAAACCAGGAATGGCAATTAATGCATCGTCTTGAATAGTTGCCAAGGACAAGCGTTGGCGACATTTCTACCAAATAAAATTTAACTGGTCATCATCAGGACAAACAACATTTGGCAGAGCATCCAACACGGCATTTTTAGCCGAGGTCACCCTCCAACAGGAAGGCTACTCAATATATTGTCCGTGGACAAAAGAATGCGACGGCTCGGGATGAATCACGAGTCCAGTCTACAAAGTACTGGATCCAAAAGCAGGCAGGGACAGCAAAGCAATTCTAGATCCCCCAATCAGCCGCCGTTGCAAACTCAATGGCTGGCATACAAGACAATAATTTGGTGTCTATCCAAAACGCCATCTCGTTAGGGCGTATAGATTCGGGGATCATCCGAGCCTTTGCATTCTTTTGTCCATGGACTATGTATTGAGTATATATATTTTGTATGGGTATCAATGGTTCTTCTTTTTGTGATATGTGAGTTTTTTTCTGTTATATGTATTTTGTTTGATTTATTTTTTTCACTGTACTTTATCGCTTTGAGACAGGGAGAATGTGTGGTTAACCCCCGAAGAAGTCCTGCATAGGAGGTGAAAAGGGTCAGGGACACAACCAGTTGGCACGATACAGCCGGAAGGAAGGAGGAGAAGGAGCAAGCGGACCGAGATGAGGGAAAAGGAGAAGATGTCGGGAGAAAGGCTAACGGAGAAGAAGCAGACGCGGAAGATCAGGAAGAAGCTGAGACGTGGTGCGAAGAGTGGTGGTCCCTGCAGGAAGTGGCTGAAGAGCGGCCACAACTCAAGAGAGTTGCGGCAGAGCCGGTGAGTCTCTAGAACCAGGGGAAAGAGGGACCGGGCGGCGGAAGGCATTTATTTGTACAGGAGGGCGGCGGGAGGTGTTCATTTGTACAGGAGGGAGGCGGGTGGTTTATAATACTACGGGGTCCACACTTCAAAGGCCGGGAGAGCCTGGTTGTTTTCTTTACCTTTACCGACAACATTGTGCTGGGGGAATGTATTTGGGGGAGCACATTTGGGTTCTAAAAAGGGGTTTGCATAGAATATCGACTTTCCCTAGCACTGCTCCTCTTGAGAATAGAATCCAGAGAATTGTCGCACTGTTCCCTACCCAGTCCCATCACTTCCGCCAACTCATGTGCACTTCCCGTCCTGTCAATCACTCCTTCAAGTCCCCCCCTCTTCCTCATATCACCCTTACTCCCCACACTTGCCCTTAACCCTGTGTGTTATTTGTACCAACCGGGTATGGTGACGGAGACCATAGTGTCTAAAACGTGCAATGGATAAACCTTACAATCACTGACGGCTCCTTCTTTCTTTCCTCTTCTGAGCCTCCTGGGAAAGGACCATCCACCAGAGAGAGGTCCCTTTTTGACGAGGAAACGAATATCCAAGACCCATCAGGAAAGAAGAACCGGAGTCACCATTTTAAAACTCACAAAGACAATCCCTGTTTAAAGCATTTGTTTTCTTGTTGAATAAAAACCGCCCCACTGGCCCACTATCTACAGCCTCCACGTCTGTTTATCCGGCCTGCACTCCCACACTAAACAATTACTAAACAGTGACAAAGAATCTGGATAATTTGATAAAGGATCCATGATACCTTTTTCCTTACACTCACACAGACAAATGAAATTTGAGCTTTCTCAAACACTTCAAAATGTGTTTAAACTTTCCATCAGTACAATACCTTTGTCTAGTAAGACCTGGAATTAACTCAGGCCCTACATCTAGAGAACCTAGTTTTGGAATGGTTAAATTCTTGATATGCTTGAGCTAGGAAAGATGATAAATTGTATTTTTGCAACATATTCTATTTCCAGAAATATGATGAATGCCTCCTCAAAGAAATCACCAAGATAAGTGGGGACTGAGTTGATGTGTTCTTTATGTAAATGTTGGAGCAACTGAAAAATAACAGACTGGGCATTAGAGGCAATTAGTTGAAGCCAGCAATGGCTCATTCATGATTCAATCACAGAAAGATTCATTGCCAGATAGGCAAGGTAACCCAGTTATCTTAAACATAATCTCTATTTTATCAGCACGCATATCATTTTGAATAAAGACCATGGCCTCCAATGATGTCCCTTGGGGCTTAATCTTAATGTAGGGGGTCAATGGGGAGATCTGCCTCATATATTACTGGTCATGGACCCTGGCTGTCAAAAATAGGATGAAACAGTTCAAGGTTTTACCATTGTCTCGCTGTTTGTTTTCTAAATATTCTCTCATCATGAGACAACTTGCTTTATCAGGAATTCCAGAAGTAACAGAATAGCAAGTTGATTCATGCAGCCTCCAGCATGGTGTCAATATTTATAGAAAACAGTCTCAATTCAATGACAGAGTTGGAACCTTAACTGAATTCAAGATGACATATAGAAATCCTAAATTGTATACACATGTATTGACTCCCTTTGAAATAAATTAGAATTCATTGGTGGAGTACCATTGACCTTTATCTGATTGTGGAAGTAATTATAGAGCAAATCATGGGTGCCAATAGGACAGTGATCTGGGATTGAGCCAAATGAGCACAAGTCCATGAGAGTGACAGGGGCTCGATGAAATCCAAAAGGTCTGCGATCATATAAATCATGGCAGGCGTTAGTTACAATGTATGTCAATTGTGAATAAACACAGCACAAAAAGTGGACGGATAGACTCATGTACCTCAGTCTTGAACATGCCCTAACAGGAACAATATACCTCAAACTGGAAGGTCACATTCTGTCTGACTGGGTACAAAAGAGACCCCAAACCAATGCATGCCTTTCTGTGCCTCATCAGTGAGGTGCAGCTTGATGGGAACACACGTCCGGATCTACACCCGAGAACTAGGAAGAATCCTTTAGACAGTAGAATAAGTGATGGGTAAAATGCTAGAATCCATCTCAACCAATTGTAATAAGCATTGGCTACATTCCATAACTCAGTTTTGAACTTGTCTGTACCATTACAGACAGCGACCAACCACATATACATCAGCCTTGGCCTCTCTCCAAACGTGATGGCTGAGCTCAGACTGAGGAGCATTGTGCCCCCTGAACAGGAATCATGGCAACTCTCAACCAGTGGGCGTGGTCCTTGTGTAAGTGTTTCTGGGTGCACAGTCATTCCGTTCTAACTTCTAGGTCTCTGAACAACCAACTGTCCTTTCTCCTGCCCAGATGTTCTGCTCTTAGTCCTCTCTTTTACTGCACATTTGAAGTGCTCCTTCTGTGAGCCTTACGCCCTCGTTTCATTCCTCCTTCAGTTAACATGTCAATCTTCACTATAGTGACAAACATCAGTCTATTAGGTCTGATGTTTTCCTCCCAGTTGCAAACTTTCCAGGACGTTTGCATCTGGATATCTCTTTTTAAAATGTGTAGCCGTGTATGGCTTTTCCATTTTTCATAAGAGTTATTTTGCCACATACATCTCACATTCCTTCTCAGTCCAATTAACATGATTGGAAAAGCTTGAAACATGTTGACAATATGATTGTGATGACTTTAAAACATAACATTGCTTCACTATGCAAAGCACAAACATGATTTCTGATACTCAACAACCAGGTATTGGCCTCATTACTAGATCACTCGCCATCCCGATTTGGCCGTACCAGAATTGCCAGCCAAATCGCAGTTCAGTGACCTATGCTAGGTCCTTGAATTGGGCACATTTCAGCCAAAGTCTCAACAGGTGGAATCTTAGGCTAAAATATCTGGCACGAAATCAGGAATAATAAGGAACTGGTCTAAACTGTGGAACAACCAGGAACTCAAAATACTGATTCTCCTGGTAATTTTTCATTTTTAGAGAGAACCTGAATCTTATGTAATACTTGGTGATTCCACTCCCTAAATTTACAGATGCCTTCAGTATCTGTAATTGAGGGGGGATTATGGAACATAACTATGCATACCCTGGAATGTGGCTCACGTGTCAACAAACTAACAGCATATTTAGCTTTCTATGCATAATAACTGCATTAAAGATGTTGCTTCTACAGCAGAAAATTATAATACTAACAAAAGTTCAGGTATATCATTATATAAAGCAACAAACGTACAGTGAAAAAAATAAATCAAAAGAAAATACATATTACAGAAAAAATCAAATTTCACAAAAAGAACCATTTATACCCATACAAAATATATATAAGAATTTTACTAAGACTATAGTACAAAATACACTAATAAATTGGTGATAGTCACATAATTACACAAACTCCAAAATAATAATAATAATAATAATAATAATAATAATAATAATCCACATTTGTAAAGCGCACAATCACCCGTAAGGGTCTCTAGGCGCTGGGGGCCGTCGGGAAGATTAAGCAAGCTATTGCCCAGAGTCACATGGTGCTGGGCTAACCTGCCGCCGGAGCCGGGGATCGAACCCTGATCCCCAGATTCCAGTGTCAGTCGCCCTGGCCGCGGCGCCACACCTCTCCCACAAAATTCAGGAAACACAATTACAGGTGTAAACAGAAAAAGCAATGGCAGAGGCAGATAAATTCACAAAAGAACAACACTGATTGGACAAAACAGAAAACCAGGAATGGCAATTAATGCATCGTCTTGAATAGTTGCCAAGGACAAGCGTTGGCGACATTTCTACCAAATAAAATTGAACTGGTCATCATCAGGACAAACAACATTTGGCAGAGCATCCAACACGGCATTTTTAGCCGAGGTCACCCTCCAACAGGAAGGCTACTCAATATATTGTCCGTGGACAAAAGAATGCGACGGCTCGGGATGAATCACGAGTCCAGTCTACAAAGTACTGGATCCAAAAGCAGGCAGGGACAGCAAAGCAATTCTAGATCCCCCAATCAGCCGCCGTTGCAAACTCAATGGCTGGCATACAAGACAATAATTTGGTGTCTATCCAAAACGCCATCTCGTTAGGGCGTATAGATTCGGGGATCATCCGAGCCTTTGCATTCTTTTGTCCATGGACTATGTATTGAGTATATATATTTTGTATGGGTATCAATGGTTCTTCTTTTTGTGATATGTGAGTTTTTTTCTGTTATATGTATTTTGTTTGATTTATTTTTTTCACTGTACTTTATCGCTTTGAGACAGGGAGAATGTGTGGTTAACCCCCGAAGAAGTCCTGCATAGGAGGTGAAAAGGGTCAGGGACACAACCAGTTGGCACGATACAGCCGGAAGGAAGGAGGAGAAGGAGCAAGCGGACCGAGACGAGGGAAAAGGAGAAGATGTCGGGAGAAAGGCTAACGGAGAAGAAGCAGACGCGGAAGATCAGGAAGAAGCTGAGACGTGGTGCGAAGAGTGGTGGTCCCTGCAGGAAGTGGCTGAAGAGCGGCCACAACTCAAGAGAGTTGCGGCAGAGCCGGTGAGTCTCTAGAACCAGGGGAAAGAGGGACCGGGCGGCGGAAGGCATTTATTTGTACAGGAGGGCGGCGGGAGGTGTTCATTTGTACAGGAGGGAGGCGGGTGGTTTATAATACTACGGGGTCCACACTTCAAAGGCCGGGAGAGCCTGGTTGTTTTCTTTACCTTTACCGACAACATTGTGCTGGGGGAATGTATTTGGGGGAGCACATTTGGGTTCTAAAAAGGGGTTTGCATAGAATATCGACTTTCCCTAGCACTGCTCCTCTTGAGAATAGAATCCAGAGAATTGTCGCACTGTTCCCTACCCAGTCCCATCACTTCCGCCAACTCATGTGCACTTCCCGTCCTGTCAATCACTCCTTCAAGTCCCCCCCTCTTCCTCATATCACCCTTACTCCCCACACTTGCCCTTAACCCTGTGTGTTATTTGTACCAACCGGGTATGGTGACGGAGACCATAGTGTCTAAAACGTGCAATGGATAAACCTTACAATCACTGACGGCTCCTTCTTTCTTTCCTCTTCTGAGCCTCCTGGGAAAGGACCATCCACCAGAGAGAGGTCCCTTTTTGACGAGGAAACGAATATCCAAGACCCATCAGGAAAGAAGAACCGGAGTCACCATTTTAAAACTCACAAAGACAATCCCTGTTTAAAGCATTTGTTTTCTTGTTGAATAAAAACCGCCCCACTGGCCCACTATCTACAGCCTCCACGTCTGTTTATCCGGCCTGCACTCCCACACTAAACAATTACTAAACAGTGACAAAGAATCTGGATAATTTGATAAAGGATCCATGATACCTTTTTCCTTACACTCACACAGACAAATGAAATTTGAGCTTTCTCAAACACTTCAAAATGTGTTTAAACTTTCCATCAGTACAATACCTTTGTCTAGTAAGACCTGGAATTAACTCAGGCCCTACATCTAGAGAACCTAGTTTTGGAATGGTTAAATTCTTGATATGCTTGAGCTAGGAAAGATGATAAATTGTATTTTTGCAACATATTCTATTTCCAGAAATATGATAAATGCCTCCTCAAAGAAATCACCAAGATAAGTGGTTACTGAGTTGATGTGTTCTTTATGTAAATGTTGGAGCAACTGAAAAATAACAGACTGGGCATTAGAGGCAATTAGTTGAAGCCAGTAATGGCTCATTCATGATTCAATCACAGAAAGATTCATTGCCAGATAGGCAAGGTAACCCAGTGATCCGAAACATAATCTCTATTTTATCAGCACGCATATCATTTTGAATAAAGACCATGGCCTCCAATGATGTCCCTTGGGGCTTAATCTTAATGTAGGGGGTCAATGGGGAGATCTGCCTCATATATTACTGGTCATGGACCCTGGCTGTCAAAAATAGGATGAAACAGTTCAAGGTTTTACCATTGTCTCGCTGTTTGTTTTCTAAATATTCTCTTATCATGAGACAACTTGCTGTATCAGGAATTCCAGAAGTAACAGCATAGCAAGTTGATTCATGCAGCCTCCAGCATGGTGTCAATATTTATAGAAAACAGTCTCAATTCAATGACAGAGTTGGAACCTTAACTGAATTCAAGATGACATATAGAAATCCTAAATTGTACACACATGTATTGACTCCCTTTGAATTAAATTAGAATTCATTGGTGGAGTACCATTGACCTTTATCTGATTGCGGAAGTAATTATAGAACAAATCATGGGTGCCAATAGGACAATGATCTGGGATTGAGCCAAATGAGCACAAGTCCATGAGAGTGACAGGGGCTCGATGAAATCCAAAAGGTCTGCGATCATATAAATCATGGCAGGCGTTAGGTTCAATGTATGTCAATTGTGAATAAACACAGCACAAAAAGTGGACGGATAGACTCGTGTACCTCAGTCTTGAACATGCCCTAACAGGAACAATATTCCTCAAAATGGAAGGTCACATTCTGTCTGACTGGGTACAAAAGAGACCCCAAACCAGTGCATGCCTTTCTGTGCCTCATCAGTGAGGTGCAGCTTGATGGGAACACACGTCTGGATCTACACCCGAGAACTAGGACGAATCCTTTAGACAGTAGAATAAGTGATGGGTAAAATCCTAGCATCCATCTCAACCAATTGTAAAAAGCATTGGCTACATTCCATAACTCAGTTTTGAACTTGTCTGTACCATTACAGACAGCGACCAACCACATATACATCAGCCTTGGCCTCTCTCCAAACGTGATGGCTGAGCTCAGACTGAGGAGCATTGTGCCCTCTGAACAGGAATCATGGCAACTCTCAACCAGTGGGCGTGTTCCTTGTGTAAGTGTTTCTGGGTGCACAGTCATTCCGTTCTAACTTCTAGGTCTCTGAACAACCAACTGTCCTTTCTCCTGCCCAGATGTTCTGCTCTTAGTCCTCTCTTTTACTGCACATTTGAAGTGCTCCTTCTGTGAGCCTTACGCCCTCGTTTCATTCCTCCTTCAGTTAACATGTCAATCTTCACTATAGTGACAAACATCAGTCTATTAGGTCTGATGTTTTCCTCCCAGTTGCAAACTTTCCAGGACGTTTGCATCTGGATATCTCTTTTTAAAATGTGTAGCCGTGTATGGCTTTTCCATTTTTCATAAGAGTTATTTTGCCACATACATCTCACATTCCTTCTCAGTCCAATTAACATGATTGGAAAAGCTTGAAACATGTTGACAATATGATTGTGATGACTTTAAAACATAACATTGCTTCACTATGCAAAGCACAAACATGATTTCTGATACTCAACAACTAGGTATTGGCCTCATTACTAGATCACTCGCCATCCCGATTTGGCCGTACCAGAATTGCCAGCCAAATCGCAGTTCAGTGACCTATGCTAGGTCCTTGAATTGGGCACATTTCAGCCAAAGTCTCAACAGGTGGAATCTTTGGCTAAAATATCTGGCACGAAATCGGGAATAATAAGGAACTGGTCTAAACTGTGGAATAACCAGGAACTCGAAATACTGATTCTCCTGGTAATTTTTCATTTTTAGAGAGAACCAGAATCATATGTAATACTTGGTGATTCCACTCCCTAAATTTACAGATGCCCTCAGTATCTGTAATTGAGGGGGGATTATGGAACATAACTATGCATACCCTGGAAAGTGGCTCACGTGTCAACAAACTAACAGCATATTTAGCTTTCTATGCATAATAACTGCATTAAAGATGTTGCTTCTACAGCAGAAAATTATAATACTAACAAAAGTTCAGGTATATCATTATATAAAGCAACAAAAGTACAGTGAAAAAAATAAATCAAAAGAAAATACATATTACAGAAAAAATAAAATTTCACAAAAAGAACCATTTATACCCATACAAAATATGTATAAGAATTTTACTAAGACTATAGTACAAAATACACTAATACATTGGTGATAGTCACATAATTACACAAACACCAAAATTCAGGAAACACAATTACAGGTGTAAACAGAAAAAGCAATGGCAGAGGCAGATAAATTCACAAAAGAACAACACTGATTGGACAAAAGGGAAAACCAGGAATGGCAATTAATGCATCGTCTTGAATATTTGCCAAGGACAAGCGTTGACGACATTTCTACCAAATAAAATTGAACTGGTCATCATCAGGACAAACAACATTTGTCAGAGCATCCAACACGGCATTTTTAGCCGAGGTCACCCTCCAACATGAAGGCTACTCAATATATTGTCCGTGGACAAAAGAATGCGAAGGCTCGGGATGAATCACGAGTCACGGTCTACAAAGTACTGGATCCAAAAGCAGGCAGGGACAGCAAAGCAATTCTAGATCCCCCCAATCAGCCGCCGGTGCAAACTCAATGGCTTGCATACAAGACAATAATTTGGTGTCTATCCGAAACGGCATCTCGTTAGGGCGTATAGATTCGGGGATCATCCGAGCCTTCGCATTCTTTGTTCCATGGACTATGTATTGAGTATATATATTTTGTATGGGTATCAATGGTTCTTCTTTTTGTGATATGTGAGTTTTTTTTCTGTTATATGTATTTTGTTTGATTTATTTTTTTCACTGTACTTTATCGCGTTGTATAATTATATACCTGAACCTTTGAAAGTATTAAAATTTTCATTGGCCCCTGGTACGGGTAATAGGGTTGTCTCTGTAACCAAGCGTGTACAGCAAAATTACAGTACCTTACACAGAGGTGAAACACACTAGGTGGCATTTTTTGATTCACCTTCGTTTTTTCTGCTTTTCCTATTCTTTTCCACATGGATTTGGTTGTTTACAATCAGTTGCTTTCAGGGTGAAACAATGATTTGATTGTACATAACATCATATTTTTCAAGTGAGTCAATGTCCTGTATATCTTGTTTACCTTGTGCTGAAGTTTAATATATCAGATGTTTTTGTGGCACCCTTGTGAAAAATGTTGTTTGTTGCCCCACATAACGTGTGCTCCTTTCCCTACGTTAAAAAACATACAGGGACGGAGTAAAGGGATTATCACTAACACCAGGTGGCATTTAGTGATACAACCGTGTTAGCTGGGTCATCATCAATAAACAGGGCAGGCTTTCTTCAAAATCTACCGAAACATTTTGCAGCATTAGTGTGGTACAATGCAATGTGTGTATGATGCCACCCCTTCTTCCTCCTTCTGGTTGATGTTGCCTAGAAGCAGGTTGATCACTTAAATGCATTCTAATTGTAGACACCAGTTTTCACTGCATGTGTTTGGAGGAATGGAGTGATCTTAAGTCTGACTGTATTGAGAGGCTAGTGGGGTAGTGATGATAATCTTTATTTAGATATGACACAGATATCTTTAAAAGAAAATTACAAAATTCACATTGTATACAAACTGTTAAAATAAAAAGAAAACAAGGCGATCAAGTAGACGATCGTAATAAAAATAGAGATCTTCCACATCCTGGACCTCCTAATTCCATTTTTTGAGAAACAGGGGACCACTACACTAACTTAGTTTGCTCTTCGTAGGGACAATTGTAACATTAGGAAATAGGAGAACTCTAGCAAACTTACAATAACAGTATGCCCTTTCTTTTTTTATATTTTGAGGTGTAGAAACATACTACCGACCTTCTATTTTTTGTCAAACATTCATGACAACATAGTTAAAACATGAATCAATATTTTATTTTTTTATGTTTATAAATAGATCATTTTTTATTCAATTATTTATCCAAGATTTTACTCATTCTATATTCAAATTCATTTACACATTATATAAATTCACATATAACACATATAACGACAAAATACGGAATTTTCGGTCGATGTATAATTGAGGTAGGCAAAGCGGTGGAATAGAACTACGCGCGTTTCGGCCAGTTGCCTTCATCAGGTGACCGTCATTCGCAAAAATCATAACACAACACTACACAAAAACATCTAAAAAAGATAAAGAAATATATATCAGTCGCTATTACATTTAATTTACCGTAATTCCATAACATTTTAAAAGAAAGAAGAAAAAAAAAATGTAAGACATAATGTACAAAACTATTCACCCCATTTTTGTTACACTGACAGTCAGTGGTATCGTACATGTAAAAGACAAACCAGTGTTCTTAGAGGTACCACTCGATGTGTTGGCCAGTCAAGTTAAAAAAAAACATGATGTTCTTTTAATTTCATCTTCCCTTTTTTTTTCTTTTAGGGATGTGGAGGAAATATATTAGATGATTTAAACAATAAATTAAGGGGGATGCATTAGCAGGACCTCTTTTGCATAAAATTACGATATGCTTGCTGAATAAAAATTATTAATCCTATGATTAAATCTGTATTTTCGGGGTTCAGAACCATGATGATAGCTTGCCTACAGGTCCGAACGCCCAGCCTGTTCCATTCAGCTTTGAGTTTGCACCTGCGTTGGGAATTAAGGGCTGGGCAAAGGCAGACCACGTGCAACAGAGTTTCAGCTGTCTTGCCGCACCCTCTACAGGTTAGGTTTTCCACCGTACGTCGCCAGGGGGGCAGATCTTGCAAAAATCGCCAGTCACCCATTCTAATAGCCATAAGGCTGCGTTTTAAATACAGTGAGTATGTGCAAGACAGGTAAGTGGAGGGGGCTAACCGTCTGTAAGAATTTACAAGAGCCCAAGCATGACTGCATTTGGAAAAGAGGGCTTTGTCCGTAATGAGTGAACTCATTCTCACACATTTTTAATGAGAGGCTAGTGGTTGCCTGCGGTGTGAACTGAGCTTTCATATTGTATATTATAACCAGGAAAACCTCTTGTATGCATTTGGATCTGTTTTTGACGGGAAACATCCTTTAGAACGCAACTTTTACCACGCAGTGCTATTACAACGCAGGTTTTACAACGAAAACCATTACAACGCATTGCGCTGGGGGGCGCTCTAGGATAGGGAATAGATTTAATTTACTATCCAACACCTTCCCTAGTGTCCACGGGGACTGGAGTTGGAATAGTAAATTACACTATTCACTATCCAGCACCCCAAAGCACTACGCGTTGTAATGGTATGTGTTGTAAAAACCGCGTTGTAAAAGCATGTGTGGTAAAAGCATGCGTTGTAACGTCATACATCCGTTCTTGACCCATGCCTTCTTGTCAAACCTACACTACTTGCCAATTTCTGGCCTTTACTTTATCTTGATATCCCACTTCCAGCACTTGCTTTTGCATCACAATTGCTACAGCTGTGCAGATTTGATAGCCTAAATACAATTGTGATGCCATATATTCACACCTTTAGAGCGACGTGTGGGTTGACCTTGCATTTTGTAAAAAGGGATGCAGCATTTTAAAAGGCCCAGATTTTACCGAGGCTCTGTTCCAACTCTAGTTTGACAAAGCAGTGCATAGCAGCGCATGTTATTTACTATTCAGCACAAAGGGAGTTTTGACCTGGAAAGGTGCACTTTTGACAACACTAAAATCTCTTTCCTCTGTTTTGCACCACTTTGTACCAAGTTAACTTTCCTGGGGTACACGAGGGCAAACAGCCATAGGTTTTGATTTAAAAAGATAGATCTAAGATAGCCAGAATAGGTTGTACGTCAAAATGCTTCTAATAGTTAAAGGAGAAACGTGGCCCTTTCTACATAAAATGGATGCTCTGTGTGGGCTTCATGTCACATCACTCATCCAATGCGCAAAACCTTCTACGTTTCTCTATGCATAGGAATTTGTAATGATAGGAAATGCATCCAGTACATATCCTGTGCTAGAAAGCCACACTAACGTCTGCACCATGGCTCATTTGTGAGAAAAATGAGTGAAATTAGCCCTTAGTTTGATTATGTTTGCCCTTTAACTTACAGTTTATCAGCTACACATCATACACATGTGCGATTCTTGGATTCCAAAGCGCTCGACTTTCAGCGATGCTTTGAACGAATGCCACTATCCCTATTGATTGTGTAGCATACATTTAGTATGATGTGTGCCACGGTTGTATAGGCACATTTCAGATCTGTTCTGATTCAATGCTGTTGCCGCAGATGTGTCACCGTTCATTTGCTCCACTGCCTCGTGCCGTGCTGCAGGAAATGCGAGTATGCTCACTAGAGGGGTGAAAAAGAAGAGTTTAGTGCCAAGAAAAATATGATTGCTAACATTTTAGTTACTGTAGGTCTGTCTTGAAAGCGAGCAAATTGAGCATTTCTTTGACCATCAGCTGCTTAGCTGTATGCCCAACAGCTACCATTGCTTCAGAATCTGAGCACCAGGCTGTCTGTGTGCACTGCAGGGATAAGTAGAAATAAGTGGACAGCAATTTCAGAAGGCTCCTAAACCCACACTGGATGAGTGCTTTGGAGTGTAATACCAATTTTGTAATCACAGGACCTGGAGTCTTTTGACATCTCATTTTTCCCGGATGACTCATGTGGTTCTTTTGTGGTGATTTATTTTAACAGTGTGCTCCCATGTGTTCAGCGTATCAACAATCTCGAGTTAATACTGCAAACAATGTTAGCCTTTTTGGCGTTTCTCCTTGCAGCAATGATAGCTTAGCTACGGTTGTTCACTGAAACACTTTACAGTTTCACATCTTATTTTCCCAAAGTTTGTTAACTATCTCCTGTCTTTCTATTTTTATTTGACTTTTTCCAAGCTCTGTTTTGCTTTTAAGACTGTGCCGCCGGATAGCATCCGTCCTCTGAATACAGATTATATTTGTAGGGGTAGACGTCTGATTGACCTGTTTTGCTCAACTTCAACTATTTGTCAGATTTTTTTTAAATTCTAGATATTAGATGTGAACATTTCCAAACTTCTTTTCACTTAAATCGTACATCGGCAAGAAAACAGTGCACAATAAATGAGCAAGTGCAAAGTCTCCTGTTGTCGTACATTTTAATGTATCGTTACTTAATATTTAAGCAAAACTTGTGTAAGCTGTTCTGATATATCTCGATTAGTGTGACCCTTGCCCAATAATCCAGCGGTTAATAATTAGGTTCCTAGTAGGCAATTGCTTGCACCATGTCCAAGTAGGGACCCTTCTTCCTAGTAAGGATAAGGGAGTTACTCTTCCAAAATAACCACTGCTCACCCCCTTGGTAGCTTGGCACGAGCAGTCACGCTTATCTCAGAGGCAATGTGTAAAGCATTAGCACATAACTCGCAGTAATACAGTAAAAACACTACAAAATGACACCACACCAGGTTTAGAAAGTGTGAAAAGCATTCGCACATAACTCACATTAATACAGTGAAAACACTACAAAAGGACACCACACCAGTGAGGAAAAATCCAACATACATATATTCAAGAATATCAATAGTCAAAAATAAACTTTAGAAATAGTTTCTTGAAGTGGGTAGCTCTGTCCGGCAGCATGTGCAGGCTGTGGCAGGAGTCGAGGCTGCAGTGTGAATGGAGCGGTGTGGCACGTGAGGTGCCCTCAGGTTGCGTGCAGGCAGTGGCACTGTGGCGGTCGTCCAGTCATGTCGGTGAGACCAGGGCTGCAGTGCTAAGAGGGGCGGTGCTTATCGTGGTGCTGACTGTCACTGTGCAGACCATAGCGGCTGTGGAAGATCTGGAATTGATGGGGGCTGGTGTTAATGGGCCGAGACTGAGGTGGAGATGAGGCGGTGCTTCGTGTAACTTACGAGTGATGCCCCCAAACCAAGATGCAGGCAGCGGTGGCTAGTTCAGCTTGCAGTGGTGGTGTTGTTGGTGAGACCGGGGTGGCAGAATGCAGTGAGGTGGCGTGGAGTGCAGTGCCCACAGGTCAAGGTGCAAGCAGAGGCTTGGCGGCGGATGTTGTCATAGGTGAGACCAGGTTTGCGGTGCAAAGAGCTGCGGTGCCCTCTGAAGTGCCTTCAGGTCACAAAACCGCTGGCAGTCTCTGTGACAGTGGGGCATTGTGGTTTTGCTCTGTGGCAACTGAAACACATGGTCCTAGAGGCATTACCCAGAGGAAGGAAAAGTCTTTGCTGTTCCTGACACTTCTTGAACAGTGGGCAATCTCTACTTCAGACTCTCAGGGATACTCAACAGAAGAAGGTATAGAAAGTGCAGTCCAGTCCCTTCACTACCCGAGATAGAAGCAGTCACTGTAGGCCATCACAGCAAAGTGGTAGTCCCTCCTCACAGCTTTTTCAGCTCGTATTCTTGACAGGTTTCTTGATTCCAAAGAATTCCAAAGTCCTGGGGTCAGGGCCCCAACATATATACAACATTTCCCTTTGACGTTCTGTGGTGTTGGCACAAACAAGGTTTTCCTGGCACACATAATCCAGTTCTGACCTGCTCAGGCCAGGTTCACTACAGGAGGCAGAGACAGCATTGGGAAAGGCAGACATAGGCCATTCAGGTGCAAATGGCAACTTCTCCCACCAATCTAGATGCAGAACAGATCCATCAGCCAGGCTATGAGTCACCTGGGAAAGGCAGGACACACCTCAACCCCCTTTGTGTCCCGGTCTAGTGTGAATGCAGAAACCAGCCCCAGTCAGTCTAAAACCCAAACAGCAAATACATAAATTAGGCAGGGGCACATAGACGGTTAGACAAGTAAATACCCTTGTTCTAAAAGTGGTATTTTCAAACATATATTATAAAAATTATCTTTACTAAATGATGTATATTTAGAATCTGAGCTCAGACATACTAAACTCCATTTCTCCATCTTGTCCCAATGGACAGTTAGGCTTATAAGATGTTACAAAGCAACCCCCATGTTACCCTATGGGACAGATAGCCTTTCAATAGTGAAAATTAAATGCACACTATTTCACTCGAAGGACATGTAGCACACACCAATACATGTCCTACCTTTCACACACACTGCGCCCTGCCCACAGGGGTACCTTGGGCCTACCTTAGGGGTGTCTTACATGTTAGGGAAGGGAAGGTTACGGCCTGGAAAGTGGGTGCACTGGCCAGGTCAATATTGCAATAAAACTGCGCACAGACACTGCAGTGGATGGTCTGGGAATCATTTGAAAGGCTACTTGCATGGGTGGTACATCAGTGCTGCAGGCTCACTAGCAGCATTTGACTTACTGGGCCTGGGTATACACAGTGCACTGTACTAGGGACTTAGTAGTAAATAAAATAAGCTAATTATGGAAACACCTATCTATAAACACAATTTACAGTAGGAGCTCTTGCACTTTAGTATTGATCAGCAGTACCAAAGTGAGCAGAAACACTAAATCAGCAAAAACAGTGTCTAGCACACCACCACAACCAGGAGGTCAGAAAGCAATCAAAGGATGCCAGGTCTAACACCCACTGAGTGCAGTACATTCAAAATAAGTCTTACTATACTTATCGTTACCACGGGACCATTCCATGTAAACTGCCTAAGTGCTGGGAAATTTTGTGCTGGTTCTGTGGAATTTCACAAAACTGTATCTCAATACTTTACAGAGATATTTGCAGCAGTCATCAAAAACAATTGACAGGTGCAAAACCATAATATCAGTCCATGCAAATGACAACACAATCTTTTTGTACATTTACTCAGCACCAAAGCAATATTGCCAGCACTAGTGTAAAATTCCTTGCATCGAAACACATAAGTAGATGTGGAGTTACAAATACTATTTCTTATCTTGATAATATAGGAACTGATGCACAAAAGCATTCATAAGTATGGGAAGACATAAGACAGGACTACTCTATTACACACTCTTACATGCTTAGGTGTATCGGCCCATCAAACCTCCAGCTCACTATTAGTAAAAGTGCAAAGAGGGAACAGTCTTTCCTATTTTCTTAACTTTACATAAATAATCCCATTTTATTCCCATTTAGATGTTTTGTGGCCAATTCACAAAGGCATGTAAGTGTAAGTTAAATAGTACTACAAGGGTACTCCTCCAAAAATGCCTTTGTGAATACATCTAATGGTAGTCAAAATTGTGGAGTCCATATCATTGTAGGTCAAAATTTTCATTTCAATATTCTGACAATCTTTCACACAAACAGTGATAGGAGGAATGTTTGCCATTGGTCTAACCACTGGCAATTGCTTGAAGTAGCATTTCTGCCCCTTGTTCTTTTGGCCACTATACCACCACAGTTTGGACCCAGCAATATGCAAATCTTTCTTGACCTGCTCCAATAGAAACAGTCATGCCCGAACAGCCTGACCATGTTCTCCCTGCACTAGAATACTTAAGCTACACCCAACTGAAGTGCCTCAATCAGGGAGAAACTAGTCTTCGGCTGTTTATGTTCTTGTTCAGAGAGGAGAGTACCTGGCTTAGCAGTTCAGGCTGGACTGTTCCTATTGTAACAGGATCAAGACTGATTTCCATGTGGCTGGGTATAATCTGAGGTGGCTTGTGGGCAAAAGAACAATGGGTTGGAATACTACTTCAAGTGATTGCCTGTGGCAAGCCTTGTTGCAAGCATCCTCCCATCACATTTTGTGTGCTTAATGTACCACTCTAAGTAGCCAAAGGTATGCCCAGATGTACGTGCCTTGCTCACCGTGCTACTGCAGCCAAGCTACACCCAACTGAAGAGCCCAAATCAGGGTGAAACTGGTCTTGGGTTGCTTGTATTCTGACTCACAGAGGCTCCGTAGTTTGGGCTGGACTGTTCCTATTGTAGCAGGGTCAAGACTGTTTTGATTATGGCACGGTCTAATCTGAGGTTGCATGATGGGCAAAAAAAATAATGGTTTTTAATACTTCCATGAGCGATTGCCAGTGGCAAAACTTATTTCAAGCATACCATTACCTTTTTGTGTGTTTGATGTAAAGCCCTAAGTGGACGAGGGTAGGCCCATATCTGGGTCTCATGCTAACTATGCCACTGCTACCAAGCTACACCCGACTGAAGAGACCAAATCAGGGTGAAACCAGTCTTAGGTTGCTTGTGTTCTGGTTCAGAGAAGACCTGGCTTGGCAGTCTGGGCTGGACTGTTCCTATTGGTGCAGGGTTAAGAATAATTTCCATATGGCTGTGTTTAATATGAGGTGGCATGGTGGGCAAAAGATCAATGGTTTGGAATTCTACCCCCAGCGATTGCCACTAGTTAGACTTATTGTAAGCATCCTTCAGCCACCTTTTGTGTATTTGATATAGTGCCTTATAAGCTTAAGGTTCCTAACTACCACTAGTGTTTTCTTTTGCACACATCAACGTGCAGCACCATATCGTACGATAAGAGCACAGCTATAGTCAACTTGCATGACAAAAAAAATCTCACATAGTCCACATTATGATAAGACACCCTTCTAACCAAGCATAATACAGAGTTGTGAGTGCATTTGCAAAGCAGTTCATCGCCTTGTTTATATTTAGATTTGCTATCTCAATACTACTACAATACAATAAACCACATAGGCGTGTCACAATTATGATGTCAATTTCCACACTGCTCTTAGTAAGTGAAGCACCATAGTCATCAAAATGGCCACATTGTCCAAGCATTACCTATTGTCATGCTAGATTCTATTTAAGTATGGGCGAAATGCGCGGATTCGCAGGATGCGAATCCGTGATCCGCATAATCCGCGATTCGTGTGAATTTGCGGATTTGTTTTGCGTGTTCGCGGGGTTTTTTGCGTATTTGCGGACCGCTTGCAGCGCACCGACTGCGAAGTTGACCATGCAGTCGTACATGGGCGGGGCCATCTTGTGCGCGTTGCGTATTTCCGTTTCCGGGCGCTATTGGCAATCTCGCATTGTGTGAGGCGCGCTTTTATGAGTTTGCGTGTGTTTTCGCGTGCTCGCGGGGGAAAGATCACGCGAAGTTACCCATGTGGTCTTCAATGGGCGCGGCCATCTTGTTTTTCATTCATTGCTATGGTTCTGGGCCTGGCTTTTCTATCCTCTTTTAATCTTTGCAATCCTTTGTTTCTTTGAAATTTTTTTTGCTCTTTTTTTCTCATTATCTATCTCTCTATTTGTCTAGATCTATATTTTGTGTTTTTTTTCAACTTTTTGTTACTTTAATAACTACTTTTTTTGTTTAGCTCTCTCTTTTATTTCATTTATTTTTTCCCCCCTATTCTTTTCTTCTTTTGGCCAGGACCATGGCAAAGGGAGCCGGCAAGTCAAAGGGGAAGGGTCCCGCACCCCGTAGCCGGCTCCCTTGCGGGCGATTGAGGGGAGTGGATGTAGTGGCCAGGGAGGTTTTTACCGCGGTGGAGGTGGCCACCCTGATATTTTTTGTTCAGCGCCACCTCCCTAAGACCGTGGCAGCAGGGGACTGGCCCGGTCAAGGGTATAGCCTCCGGGAGCATCAGCAGCGGTGGGATAAGGTGTGCCGGGCCATGCGGAGGGAGTCGGGGGTCCGGCGCACCTACGACCAAGCGACACCCCGGTGGGCCGAAGTCCTCAACCGGGAGCAGGACCTGCTCCACCTGCTAGGTGTGGAGATCCCTGGCCTTGGTGAGTAGCTATTTAATAACTACTTTGTATTCTTCTGCTCTGTGTTATATTGCTAATATATGTTTTTCCCGAAGAGCAAGAATGCTGTCTATTCGATTACATTGCAGGTAAAATAGTGTTTAAATAGCTTCTGTGATTGCAGGTGCTCGCCTCCTCAGTGGCGTTGCTACTATGCTTACTTGTTTGCAACTTTGTGCTCATTTGGCCTGAGAATATGTATGAATGTAGTACTTTACAGAACTGCGTAATGCTATAGAGACTAGAGACTCAAGTCTAGTCCTTCCTTTGTACTCCTGCTGCCACTAAGAAGAAGAGATAGTGATGGATTGATAGGTTGAGTATATTATGACTTGTTATTAGTAGTAGTAGGACATTTTGCAGTGCTCTGCAATCATGATGACGGACTGTGTCTGTCACGTCGTGTGCTGCTGAATGCTGGCAGTTGTAGTAGAACCTTTTTGTTGTTGGTTTAGTTAGTGATTTACATAACTTTCCAAGTAGACGGTCTGCAAATCCAGCAATACTGTACTAGTTGTATCCTCCTAGTTGACCAGATCAGATAGGTCAGTCCATGTAGTGCAATTGTTGCTAATTTGTTTCCCCGAGATAATTTTAGATTGTGGTCAAAGAAATCAAATATTTCAAAAAACAATCATCCATGTTGTGTTTCTTTATTTCATGATCAGCACCTCCCGTTACTTTTTTTCAATCCCAGTAATAAAAAATGTGTTATGTAACATTTTCTTCCATTACAAGACGAAATAGGGGGTTGAGTATGGCATCTGAAAATATGACATGTTTTTTCTAGACGTCACAACATCTGATGCGGCACAGATGACCACCAGTGCCGGGGCCAGCAATGAGGAGGGCTCCACTCTAGGGGCGGATGCCACGGCGCCACCAGGAGGAGCTGGGGGGAAGGCTCAGCGGCGGCGGGTGGTGGTAAGTTATTATACTCCTTACTTATTAACATTTTTGAGTAGGCTCGCAAAGGAGTGTATGATGTACTGTACAGTACACAGTACACTAGTACAAGTACACTGTACTGTTAAGAACAGTTACTAATTTAGAACTAGTTTTTTGGCTATCATGGAGAACAGTCAACCTTGACTTGTAATAGCATTAGCGGCGGTACTTCTCGGGTAAGCAATGGCCCCCTCTATTTGACTTCAACTCAGCTGGCAAACTGTTATCCTGAAGCCAAGTAATATCAGATGTACTTTAGGGATGTGAAGAACGAAAAGTGAAAGAAGGGTGAAACGAAGGACAAGCGAGTCTTAACATTTATGACTGTAAAGAATGGTGTTTTTGAATGCAAGTCAAGAGAAGAAGACGGTGGTTTTCAAAATATAATGAAAAGGGTGTTAGTTGGTTGCTGAGAAAAAGAAAACTTGGTACATTTGAGACATTAAGAAGAATGATAGACGTACTTTGGAAGCCTGGTTGTTATCTTCTTTTTCCTCATCGATAGCAGAGGAGTATGATGTAATAGAGCAGATGCTGAGTGGATGAAGATTGTTTCTTTGAACAGCATGTCCGTGCCAGAGTAGCAAAGCTGAGGAATCCAAATACTAGTATTTGTGATTGTTCACAAATACTCCCTGCCTTGACTAACAGTACAGTACTTTACTTTGCAAGCACAGCATCTAGTGTGTATGGATTGTATAGTTGACAACATTATATCAAGTCAAGTCCCTTCCTTCGCCAATTATGGGTACCACACTCACTCCCTATGTTAATAATTATATTTCAGCTGTGTCATGGGTGGACTTTCGCTGTAGTTCACTCAATCTATCTAAACAAAGCACCTAAAGGCATCCATCATATAACCAAAGATCATGTGATCGGCAGGATAATGATATATGATCAGAATTGAATAATCTTCATTCTTCTTTTGTAGTAGTCACGGTCCGGGGGGGCTGTGCAAAAGATATCATTACATTGAGCAATAGCCCTTGATGTAACCGAGTTTGGCCAGTGGCAGTGCCACCCCTATAGAAAAGTAAGCTTCCTATCCCCACCTGCATGTACTGCTTAAAGTACTGCGAGTCTGGGTCATCATGGCTTGTGTCTGTTTTTCTTGGGTGCAAGCTGAGTGAGCTGCCATGCCGGCTACCGCAAGTTCACATACCAGTAATTTCTTTTGCAAAACAAGAGAAAAAAACAAAATACTTTTTTTAGTACTCTCTGACTATGTATGTATTAGTGAGTCCATCCATAGTCCTGCTAGTGGAATTCCTGAAACTCCCAGTAATGTCACAGGCCTACAAAGACGGCGTAAAGATACATGCCAAAATGTTATACTGTGTTTGCTACTTGCTGGAGTTACTGAGAGTCAACTTTCCGTTGAATTATTTTGACTTTATGTTAAACACTATTGGCTACAGTATTTTTCTTTCTTTCTTCATATAGATGCTACTCCGAAAAAGCTCACCAGAAAGGAGATGGCTGTCCGGGCCAGGGCCCGTCACCTGGAGGCTATTTGTGCCTGGAGCGGTTGGCCGAAAACCATCAGCGCCAGCTCCGGGACCTCCGCAAAGAGCTGTGGGACGTGTAGCAACAGCTGTCCACACTATGTCACCGGAGGAAGTGACTGTCCCTTGCCCCTTTTTTAAAGACTGTTGGGGGTGGGAATTGGGTGTTTGGGAAAGGGGACTTATGGACTTTTGGACATTGGTTGGGGTTAGGCAGGGGGGTGAGTTGGGTTAATTTATTTTATTTTTTGACTACATCAATATATTTCTTAATAATTAGTTTTTCATACCAAAACATAGTATACGCGTTCATATTATTTTGTGTGGAAGTGGGCGGTGGTTACTGGACGTTTGGTTTCTTCCAACTTACCAGCATGAATGAAACATCTAGTCCTGAACTGTACCAAAGGGCCTGTTACCGAGTTAGTGAATTCAGTAGCCCTACTAGTACTTTACTAGTAGTACTGGCAGTCTCTGCTCTCCTCCCATTATTCTACCTCTCCAAAATACTTAGCTTACCTGTGATCCGTGTTTGAGAATAGGGGTAGCCACAGGGCTGCCTGCATGGCAAATGGTGATTAAGGTTGGTTGTTGACTTGAATCCTCGACGGATGAAATATCATTGTTCTGCTGGTAGTAGTAGTGGTACACACTGGCAGTAGCAGCATATGAAAACAAGCATTGAAAATGCAATAGGTCTCGCAATAGAAGAGTTTGACATTTTTCGTTTTGCAAATGGATGAGTGGCGTTGCGTGGATGAGTGGCGTTGCGTGTGTGAGTGGCGTTGCGTGTGTGAGTGGCGTTGCGTGTGTGAGTGGCGTTGCGTGTGTGAGTGGCGTTGCGTGGCTGAGTGGCGTTGCGTGTGTGTGTGGCGTTGCGTGGCTGAGTGGCGTTGCGTGGCTGAGTGGCGTTGCATTGGCATAGCCAATAGGTCTCGCTTTTGGGATCTTATAAGTATTTTGCTATGCAGCACAATATCCTTGGTGCAACAACATTAACTGTTGCATGGTTAAACACTTATAAGGTCCCAAAGGCGAGACCTATTGGCTATGCTAATGCGTATTGTGTTTAACAGCCCGTGTGTATTTATCTGTGTGCTGGGGAGTGCACGAGTATGTCTGTATGACTGTCTCTGTGTGGGTGCGTGCCTGCGACTGTGTCTGTGTATGTTAGCTTGCATGCCTGAGCTCGTGTTTAAGGGTATGTGCTCACGGATGATTTGAAAGCCTGTGAAGGTACACGGCCCAGGGGTTGGCAAAGCCTGAAGCTGGGTGCTATGGAGTGCTTTTGAACTCTGAGGCGTTTGCTACTGTATGCCCAGCAAAACAACTTCCAAAATCCACCAGCCGCCACTGCCACAACCCCTGGCATTCAGCCCTTCATTGAGGAGCGAGGCTTCTTGGAGGGCAGTGTGCTGGGGTGTAAAACGCCAAAGGAATCCACAGATGGACAGAAAGTATACACTGGTACTGTTAAGGGCAGATCCAGTTAGAGACGCAAATGTAACTAGTCCTGAAAGGGAGTTGTAGTCTGAAGGATGCAGGTGCAAGTAAACTATTGTATGCCACTTGTGTACTAAGGACCAGCATATTAAAAATTAAAGTATAAAAAGTGCTTTCCTGGTCGTTGGGTGGGTGCTGTAGAGCATGTATATGCTTGTTGGCCCCCTCAGCACTTTTGATGTTCCTGTGATATTTCGCTAACCTATCTCGGAGCCTTCTCTTTTATGGCTGGTTACATTTTCATGCTTTTAACTAAAAGCGCACAAATTTTATTGGGAGTATTGTGTTTTGAATGCGACGAGGTTAAATCACAACCTAACCAAGCACTCCTTGTTCAAAGTTACAATGCTACACTGTAACCTAAACATTGTATAAAGGCAACTGCAACAAACACTGGCAAAGTCAATAGGTATCATCGTTGTGACTTATTGGCTTTGGCAATGGTTGAATACCACACTGTGCAGCATCATTGAAGCTGTGCAGCATGGCTGAAGTAAAACAAAAAACTTTTACATAGCAGTCTGCATCCTCTCTACAAAAATATTTTTTTTTTAGTTACTGTAGAAATTCAAATCAATAACTAAAAACAAAACACTTTTTTTAATTGGGTGTAAATGGAGAGGAAGCAACAGGAGCAGAAGTAATGGGGTGAAGCAACAGGGGGATCAGACTCAATATGGGGGCTGGTGTGGTCACTGAAGCAACATGGGCAGGGCAGACGGGCACGCAAGTAGCACAGGGAAGGCGGGGGACATGGATTCAACAAGTGGAGGGTGACACAAGGAAGCAACACACGGGAGGGCAGGGGGGCACAGAACGACAGGGGAGGGTGGAAGCAACATGGAGAAGTATACGGGCAAGTGCAACATGGAATGGGGTGGGGAGGCGCACACGGGAACAAGCAGCAGCACGAGAGGAGAGATACACAATGGAGAATGCTAAAACAAGGAAGAATGCAGGCTTTCTGCAGCGGATAGCTGGAAGGAAAGGCACATACTATAAATAACATAATACAAATAAAATCAAAATATCAAGCAATCAGTGTCTTCAGTTCCCAAGCTCACAAAAACAAGCATTGGCTGCGCGGCCGTGAAAGTGACGCAACCGCGAAAGTGAAACTGGCGTTCAGAACAAGCAGTAAATGGAATAGGGTCCTCTCTATTCACCCCCTTTGATCGGCGTCTTTATTTTCCCGTGGCAGTCATGTAAATAAACAAGTGATTGTAAATAGAGCAGAGGCTTGTTCCTGTGAAGCAGCCAGCATGAGGAGCCGTTGGGTGGAACTTCAGCAGGTCGCAAATTCCATGACTAGGCTGCGATGCCCAGATTGGGTGAAAGGGCTACCGCGTTCTGTTCTCGAGGCTTCTCATAACAAAAGACCATGCAGTGCCCCAAGCTGCACATCCGAGATTGTGAGTTTAATTAAATTGCCAATCCCTGCATGTTGGTTTTACTGTGTTGTGTACTGCTATTTGCAGATGTCCCTTACAGTCAAGTGATTACAAGTAGAGCAAGGGGGGGATTTTACATGAAGCAGCCTGCTGGAAGAGCCGGTGAGGCGGGCTTCGGTGGGACGCAAATTCCACAATAGGGTGCAAAGGCCAGACCGGGAGGAGTTGCCATCGCACGCTGTTCTTGAGGCTTCCCATGCCAGAGTCCTTGAATGCTGAAAAGAAACTGTGGGGCTCGTTGCTGAGCTAATAAAAAGGTGCGCAATGATGAGCAATGAAAACGAGCCCTGCAACAAAATTTCCAGCCCTATTTTCACTTGCGCTCAAAATGATGTGAAAGAGCAGCAGGGGAGAGGGCGTGAAAGAGCAGCAGGGGAGGGGGCGTGAAAGAGCAGCAGGGGAGGGGGTGGAGAGGAGGCTCTGAGGGAGAGTGACGACTAAAGGCCGAGAAAGAAATGCACAAGGCGGGCAGGGGAGGGGGCGGAGCGGGGAGAGCGGCATGTGGGTGTTAAGAAGCCAGGCCTTTGAAGTGAAGCTAAGCTTCACTTCAAAAGGTGTCGGAGGAATGCGGCTGACGGTGATTGCGGCTGTGCACGCGCTTTTAAGCTCAATGCACATGCGCATTGAGCTTAAAAGTCACGGGCACTGCAAGGAATCGCCACGATTCCTTGCTGCTTAGTTAAAAGTTGTTTACGCCGCAATAGGCCCGCAAGCTCGATGCGCATGCGCATCGACAGGCGAGACCTAAAAAAGGAAATGAAACATTGAGTGGTCTGAGCGTAGCATTAGAAACAGTACGATATATAGTACGCTACAGAACAGTGCCATAAATTGTAGCCTAAGCAGTGCTAAAGTATTCTAAATATACATACTAGTTTCGTGGACTATGGCTACTATAAGAAATATTATGAAGGCAAAGGATACTTAAACATAAGAATTAACCATTTGATTCATCATGTGTACGAGCATGATGTTTGATGCTCAATCCACGATGTCGCACATGAAATTCCATTTTCCAACATTTTTATGGTGCTTAGACCTTATCCTCCCCTGCAAGTGTGTGGAATTTCTTGTTGTCATTTAGTCATACCTCAATGAAAAAGAGCCCGGTGGAAGAGGGTTAGGGTTTTTGAAGATTGGATGGGAATGGGGTTTTTTGGGAAAAGTTTTGTGGAGAGAAGAAAAAAAAACACTGCATGGGCAAACAACAAATGAAGAGAAACAAATGTTTGGATTCAAAGATATCCATAAATCTTTTACGGGACATAAAGGTAGTGCACTACTGCATACATGAAGTTGTTTGCTAAACGGATGGTTAGGTTACTGAAAAGTTGTACTTACTTCATCTTATTAGTAAGTAAGAAGAAACAATTTGACATTGACACTAGTACAGGGCTGCATTAATTACGCAATTTCACTTACCTTTCTGCCCTCATAGAGAATAAACACGTATTATTAGTACATTAAGTTAGTTATAAAAATAACAAAGAAACGTATGAAATAGCTGGAGAGATGACTTTGAAGCAGAGAACAACGAAACGCACCTAGTCACATTCGTAGAAGTTCAAGTTTACAACAATAACATTTAAAAGATAAGGAGAAGTTAAGAGAGAATACTGTAACTTTATGTTGTAGTTGTCCTGTTGAATTGGTGAAGTTGCATGCATCCAGCCATTCCTCTTATTCGCGATATACTCCTCCATTCCATCTTACGCTCCATCGATCAATATTGGTGACCAGAAACACAGTCCACTGGCTGCCTGATGAGTAATTGCGAATTGCGTCTGAGTTCAGCGTTTGTTCCATGGCACATGGTAAAAGCCGTCCTGTAATTTTTGATAGAAAAAACCAGGAAGTGAACCAGTTAAAAAAATCTAAGGTACGCTGTGTAGTGCAAAAATAACACTTTCAGTTTTCAGAGCTAACATTATTATTATATACAATCATCACTTCAAAAGTGCGTAACCTGGTTCTCCTTTACAAGGATAGTAATAGTAACTATGGTTGAATTCTGTGGATCCACCATGGATTTCCTTAAAAAAACATTGCAAACAAAATTAGACATTCCCAGGAGTGCTCCCAGACCCCTGAACCCAGTCGGAAAAATGTAGAACACCCCCAAGTAGCCCCCTAAAAACATGCGATACTGCTACCAGGTTGAACCCTAACTTCAAATCGTGCCAAAAAGCACTCTGCAACTAGGCCCAAACTCCCCTTTTCCACCATGGATTTTCTTCAAAACACTTGCATTCAATTTTAGACATTCCCAGGAGTGCTCCCAGACCCCTGAACCCAGTTGCAAACATGTAGAACCCCCACAATTAGCCCCCTAAAATCATGCGATAGTGTTACAGGCCTAAGTTCAAAACCTGCCAAAACGCACTCTGCAAGTAGGCCCAAACCCCCCTTTTCCACCGTGGATTTTCTTCAAAACACTTGCAATCAAAATTAGTCATTCCCAGGAGTGCCCCTAGACCCCGTAACCCAGGCGCAAAACTGTAGAAACCCCCAAGTAGCCCCCCAAAAACATGCAATACTGCGACGGGGATGAGGCCTAGTTGAAAATCAAGCAGAAAGCGCTCTTTGAAATTAGGCTCAAAGGACCCCTTTTCCACCATGGATTTTCTTCAAAACACTTGCAATGATTATTAGACATTCCCACGAGTGCTCCCAGGCCCGTAAACCCAGTTGCAAAAATCTAGAACCCCCCCCCCCATGTAGCCCTCCGCAGAAAAGCAATTTTGGAGAAAAAAAAAAAAACCTTGGATTTTCTTCAAACCACTTGCAATCACAATTACACATTCCCAGGAGTGCTCCCAGACCACTGAACCCAATCACAAAAATGTAGAACACCCCCAAGTAGTCCCCAGAAAAAATGCGAAAGTGCTAACCCTAACTCCAAATTGTGCCAAAACGCACTCTGCATCTAGGCCCAAACCCCCCTTTTTCCCCATGGATTTTCTTCAAAACAGTTGCATTCAAAATTAGACATTACCAGTAGTGCTCCCAGATGCCTGAACCCATTTGCAGAAATCTAGAACACCCCCAAGTAGCCCCCTAAAAACATGCGATACTGCTACCAGGTTGAACCCTAACTCCAAATCGTGCCAAAACCCACTCTGCAGCTAGGCCCTAACTCCCCTTTCCCAACATGGATTTTCTTAAAACAAATTGCAATCAAAATTAGGCTATCCCAGCAGTGCTCCCAGACCCCCAGGCCACCCCAAAAAACCTAGAACCCACCCAAACAGCCCCGCAAAAACAAGCAAGTGAGCAAAAATGGAAAAACCTTTATACCATGGATTTTATCCAAAACACTTGCATCCGATATTAGACCTTCCCAGCAATGCCCCCAGACCCCTCAACCCACCCGCAAAAAGTAGAACACACCCAAACAGGCCAAAAGCAAAAATGGAAAATGTGACAGAGAACATTTTCGGCCTACCAGTCAAATTCACTCCAAACGCACTCTGCAGCTAGGCCCTAACTCCCCTTTCCCACCATGGATTTTCTTCAAACCACTTGCAATCAAAATTAGACTATCCCAGCAGTGCTCCCAGACACCCAGACCCCCCAAAACCTAGAACCCACCCAAACAGCCCCCCAAAAACAAGCAAGTGAGCAACAACGGAAAAACTTTTTCACTATGGATTTTATCCAAAAACACTTGCATCCGATAATAGACCTTTCCAGCAATGCCCCCAGACCCCTCAACCCACCCGCAAAAAAGTATAACACCACCAAACAGGCCAAAAGCAAAAATGGAAAATGTGACAGAAAATTTTCGGCCTACCAGTCAAAATCACTCCAAACGCACACTGCAGCTAGGCCCTAATTCACCTTTCCCACCATGGATTTTCTTGAAACCACTTGCAATCAAAATTATACTATCAAATGTGCTCCCAGGCCCCCCCACCCACCCCCAACAAATCTAGAACACACCAAACAGCCCCCCAAAACACGCAATACTGCTAGGCCTCAGTTTAAATTGTGCCAAAACGCTGTCTGCAACTAGGCCCAAACCCCCCTTTTCCACCATGGATTTTCTTCAAACTATTTGCAATCAAAATTAGACCTTCCCAGCAGTGTTCCAAGACCCCCCGACCCACCCCCACAAATCTAGAACACCCCCAAACAGCCCCCCAAAAACATGCAATACAGGCATATTCAAAACATGGCAAATTGCGCTGTTCACAAAAAATTGCTGTTTTCAGCACTTCCACTACTTCGATCCTCTTGAAACTTACCTGGACACTTGTTAAAGCGATTCCCAAGAATCTCAGCAAGGCAGAACAAAATCGGACCGCTGCGCTCTTTGAAGAAGAAGAACAAGAAGGTCTACGACTAGTTTTCACTTAGTTTTCACCCAAACACACGCGCCCGCATAACACCAAAAAAGGCCAAAATTCTGCCAATTCTGGACCAAAGAACGCCAAACCCCCCTAAAACCCTGCCAACATCATTATGTAGGAGCCTGCATCGGACCCTGAGCCCTAGCCTCAGCGGGAACCCTACCAACTTAAACCTCACAACCCTAGTAAATCGCACAGAACCCTAGACCCTAGATATGCTTTGTCTGTCTGTGTAAAAGAGCCTAGGTATACTACATCAGGATGCTTCACTCAGTGGTGCCTGCCTTGACCGTCTGCATGGCCCTGCCGCAAGCATGGGCCAAAAATCCGTTCCGCCCAAGAATTTGCGATTTTGCGGTAATTTCGCGAGATTCGCGAAAAACAGCAAATTTCGCAAACATAACGGATGTTTGGCCCAAGCATGAGGCAGTGCCATGCAGACGGTCAAGGCAGGCACCACTGAGTGAAGCAACATGATGTAGCATACCTAGGCTCTTCGTCAGACAGACAAAGCATATCTAATTGTATGCAGCAAGCCACAAAGCCCCAATTTTACATGAACTGCTGTCTGGAGTGGACTCTGCCTGGCATAACAACAACAGTACACTGCCTCGCCCTCGACCACTACATACCACGAATAGACAGACATATAGTTCTGCTGTAGCAGTTGTTGTAGACTGGTTTACCTGTTTGCCACTCACAAATTGGCCATAGTTCTTCCGTAAACCGACGCTGATGATCCATCCATCCCAGTGAGTGACTGTAAAGAAAAAAGATATATTATTTAACCAATCATCATGGTATATTGGCAAGTGAGTCCACTCCAAGGACATTTTGCATATTGTAAAATGCAACATAGTGGCCCCTGAATTTGAAGTACAATTTGAATTAAACAAGGTAAAAAAAACAGAGTAGTTGACATGAGTTACAATTACTGTGTAAAAGATTAAATAATAACTAAGACAAGACATATGATTCATTTTATGCACCAAAAACAAACAGCAATTGGTTTTATCAGAGCCAGACAGCCATTGCTGTCCACTGCATGCCATCTTCTCAATTATTCATTACCTGTTCTACTTTTTGTCAGCATCTTCTTCGGAAAGTGAGGGCCCACAGGGCAGCCTCTCCTGTCAATTTCAGAAGTAACTCTGTCAGAAATCAGCAAGCATGTAGTCAGTCAGTAATTTCTGTCCCACTTGAGGGGACTCGTCTATGAAAACAAAGTTTATTTATTTATTTCTTCGTAATCCATCTGCCTTGAGGGAAATGGATAGGTGGAGTCTGGAGGAGGAGGACAGAGGAGCATGATTGAGTTGTGAACTTGTGAACCTCAGGAATGCAGACTGCGGCACCTTCAAATCAATAAGGAAAATAAGATGATGACAGTGCTGCTGATGGACTTGTTGTGAGAGTTGTGTTGTGGTAAAAGTTGCAAAACAAAGAAAGACACACAGGAATAAAAGTGAATAAGGACGAAAAAAAAGGAAATCATTTTCAGGCCTCAGTGTCAGGGAAGTAGAGCTCGTCCTCGAACTCTATGAATTGAGACGGGAGTAGGTCAGCAAACAGAGAAGAACTTCCGTGACCTAAGTCGGTGTCCTCTTCTTCCTGCGTGCATTCACCTATTTTGTAATCTGGTGGTATGAAGTGCTGATTCATCTTGATCAGTGTTAACCTCTCCACATTTTTGGGCGAGAGGCGGGTCTTTTTTGAAGTTACAATGGCACCAGCAGCACTGAAAACACGTTCAGAAGATACACTTGCGAGTGGGCAAGACAAATAATTTAGAGCCAGGTTGGTGATCAGTGGCCATCGAGGCCTTTTCCTATACCAATACAGCAATGGGTTCTGATTAACAAAGACCTCTGTTGGGTCATCCAGATAGGCCTGCACCATCGACTCAAGGTTCTCCACGGTTGCTCCACTTTGCGTACCATCTGTGGCCTTTGCAGCACTGGAACGAGCAAACCCTTGATGAGTTAGCCAATCCGCTTCTGACAATATTATGGCTGGGCCTGGTGCAGGTGAGGATGATGATACAGTTGCTGCTGTTGTCGTTAACGGCTGTGAGGGAAAGTGACTCCCTTTGGCCACAGATTCAGAAGTGGAACTTGACGCCGAATGGCCTGCTGATTCAGTTGTACTTCTGCCGGCTCCTTGAATTTTCTGCTGCTCTTTTTCAAACCGATTGGCTGACACAGCTAGCCAATGTTTGTACTTTGAAACATCTGCTTCATCAAAAGAATGAATGCTTTGCTGGCCACTGCCTTTTTGTACCGTGAATCCAGAATAGTGGCACAAAAGTAATGTTGTTCTGTTTGTATGTTTTTAAGCCTTTCATTGTCAACTAGGCGGCTTAATAACCTCTCCGCCAACTGATATGCGTGTTGCTTTTCAGCATCATCTCGGAACGTTGAAGACACCGCCTTCAGTTGGTGCTCTAGCATGACCAACAATTGGATAGCTTTGCCCAAAGAACAGTCCTCCCTGCTTACTTCACGCGTGAAGACCTCAAAAGGACGAAGTATGTCTGTCAGGCTTGCAACTAGCTTCCATTCCTCCAACTCTAGCCTCATGTCTTTCATAGTAGAACCCAGTTTATAGACAGAATCATTTATTACCCGCCACTGCTCAGACAGACGCTCAAGCATGTAAAAGGTTGAGTTCCAACGTGTTGTCACCTCCTGGATGAGTCCTTTGACTGGCAGTCTACGTTCATGTTGAATGCTCCTCAGCTCCTTCCGGGCCTTAAAAGAATGGCTGAAATGTGTGCAGATTCTTCGGCAGGTGGTCAGTAACTTGATGACTGTGTTTTCTTTTTTCAAAAATCTTGCACCACGATGTTAATACTGTGCGCCAAACACGGCACTCTGAAATAGCCACCTTGCTGCATGGCCTTAAAAATATCACTGCCATTACCCGTGGAAACATAACCAACTATGTGATTTCTTGGATGCAGTCATTCAGAGACCTTCCAATCAAACTCGTCCAAAAGGTTAAGTGCAGTATGAGTTTTCTCCATGGCAAACATGGCTAATGTTGCATGTTTCCGAGTAGCTTGAAAAACTGTGTCCGGGTCAACACCTGGATTTGTCTTGTCTCTAACCCCTGCAAAAGAGACACAGTGTGCAGTGATGCACATGTAATCAAGGGCTTGGCAACTGGTCCACATGTCTGTTGTCAAGTGGATAGTGTGAACAGCACTCTTCTGCAAAGCTGTCCCAATCACCTCCAGCACATCTTGATGTAGTGCTGGAACCGCAACTCTGGCAAAATAGGACCAGCTAGGAACCTTCCATTTAGGGCAGACTGTTGCCACAAATTCTAGAAAACCCACCCCTTCCACGAAACAAAAAGGGTGAAGGTCCAGCGCTCGCATTTTAGCCAGATTTGCGTTATACGGACGTACCGTTGGGTGGTTGCGTTCAAATGGCACATCCAACCAAAACATGCTTCTAATGGTGGGCTGGACCATTTTACGTGATGATGATGATGCAGACTTCTTCAAGCCAGTTAGGCTCATTGATGTAGTTTTTCGCATTGGTGTCTCTCCCAGACTCTCAGTGAGACTCATACATGTTGCAGGGGTAGAGGGAGTGGGCGCTACCACTGCAGTGCTGCTGCCAGGGGTACTGGGTGTACCAGAAAAAATGTTGGTCGGTTCTTGACTTCCCCCCTGCACATGAATCAACCCCTCGTCAGCATCAGATGCAATGTGAATAGATACATTTGGATCAGTTCTACTTTGGGCTTCCCGGATTTTCCTTAGGTGTGCATCCCACTGGATAGTGTGGTGTTTTTTGAGATGACCTCTCTGGCCTCCGGTACCATAGTTGGTACCAAGCTTACCCCGACTAACTAATACTTTACAAATCGAACAAACGACCATGTTTTCCGCCTTTTCCTAACAGTAAAGAAGTCCCAAACTGGGGACTGGAGATGTCTGCTGATGGTGGAGGTGCTACTTTGACTTTCAATGCCAGATGAAGTGGAGGATGGGCGTGGCTGAATTCGTTTCTGTTGTTCACTTACAGCACCACTACTTTAGGTAATGGAGGTCGAGCTGGATGGAGGTCCCTGCCGGCCCTTCTGACTAAAAAATATGGAAGCTGTAGGTCGTGTTGGTGTTGTAGTTAACTGCATTGGTGGTGGTACCAGTGCCACGCCGCCCACATCCCGCTCAGCAGCCATTCGGGATAGGGTAAAAATGTCTGTCTGCTGCATGCCCGCTGGGGCTGGAGTGACGACTGTGATGACTGGGTTGTCGTCAGACTGTTCATCAGCAGCAGAAGACACCACTTCTTGTTCGTCGTCATCACCCATAAGTCGAAGCCTTGCGGGAACCTTCCTTTTAGGCTTAGCTACCTTTGTCGGCTCATGGCATGCCTCACTCTCAGACTGCATTTGTGGGTTCGAATCAGGATCAAGGTCATCAGAATGAAGGGGGCTTGAAGAAGAACTTGTAGTAGTAGCCCTCCTTGACCTTTTTCTTGCTGGGGATCTGGAAGACAATGGATCATCATCAGGAGGAGTGGCTTCCTCGGATGATAACGCCGCTTGAATATCAATTTCCCGATGTGCCCCTACTTCTGGAGAAACAAGCGTTGTAGGCAGTTGTGCCACTCCATGATCCTCTAGTTGCGCCTCTCCATGCGCCTCTCCTTGCGCCTCTCCTTGCCCATGTACTTGCACTTGTACTAGTTGCACCTGTGGTTGTCATTGCGGCTGTGGTTGTTGAACACTCGTCAGCTGAGTTACACCCGGCATTGATTGGATGGTACTTTCTTGTGGAGACGCCAACATCACTGGTCGATGGTGATTGAGAAAGTAAAGTGGCTGCCTCAGCAGCACTCATGGTCTGGGACCTAACTTGGTGTGGTGGCACAGAGCCCAATGAAGCGGAGGTGCTGCTTCCAGCTTGGTCCCCGGCGGACACCGCTGCTGCTGCAGGCGTCGTTTTTTTTCTCCCAAAAAAGGTGTCGGTGGGCACAACAGTCTCATTGGTAGGTGGTGCCACTTGCTTCTTCTGCTCCTTCTTACTGGCAGTGGCACTCGCAACTTTTTTCGCTGAGGCGCTATGGCCACCTATCTTTGGGCCCATCTTCTTCAGATGTCAGAACAGCAAGCCGCAGTTGCACGAGTTGCAGAGTTGTCTTGTCTGTGCCCACACGTGACGTCACGTGACGTTGTGCTGCCCACACCGCTGCAGGACTTCTTCCTGGCATTGGTGGTTCTCTTGTGCACCTAAAAGCAATGGAAGCCAGAGAAACATCAGTTAAACACCCCAAAAAGTAAAAAAACACACATAAATCACCACAATCCAATGTCATCCATGCCCTCAATGATGTTTAACCTTAAGAGGCCCCACACAAAGCATTGGTCCATGCACCACTCACTACCCCTGGGCATAATGGGTGAAAGCAGGGCAGGCTGGGTGCAGGCCTATGGCTCAAAGCACACTGCCTGGCTTCAAAATGGCCCCTTGTCCCCCAGCCACATGGCCAGGCCCTGCCTGGACCAGGCCTCAAAATGGCCCCCACCCACATGGCCAGGCCCCAACAACACCCCAAAAAGTAAAAAAACACACAAAAATCAAGACAATCCAATGCCATCTATGCCCTCAATGATGTTTAAATTCAAGAGGCCCCACACAAAGCATTGGTCCATGCACCACTCACTACCCCTGGGCATAATGGGTGAAAGCAGGGCAGGCTGGTTGCAGGCCTATGGCTCAAAGCACACTGCCTGGCTTCAAAATGGCCCCTTGTCCCCCAGCCACATGGCCAGGCCTGAAATTGGCCCCCTCCCACATGGACAGGCCCCAACAACACCCCAAAAGTCGAAAAACACACAAAAATCTACACAATCCAATGCCATTCATGCCCCCAATGATGTTTAAATTGAAGAGGCCCCACACAAAGCATTGGTCCATGCACCACTCACTACCCCTGGGCATAATGGGAGAAAGCAGGGCAGGCTGGGTGCAGGCCTATGGCTCAAAGCACACTGCCTGGCTTCAAAATGGCCCCTTGTCCCCCAGCCACATGGCCATGCCCTGCCTGGACCAGGCCTCAAATTGGCCCCCACCCACATGGTCAGGCCCCAACAACACCCCAAAAAGTCGAAAAACACAAAAAAATCAACACAATCCAATGACATCCATGCCCTCAATGATGTTTAAATTCAAGAGGCCCCACACAAAGCATTGGTCCATGCACCACTCACTACCCCTGGGCATAATGGGTGAAAGCAGGGCAGGCTGGTTGCAGGCCTATGGCTCAAAGCACACTGCCTGGCTTCAAAATGGCCCCTTGTCCCCCAGGCACATGGCCAGGCCCTGCCTGGACCAGGCCTGAAATTGGCCCCCACCCACATGGCCAGGCCCCAACAACACCCCAAAAAATCGCAAAAAAACACAAAAATGAACACAATCTAATGCCATCCATGCCCTCAATGATGTTTAAATTCAAGAGGCCCCACACAAAGCAATGGTCCATTCACCACTCACTACCCCTGGGCATAATGGGTGAAAGCAGGGCAGGCTGGGTGCAGGCCTATGGCTCAAAGCACACTGCCTGGCTTCAAAATGGCCCCTTGTCCCCCAGCCACATGGCCAGGCCCTGCCTGGACCAGGCCACAAAATGGCCCCCACCCACATGGCCAGGCCCCAACAACACCCCAAAAAAGTAAAAAAACACACAAAAATAACCACAATCCAATGCCATCCATGCCCTCAATGATGTTTAAATTCAAGACACCCCACAGAAAGACTTGGTCCATGCACCACTCACTACCCCTGGGCCTACTGGCTATTGAGGCTTTACAGGCACCCCAAAATAAAAAATAAAAAATCAACATATAACAGTAAGCTAAAATTCCATGACATAAATGAGAATTAAGTTTTTAAAAAATCACAGAAACAGTTGTATCTTGCACCCATTTCTAACCCTGGGACTACTGGATACTGTGGCTACCCACAATATATATATTTTTTAAGTTGTGAAAAAAGTTTTAAAACTGTAGTTGCAGCAACTGCAATACCCCAAACAAACAACACCAACTTACTTGTAAAATCTCAAGTCCAAAAGTGATCCAAACTCCAAAGTCCAAAAAGTCCTCAAATACAAATATCCAGCAGCAGCCACAAAAAGTAATCCTTCCAGCTCCAGATCCAAATCAAAAGTGACCAGGACATGGACAAAGCACTGGGAGGAGCCTGCTGGACAGGAACAGGAAGTTGGAGACTCCGGGGCACTTCCTTCCTCCCACCCCCCTAAAAATGGACTCCTTGCACCAAAAAGTGCAGCCAAATGTCAATATGAGGAGTTATTCTGATCAAAATCATCATTTTAAGAAGGTTTATGCTGCCTGTGGTGGATTTCTTGTGCAGAATTGCAATTTTTGTAATTTCGGGAAAGCGAGCTGTTCAAATCTCCCGCCGGAAGTCAACTGCGCGCCGCATCTACGTGTTCGGCATTGTTTACTCCCGCAATGCGTAATCGCAGGCCCTTATGACGTACGCGCATTGTTAAACTCTCGCTGTGCAAGATGGTGAGCCGCGATGACGTAATTGCGCTCGAAAAACTCTCGCTCAATCACGCAGCAAGATCCAAAATGGCGCAGCACACGCAAACCGGGAGAAAAACTACTCGACGGACTCAGAATCACGGTAAGTCAAAGCCGCGCACGCGATATTGTATTTTTCAAGCGCAACCAAGTAAAACAATCCGCAGCTTGTGAATTTTGGGGCAAATTCACGCGATTCGCAGACCGCAAATTTGCCAAAAATCCCCAAATTCCGGAACAGATCTTACGCCCACGCTTAGTTCTATTGTTCCCTGAAGCACTAGTCTGTTTAGCCCTAAAAGTGGTTTTCCACACGAGAACTTAATAGGAGGTCCCATCTATACAACTAAGTTAGACTTCCATTTTGATATAAAAAAAAGTTGTCTGCGAGGGGCGTGGCTTGGCTACGGAGCAGAATGGCTGCCTGAAACCGCAGCTCCGCTGATCGATCCTATTAATCCGGCAATTATCAGCTAATCTGGTGCGGCGACTCGGGCCCCTTGATCCCCCGAGTGGGCGCACACCGCGAGACCTGTTGGGCGAACCCCTGCGGCGAGCAACGCCCTGGAACAAGAGATAACCGCCGGCAGGCGGCAGACGGCGGCGGAGGCCTAGTACAGGCGCGGAAGCCGGGGGCTTGCGTAGGGCTCCTGCCCAGGGCGAGCTCCACGGACGGGCGGAGGGCCGCCGCACGAGTGGCTCCCGCAATCACGGATGGGCCGCCTTGAAATCTCGGCTGACGGCACGGACTGCTGAAAGTGACAGCGGACCAGGGAACGGCGTTGCGCATTGCAGTTAACGACTACGTGGGAGATTGTGGTCAGAGCTGAGGCCTGGAGAGCCGGACTCGGCATTGCCAAGAAGCGGTAGGCACCTGTAGCGCGAAACGCGGCACCAGCTGACTGGGGACTGGTTCTGATGCCTGGCCATGCAACACCGTGATACCTAAATAATCGCCGGAAAGTCGAGGCAAACCCAGGTACGGCAGAAAGGGGGCTGGGCGGCCATCTTGGACGTGGTGGTTCATGAATTTGCAGCGACCGCGCCGCGGTCCCACTCAGGGCTGACTGCCACATTGGGCATCCTGTTCACACGCTGAGGCGCCGAATGCGAAATACTTCGGAATAAAGTGAGGATTGAGCAGGCGACGTCGAGGCGCACCGTGGAGTGGCACGAGCGTGCAAACAGACCGGGCAAAGGCGCAAACCTCCATCTTGACCCAGACACGTGGACAGGGTAGGGAGACGCCGAAGCGCTCTTTTTACGAGCTGCTGCCCCAGCGCCTGGCTTTGCGGAATCCGTAGCGACACGCTGCAGCGCCAGGCCCGGACCGGGGTACTGTGTTGGACCAGGGACCCACAAGTGCCGCGAGTGCTGCGGAGGAGGCTTGATGCTGCAGAGGCGCAGTGGTACCTATGATGAAGCAAAGCTTCGCATATTTTGCGGCTTGCCGAAGTCAAGAACCTCGTTTATGTGTAATAAGGTAACAAATGTATGTTTTACTAACGTTTATGTTAAGTTTGAACATAGATAGTGAAGCTTGCACATGTGTTTTACTAAAATAATTTACCCAAGTCACCTAAAAGGGCCGCCGCTTGTATTTAGTTACTGCGCATGCGTCAGCCACACTCACGTGTCCTGACGCGTCTGCAGAAGTGGAGGGAAAGTTATGCGCATGCGTAATTCATAGCTGTGCTTATCATGTGGTACTGCTCGTGCCACTGCTCTTGTGACTGTGTCAATGTAGCTAACATTTTAATGCAATAGTTTTATTTCTTGATGATGAGTCAAAAGTACAAATCCTGTGATGTATTTTCATAATGACATTATTATGTATTAATTTGTTTTTCGCTTACTTTTTATGTACCGCGGGGAATGGGGTTTGTCTGTGCCGAGAACCATTTTGGAGGTCCTTCTGCGCCTGCGCGACCTGCCAAGGCAGAGCAGACCTTGAATGATGGAACTCGGCCAGTTGGCAGTGATGAGCAAGATGCTCCTGAGAACGACCCGAAAACTCGGCTGAACCAATCACATGTGCTCACAGAGCAACAATGTTAAAGTTGCCATTGTATTTCTGCACCAGTTCTCATGAGAACCCCAATCTAGTTAGGCGGTACCCTATTATGCAAATGAAGGCTTGAGACTCTATGTCGTGATTGGTGTGCTACCCAAATCCTACCTTAGGACCAATCCAAATTGAAGGATTCTGACACTTTGCAACATTGGGGGGTGGTACACTGACCCCAAACTGTATATCTACCCTGGGTTCACCTAGTGAACCGTCCGACTTGTCTGGTTTAGCTGACCTGTCACTGACCCAACGCACTCAATAGGTGACTGAAGATACAGAGCGCTGCGAAGCACTCTGTCCGAATTTGACCATAGACTGAGGTTCTACTGAGCCTTAAAGTGCTGGCAAGCACTTAGCTGGGAGTTCGCTGACCCAATCGGGGTCTTGATCGATAGCTGCAGAGCGGGTGGAGCGCAGGCGTTGCTTCCGAACTGTGGGTTCCGGTCCTGTCCTGAAGAGAGTCCTGTCCTGAGGGTTTGCTGTCCTGTCCTGAGGGTTTGCTGTCCTGTCCTGAGGGTCCTGTCCTGATTCCTATTCCGAGGGTATCCTGTCCTATCCTGGGTGTCCATTCTGCACCTGCTGTCCTTTGAGGGGTATCCTTCCTTGAGGGTTTCCTGTCCTTAACTGACCCGTGGCCAGGGTTTGGTTTCCACACCTTTCTAGGTAAATATTGCTCTGAAAACTCTTTAAATCTTGCACCTTCTGAATTTCTGACTTTTGCTTTAATAAAGTTCATCATTGCATATGTTATATTTTCCATGCCTTTCCACAACTATTGAAAGTCAATTACATATTTTCCATAAGGTTTTGTTCCTATGTCTTCTCACTGGTTAGAAATTATATTTTGCATTGCAGTCTGTAATTTTATGATATGGTCTAGAACTTCATTGCCTAGATTCTTCAAAGGCCCATTCACCTTAAGTGAAGCGTGTTACTCTTTATAGGCCCTCCCATAGTTATTCATGCATAAACTGTCCATGCTTAAACATTTCTGAGATTTTATAGTATTTTCCATCTGCATTTCATATTACATTTGAATGATTACCCTGTCATTATTTCTTTATGCCTATATAATTTACGTTATCTTGGTTATTGATTGCCTTATTTTACTGTACCTCCTGCAAGAAAATATTGAATTTAGATAAACATTTTAAAACTTCCAGTTGTCCTTGGTCATTTAAACAGTATTTGAATGTTATTGTTTGGGTTTGCATTTTGCTGCCTTTCCTTTACAGCTAGCTCCCTGATTCATTGTGGTCATTAGGTACCCGCATCGGTGGATGGTAAGTCGGGTGCACTGAAAATTATTAGCAGGGAACACACACACATCAACTTGGTAGAGCTCGTGAAGTCACCCGATCGATGTATATGGTGATTTGAAAGTATATGGGCCCTGAAGCCGGAAACGGCGAAAACTATTGGTCGGGTGGCCTCGCGCGCTCTATCAGTTTTCTGGTAGCTAGAGGATGGTTAGGGACTAGTTGAGAGTAAGGCAGGGATTAGTTGGACTAGTTGAGTCGGAAGCTGCTATTATACTGATGCTGCTAGAAGAGCGGCTGTTCTAAGAGACCTGATCATTCTCTTGTGAATACGCTGCTGAAACTCATGAATTTTTGCATTTTTATTATTCTTGTTCTTATATTGTTATATGTACTAATCCATGCATTTGTCAATCGTTTAGTTTCATGTTGTCCGAACTCCCCGGGGAATTGAAAGGGCAAGTGGTGAATAGAATCCATTGTCCTGAGGTCACAGGTTCGAGGAAAGTTAGGTGCAGGTTAGGATAACCGGGAAGCACTAACTAGGGTTTTCTGAATACATGTGTGAATAAATGACAGTAACGGGGTTCATTGGCAAAATTCCCATAGTGGCGTAACCTAGTAAGGGTCACATCGGAAGAGTAGCAGGTTCCTCGGAGCTAGCGTGAAAGCAGAGGGGTCCGCTGAGAAACCTTAAAACTCGGAATATATCCCGGAAAGAAGTGGATGAGTTTAGGGGAATAACAGGTTCACCGATGCTAGAGTGAAGGGTAGGCGGAAGAGATCTGCCCGCAGCGAGTGAAAAGTAAATGGAAGTAGTTTACTTGCAGTAAAACAATTCTTTCTCTGTCTAGACACTTGAGCACTGTGGCGAATGTGTATTTGCTGTAAAATAACCAAGCACTGAGCACTTTAAAAGAAAGAAAGTTTCCGTTACCTTGTGAAGGGAGGGAGTCAGTCGCGAAGCGCCTCTGACGTCACTCTGTACCGCGCTGGGATTGGTAGAAGCAGCGGGCGGGTAGCGGAGCTGGAATTGTAAAGGAGGGGTGAGCGCCGGAGCGTGGGAACTGTCTCACGAAGGGGCCGCGCACCCATTGGCGGAGCTTATTTAGTGTCGCGCACCCATTGGTTGCACGAATTTCTGAAGCGCGTTCTGATTGGAGGTAGTTTGTAAACAAAGTTTAGCGCAGAAGTCGTATGTGGCACTCGCAGACTACAGGAACTCGACCTGATCCAAGGCACCTAGGGTTTGAAAGGGATCAGTGGAAGACTAATAGATACGATATTATGTACGGAACAAAGAGAAAAATGTCCCTTATAAGTAAGGTGAAAAATTATTTTAAAACGGACAAACCGATTAAATCTAGGGAAGGTGTTCTTGTCCCATCGCCTAATACTCCTGCCTCATTCATGATGTTTGACAGAGGGTACAATACCTGTGTGTGGTTGGAGAATTGGGTGAAATACACAAAAGATGACGGAGTATTGGCTTTCCCGTTAGATGGTACTTTCAATGGTAGGATCCTATTTAATTTAAGGACTCGGATGAACGAATTGCATCCCAGACCGAGACTAACGCAGTATGAGGCATTAGAGGAATGGGAGATTGAGGCTTTTGAAAGAGAAAGACCCCGAATGGACAAGGGTTTGACCAAGTGGTACCCCAGGCAGAAACAGGAGTCCAGGGACAAAAGGATGAAACAGTGGAGGCAGAGCATGATTGTTGAGGGTCTGTTTCCCATGATGCCGGCATGTCATAACATTGGAGCGGGTGAGAAAAGTACTGAAAAATGTAAGCATTGGGGGGCCCTGGGGGAATCAGATGATGAACTAATAGATGACATCTGTACCAGAAGTCTGCCACCTTACAATGAGGGAACCCGACCTTCCAGTGTAGGAGATGTTCCCCGACGCCACTTCCTAAAGGAAGAAGACAGGTCCCTGGGACTGGGAGGGGGTGGTCAAGTATTGCCCTATCCTGAAAAACCCGAACCGACGGAAACAAGGGATATATATCCCAAAGTGCCCGCGAGCCAGGAAGAAAAATATTCACGTACGAAAATCTTTTTTCCCAGACCCTTGTATGAAAGCGAAGAGAAACCATCGAATTCAGGACTGCCTTTTGTTCAACCTCCATATGGGGAAGAGCGCAGGTCCTTTAATACTGGAACTTTATTCCCGAAACCAAATTATGGGGGAGGACCAAGTGAAACGCATCCTACTGCCCCGAGTTTTACTCCTCCGTTGACCCCACAGATATTACATGACACAACTTTAAGAAGGGTACTAGTGGAAAGGGAGCAAGAGGCTCTAGCTAGACAAAGGACAGAAATAATTCAGAAAATTTCCCAGTTAAATACCAGTCCTGAGGCATTGACTATTCCAGTAACTATTGGACCGGTGGTCCCGTTATACGGAAATGGTCAGGGAAATCCGATTACTCCAGTTATGACCCCAGTCATGGCAACCCCGAGACAGGAACCGATCATCATAGATGATCAGTCCAGTGAGTGCGAGTCTGAAGTTGCGTTCTTGGAATTGCCCAACAAACAGACTGGAAAGGGAATACAGCAGAGGCATAACCCTTTTAATACAAAAGAAATTAAATTAGAGACAGCAACAGGTACTAGGAATGTCTCTCTGGTAACTCCGGATGAAATTGAGAGTTGGAGTCGTGAATTAGAGAAACAGACTCCGCAAACAAAACCTTTAGACCTCTACAAGCTGAGGGTCGAAATAGAAGAATTAATGGCAGGAAATGTGGGGTTGGATCGATTGAATACCTACTCTGAAGAAGAATTGTCGTTCATATGTAAAAGCTTTACAAGGAACACCAGAGTGCTCCACGAAAAACTGACCGAAACAGCAGTTAGTATGGGGGTAGATATCTCAAAATCCAAGCCCTTACAGAAACCGTACAGAGCAGACTTCTCAGACAAGGATATAGAACACCTGAATGTGGCAGGGAAGAAGTTGCAGATTAAAGAATTAATGGGGGTACTGCAGAAATGGGGAGATGTGGAAAGATGGAGAAGCAGGTGGGCGAAAAAGAGGGAAGAGGTTCGCTCCCGACAAGTGACTCCTGAGTTTGCTTTAAGGGAGGTAGAAAAACCTGAGCAGTTATGCCCCATGCGCGAAGTTCCAGGAGGGAAATATGTGCATGTCCCCTGGTCTAGGCAGGATATTGTGTCCTTCACGAACGATTTTCCAAAATTACGAGAGAAACCAGTTGACTGGTACAGGCAGGTGGAGAGGTTCGTGAAGGTACAGAAATGTCTGTGGAAAGACCTGGATGGGTTTTTCGACATTGTGGTTCCAGTAGATTTATGGACCCAGTGTAAAATAGCCATAGACTGGCCCAGTGAGGAGTACCCCAGAAACAAGGAAACTGGGGAGCCATCAAAGGATGTCATGCGAAAATATGAGCAGGTAATTCAGCATTTGAAAGAAAAGGTGCCCGCAAAAGAAACTGATTGGACAAAAATAGATAGAACAACTCAGGAAAGGGACGAGACAGTGCACTCCTTCTATGAGAGGTTATTGCAGGTATTTAAAACATACAGTGGTATTGATAACATCGATTTGAAGGACATGACGCACTTTATTTACAGGTTTGTAAATGGTTTAAGACCTGAAATTTGTCAGTGGATAAAAGATAATAAAATCTGTTGGCATACTAAGAAAATGGATGAGGTCCTGCGGTACGCTAAGTACTGCGAGGACGAGATGGCAGAGAAGAAAAAGGCCCTTAAGGAAAAGGTGATGTGGGCTCAGGTGAAGCTCGCAGAACAGCAGGAAAAACAATTGAGTAACATGGTTAAGAATGCTGAGAACAAAAGTCCTGGGGGAGGGGGTGGAGGAAAGCCCCGGCCCAAATTTAGCAGGGAAGAGGCTATGAAGAAATTTCCCTGCCATCAGTGCGGCGAAATTGGACACTGGCGAAACGAGTGTCCCCAATTAGTAGATGCTAATGAAAAAACTCCTGATTTAACTCCACAGACGCAGAAAGAAAGACCAAGAAAGACTCAACCCCAGGTAAAAACAGTCCAGGTGCCTCGAGCACCCAAGCAGGTATACAGGGGAAGACAGGCAGAAGATGAAGAGATAGAGGTTTGGGAAAGCGGGGAGAACAGAAATACAGCAACTTCGCAGTATCTGCTAAATGATACCTTCCTTTGTAATGATCAGGACTGACGGGGCCTGAGAGGGGAGGACGAGGAGTGCGTACTTGGCGCTTCCTTGCCGGTAGACCAGTCTGGACCATATATTGAAGGAAAGGTTGACGGAAATGATGTCACCTTTCTGTTGGACACTGGCGCTACCCGTTCTACTGTAAGAACAGTGGACGTTCCAAACCTACCCCTCTCGGGAGAAAATATCCAAGTAGTGGGTGTATCTAATCAATTGATTAGTACTCCTGTTACCGAACCAATGGAGATTTCAATTGGAAATTTTAAACAGATGCATAGATTTGTCGTCTGTGACACCAGTCCAGTGAATCTACTGGGTCGTGATTTGCTGTGCAAAATGAACTGTACCATCTTTTGCACACCAAAAGGTGTTGAAATACAGACCACAGATGAAGATGGCATTTATAAATTATTGTTACTTAGACCTGACTCAGAAATTAAAAGATTGACCCTGCAGGACTTGCCCCAAGAACTCCAGGAAGCCGTAAAGCCAGAGGTGTGGGATTTCACTGGAAAAGATGTGGGGTTGATGAAAGATGTGGACCCCATACAGATAGCCATCAAGGACAATGCAGTATATCCTAACACTAGGCCCTACCGAATGAATGCTGAAGTGAAAGCAGGTGTCACTCTGGAAATACAAAAATTATTAGAAGGAGACATCATACAGGAAGTGATGAGCAGCCCATGCAACTCACCGATTATGGGCATCAAAAAGCCTAGTGGCAAGTATAGGGTAGTGCAGGACCTGAGAAAGGTTAACAAAATTGTAGTTCCTTGCTGCCCTATTGTCCCGAACCCTGCAGTGATATTGTACCAGATTCCTTGGGATGCTGAATGGTTCACTGTGATTGATTTATGTCATGCATTCTTTTCGATACCCCTGCACCCCGACAGCAAATTTATTTTCTCATTTGCCTTCGAAGGTCACGTGTATTGTTGGAACCGGGTCCCTCAAGGGTATACAGAGAGCCCCTCTATCTTTAATCAGATCTTGAAAAAATGTCTAGAGACTTTGATCTTACCTGGGAACTCTGTGTTAGTGCAGTACATAGACGACCTTCTACTGGCGTCTAAAAGTCATAGGGACTGTGTAGTTGACACCATTGCCCTCTTAAATCATCTGTGTGAGAAAGGGCATAAAGTGGCCCCTGACAAACTACAGTTCTGTGCGAAATCAGTGAAATATCTGGGACACCAAATAGAAAAGGGTGTCAGAAAAGTCACATCAGAAAGAGTGAGAATAATTCAAAAGATGCAGTTGCCCCGTACTCAAAAAGATGTCAGAATGTTCCTGGGTGTATTAGGGTACTGCAGGCAGTGGATTCTGGGATTTGCAGCATTAGCCAGGCCCTTGATAAAAATGACCACGAGAGGAATGCCAGATGTTGTAGAGTGGGACGATGAAAGCCTAATGGCTTTCACAAGACTGAAAAACTGTCTGTGTACAGCCCCTGCGTTGGGAATGCCAGATTATTCCAAAGAGTTTGCCCTATTCTGTGACACTCGCGATAATTGTGCATTGTCAGTCCTGACTCAAGAACATGGCACGACCAGAAGGCCTGTGGCCTATTTCTCTGCCACTTTGGACCCAGTAGCTGCTGGGTTACCAGGCTGTCTGAAAGCAGTAGCTGCTACCTGTGCAAGTTTGGAACAGAGTGAGTCCATTGTCATGGGACATCCTGTGACCGTGTATGTTTCACATGGAGTGGTAATTCTATTGACCAGAACTAAAACACAGTATCTCACCCCTAGTCGGCTGACTAAATACGAGAGGATTCTTGTGGGTGCAGCAAATGTAAGCATTGTTAGGTGCGGTATTTTGAACCCTGCCACTTTACTCCCCGACCCCTTGGAAATAGAAGGTGGGGATGATGATGAACATGATTGTATTGACCTGACAGAGTTCAGTACTAAACCACGCCCAGACATAAAAGAAGTGCCATTGCCTGAACATGATAAAGAACTATTTGTGGATGGTTCCTGTCTAAGACATGAACTCGGAGGCTTGAGTGCTGCTTATGCAGTAGTCTCTTTCACAAAAATTGAAGAAGCAGGTTACCTATATAACATCAAGTCTGCACAAGTAGCCGAATTAATAGCTATGATAAAAGCTTGCAAAATTGGGAAGGACTTACGCATAACAGTGTATACTGACAGTCAGTACTGTTATGGAGTTGTGCATGACTTTGGCCAATTGTGGCTGCAGAGGGAATTCATGACTTCCTCAGGTACTCCCATTCGGAATGCAAAGGTTGTTCATGACCTGTTAGAGGCCATCCAGTTGCCCAAAGAACTGGCAGTGGTAAAATGTGCTGCTCATAAAAAGAGCATGGACAAAGTATCACTGGGAAACGATTATGCTGATCGAGTGGCCCAATGGTGTGCCAAAGATCGGTATATTGTAAATCCAAAACGAGGGGGGCCAGGAACCAGCTGCCAGCTTCAGGTGTTTGAAGAAGTGCCTACATGGGATGAAGTGAGAGAGTGGCAGGAATCGGCTCCTTGGCTAGAAAGAGAGAAATGGAAGGAGGATGGGTGTAGACCGAGGCGTGTGGATGGTGTGATTTTGGGCCCAACTGGTATGCCTGTGTTACCCCGACACTTGCTTGGCGCAATGGCAAGATTAATACACGAAGGATCACACATTGGTAGGGATGCCATGATTCTGGTATTTCAACAGACTTGGTACAGTAAAAAGTTCAGGAAGGTAGCAGAGTCCCTCTGCCAGAGGTGCCTGTCATGTCAACAGATGAACCCAGGCAAGAGGACAATGGTTGAACTGAGCAAGATTGGGAGATCAGGGGGTCCCTTTATAAAAATACAGATTGATTTCATCACCATGCCCCGTTGTGAAGGAAAGCGATATGTCCTTGTCATTGTTTGTGTATTTTCAAAATGGGTAGAAGCTTACCCTACTCCCAAAAGTGACGCACTGACAGTAGCGAAGTGTTTACTAAAAGAACTGATACCTAGATTCGGCATACCATACATTATTGAATCAGATAAGGGTGGACATTTCCAGAATGAGATACTGGCTGAATTATGTAAGGCCTTCGGAATAAGGCAAAAATTGCATTGTGCATACCACCCAGAGGCTTCTGGAATAGTGGAACAAGTAAATGGAACTATCAAAAACAGACTAGCAAAGCTGACAAATGCTACTGGCATGACCTGGGTGAAGGCCCTGCCCCTGGTCCTGATGGGACTGAGAAGTGTTCCTGACCGCAAGACAGGCCTAAGTCCCCATGAAATCATTATGGGAAGAGTGATGAGACAAGCATTGGTGCCAGGAAGCAAACTGTTGAATATTACTGATGATTTGGTGCTTGAATACTGCAGAAGATTGGGTGATCAAGTGCGTTCTATCTCTCGCCAGATTGGAGACGACGGCATCCTCAATCCAACGACTCCTCTCCACAGCTTGGTTCCAGGAGATTGGGTCAAAATAAAGAAGCACACTCGATCAAGCTGTCTGGCACCAAGGTGGGGAAAGAAACGCCAAGTAATCCTGGTAACAACCACTGCAGTGAAGGTCGCAGGTGTTCCCCAGTGGATCCACGCTGGACACACCCAGAAGGTATTACCAGACAGAGGATTTGAAGAAGAAGGGCAACCAGCAGAGGACCCTGAAGGAGCCAGACCAGAAGCAACTGACAACGAGCAGCCCAGCACCAGTCAGGTTGCAGGAACAGCAGACGTTGGCCCAGGAGTAGTTGACTACGAACTGCCAAGAATCCAGCCTGCTGAAGAGGTCCAGGAAACTGAGCCAGGAGTAGCTGAAGACGAGCTGCCAAGCATATGGCCAGAAGAATGGATACCGATGATTGATCTGACCGAAGATCCTATCAGAACAAGAGAGCGACTTAGTGAAGGTAGAGAGTGGACTAGTCAGGAAAAGCAAGGCACAGGCGAAGAACCTCAGCCGCTTGAGATTCACATCAAAACTGAGGAAGGAGAAGGTCAGACAGGGACAGAGCAGGTGTTCGATACACCACCGCTAACACCTGATGCAGATAAAGGAGAGACTAGAAATGGAGTGATAGTTCGAGCAGAAGAAAATCAAGAGATCGAAGTGCTTGAACAGGATCAGAGAGGGTTAGAAGAACGGGTTCAGGAAACAGAAACAGAAACAAAGACAATCGAAAGCCAAAAACAAAATATTCCTGAACAAGGCCAGATTAGCAACCAGGCAGAAGAATTTGATGCTAGCCCTGGAACTAGCCAGATAGGGGAAGTAGAAGAAGAAAGTGGAGAAGAATTACCACAAGATAAAGAGAACAAAAGAATAAGAGAAGAAAGTGAAGTCCAAGTACCGACTAAGAGACTAAAGAAAAGAAACAACCTTGAGCCTAGGTTTGTAAAAAGATTGAGACTAAGGATAAAGACAGTGGAAGAAAAACGTGCAGAAGCAAGAAGAAGTGCTCGGATAGCAGAGCAAGAAGAAGACTCTTCCAAAAGAAGGAGTGAACGAATAAAAAGACAAAACAAAAAGTACAAGTCTCCTGAATGGACACTGGTTTTGGAAGAACTTGAAGATCTTGATATAACTGACGTGAGCGACGGAGAGCCCGTCCCTGAGTACTCAGCTGAAGAAGAAGACGAACCACCGTGAATTTGCACAAAGTAAGCTAATTGTGTAAAGCCAAAAAGAGGGGTTCGAGAAACTCCTTCTGAGCCAAAATGTCTGATTCAACAGTGAATGGTAGACCTAGTTGCAGCCGTTTTAAGACGTGTTGCAAGGTGTGTATATGTAGTGTAGTAGTACTGATAGTTATCTGGATAGGATTAACAATTTTCATTCCCTTTGCTGTAAGTAAAGATACTAACATTGTCCCTACTGAAGTTGTAAATACTGACAGTGAGGAGCTAACAACACAGAGTGTAGCACGACATGAAAGAGCCCTGAGACAAACAAAACAGAACTTAGAAGCATCAGATGAGGGAGGACTACATTATCATGGAGTTAAGAACAAGACACACTTAAATGTTTTCGCAAACTTATTAATACACTATGTAGAGACTATGGAAATTGAAGATTGCTATGTCTGCATGAAGCTACCTACTTCTGTGGCTGAAGGCGTGACATACCATCACCTGCCATTGACATATGGAATCTCCTGTAGCATTTTAGCTAGTTTATTTTACAAAAGGGGACCGTTACAGTATTATTACTCTAACAATGACGTGATCTTTTCTGAACTTCCTATACGTGGGAACTTGAATCCTGTACATACCAAAAGTGACACCATAAGATATATGGGAGACTACTTTCTGACTATAGGTAACATTGACATAGCAGACGCACACAGAGATAATTTGACTTGTTCTTTGCGTGAGCAGGAAAAAATGTTCCTGAACATGGCAGAGAAAAGAAGAATTAAAATTCAAAAGAAGGCTAATGACGAAAGTCAGAAAAAGCCAAAGTGGGCAGAGAACATGGAAGGCACCTCATCTGGTGGAGCGGGTCCTGCTCTGTTGCTGGATTTTGAAAAGAAAGGCAAGCTATGTCTTCACCGCGAGAAGACTAGCTATTATAATAATGTTTTCATTGGTTCCAGTGAATGCGAACATAATTACAAGGTAATTGGAGGTTGGGGTTTCAAAAATGGGTCAGAGCCTGTGTTTCCTGGAATTTATTATATTTGTGGGGACAAGGCTTATTTCAAATTGCCGGATCACTGGTATGGAAGCTGCTACTTTGGCATTGTCTTCCCGCAAATATACCATGTGAATGGGAAAGCTGGAAGCAATGAAGATACTAATGGCTTAGTGCGTAGTAAAAGAGAAAGTATAGGTGAAATTATGGGTAGTATTTTCAGTGCACTGATACCTGGAGTGGGAGTGGTTCTGAACACTCACAGAATTTGCAAATTGTCTACTATAGTAGATGTGCTGTCTACTGAAACAGCTCATGGATTTCTGCTGGTCAATACTGAAATGGTTGCGATCAGATCAATGGTTTTGCAGAATCGACTTGCTCTTGACACCTTATTAGCGAAAGAGGGCGGAGTTTGCCGGATGTTGAAGGCGCAACATTGTTGCACTTATATTCCGGATAAAAGTGTACAGATCAAAAGGTATGTGAAAAACATTACTAATTTGGCAAAGGAACTCAAACCACTCGAGGTTGATAGTGCCTGAAAGAGACTGGTAGATGGTCTCTCAAATGTAGGTCATTGGCTTGCTAGCATAGGAAAAAGCTTATTGTTCAAAATTCTGATGCCAATTGGTATTATAGGTCTCATTATACTTTCCATTTTCTTATGCTGTAAATACCGCAAGCGCACCAAAAAGCACGAGGTAAATGCAAGAGGAGTGAAACGAAGTGTGGATGAGATTGAATTAGAGGAAGTGAATGATCAGATATACAAAAAGGTGAAGACTTCTCACCCTGCTAAAACTGAGAGAGAAAAGTTAGAACGGTTGCTGGAAGAAATAGAACTTTATAAAGTGTGAGAGAAAGTTGGCATCTGGTTCCATTATAATTTGTGATGATAGTAAATATCATCAAAGAGGGGATTGATGAAGCAAAGCTTCGCATATTTTGCGGCTTGCCGAAGTCAAGAACCTCGTTTATGTGTAATAAGGTAACAAATGTATGTTTTACTAACGTTTATGTTAAGTTTGAACATAGATAGTGAAGCTTGCACATGTGTTTTACTAAAATAATTTACCCAAGTCACCTAAAATGGCCGCCGCATGTATTTAGTTACTGCGCATGCGTCAGCCACACTCACGTGTCCTGACGCGTCTGCAGAAGTGGAGGGAAAGTTATGCGCATGCGTAATTCATAGCTGTGCTTATCATGTGGTACTGCTCGTGCCACTGCTCTTGTGACTGTGTCAATGTAGCTAACATTTTAATGCAATAGTTTTATTTCTTGATGATGAGTCAAAAGTACAAATCCTGTGATGTATTTTCATAATGACATTATTATGTATTAATTTGTTTTTCGCTTACTTTTTATGTACCGCGGGGAATGGGGTTTGTCTGTGCCGAGAACCATTTTGGAGGTCCTTCTGCGCCTGCGCGACCTGCCAAGGCAGAGCAGACCTTGAATGATGGAACTCGGCCAGTTGGCAGTGATGAGCAAGATGCTCCTGAGAACGACCCGAAAACTCGGCTGAACCAATCACATGTGCTCACAGAGCAACAATGTTAAAGTTGCCATTGTATTTCTGCACCAGTTCTCATGAGAACCCCAATCTAGTTAGGCGGTACCCTATTATGCAAATGAAGGCTTGAGACTCTATGTCGTGATTGGTGTGCTACCCAAATCCTACCTTAGGACCAATCCAAATTGAAGGATTCTGACACTTTGCAACATTGGGGGGTGGTACACTGACCCCAAACTGTATATCTACCCTGGGTTCACCTAGTGAACCGTCCGACTTGTCTGGTTTAGCTGACCTGTCACTGACCCAACGCACTTAATAGGTGACTGAAGATACAGAGCGCTGCGAAGCACTCTGTCCGAATTTGACCATAGACTGAGGTTCTACTGAGCCTTAAAGTGCTGGCAAGCACTTAGCTGGGAGTTCGCTGACCCAATCGGGGTCTTGATCGATAGCTGCAGAGCGGGTGGAGCGCAGGCGTTGCTTCCGAACTGTGGGTTCCAGTCCTGTCCTGAAGAGGGTCCTGTCCTGAGGGTTTGCTGTCCTGTCCTGAGGGTTTGCTGTCCTGTCCTGAGGGTCCTGTCCTGATTCCTATTCCGAGGGTATCCTGTCCTATCCTGGGTGTCCATTCTGCACCTGCTGTCCTTTGAGGGGTATCCTTCCTTGAGGGTTTCCTGTCCTTAACTGACCCGTGGCCAGGGTTTGGTTTCCACACCTTTCTAGGTAAATATTGCTCTGAAAACTCTTTAAATCTTGCACCTTCTGAATTTCTGACTTTTGCTTTAATAAAGTTCATCATTGCATATGTTATATTTTCCATGCCTTTCCGCAACTATTGAAAGTCAATTACATATTTTCCATAAGGTTTTGTTCCTATGTCTTCTCACTGGTTAGAAATTATATTTTGCATTGCAGTCTGTAATTTTATGATATGGTCTAGAACTTCATTGCCTAGATTGTTCAAAGGCCCATTCACCTTAAGTGAAGCGTGTTACTCTTTATAGGCCCTCCCATCGTTATTCATGCATAAACTGTCCATGCTTAAACATTTCTGAGATTTTATAGTATTTTCCATCTGCATTTCATATTACATTTGAATGATTACCCTGTCATTATTTCTTTATGCCTGTATAATTTACGTTATCTTGGTTATTGATTGCCTTATTTTACTGTACCTCCTGCAAGAAAATATTGAATTTAGATAAACATTTTAAAACTTCCAGTTGTCCGTGGTCATTTAAACAGTATTTGAATGTTATTGTTTGGGTTTGCATTTTGCTGCCTTTCCTTTACAGCTAGCTCCCTGATTCATTGTGGTCATTAGGTACCCGCATCGGTGGATGGTAAGTCGGGTGCACTGAAAATTATTAGCAGGGAACACACACACATCAACTTGGTAGAGCTCGTGAAGTCACCCGATCGATGTATATGGTGATTTGAAAGTATATGGGCCCTGAAGCCGGAAACGGCGAAAACTATTGGTCGGGTGGCCTCGCGCGCTCTATCACCTACACGGGCTAATGACTGGATAATCCAGAAGACACGAACACAATCCGGGGGCACAGTGTGTGTAGAGTACTCCGTTGGCAAACTAAAACCCTGGTGCTGCGTTGAGAGTGATACAGTTTTATTGGCCTGGAGACTGCATAAAAAACCTGCAATGGGCAAACCAGACACAAGACAGCCGCGGCTCACTTTCAACAAATCCAAACAGAAAACGGCGGGCCAGGAGCAGCAAGAGGATGCGACACCCAAAGAAACTCATGGTGGCTCTCAAGAAATGGACATAAAATCTATGTTTCAGGAATTGAAAACGAGCTTACAGGGCATAGACCAAAAGATGGATGACCTGGCTGCGCGTATGGACAGTATCACGAGAAGAATGGACAAGCAGGAGGGCAGAGTCGGGGTGCTGGAAACGCTGGTGACAGAGACGCAGGAGAGCCAAACTGGGCTGGATAAGAAAGTCCGTGGTATGGACAGAGTGCTGACGCTGATCCAACAAAAGAACGAAGATTTGGAGGCGCGCTTGAGGCGCAATAACGTCCGCGTCACGGGCGTGGCGGAGTCGACAGATATAACGAGCATGGAACTGTTTATCGAGGAAATGATGAAGGAACTGTTTGGATCGGGTCTATCCCAGATGTTCCTGGTGGAAAGGGCTCACAGAACCTTGGGACCCAAGCCCAAGCCCGGCGCCCCACCTAGGCCCATCATAGCGCGAGTACTGAATTACAGGGATCGTGACTCGATACTGCGCATGGCGAGAGACAAGAAAGAGCTGCAATACAAAGGCAATAATATCGCGATCTACCCGGACTTCACCATGCTAGTTCAAGCTGCCCGGAGGGAATTTTTTCCAGCGAAGAAGATCTTCCAGCAAATAGGAACAAAATACTCGCTGATATATCCGGCGAAGCTTCGAGTGCAAGGCCCAGGCAGACCCTCCTTCTTTGTTGACGCTAAAGCGGCTCTGCAATATGCGAAGCAACTTTCGAAAGACCAGAAGAATCAGGCGCAACCTGCTGAACTGGACTTACAAGAAAGGCTGAGTGATGTCGAGTGAAGGCCGAGGTAAGGCTTGGACAATGCAATGTGATCAACCTACAGGGGCCATACCAGAGACAGAAAGTCAGACTGTTATGCTGGGGGCTAACCAGAAACTCCGTAGAGACTATGTAGAGGTGTGGGTGTAGTGGGGGGGGGGTCCTAGAGTGCTCGCCATCAGGCCAGCGCTCGATCACCCTGGCAAAAGTACAGGGTCATTAGTAGTCCGACCTACGCACCCCAGGGGATGATTCCCGGACACTGTTTATCGTGGGTGTTTGGATTTACAGATCTGTTATGTGGGGAGGTGGGCAGGGGGGGAATTGCACAACCTGATTGGGGGGACAGCGCGGGAGGGGCCTGGGTGGACGTGGATTTGGGATGTTCGAATGTTCTATGTTTGTTTCGAAGCGATATGTACACTGAAGCGAGTGAATACGTCGTGCTTGACACTAGGGATATTACTGTACACAGTCAGCTAAACCATCATGCCATGCACCACAACAAGTCGGATGTACTGACATCAGTAAACCAGCCGAATTGGGCCACACCACACACATGGAACTGGACATATAAAAGGGCATATATAGATAACACACTGAGGGACGCTTCTCACCCACAACCGACACTGTGAAGCGCATACAATGTCTCACCTGGAATGTGAGAGGGTTGAATGATAAACGTAAGGTCAGACTGGTGCAAGCACTCCTTCTGCGGAAGGAAATAGATATATGTTTCCTACAAGAAACTTACCTCACTGCTGATGCCACACACCTACTTAGGCATAATAGGTGGGGCGAGATAACCCATGCCACATACTCCAATTGCTCATGCGGGGTGGCGATATTGATAAAACGAGGCGTAGAGTGGAAAACGTATGAGACGGTTAGGGACAATGGCGGAAGGTACATACTGATGGTGGGGTCGTTGTGTGGTGTGAAAATGGTGTTGGTCAATGTCTATGGCCCAAACGACGACAATCCTGATTTTTTTAGCGATCTATGGCATAAAATTCAAACGCTTGGCCCGGCAGCAATCATGTGGGGAGGGGATTATAATGTTGTACTATCAGGCACACTGGACAGACAGGGAGCAGATAGAGAGCATCACCCGAGGGCCGCTGAAGTGCTGGGCAACATCATTATAGATGCACAACTAGTTGACTCATGGCGGGTGTTGCATCCGGGGCACAGGGAGGGTACATGCGTTACGTCACACAGGGCAGCCTGGTCGAGGTTGGATTACTGGCTACTGTCTAGGGATATCCATGTCCTAGCAACTGAGGTCCAACACTGGCCACGGTCGCTGTCTGACCACGCCCCAGTCTGTCTTTCATTGATTACACCACCGCAGTATGTCCAACCCTTTAGTTGGAGGTTCCCCTCCCGAGCATTGCGGGACCAGGTTTTCAAACAGGAACTTAGAGAAAAACTGGAGGAATACTTTGAGCTCAATGAGGGTACAGTGGACTCCCCGGGCACCCTTTGGGAGGCCTGCAAGGCTGTGACGAGGGGCTACTGCATGTCGCTGAAAACGGGGGTACTAAGGTCAATAAGAGACACCTTAAGCAAACTAGAGGCTGAATTAGCGGAGATTGAATTGGCATAGCAGGAAACACCGACTGACAGGGTGTGCGCAGACTTTAGAATGAAGCTTAATCAATATCAGGAGGAGGCGGACAGGGAAGTGGCATATCTGGCAAAGGACTGCCAAGCTAGGCAATATGGTGAAGGCGATCGAGCTGGGCGCACACTGGCAAACATGCTGAGACTGCCGAGAGGAACGGACTATGTACTGGAACTGAGGAACGCAGAGGGCGACATAGTTAGAGAGCCACAGGCCATACTCGAGTCCATGACTAATTACTACCAGGCACTGTACACCTCCAGGGTGACGCCGTCAGATCAGGTCCTTACAGACTACCTAGACACTATAGCCTTAGCATGGTTCAATGATGGGGCCAGGCAATATATGGACGTACCTTTCACGCAAGAGGATATCAGAGCGATAATCTCTGCCCTGCCGCCTGGTAAAGCGCCAGGCCCTGATGGCCTGACGGCAGACTTCTATAAGGAATACGCAGATGTGCTGGTCCCCAGGCTCCACCGGGTCTTTGAGGAGGCGTTGGAAGTGGGTGTGCTCCCTCAATCGATGCGCGAGGCACTGATTATCACGCTGCTCAAGCCAGATAAGAATCCCATTGACCCGGACTCCTATCGCCCACTTTCGTTAATAAATTTAGATGCCAAAATCTATGCAAAGCTGCTGGCAGATCGACTTAAGTACATGCTGCCGCAAATTGCGCTCTCTGATCAGTCCGGTTTCGTGCTGGAGAGATCCACTTCACATAACCTGAGAGTGTTGTTCGGAATCCTGCATTACCTGGACCCGAAGGTGCAGGCTGCGGCCGCCCTATTAGATGCGACAAAGACATTTGATTCTCTTGAATGGAAATTTTTGCTTACACTCTTTACTCGTATGGGCTTCAGCCCGTTATTCGCTAAGAGAATTGGCATACTATATAATGGCAGGACAGCCAGAGTAAGGGTGAATGGGCAGATATCCGCTCCTATTGCTATCACCAGGGGAACTAGACAGGGTTGCCCACTGTCGCCGTTACTGTTTGCTATTGCGACTGAACCACTGGCAGCACGCATAAGGCAACACCATACTCAGCGCAGCGTTGGTTTCACGTCTCGAGGCCTACTTATATCAATGTATGCAGACGATATCACCATACACATGATGAATCCGGCGGAGAACTTTGACCCGCTGATGAGGGAGGTAGTGAGATACAGTGGGCTCACTGGCATAAATATAAACTGGTCGAAGTCAACGATGCTGCCCTTGACGGATGGTACGCGAGAATGCCACACCGAATTCCCGATAGAATGGGTTACCGATGAAGTTAAATACCTGGGAATCAAAATAAGTCGCAACATCCAAGACATATGGTTATCAAATTACGGGGTGGCCATGGACTGGCTAGAAGGCAAAGTGGAGAGATGGAAAAAATTACCACTATCTCTGACGGGCCGCATAGCAATCACGAAGATGGTGGTGGTCCCTAAATTTCTCTACTTGTTCATAAATATTCCCTTGCCCTTGACAATGGAGTTTTTTCGTCGCCTTCGGTCGGCGGTCATCACACTGGTCTGGGCGGGCAGACAACCCAGAGTTGCCTGGAACCTTCTCACGCTCCCCTTCCACCAGGGAGGTCTAGCAGCCCCAGATTTCGAGCTTTACGCATATAGTGCGCAGGTCCAATATTTGCATTACTGGCAACACCCAAAACCCTACCAACCGCACGTGGCCATAGAGACTGATATGGCGTTACCCTGCCTTCTGAAGTCGGCGGCGTACCAGCAATACAAACGACCACATGGAGACATAGACACTGTGGAGGTGGTGCGATGGGCATGGTCGAAGATTGCACATAGAGCAGGTTTAGCCGAATTGTATGCCCCGAGCATGCCACTAGAAGGTAACCCGCTACTGGGCCCATTGACAGACGCGGCAGTGGTGAAGAGGGCGCACAACTGCGGCCTTAAGGTGGCGAGTGACTTATATCCAGACGACATGTTCCTTACACTACAAGACATGGTACCGTCGGCTGAACCGACTGCCTCTGAGCTGCTGTTATACTATCAGTTGAGGGCAGCCTGTAAAAGCAGATACCCCTCGTTCCCTGAGGCCCCACCCTCGTTAGCGGCTTTGGAGGATGTTCTCTCGAATGCCTCCTCACACAAATTGATAGCACGCATCTATGGGGCTACGCAGAATGCAACACCTGTCCAACATGTAGACTCCCGAGCACAATGGGGGATAGAAGCAGGCATCAGCATTACGGAAAAACAATGGACATTCTGCTGTACACAACTTGAGCACCTGTCGCCCAACTATAGACTGCGACTTATACACTTCAACTACCTACACAGAACCTACCGCACACCCAAACAGCTCTTTAAAATGGGGTTGCAGGCAGACGCAACATGCTGGAGATGTGGTGAGCGAGAGGCTACGTTCTTCCATCTTACCTGGGGTTGTGAACCAATACATAGCTTTTGGGAGAAAGTATTCCGCATTATAGGGAAGATAGTAGATACACATCTTGACCCAGACCCACTGTTGGCACTACTGGGATTAGTGATGCCGGTGCCATGTGCCTCCAGGCGACTGGTGGCCCTTCTTCTGTTGCTAGTTGTCTGCAAGTGCTTTAAAAAACTAATATTTGTTGCTTATGATTTCATAATCATCAGGGCAATTTTATCTATCCTCCTTCATTTCATCCTTTCCATTTGTTTTCTCCTGATTAGATTTCTAGTCTCTATTTGGCATGTGTATCCTTGTCCCATCAGATTGATGCCCTGATGAGGTCCCTATAAGGGTTGAAACACATTGGCTGGGTCTGTTTAAGATGGTATTGAGAATTGGAAGCCTCACTAAGAAAAAGATACCAACATCTGGAAATTCATTGAAAAACGAGATATGGAAATTAACTGAAAGAAAAAGCTTGATTACAGATACAAGTGATTTGAATTGGAAAGTTCAATGTGAACAAGGGAATTGTGGTGCCCTCCTATCAATGAGATAATATTTATCTAAGGATTGAGTTTTGTGGGCAGCCAAAACTCCAGGAGTTTGCATACATGTACTAAAGGATTGGGATACGTGACCTGTGCCATCCAAGAAAACTACTGCTGTCACTTTTTTGGAAATCAAGTTCAATTTAGGTTTAACTCCCTCTCCTGTGATAAGATACACAAAATTCTCAACCTCTTGCACCAATAATTTGCATTTTTATTTTTGGCGGGTCAAGTCAGCCCTGATGATGTGAGTTAACTCCTGTCGCATGGTATCATTGTGCACATCAATGCTTTCTCCAAAGATCAAAAGGTCGTCCTAAAAGAATTCAACTTTCTTGACCCAGCTAACTCCTTAGATATTAATTTCTGGAAAATGCTTACCACAGACGACAACCCAAAACGTACCCTGCTAAACTGGAATACTGCCTCACTCACGACAAAAGAGGTCAAATGCTTGGAATTCAGGGTGCATTTTCACCTGATGATAAGTACTTGTCAAGCTTGGAAAAGCACTTTCCCACAGACAACAATAGAATCAACTCATTTATATTAGTCAAAGGGAAACAGCCCATGACAACGTTCTGATTGAGACTGTGCAAGTTGACAAAAACTTCAATGACCCATCTGATTTCTTTGTTCTGATGATAGGTGACAACCATTGCATGGCTTGACAGTCTCTATGACTTTATCCTGGATCATCTGCTCAACACTTGCTTTCACTTCAGACCTTATCCCCAGAGGAACTTTCCTTGCCACATGTCTCACCAGCACAGCATACTTCCTCAATACTATTTCATGTTGATAATTCTTGGCTTCACCCAACTTATTCTCAAAAACAGATTGAAATTAGTCTAATACTGCACTCAGTTTTATGTTCTCTACCACAAGCACTTGTTTGGCAACTCTTGGGTTTACCCCAATTTTCATGTAATTCAAGTCATATTGATGTGAACAACCCAAAATAGGCAGACCATCAGTAGCCACATAAACCGATCCAGAGGTTTCCCAACCCTCAAATTCAATGTTTTCAGGATCATAGCTCAGTACTCCAATATCCACCCCTTGATATTCCTTTCAATATCACATTGTTTGATTTAAGTATGCCTTCAGGCCAAGGAGCATTTACCAATTGTTTGGGTATTATGGCATGCAGTGATCCTGAATCCCAAAAACTCAAAGGAGTCACCCTAGTACAAAGAAAAGGGACAGGGTGTCTTTATCCTCAAAACAACAAAAGGTTCCCTTTTCACCTAAAATCAAAAAAAATTCAGACCGCCAGAAATGGAGACCTAGCAAATCATCCAAGACCAAAAAGGCATAAAAATACAATCAAGTTGAAACTTATCATTAACATCAAATAAAGATAAACTTAAAATAAATAATGTAAATTTTAGAACAACTTTCTCATACCAAACTTGAAAAGCCATTAAACGCAGTGAAAGACATGTATGGGTAAATATACTCTTTGTGAATTTTTTTTATTTTTTATTCCATTATCAGCATCATTACAAAAGCTACATTAATAACAATTGCAAATGTAAATAATCCAGTAATTTAAAATACTTGTGCAGGCAATATGTATTTTATACTTAAATCACATATTCATAATCATCTAGTACGTAGCATATCCTGCCATCTTTACTAACACATTTATGATTTCACAAACGTCTCATTTTTGTAAAATTATATAAAAGAAGAAGAGAAAACAATTTAGTATATTTAAACGTATTCCTTTGAGCCATCTATACCCAAACGAATATATCTGACGACGTGGCGTTTCGGTGAAAAAATCAAATTATGATCACCTTCTTCAGGACAATATTAATTCGTTCAAATATAATCACTTTTTACAAGATGAATTGTCTATTTTTAGATTACTGGATTATTTACATTTGTGACTGGTATTAATGTAGCTTTTTATTGATGCCGATAATGGAATAAATAATAAAAAAGATTTACAAAAACTATATTTACCCTTACATTTGTTTTACTGTATTTAATGACTTTTCAAGTTTTGGTATGAGAAACTTCTAAAATGTGCATTATTTGTCTTATGTTTATCTTTAATTGATTTTAATGATAAGTTTCAAATTTGATTGTATTTTTATGCCTTGGATGATTTTCTAGGTCTCCATTTCTACTGGTCTGAAAAAAAACGATTTTAGGTGAAGAGTGATCCTGAATCCACCATCAACTAAATTATTTTCCCATTCTCAGTAAAGGTTACCTTGGGAGGCGTTTTCCTTTTCACCTCATCGCCCCCTCATTTGTAGACACATTTTCCACCATGAGTATTCTGTGTTCCGCCAATACCTTGGTTTCATCCACTGATGAAACCCATTTGTCTGAAACTTTGCAATCTCCCATCAAATGACCTTTCTTGCCACATATTCAACATTAATTGCCTACAGCAAAACAAATCTCCCAAGTCGAAATTACGGTCATACTTGTGACAAGATCAGAACAATGGCTTTCCTGCAGAACTTGACACTCACATACCTTTCTGACTACCTCCTTTGTTAGGATTACTGTTTGTTGACTAAAGTATTTTTACAGCATTAAACCAATTCCAATTCATCATATAATTTTGCCACTTCCGATGCACTTTTACTTTCTGTTTTATGTGTCTACTTCATGCATCTTTCCAACTCTTCTACCACCTTGGCGATATTTATTGCATCTTTAATAGTGGGATTACTAGCCACCCCCAACCTCTTCTGTATTTCCTTTCTACTGCATTGTACTTTTAATTGATCCCTAACAAATCCTCTGTCATTTGCCCAAACTAGCATTTTGCCGCCAATTCACACAGTCTAGCCACAAAATCCTTCACTGACTCAAAAGATTTTCTAGTTGAGTGCAGAATTTGTGGCATTGCATTACAGGGTTCACTGTTTTCACTAATATAGTTTGCAATTGCATTTTAGCTTCCTTATACATATCCTCAATCTCCTTTCTAAAGTCAATATATTCTAGTGTTTGGTATTTAAACCCATGATGACCCTCTTTACTCAAACAGCCAATATGGATTGTTTTTTTCTGAGTGGAGAAAGATCCATGCCCTCAAGCACCAATAAATAGTTCTCAAATGTCTAAGTCCAGTCTTTACATTCTAATTGAGGGATCTCCAGGTTGCATTAGAAAGGTGGGAGGTGGGAGGACTGACTTATGTACTTGGTTAAACACTGTGAAGATATTGTGAAGGAGACAGCATTGCTAAATATCTATTAGGTGGCACTGCAGTTCTGAGATAAAGACCAGAAGACCATTGAAATGTGGCGAGGTGGAGCCTGCAGTTGCCATTGTGGTGCCAACAAACTGCCAGATGCACTAGTAATGATGCACTGGAGGTGAGCGGTGGCAGAACTGAAAGGTGAGTAGAATGAGCACGCGGCACACGCTGCCTGAAAAGCTGCTGCCTGAACACACACTGCTGTGTTGTGGGATCAGTATTGTAGTGACAGCTCAACAAGAGTGGGGCATGAGGCAGCAGTCTCAATGCCAGATGTACTGGGAAATTCAGTCTTCCCCCAAAACTAAAAGCAATCCACTCTATGTCACCATGAAATAATTGGGAATCCCGCTCTATAACACAATGGCTCACTGGAAGGCGCAGAGTAAGGAAAAGGCATCTTCCAGGGAGTAAGCTATTGTTAGTCTCTTGGCCTACCATTGAGGCAGGAGCTGGGAAGCGTTGTTACCAGTATTTCGCTGGACAGTTTAACTGGTTGAGCCTGGCTATCTCCATCGCCGAAAAAAAAGTTAATGAACAGGCTGTAGGTGCCTGTAGAGTTTATTCTGTAGTGAAATCCTTTGACATCCCAAAGCCAGGCATGTATTCCCTATTCCAAGATATACCACCCCGGAAGCCCATGAAGTCACAAGCATTACATAGGCTATATATTCTGGAAACATCACAGGCTGGAATCAGCTAACAACAAGGCTGAACACAGATTAAGTAACCACTATAATAGCTTACTTTACACCAAGACAAGTGATCAGCCCGAAACCACAATTAGGGTAGCAGCAATTAATATACCAGAAAATAAGTGTCAAGAATGTCCTCTGGTTAATTGGTCAGAACGTACTTTTCACTAAATGTGCCACGGTAAGATCTTAAAGACTACCAGCAAGAGATTAAATCTACTCAATGTGATCACACTGAGATTGGCCCTATCTTTTCACTATCTGTCACTCCCACTAAATCATGGACTCCTCAATGTGTCAAGTTAAAACAGTAGCAGCTAGCAACCCAATCATGTACCTAGTATTTACTTTACTACTATATGAGTATCTAGAGCTTACTCTGGTTAAGCATCCAGGAACAGTACACTTCTGCTTCTAGAAACCAGTTACCTTTTTAATCATTTGTTTCCCACGTCTTTCCCTTTGACCCTGTACAGTACTCTGCTGCCCTTTTGCCACTTTCTCGCTATTCAAATATCACATACAAATATTACATACAAACTAAAGTGAGTGGCTACTATTAATCCCTCAAAGAGCAGCAAAGGCTGTGCATGACATATTATTGGCTAACACTGCCTACCAGTTAAATGCCAAAAATCAATGTCTGTGGTTTTTAGGTCTCGCCTAGCGAATGCAGCACATGCACTGCTTCGCCTTGGCGAGCCTATTGTCGTCCGTTTGGTGCGCGAAGGGAGACAAACCATGTGCGCACCCGGACAGGCAATGTGCGTGCGCATGTCGTCTCCTCACATGCTCCCACCGCACGCTTGATTTACCTTTCAGTACATGTGCGCGCCCACATTGCGGCTCCTCGCGTGCTTTGCGGTAGCGCGCGCTCCTCGCAGCCTTGTCGCGCGTGCACCACTCGCGGGCTTGTCTGCTCACTACTTGCGGGACGCTGCTTTCTGACAGCTCCCGCTCCTTGCAGGGATGTCGTGGGCTTGTTGAATTATGATGTGAGGTTCTTTGAGGCCTCCCTACCTCCCCCACCCCTTAAATGAATGTAATTGACTTTCACAGCCCAACAGACTTAACGTGCAGCATTATCTGGCCCATGGCTTTGATTTACTCTATTGAGTCACTGTACGTTGCATATGGGATTGTCTTACATCTTCATATATTTCGAAACTGCTCTTTTTTGTTACAAAAAAAGCCCAATAAACATTAGAAAAGCTAGATTTTATAGGTTGGATGTTTTCTTTCATCAGGTGTTGGCCTCCACAAGGGTTACAAATGGCAGAGAGCAATAAGACCCAGCCCTCTCTAGAATTGGCGCCAACGTGGAGCACTTCCAAGCATGAGCAAAGTACATCGCCCTGTAAATATCACCCGCAGGCAGTGTATTCAGGGAGAGAGATCCGATCCGCCAGGAAGAGGACTGCTTGAGGAAGCGAGCGCCTCTGAAGCATTATTGAGATTAAAAGCGCGCGCTACTTCTGTCGTCGCTGCAGGTTCGGATCAACATTCAATTCGTGTTACACTAGTAGTTTGAGCTGCGTGCCAGCGTGAGCCTCACTCGGGTGAGGTCACTGTTGAATCTCCCACTGGGCCGAGACCGGGCCTTAAGACCCTCGGACCGTCGGCTCTTCCCTTCCCTTCCCTTTTCTCTGCATGGGGCTCGAATTGGTAGCCTGCCCTGGGGATAGGGGTTTCATCAAGGGCCTGGTCGCATGCTTTATGTATTTTTAATGAACTTACACTGTACAGCAGTTCACAGCCATGTAGACTGTCTGGAGACAAAAGTTTAATGAAACGTAATTATTAACCCGATGGAGCCTAAAACCAGCGGTCGAAGTGGGCGGGATCTGAAGGGCCCGATGTGGCCATAGCTTTTTATTTAAAGAAAAACAGTTCCCTTACTTTTTGTGGAAAGAGTAAGACAGCCTTCCCAGGACGTTTAATGCCGCCAGGGTGTCTGCTGCCTGAAAGAAATGTAAATGTGCACACCTGGTCAATCTGCAGATGTAAAGGAGTAATGGCAGGCAGTCAGAGTTAATTGATGATTTTATGCAGGATTATATTTTTTTCTAGTAAAGTGTACTTAAACTGATGTATAAGTGTTGAATTCTATATCCATTGCACATTTTGACACCTCTTGAAAGCTTTGTGTTTCTTAATGACAGTGACCAACAAGCATTTGCAATGCAATAGGTATTGCATTTGCGAGAGTTTAAGCTATTGGCATTGTAAATGAAAATGCCTTTTATTTATGTTTTAAAAACCAACACATAAATAAAAGGCATTGTCATTTATAATGCCAAGTGCTCAAACTCTAACAAATGTGAGACCAATTGCATTGCAAATGCTTGTTCTAGATTAGGGGCCTGAATTTCAGTTTAGTGGAAAAAGTAGTGCATATAGGGAATGCAGAAGAGATATTACCTCTACCACCTTAATGGCATTACGGCTGCCAAATTTAAATATGACCAACAGGCCAGACGTCTTACCTATTTATCGAAGAGAACCACTGTGACAGCAGTTTCTTTCAATTTATTAAAAGTTTGAAGGACAGCTATACACCATACTTTTTTTGCTTTTCAGATACAAACTCCTAAAGCTTTCGAAAAACAAAACAGTAATGTACTATAAAGTTTTGTAACAAACCATACTGTGTGGCACTTTGACTGTGTTTGTTCTTCCCAGGATGAGAGTGTGTCCTAATGTGCAGGGGGTGAAAAGTGGAAAAGACTTGAAGCTAGTTAAATATGACTCTTTTTCTTGATTGTTTCTTTCAAAGTGGATGGATCTGACTTGCCTTTAGGACATTTGGGAATATTCTTTAGCTTTTTGAGGCACTAACAATGTGGAGAAAGAGTGTGAGAACCTCTCCTTGGAGTGATTTCATGATGGAAGAAAGGCGTCATCTTCTTAAGAGATTGCTTGGAGAGAGTCCAGGATACTGGAGAGTGATCAGGATATTGGAGGTACATTTGGGGGTGAGTTGATGGGAATGGCTGGAAGTGATGGGGCTGTTGAAGGGGTAATGCTATTGGATCTGATTCTGTCCATCTATCTTCTAAATGAAGAGGATATTGATTGTGTTGAAGTTGTTGACTGAAGCAGAGACTGGGAATTCTGGGAGGGGTTTTCCCGCTTTGAGGGCCCTGCTTCTGTTGGTTGCTTTGATTATGGTGGTCTTGTAGAAAGAGGCTTTAATTATGATGATGAGGGATCAGTAATAACAGCAGAGTGCTTTAAGCGAGGTGCTGTAATCCAGGAGTTTAATCTACTAGATTTATTTTCCTGGTTTTTTATGATGTGTTTATTTCTGCTACACTCAAGTGTACCAGGCCGCCGAGGTCTATGGATTGGCAAGATGTGTTTTAAGAGTAGAATAGTTTTCTCTATGAGTTCTCATAGTGGCTTGCAGATGTTGAGGAGATTATCAATGTCTATGGTGGTATGGAAGTTTTGTGGTAGTTCCTCTGCTAATACTGGATCTTTTCCAGATGAATGTCTTCAGTGGAACAAAAACTTAATTTTCCTCTTTTTGGTTGTCATTAATGCTGAATTTTAGTACATACCATAAATGTTATGGAAGATGACTTTAAATGGTAAGTGACATCACTGATGACATCACTGATGATATCGCAAATTACATCACTGATGACATCAGTGATGACATCATCCACAGCATCTCTGTTGCACCTCTCACGCCCCTGTAGAAGCTGCCTCGTTCCAGGATCTAGGTGCAATTTGACTCTGACCATGATGGAGCACAGGTCGGTTACAGCAATACACCAACCACATCATCATGGTTAATGATTTTACGTTCTGACTTTAGTCCTCCAAGTCCCAAACCACCACATGAGTACACTTCTAAAGCCCCCCTCATGACCTCAGGTGAGGCCCATAGAGGTTCAAATGGTGCCAGGCTGAGTCTAGCACAAATCCAGCTGCCACTAATTAGCTGGAAAGTTGCAGGAAAGGCCTTTGTGTAGCTGTTTGTATCCCTGTAGCTTGACCAGGAGATCAACCTTATGACCCTCTGAGTTTAGTTCTTCGGTGGCAACTGCAGCAGTGCAAGGTGCTGACAAATCATGCAGTAGAGCAACAAAGACAAAGTCATATGCTACAGTCTAGCATATCACTTCGTCTTTTAGAAATAAGAACACGTTTTTAAAGGCTCGAACATGACTATTAAAATTACAATTTCGAATATTGTATGTTTTTTGTTTCTAAATTAAAAAAAAAAGTATTATGTGTAGGTCTTTGATGGGCACTTGTTTCTGTATTTTTGTGTATTGTTTTTAGGCTCGTAAAAGTTGCACTGGCTGCGGGTTCCTGGCTTCCAGTAGTAATTTCAATGTGGGCACGTAGAAGTCAAAAGTTTAAGGACCACTGAGAGGTCTCCGTCAGTGCCTTCTTTTGCATCCATTGCAGACCAGCCTGGTCACTGAACCGGTGCCTCCGGGCTGTCCATGGGCCTACAGCTGTAACTATAATAAGGTGAGAGGAGAGTCAGGGGCCTAGCAGCCAAGACACTTCAGCTGCTGCAGTCTGCATCACTCTGCTGCTGCAGCGTGGTCACCAATTACACAATTGCAACTACATTAAATGTTGGACTTGTGCTGCCTGTCTGAACAAATGGTACAACGCATACGCGTTATGCCTAAATATATTTTAGTGCAATATACCAAAATTTATTCTGAGGTGAGGTGCGCTGCTAAGGAGCAGGGGTATTCTACGGCAGAACGGAGGTGAATTAGCTATGTGTGGGTAAAAGTAGTGCAAGATTAGGGGTCGACACATGTGGTCCTGATTTAGTATCCACAGTAAGTGTTCCCAGAAGGCAAAGTGAAGCCGCCTTTCGATGCCACCAGCAGGAAACAACAAACACCAATATTTTGCAGTACAAAAACAGCCTTTAACGTGGAGTGGTAGAGAGCCACTTGGGTGGTGACATTCTTGTCAGTGTTGTTATAACCCATACACCATTCCTGGGCGTTTCTCTTGATCCATCTGATGATGTCTCTACTGGAAAAGTAGGGAGTCCTGTTGGTCAGTTTTCATGTGCAGCAATAGTGCTGTGCAGACCTCAGGACATGACAGCAGAGGGTGTTGCATGGTAAAACCGATGTCCATCAGCAGGGCAGTGTGGGAAACATCCTTTACGACGCAACTTTTACCACGCTGTGCCTTTACAACGCAGGTTTTTCAACGCAAGTCATTACAACGAATTGCGCTGGGGGGCGCTCTAGGATAGGTAATAGTTTAATTTACTATCCAACACCTTCCCTACTATCCACGGGAACTGGAGTTGGAACAGTAAATTAAACTATTCACTAGCCAGCACCCCCCAACGCAAGTCGTTGTAACGACTTGCGTTGAAAAACCTGCGTTGTAAAGGCATGCGTAGTAAAAGCATGCGTTGTAACAACGTACATCCGGGCTGTGTGTGATTCCAAGTAATGAAAGGGAAGAGGCTATTCACCTTTCGGTTCAGGGTGCCCTGGGTGCACTATGCCTAAGTGTGAGTAGTAAAACAGAAAGGGGGCTCACGAGGTGTGTGCATGGGCAAGCTGTATGAGGGTCCTAGTTATTCAGCAGGGGTACAGCAGGTCAGGGTAGAGGTGCCTTACCAGAACTGTGCTAGGTGCACCTGCACAGCTGTGTGATGGTAACCGGAAGGGAGGTAGATTGGCCCACCTGTGGGTCCCAATACTGGAACAGCAAGGTTTTTGTGGGTCAAGATCGGGGGTTTATTGGCATTTCTGTGGGCTGGTATAGAACTAGAATCATCGTTTATTATAAATGAGATGCAGGTGGGAGGTTGTGTGAATATTACAGCGCTCAAACAATACTGTGAAGGCCACAGCAAAGCTGACCCACAGAATGGTGATCCTTTGAATGCAGGCGGTCGGGACAGGGCAGAAACCATTTGTCTGTAGCAACATGCACACAGATGATACGGAAAATGAGTGCAAAAAAGAATACGTGGAAGTAAAACTCACTATGAGGTGGTGGATTCACTCAAAAGGTCAGATTAAAAAATACCTTCAGTAGCTTGAGGAAAAAAACTCAAACAATACCAGTCACAACCATAATTTCCAACTTGGTGCATTATTGGGCTGGAGTGGCATATTGTTCTAGGTCTGTGTTGGGTACTTAACTAGCCACGAATGAATCAGTTACTGTAGTAATCCTTGTTTATTCTTGAACCCCAGTATGCCTGTGGCTGTCGTTACGTTTCATGACATTATATGCTCTGGCCCCCACTCTTGGCTACGTTTTCACCCGCATCTTGATGCCCCGCACTGTGCCATCCATCACCGCCAGCCTCCAGGATCAGTCCTGAACTAGTCCACTCTACATCCGGACTGGTTCAAATGTCACAGGGATGTCACGGAGAGCGGATCGTAAACAGTACATTAAACTGAACTCATTTACAGAGAATAAGATTTAAAATGAAAGGTTGTCTTTCCCCACATCTGGATGCACCCTAAACGTAATGGAGGTGGGTTTGGATGGCCCCCTCACCGCACGTTGCAGGCGGGCTCCACAGGGTTCACAACAGTGCTTACCATGTCTTCGTCTGGGACTGCCTGTGTACTGATCACAAGTATCCCACCAGAAAGTGGTGCCCGCTTCTCTGCTTGAGTGCCAGCTGCAGACTGAGCCCAGTGACACCCAGCTTCCTTCTGCCTGCCTCTTGTTAATGCCCTTGATTCTGACAGATCTGCCCCGGGGCCTACAGAGTCTGGACTGAAGGCAGCCAGGGGTGAGCAGAGCCCCGGCTGCTGTTATGTGTGCATTGCTGCTGTCTGCTCTCCATCTGTTTCAGGAGATATTGTGGCACATGAAATGCCATGAATAAGGTCATTATAAAGAATGCGAGGGCTATGTTCATGGCCCAGTCATCATACTCTTTCTTGGAGATGGGACAGTGATCAGCCACCACATAAGTATTTGCTCTCCATTGTCAAAATGGAAAGGATTTATCATTCCCAAAGTAGGACTGGCCTTTTTGTTTAGAAAATCGAATTATTTCAGTTTGCATCGGTGCCAAAAAAAAGTTGTGCTACAGTTAAACACCCTCGCCTATTAGTGGTTAATTAGGTGAATCGCATTAGTGGCGCCATGAATAAAGGCCTCATTTCAGGATTTGGCGTAGAAGGTTTTCATTTCCCTAACAATAGAAACAATGTTGTGGTACTCATTAGGGTCGATGCTTTGTAGGTGCAGCCCTTGCCAAATACATTTTGATTATGAGACTGGCCTTTATGGGATATACTCAACACCACAGGGGTCACCATTTCAGTCCCACTTGTTTCTGTGATGTTCATGCATTTCTTAGATGTCTGTTTCTGAGAGGCCACTACACCTGCTGAAAGTGGTAGTAAAGGAAGTTTTCATACGTAAAATCGCCTAATAAATGTGTCCACCCATTGCAGGAATATGTGAGCACACTGGAAAGCACAGATTCAGATCCAGAAAGGGCACCATTCGCCTTTTATCCTTTAGAGATTGATAATATGACTGTGCCTGAGTTAGGTAAGAGGAACACTTGATAGCACAATACCTAGATGCCTGAAATGGGTGCTTACTGGGTTGTTGGTTTACGCATGTGACTCATAAGGTTGCACCCAGATTTGAAGGCTAAAATTGTGCACAGGGAAAGTAATTGGATATTTAAGGCCATACCTGATCATTTTGAACCAGGATTGGGCATTAAAAGCTATGCATGCACCTAATAAGACTATATCCATATTTGCATTCGCTATGCGTTGTCAGTTAGGACTAGCAGTTGTGCTAAGTAATTTAGCCCTGCACCCAAATATTTGAAACTGTCATTGACTGTTTCACATATGCGCCTCGACTTCGATACAGTATTTGAGAATTAAGACTATGCCTCAACAATTATGGCTAAGTCTGAGATTTTGAAGGGACAGAAATCTCCAAATTTGAAGGTTTATTTAGTATATAGTGTTTTACTTCAACATGTGACCATCTGCCCTATTTAGAGAAGACAGTCTGATGAAACCTGATGTTCTGTTTGATGACAGCTAGGGAAAGCAATGTGATGCCGAACAGAAAAACAGAAAAATAACCCTCACATCCTGGGGTAAAAATCCCAGGGTGTTAGGGCATTGGTATTTTGCTTTACCAAAAACACAAACTCTCACTTTAGGAGTTTATTTTGGAAAAACAGAAAAGAAACTTGCTGAGTGGACATATGAAATATGGCAGCCACTCAAAAAACTTTTAGGACCATCAGTAGAGCTGCCATACCTGACTCATTTGACTACACAGAGATCTCTGCCATTTTGGTGGAGGTATCCAACTATGGTGGGCAATACCCTGCCAACCTAGCAGGTGCTAATGAGGTTCTGCCTCCATGTACCCGGGATCAGGAACACCATCCCCACATCCATAAGGATCCCCCAACGCTGCTCCAATTTAGGAAAGGGTTAAAGACATAACGCTTTAAAAAAAAGTACTTCATACTGCATCTGGGGGCTTGATGGACTAATGCATCAACAGCAGGGGCCTGTGTTCGACTCGTGGTCACAGGTTAAATTCCCGTCAGGTCCGGTCAGCCTTTCATCCTTTCTGAGATCGATAAAATGAGTACCATTGAGTTGGGTAACAATAAACATCTGTTATTCAGCGGCAAGATATCCCTCTGAGTGGTGAACGTGCGCTTTACAAATACACGTTATGTTATTAGACAGCCGCAACTTTGCTTCATCCCTTATTACTCGCCGACTTTATGCTTGTATTTGACCCTTACTTCACTAGGTTCACACTATAGAAATAGCAAATACATACTTGCATGCCGTTAAACCAAAAATTGAATAGGAAAATAGGAAATTGAAGCAAACGTCTGACATAAATATATGCGTATATCTCATTAGCATTGAAACGTCCATATAGATGGAGGATTTATACGGAAAAAACGGTTCAGTTCATCAATGATTATACAGATAGCAGAAAAAACACGTGTGAATCACACAATGCAAATCGTTGTCTGACCTTGCATTTCAACTAAAAAAAAAATGCAAGTAGCTTTATCCTGTTTCTCCCCTACTTTCCTTCGCGTGCACATATGCACACTTCTGCTAACTCAGGAATAACATTGCAGCAAAATATTTCTAGATGAATTGAAATTCAAGAAAAAGAATTCAAATAATAAAATTTGTTCATATAAAAAAAGAAACGTATAACAGAAAAAGTATGTATTTCAGCTTTTTTTCTTATAAATTATGCCGAAGTGGTAAAGCAACGTGAAAACGCAATAAACATATGATATGTAAATGTTATTGCCAATACTGCATTGAGGTTTGCTGTTAGGAAACAGCAAAGTAAATTCTCCTTGTAAGTAGAAAAAAGAACAGGGATCGTGAAATATCTTTCAAAGTTAAGCTTCAAAATCACTGAAATACATTCTCTCAAGCTTCCGCAGAAAGCCATGGCCTGCAATTTCCATCAAAGTGATCCGCATGTAACCCTCCAACGTTGCTGCGAGCAAATCAAAGTAAGATCTGGCTGTGCGATGATTCAAAGAAGGATATTACAGTGTGAAACAAAGAGATGGCAGGATATAAGGATTGGTTTGATATTTCCAATATTACTTTTAAGTCAAACATGGCCATGCCCTCTGGGCACTTAAAATAGATATCAAGTCTCAAAGAACAAAAAGTGAAAAACAGACTATGCCTATGTCAACACTAATTTGCACAGTTGGCAGACTTCTAAGATAAACTACCATTAAATGAACAGTGCTAAGAATAAGAATGTTGTTACTGAGGTATATCGTACCTCGATGCCTTTAAAGTGGTGTGTTGTACTGTAAGACCTTTATACATTAAAGAAGTCGTAGGTCCATCCATATCACTTGACCCACATTGTAGCGTCAAACCCAGCCCGGGCACTTGCCAATGACTACGCCACACACAGAGAGTAGTTATACACATTTTTATTCTTCAGCTTATAAGCAAGAACTAACAGCCAGATGCATCAACCAAAATAGCGATCGGAATAGGTGCAAATTAGCCATTGCGATCGCAAAAAAATGAAAAGCCATGCATGAACCGAAAACATCCAAAAATGCGAATTCGCAAAATCAAAATTGCAAATTCGCAAAATAAATCGCAGAATCAAGATAGAACCCCCTTAGCGGTTCGTAATTAGCGAGAATCCCAGGATACTGTGAAAAAATTTGCGATGTTGCAAAATCAATATTGCGATTTCGCAAAAAACTCGCTAACCTGATGCATGAAAAATCGCTAATTGCGATTACATCAAAAATTGCTATTTAGCTATAGCAGTTTAAAAGGAATCACAATCAGGTGGTAAAAAAAAAAATTCTCTCACCTGCTATACATCAGAGGTCAATTTAAACAGACCCATGAGGCCATAGTGGCCTCCCACAATGGCAGGACTCTACATTTTTGCGAGGAGGATACTTGCAGCAGGCCAGGCCAGAAGGAGAATCCAGGAGAGAATCTTCCGCCTGCGCATCACTTTGTTGGGACTGACTCGTGAGCAAATTTATGACAAGTACAGGATGAATGCAGCAATGATACTATACTTAATAGATTAATTGGACCCATTATTGCAGCGCCAAACACGTAGGACCCAGGCAATCCCAACTCATGTCCAGGTGCTATGTAGCCTGCACCTGCTTGCGTCTGGTAGCTTCCAGGATATAGTGGCAGAAGCCGGAGGGGTATCACAGAGCTCCCTCTCGCGGTTCTTTAAATCCTTCCTGGCCGCCATGATGTCTTTGATCAACAACCACATCACCTTCCCCACAACCCAACAGGAATTGAGCCAAACAAAACAGGACTTCTACCAAGTTGCCCAGTTTCCACATGTGATCGGATGCATAGATTGCACCCACATAGCCATATGTCCCCCTGCCGTAAATGAGTATATCTTCCGCAACCGGAAAGCATATCACTCAATAAATGTCCAAGCAGTGTGCAATGCTAAAAACATCATCACCGACGTCGTTGCACCATACCCTGGGAGCACTCACGATTCCTACATCTTCCGCCATAGTGACTTGCACACACGTCTGCTCAGGGGTGATTTTGGCGATGGACACCTGCTAGGTAAGTTGAATACAATACTCATCACTGAATCATGTAATGGCAATGCATACCTGACACTAACATATTGTGTGTAACTCTGTAGGTGACAGTGCATACGCGGTGAGCCATTACATCTTGACTCCATACCTGAACCCAGCCAGCCCACAACAACAGAGGTACAATGCAGCCCACATCAGGACACGTAATGTAATAGAACGGACATTTGGATTGCTCAAAAGTCGCTTCCGCATCCTGCATAAAACTGGAGGAGCAATGCTGTACCAACCGGAAACTTGCTGCAGGATAATTGCGGCATGTGCAATGTTGCACAACATAGCAACAAGGAGAGGTATCCCCATTGAGGAATCCGACACAGAGGGCAACCATCCCCCAGCACACCCACGCCGGGCACATCTTGGGAGTTCAGCGGAGGGGCAAAGAAAACGGACAGACCTCCCCCAGCATTATTTTTAAGATATGTAATAATGACACACAACACTCAATTGCATTTGAAGGTGAACTATTTATTACCACGTCAGGAGGTAGGGGTGTAAAATTGAACAGAGCTGGTGGCCATTAGCACATTAACTGCACGCACTGAAGGACACAAGAGACACACAAAGGACTTGAAATGCAGTCACTAAGAATGTCTTGGACATGGTTACGTCACCATGATGAATTACACCCTTCAGATTATGGTTAGCCTCTCCTCCCTCTCACACCCAAATGTCTTTCTCCTGCATCTGCATCTGCATCTGCATTCCCGGATGCAGCGGGAGGTGTTTGTCTACGGCTACTGCTCCTCCTGACAGTGGTGAGTGGCGCAGTGATGCTGCTTAGGCTGGATGCCTCACTACCCTCTTCCCCTGTAATATTGCCCTGACCACCAGTGCTAGACTGCATCAGTTCAACAGCAGTGGTAATTTGGCAAAGTGCCTTGGACACATCCCCACAACAATGGCCCATATCTATCTGCATTTCCACTGACCGACGTGACAGTTGTGCCATGCTGGGGCAAATCTTGTTGTTGGACCTGGTATAGCCGCCCATGCAGGTCACAAACTGGTGATGCCTCCTCCTCTGTGTGGTGTGTCCCTCCTGCATCACACGTGCCACCTCCAGCAGGGTGTTGTTTGTTTCTCTGTTTGCTTCCACTAGTGCAGTAGTGAGCTCCTTCACGCTCTCAGCCATTACAGATATGTTTTTGTTCATTTTCGTCATCTGCAGGTTGATGGCTCCCATATGCCTCGCTTGCACACGCTGCACCCGCACCATCTTTGACTCCATGCCACCCCACTCATTGGGAGTTCCTGCCTCCTGTGCCCAGGTATGGGTCCTTGGCCTGCGTCTTGTTCCTGGACGGACATGTGCCTGCGGTATAGTTGTGTGGCTCACACTTGGACGGCTTGTGCTAGGAGCAGTAACTGGTTCCTGTTGTGACTCCATTGGCTGCAGTGGTGTAACTGTGGCCCTGCGTTTTGCTGGTGCCTTGGATTTGGGTGGTGGTGTCACAGGTTTTGACACAGCAGCCTCTTGGATGACCTGTGTGCTGTCTCCAATATCACTGTCATCAGTGTTTACTTCAGCTGCATCTGTGATGTGAAACAGTGCAATATTATTTTGTGTTGTTCGATTGGTTTAGCAACATTATTAAATCTATAGATTTATGCTCCCACTGTCTCTCAACAATCACTACTGCATTTTGGTAGCATTGGGGCTTACCATGCTGTATTCTGACAAGCAATTGGGTTCTACAGACTACAAGTCCCATGATGCATTAGTGTCCCTATGTAAAATGTGGGCAGGACTATTTCTACTGTGATTTTGCAGGTTAATTTAAATATGGGCACTATCAGTATGTACATTGATCTGTTGATTGTCATGCATCTTACCTTGTGTGCTACTGGCCGCCCCGGATATGTCCAGCTGCGTTACTCCCACCACTGCTTCAGGCTCAATTGTGCCCTCAACCATGTCCTCCTGGGCTGTGTTGTCTGGGGCTGTTGGGCTTCCTCCTCCCGTCCCCTTCGCCTCCTTCAGCCTTTCTGCTATCCGCTCCTTGGCACGACTACGCAGGTCGTACCAGCGTTTCTTTAAGTCATCTATGCTGCAATGTGTGACCCCCACAGCATTCACCTTGTTTTTAATCCGGGTCCATATCCTTCTTTTTTCTGCCTCTGGTACTTTAAGGGATAGCTTCCCAAATAGCTTCATATGGTTGTTTGCAAACTCCTCAATGAGGAGCTCAAGTTCACTCTCACTGAACTTGATTTTTCGGTTCCTGGCCACTGCACCCTCCTCTGTAGCTGTTTGGGACATTTTGGCTGTCTCCACCTGTGAGCAAACTACAGTTTGTGTTCTGCTCTCTCTCCCTGCACTCTGCTTCTGCCTCTCTGTTCCTCTGTGCACAGGTGGCAGCATGGGCTGAATGACTTCCTGGTTGTGATGTCATCAGCCTGCTCCCAATGCGACTCTGTAGTTTTTCCAATCTCGTATTTTGCGATTTCGCTATTTGCGATATCGCAATTTGCGATATCGCAAATAGATGGATCGCAAAATGCGAGATTGGAGTTTTTTAACGATAGCGATTCCTTAACATGGACTCACTATTGTATTTTGCGATTTATAGCGATTCTTTATTTTTTCGCTATCCTCATCATGCATAGCTAACAGCGAGTCCTTATTTGCGATTCCTTAATAATCGCAAATAAGGAATCGCTATTTCTTTGCATGATGCATCTGGCCCTAAGTGTTCTAACCTGCATTCACTTTATTACCCTCCAACAGTCACATCACAGGTCTACGGAGTTCATCAGTAACCCGAAGAGTTCCATTATTTCTTTTTTTTACACAACACTACATCTCCCCCTTTGTTATATAATAAGTTACACACTTTTACAATAAATGAATAAATAATTTCAAATACATATTCACTTATAATTCTTTAATGAGCCTTTATGATGCTTTGATCACACATCCTGATTGGGTCATTGTGAACCGGGAGCTGGCAGTCGAAGTTTCAGTGATCTGCAAAGGTGAGGTCGAAACAACAGCAGCTGCCGGATCATTAACTGTCTGTCTGGACTCAGTCTCCACTGTGACATTGATGTTTGGAGAGTGATGATCCACATGCCTGAAGTGAGACGAATCTCTATCAAGGGACTACCCAGGACGCTGTACAGTCACCATGTGTCCTTTGGTGGTTGTGACAGTAAAGGGCTCAGCCTCGAAAAGAGCATCAGATTTTCATTTTCTGGATTGTTGAACTAGTACTCAATCTCATCTCTTGAAAGTGATATCTTTCACCTGACGTTGCTTGTCAGCATAGATTTTCATTTTTCGTTTGCGACCAGAACGTTCTGTGCAAATGTCTTTCACAGACTTTGGTCTGAGGTTGGTCCATTGATGTAACTTGGTTGTCTAGTCTCTCCCAAACATTAAGGTTGCAGGGCTTTCTCTTGTAGTTGAGTGAAGGGTCGATCAGTAAGCTTGAAGAATGGAATTCAAAACAACCTTGTGGTTGAGCTTCTCTAATGCAGCACCATGCACTGCTTTCGTTAGAGTACTCATGAATCATTCCACAAGGCTATTGGTATAGAGCCAAAGAGCAGTGCTTTTCTGATGCTTTACATTGAGATGGCTGAGAAAGTCTATGAACTCTCTGCTATTATAGTACGGGCCGTTCTCAGATTTTAGATCATAGGGACACCCTATGTGGCAAAGAGACCATCTAATCCTTCAATAACCTTTTCATGAGTGATGGTTGAAAGATCTTCTATCACTGGAAAACAGTAGTATTCATCAACAATGACCATTAGATGACGGCCATTCTCAAGAGGACCAAAGAAATTAACAGAAATTCTCTCCCAATCATAGTTTGGTAATTCTGACATGTTTAAAGGGTGCTGAGTAAAGTGTGAGAGACAGTTGCATAAGTGACAGGCTTTTAACTCTTTCAACCCTTTCGTCGAGATGAGGAAACCAGACTGTCTCAAAGAGCTCTCTTTGTGGCAACTATTCCTCAGTGTCCCGCATGGGCTACTTCAATTACTTGTTGTGGTAGACTCTCCGGAATAGTAATTTGTGTGCCTCGCAAGATGAGTCCTTCATGAGTACCAGATAGTTCATCTCTGACGTGTCTGAATTTTAAGTACTCACTGTCACCGGTGAGCAGTCGAGAGTGCTGGTTCCAAGAGTTGGTGAGCAATAGTGTCTTTCAATTTCAGCATGTCACTATCTTGGCTCATAGCAGTGCCAACTTGTTCTAATGACATCAACACTGGTGTGCTCTATTTTATGTAGGATTCTGCCAATTTAGATGCGGTACCGAGGCTTTATAATGGCACTCTAGAAAAATAATCAGCAGGAGTTTTATCTTTCCCTGGGCGGCAAACAATTGTGTAGTTGTATTCTTGTGATCTCAGAACTCAGTATTCAATACGAGGAGGCAGCTTGGCTTTAGGATTGCCAAATATTGTCAAATCAAAACAAACCATAAAAGCTTTATCCGGTACATTATACATGACCATAAAAGCATTCTAATGCTGGTAATAACAAGACATGTTGCTTACACATCTTCACAATTATTTACAAAATACAGTCCATTTTTTAATTAATAATCCAAGGAATTCAATATAGTAAAAATTCATTAAAATCTATTGAAATCATTAGTCTTAAAAAACTTCTCGGAAGTGCGTATAGTGCGTTCAATTCCATATACCTTTGGATAAAGGGCATTATGACTCCAACTTTAATCATCATAGTGTTCATAAGTTAATGCCTCTAAATATGAGTAGGTCTTTCTCCACTTTATAGACATTTGTATAAAATTGCAAGCAGCATTCATGATTTAATCATTCTCCAAGCTACAAATAAAATTTAAAATTTGGTTATAATGATAAAATGAATTTGCTAAAAAAAGAGGTTTCAAAACAAGTTTACGAAGGTCCCTATGAAAATTACAGAATAATATAAAATGCAGCATGTATTGGAGATTTTCCATCACATGGGCAATTTGGTAAAATATTGTCAATAATGCTTGATGATTGATCACTAGTGTGAATGGCTTTTCATATAAGAAATGTTGAAGAAAGTGGTACTCGCACAGCAGGGTATTCCTTGAAAATGAAGACTTGTAAAGAGTTTTCGTGTGCAGGAGGGTGGAAAACACTGTCTAGCCTTGCAGTGTGTCAATGGACATAGTAGAAGAAGCTCTCCCGCCTAGGGAGAGAACAACCCAACGCACTACTTTCAAAGGACCAAAGGTCTGATTCATTACTTCAACTGTGAGGATATTCGTACTCAAGATGAAAGAATGTTCAAATGTGTGATTTATTCATATCCATATCAGGATTTCAATATAGATGGTACATGTCAATAATCTGTATTCCACACGTATGTTCGGGTGTGTTATCACATCACACAACCCAATGCATTTCGGGCATGGCCCGTCGTCAGGGGAATTACTTCGTGTGAATGTAACAGCGGGACTCCGAAGAGTTCCACGAGGTGAACGCCTCGGAGTCCCGCTGTTACATTCACACGAAGTAATTCCCCTGACGACGGGCCATGCCCGAAATGCATTGGGTTGTGTGATGTGATAACACACCCGAACATACGTGTGGAATACAGATTATTGACATGTACCATCTATATTGAAATCCTGATATGGATATGAATAAATCACACATTTGAACATTCTTTCATCTTGAGTACGAATATCCTCACAGTTGAAGTAATGAATCAGACCTTTGGTCCTTTGAAAGTAGTGCGTTGGGTTGTTCTCTCCCTAGGCGGGAGAGCTTCTTCTACTATTTTCATATAAGAACACATGAAAATATTCAAAAGCCCACACTACTGCTAAGCGTTCTTTCTTAGGTTTTGAATAAGCAGTCAGTTTGTGACAAGCTTTAGCTAGCATAAGCTACGATATGCCTTTGGGCCTTTGGCTGTCCATTGTGCTGTGCAAGATTTGTGCCGAGCCCGAAAGGGCTAGCATCAACTCCAACTTCTGTATGAAGCATAGGATCAATGTAGGGCTTTTCAGTGGCGTATTCGATGGATTGCTTGATTAGATTGAAACGTTCCTCGCACTCACGTGACCACCCAAACACCACATCCTGTTATATCAGTGGGAAAGTCTTGTATTTATCTAGAACCATGACTGGACATCCCAAAGAAAGAACATAAAATAGAAATGTCTTGAGGGAGATTAGCAGTAGATAGCGATTGCACTTTGGCTGAACCAGATGTCATACCCCAATCAGAAAAGATATGACAAAAGAATTCCAATTTTGTCCTATGGAATTCACATTTGTCACATTCAAAGTCAAACCAGCATCATTTAGCAACCAACATACTTGTATGACAGCTTTGTTATGTTCTTTCTGAGTAGTTCCGAAGACTAATATGTCACCAATATAGTTGAAGGCATTTACAACAGGCTGTATAATACATTGATAGATGTCTTTGAAAATTTCTGCAGCAGAGGATGCACCAAAAGTCAGTCGCTTATAGAGAAACAAACTAATGTGTGTAGAAAAGGTTGTAATACACCTGCAAGTCTCTTCAAGTTCCAACTGGTGATGTCCTCTGTTGAAGTCGAGTTGAGAGAAAAAGTTTGCACCATTCACCATTCATTATCATTATCATATCAGCAATGTACGCTCCTAGATGTAGTTCTCTCTTGATTGCCTTGCTGGCCTGACACATGTGAAAGTAAGTGCGTGTAGCTCATTCACTGTCTTTTTTAGGCACTACCACTATGGGAGATGCCCATGTCGTTGGACTAGTGGAGAACTCAGTGATATTGTGTTTGAGCAATGAATCAAGTTTTCTTTCAACAGCTTCTTGCAAGTTAAATGTAATTCCTCTGTATCTTTGGGCAATAGGGCGAGCATCCTTGTTTATATGTAACTGTACTTTCATAGTTTTGAGCTTTCCTAATCCATGAAACAATGAAGGAAATTGACTTAGTATTTCAAGATGAGTATTCATATTGTAGTTCGCTGATATCAATCGCATATCAGCAGAGGTGTTGAAAATGAGCAGACAAGCACTTAACACCATACCTTGAAGTACACGAATAGGCACTTGCACGGCTGTTTTCTTGTGTTTCAATGTAGTTGCAAAGGAACCGTGACTTTTTAAAGGTGTTGACGCAGCCAATGTATATACTTTTGTTTTCAAATGCATAAGTTGTGGTAATGGAGACAATTAACAATATTTCTCCACTTCATAATGTTGACCTACGCTCCTCTATCAATAATAAAAGGTATTGAACATCCATTTATCTTTAGGGCAATCTTCCAACAATGTTTACAGGGTTCTTTTTCATGTCAATCTTTCTTTCATCTGTGTTTTTCTCACATTAGACTATTCCCACATGTGCATGTCTCTCTGAAATAAACATCTACATTGCACTATTATCATTGTCACTTTGACTTGAAATCAACACTGAGGAACTCTTTGGTGATTATTTTGATGATGATCACCTTCATTTGGTGTCAATTGCCTCAGTTGGTGTGACCACTTGGCCTTGTGAGAGCGCGACAAACGACATTGGTGTAACGCTCGGTCAGCCATTTTGTCTTCACGCTGTGACGCACGTACTTTTCCCTTCACTTTGAAAACTGTCACAAAATAGTTTGCTTTGCCACAGCTGTTGCAAATCTGTCCCATGGCGAGACATCTACGGTTATGTGGAAATAACAGTCCACATCTGAAGCATATTTCCTTTTTCTGTGGAGACATCGCTTTCCATCCCTCAGCTGTATGCTTTAGCTTACTTTTCAAGTTTATGACTGACGCCCTCTGGGCACCTCCGGCCTCGATGTCAGCCACTAGTCGATTAGCACGCTCTTCAACTTAGGCAACCGTGAAGGCTTGCTCTAAGCTCAGAGTTTCCTTCAGCATTCGTCATTGAAAGGAATCTGACAGACATTCGTATATCACTCTGAGGCATGAAGCTACCTCATCATTAAATTCAATGAATTTATCGTGCTTTAAGAGGCGAGCCAGTCTCTCAACAAAATAATTGATGGTTTTAACTACTCTCTGGCATTCCTAGACTCAAGATGTATCGTTCATAATCTACATTTGGCACTGGATTAGACTTGATATTTAAGGCTGCTTTGATGTAATTGTATGTCACTTTATAATCCTGTGGTATTTATGGCCTCTTTTACACCTTCACCAGCCATGTTCTTCAGATACCTGATAATCCTTTTGTCATTTGTTAAAATCAATTGTGTCCATGAAATCCTCAAAGGTTTCTATCCAAGCCGTCCATCTATTGCCAATGTTGTATTTTTTGGCAGTATCACATGCTGATGATGGTTTTAATAAAGCAGCAGCAGTATAACCATTGATGGACAACAACTGTCTCTCTAATGCTTCTTGGTGAACTTGCTCATTCAACCTATCCCTAGAGCCTTGAGATGTCCTGGCTTAAGGTTCAACCTTGACAGTTTGTGGAGCTTTGGCCTCACCATTGCTCGCCATTTGAGCTCTTAGTTTTTTTTTCTTTTTTTAATGTCGTAATGTTGTATTGGAACAGAGGTATGCAGCATGGGTAAAGTTTAGTACAAGAAGGAATACACAATACCATTCAATACAATGAGAGGAGGGGGATTGAGGGGAGTGTACAGGGAAAATGTGCCTATCACAAGTAGAATCGGTAGGACTAGCTGTCCTAGTGCTGGGTATCCCTCTGGGTAACAATTGGCAAGGAGCCATCGGGCGGGGGCCCCCAGAAATCTGCACAAGGGGTGGTGGGGTTTGCTGCAGCAGCAACTCACGGAGAGGGGGGTCCACATACCTACATGTCCGGGAAGATGAGGGGTTGGGTAGGAGGGAAGAGTGGAGGGGAAAAGGAGGCAATAGGGCAGGTAGACAAGATGGGGAAGAAGCCGGGTATGGGGTAGCAAGTATGTGGGAAGGGTATATGAGGAGGCTGGGAGGGTGGGGAGGGAAAGAAAAGGGGGAGTTGTGCGGGTGGGCGGTAGGGTGGGAGAGTAACAGAATGTGGGTGTTGTGTTTGGGTAAGCATGGTATGAGGCCTCCTAGGGTTACGTCAAGGGTCTCCTGCATGGCTCACAAGTATGCAGGCTTTAGTGCTCTGGATGGGATGCAGAAGAGGGGATAGTAATGACATTTCACACTTCAAGGGGCATCCCGCAGGAAGGAAGCCCATGTCTGTGTGAACACCTGTGCTTGGTCCTGCTTGCTGTAAATGACAAGCTCATGCAATGTTTTCTGGGTCATTGCCACTGTCGAATCCTCCTATGAGGGGGTATGGGTGACCTCCATTGGTGGAGAATACATATCCTGGCTGTGGCTAGGGACGTGTGAGGGAGGCGGTGCTGTGGACGAAAGAGGACTGGAGAGTCTCAAGCGTCATGGAGGAGAATGACAGGGGTAAAAGCTGAGTTTCAGTGGCCTGGATGCTCCCAAGGTGTCCCTAACATGTGACCAAAAGGACCAGATCGAGGAGCATTCGCAAAGGATGTGAGTAAGATCTCAGTGGGCGTCCGACCTCCTCCAGCAATTTGTGTTGGGGAGGAGGCATGCCCTGTTCAGTTTCATTCGGATCAAGTGCCACTCGTGGAGCAATTTGAAGAGGCAGAGTTTTAGCCAGGCTTTCCGAGTGCCACTGTCCAGGGCTTCTAGCATGTTAGCCCACTCCTCCTCTTCGATGGTTGTCTGCAGGTGGTCCTGCCATTTGGTGCAGAGGCTGTGTAGGAGAGGTTGGGACAAAAGGTGGCTTGTGAGTGTGCTGTAGAGTGCCAACATCACTCCCTTGTGATGGCCCCATGTGGCTAGGTAAGCCACAACTGGTGAGGATTGTAGGGACCATGGATGTGGGGCTAGACAATGCCTCTGCAGTGTTGTAATGGCAAGTAGCACCAAGCTTGACGTGGGTGGTGGTAAAACTCCTCCCTCAGATGGTCAAAAGGTTTCAGATAGCCGTCAAGCAATATCTGATCCAGGGTATGTATGCCTGTCTCCATTCATTGGGCCCAGCTGAGTGCCTTGTCACCAATGCGAACACTGTCTTTACCCCACAGTGGTGCCTTGTTATGCAGTCGTTGGTCTACCCCATGTAGGTGGTGAGTGCATTGCCAGGCCTTTAGCGTAGCCTGCAGCTGAGGGTGCGGGAGGCATGGTTTCGTGTCAAGGTCACCATAAAGAAAGCTAAAACCGTTGCCGCAAGAGAGAAGCAACCGTTCTGTGTGAGCCCACTGCGGTGGGTCCAGGGTACCAGGGAGCAGGTATGCCAATTGTGAGAGGTGGAAGGCTAGGGCATGCTTCTCCACATGAGGGAGGCCTAGGAATCCACAGGAGCAGTACCCCATGAGTTTGGATGTGGCCAAGCAGGGCAGCAAGGTTCTCCACATGAAGGTCCGGATCTGGGAGTTGATAAGGTGTAAGGTGGTTAAAGGCACTGTGACAGGGAGCATACCCAACTTGTAAGTGAATTGCAGCGCTTGACCATCCTCACCGCCTGCACCCTGCCCCACATGGAGAACCCCAAGAGGGACCACTTCTCGAAGACCCCTTTCATTTGGGCTATCAGGGTGTCCAAGTTACCCGTGACCATCCCTCTGTTAACCAGTTTACCCAAGTATTTGAGGCGTCAGGACTTCCAGCAGAAAGGGTAGCTGTGGATTTCCACCTTCTTGGTGCCAATTGAGAGCGGTAGGGCCTCACTCTTGTCCCAGTTCACTTTGTATCTAGATAGGGCCTCAAAGTCACCAATGACTTCCAATAAAGCCAACAAGGAGCGGTGGAGCGTGAGCAGGACATTATCTGTGTAGGGGTAGAGTTTGGAGAGACCACTCGCGAGTGGGACGCCAGAGCTTTTTGTTTTGGTGGAATTCTGAAGAGTTGTTCCAACTTCCGAGCTTCCACTCAGCAGCTTTTGGTGATGTGCCGCTTCATTTCTGGACAGCTCCGCATGCACAACGACTGTCCTCTCTCTGGGGCCACTCCACAGCAGATGGTGGTATGATGATTCTCTTTAGTTGTTTCTGGAAGTAGACTAGTCTTTTAATTTACGAAGGATTTGATAAGCTGATAACATTATAACATTCAATTGGCTTTGCACTTAAATCTCTCTGTGTAACCACCTGGTTGATCTCTGCTTCATAGAACATCAGATTGCACTTCTTCCAAAGTTGGACGATGTGGGGTCATCTAGCTGGTGCACCTAAAGAGCAATTCTCTAACTAGTTTGAACTAGACCACATTATGCTCTACCACCTATAGAGGCACCGTCCTACCTCTGCACAACATGAAAGAAAACACAAAATAAGGTAGGAGCGTACTATATTAATGTATGCATAAAGTACAATCAAACTGAATTTTTTCAATAACAATCTTTCCGATGAATCTTGTTTTCTTGAATATTCTTTATTTTCTGTTTTAGTGTAGAAGTCACAACATGAACAGCAGCCGACGCGTTTCGTCCTATGTCTAGGATGTCATCAGGCTGTGAATACAAGAAATATAAACAAAGAATCACAAATACATTCAGAAACTATACATGTAATTTCAAAGCAGCCACTTTCACTATATATACCATAAGACCACAAGTATTTAAATTGGTTATTAGTCTTTGTTGAGATCCAAGTACATGATGCATTTATACATAAAATAAACTCTAGACCCATAGTTTTAGCCTACAATGCTACAATAATTGCAAAAAACTTAAGCAAACAAATGCATTTCCATATACAGAGACATTTTAAGACGAATGAGACAACATAGTGTTCCCTATCTATTGAACACTCTTAAATAGCCCTCGTGAATTCCAAAGTACATCCTGTGTTCACATGTGGGGCGTTATTACCTAATGTGGGAACGAATGGAACATTAAAAAAGTATCTGAGAGGTACTGTGTGGGAAATTGAAACCTAAAGTTGAAAAGTATAATTACTATTATATCCGCTATCTATATCACTATCCTCTGTCTAATTTACTATTCAAAAAACAGAAGCTCACCTTATTTTCAAAAAGATGCTTTCAACTTGTTTGTGATGCTTGTTAATTCATAACGCATGAATCCTGAGGGCGACGTAAATGAACGATTGCTCGATCGATACTTTTTTAATGTTCCATTCGTTCCCACATTAGGTAATAACGCCCCACATGTGAACACAGGATGTACTTTGGAATTCACGAGGGCTATTTATAGTGTTCAATAGACAGGGAACACTATGTTGTCTCATTCGTCTTAAAATGTCTCTGTATATGGAAATGCATTTGTTTGCTTATGTTTTTTGCAATTATTGTAGCATTGTAGGCTAAAACTGTGGGTCTAGAGTTTATTGTATGTATAAATGCATCATGTACTTGGATCTCAACAAAGACTAATAACCAATTTAAATACTCGTGGTCCTGTGGTATATATAGTGAAAGTGGCTGCTTTGAAATTACATGTATATTTTCTGAATTTATTTGTGATTCTTTGTTTATATTTCTTGTATTCACAGCCCTGATGACGTCCTAGACATAGGACGAAATGCGTCAGCTGTTGTTTATGTTGTGACTTCTACACTAAAACAGAAAATAACGAATATTCAAGAAAACAAAATTCATCGGAAAGATTGTTATTGAAAAAATTCAGTTTGATTGTACTTTATGCATACATTAATATAGTACGCTCCTACCTTATTTTGTGTTTTCTAACATCAGATTGCAGCTTAACTTCCACAATACGCTGCTTTTCAAGACCTGGTTCTAGCCACATTTAGCATTATTACTCCATAAGGCATAAAGCATTCATTTGAATAACAGCACAGTACCTCTGTTTGCAGCCTTTTCAATCGATTCTCAGCCACCAATTTGTAGATTTTCAATGATGCTTTCTTTGTTCGCAAAAGCTTTACACAGGCTGGCGTTGCACTGAGACTCTACAGTTGCCAGTGTTGATTATACACTTGAACTGCGGCGCTCGTGGCATGCAGGAGCAGTTTGCTGAACCACGGCAAACTCTCTGAAAAAGGGCTGTTGATCTACAGGTTACTTATCCCCTATTGTTCACAAGTTGTAGTATTCTACCCAGCCCGGGCACTCACCAATGACTACGATACACACAGAGAGTAGTTATACACATCTTTAGTCTTCAGCGTGTAAGCAAGAGCTCAACTTTCTAAACCTGCATTCACTTCATACTCTCCAGTACTTATGCCACAGGTCTACAGAGTCCATCAGGAACCAAGAGTTCCATTATTCTTTGTTTACATGACACTATACACCTCATCCTGCTCTAACCACCAAAACCCTCTCCCACCAGTACTTCCCCCAATATTACTCCTGCAGAAAAGTGATGTCATGCAATGGGCACAAAGTGAAAAGGTTGCCCAGCAGTTGGGTGAATGACAGTGCACCTTTCTGGTTAGAGCCTAGACAATTTCCAATGGTCTGTGCCTAGATTCTTACTTTCCTAACATTTACTGCATTATAGAGCGCATTTACTCAGATGTGTCTAAGCGCTGGACAGAACCAACAGCAATGCTTATGGACATCCCAGCAGAAGAAAGCATTATGTACAGAGCAAAATGCATTATAAGGCAACATGCAAGGGAAACAATGTTTAAAAGGTCTGGTTGCCAGGTATTTCTGATAGAGGAGACCTGAACTGAGAAGCTCTACATACCTTTAGACGACAGTTTGAAAGAAGATAATTAAAAATGGAGATGTCTGACTCCAGCGAGGGTGGTGACCAATATTATTTCCTGATTTTGAATAACGAAAATGCCAGCGCCAGTCCCTGAGAATATATAAAGTGGATTTAGATCACATTTTTATGGCATGCTCTGGGTCATTCAAATTGTCTGGTTACACAATTATCAGTTTTTTAAGAAAACAAGGGGGACCCAAACGGTAGCTAAGGACCAAGGGTATATGTCATTTGAAAAAACAAAGGTCCTGAGCAAATTAAGAGATATAAACAATAGTAATATAGAACACAATAGGTACTATATAGTTCTCCTGTCCAGCCGGACCAGGGATTTATTTTAATTGGAATAACACAATAAATTTGAATAAAATACTGATAGTAGGGCACAGTCCTGTACCGTACTAATGGAAGCAACACCGTGGCAGAAAAAGAGGTACAGAAAAAGAGTTTCACAGGCAAAAGAAAGTGAGCAACCTGGACACTTTTTAAATCAGTGTAGGTAGTGTTCTCCAGAGTAGAACATACACAAAAATACACAATGGTTACATGTATGTCTACTTAAAAAAGTCGACATTTCGATCCATGGCTCTAATTAGGAAGGATCATCATCAGGACTAGAAACAAGATTATTTTGCCTGGTATAAACAATACGCCTGTTTAGAGAAGGAACAGGGAAAGAGAAAGAACAATAAAGTTTTTTAGAAAGCCTGAATTTGAGAAGTCAGCATTTTAAACGATTTGTACACATTTGCAATACTCGGAACCGCAGTGAGCCTGTTGGTGTAATGCCTCTATCGAGGACATGTGCACAGGTGAGTCTTAGCGTGCAAAGATCCATCATTCGGCAACACATTGTAAAAACCATTTTGTGAAGTAAGTGAATGTCGGAATTGACCATGTGAGCGACGTGAGTGTGGCTCGCGGTGTTCGTTTAATGGCAAAAATTACTAGCGAAAGTATTTCAACAATTGTGTACCATCTCCGACCGGGCGCATAGGTGCATGCATTCACGTAGCGCTACGAACAATACTTGTGCACATAGTTCTATAGCTTGGCTAGTGAAGGGCTGAAAGGGTCGATACGAGATGGTAACGAGATAGTCTAAGTGACTGTGGGGCTTACCTCGGGTTGGAGGGCACGTATTGCTGAGCGTGGCACGCTGAGCGGAAAACTCATCTAGCGGTTGCTTGGGCTAGGAATAATTGTATGCAGGCGGGCGCTGTAGGGGCACAAGGGAGGGACAGTGAGCCGAGTGGGGACAGATCATGCATTGGTCGCTGAAAACAGAAAGCGGAGGACCTACCGAGGATTTGGGCGGTCATCAGTGTATTAGGATATTGAGAAGCGGCTTCCGATTGCGGTTACACGCTGCTTCCTGCGTTCTTAGTTTGATAGAGGATACGCTGTGATGGGAGAATATAGGGTTACAACAACCGGAGCCAGGGATCCATAAGGGGTAGGGGCGGGAGGCTAAGAGGGAAAACAGGCTTACCCAGGTTCTGAACAATGTCAGGTCCTAAGGTCAATGATAGCGCTGGTCCGCCGAGGTGCTCTTGCCGCCCGATTAGCCTAAGGATCACAACGCAGCCATGTTGTTATGCCCTGGGCTCGGCGGTCACGTGCCTATGGAGTGTATGAGACAGGGATCACTGACATAACCTCGACAGACCGAATATCGACTGGACAAAATATCGATGACAAATTATCGACTACAAAATTATCGATTGCCTATACTTAAACAACAAACCACAAAAATATCGAAACCACAATATCGACTAAAAAAAACAACGACTACAACAATATCGACTAACAACATTATCGATTTCTAAAACATCGATTATCACATATATAAATGAAAAACAGTCAAAATATCGAATACAAAAATATAGATACCAAATTGATCGATTTTTTACAAATCGAAATTACTACATCCTTGAATAAATCACTTTATTATCTTAAAATGTAGTCATACGAATCATAATTATTCAGAAATTGTTTATATAAATCGATAAAATATACTATATATTTTCCTAACATTTATAACACAAAATAAATACAAACATACATTTTATAATACATAAACAATGTTTCGAACAACTAAACATTTCTTACTGCAAATTATATACATTCCTCCACTTTACAAATATAAAGATAACATTACCTATACTAAATAAGGCCTTACACATTCAATAAACGTTAATTGGCGTCACCCATATAAGGAAAGTAATTAGCATAACAGGTAAAAAAATTCAAATCCACAAATAAAAACAGACTATCAATTTAAACAACCAATCCTTTTTCTGAAACAATTAGACTAATACTATATAAACAAGATTACAGCAAACTAAAAATGCAGCCTAAATCTCCTAACTAAAGGAAGACGAAACTCTGCAGGATTTCTGAAAGAAAACTTATTGACTTCAACATAAAGACAGCTACACCTATCTAAAGTAAGTACTACTACATTATTAGCCATCGAAAATGTAACTCTCAAACCTCACACCTATATTTAAAAGCCAAATACCTAAAATATATGTTTTTTTTTTACTATTTATCCTACAGACAAAAAGAAAATACAGAAGACCTACACAACACCTGGACATCAAAAGTTAAATATTAATAAGTAAGTATATAATTGAAATGTAAATTCGACATTTAATAGATAGGTAACTAAATAGAAACTAGCTAAAAACCTCTATCTAAATATCATAAATAGTAATAAAATATTTGTACACATTTTCTCAACTTCCACAGGCACAAAAATATATACACAGAAAATAACAGTTTGAAGAACATCAACACCTGAAAAGAACTACTTGAAATCATCAAAAGAATTACAGGTAAATCAAAAATGTATTAAACTGTATTATTAGAATACAACATTATTTTATCAAAAAATGTAATGACATTCTCTTTTAATTACCTCCTAGCACTACAATACAATCATGACTGAATGAGCTAAATTCATTTATTCACAAAAAGGGAAAATGCTTCTTTGTTACATGGTATATGTCTACACTCAAGAGAAACAAAAAGATTTGAAAGTGTTTTGGATGTGTACGAAATATTATGCCAACAAATGTTATGGTAGAGCTATAACTCAGGAAACTACTGTTACTTATACTAAGGAACATAATCACCCACCCAATGTAACAGAAATAGAGATTAGACAAATGCTAGATTCCCTTAAAGAAGCTAGTACTAGAACTGATCAACCAACAACTGCTATTCTGAAACACCATTTAAGTGTACTTCCCCAACATGCTTCTAGCCAATTACCATCTATTGAATCCCTTAAAAGAACTGTAGCTAGACAAAAAAGAGCAACATGCACTACTCCTCCCACACCAAAAACTTTTGAAGAAGTGCAAATTCCCCCTGAATTCTCTGTAACTCACAATAAAGATAATTTTCTACTCTATGACAACAAATCTAAAGATAAAAGAATTATACTGTTTGCCACAGCAAACAACATAACTAAACTTACCCAATGCCAAACTTGGATGATGGACGGTACATTTTCTGTATGCCCCAAACCTTTTTATCAATTATACACTATCCATGGTCATTTCCAAAATGCAAATATTCCATTCCTTTATGCCCTTCTACCAAACAAACAGCAAGCTACCTATCAAGAAATACTAACTGAAGTCAATCAACATACTAACAACTATTTTCCACAAAAAATTATCATTGACTTTGAAAAAGCAATGATAAACAGCATCCTTAAAACATACCCACACACAGCAATACAAGGTTGCTATTATCATTTTATTCAATGTATCTGGCGACATCTACAAAAATCTACCTTGAGTATCCAATACGCCACTGATAGCACATTTGCTTATCAAATAAAAAAACTCATCGCCCTAGCCTATGTTCCACTGACAGATGTAACTGAGCACTATAACTTATTAATAGACAGCCCCTACTATAAAAGAAACGAAGAAAGACTAAGCCCTATGCTTGACTACTTCGAAGACACATGGGTAGGAAGGCTACACAGATCAGGCCATAGAAGACAACCCAAATACCAAATAGCTTGGTGGAATGTCTACCTTAGCACACTAAATAAGGAAGCAAAAACAAACAATGCAGTTGAAGGATGGCACAATGCCTTCCAAGCAACTACAGGCCGAGGAACGCCTACCCTTCACAAATTAATACAATCCTTACAAAAAGAACAGAGTTACCAGGAGCTCCGAATGGAGCAATCAGTAACTTTGATCGGACCTAAACTCACCAAAGAAACTAAAAAAATGTATAGCACACTCCAAAGTCAAGTTACCCTCTATCCAACTAGCAAAGGACTAGAATATCTATCAATGATTGCAAAAACTATTCTTTAAAACATAACATAACTATACACATTACATTAAGCATTTTTTTTCTAAATTCCTTGATTTTTACATGTAACAATTTGCAATTAAATTATCAAATACATAATATTTACATATATAAAATGTATTTAGATAATGTATTTACAAAATGTTACATACAACGTAAGTAAAGCAAAAATTAAAACAGTTTCCCCACCCATAACATTTTTTGTAAATACTTACATTTCTGTTGCAGCTTCAAACGTAATCCAATTCCAAGTAATCCATACGACACCATTGCAAAAACCCATACAATCCATGTAAGCCCAAAAAAAAATGCAAAAATACAAGAAAATCCATAGCGACTCCTCTCCAATATAATAGACACGATATACGATAGAAAACCCGAAAATAGTAATGTTGAAAAAAAAACGCTCCTGGAAAACTTGAAAACCAAAATATTTGTGTGCAAAAATAAGAGTATATAATACTCGTCACACAACTCTGATCGACAAAGAAGGTACTCCTCAAAAACAGTAAAACGCGACGATAACCTGGAAAAATAAAATACATACCCACCCACACAAAAACACCCATACATATATAAAAACACATATTTATACACCAAACATATTATCTTAGTAACATTTAAACATATTACCTCACGTCACACACCTACAACTAAAACGCGGTAAAAATCAAATATCGTACACTCTACCTAACACCGAACACACAATCTTCTCTTAATAACCCTATCTACATAAACCTAAACACACCACACATACACTAACAATAACTTCATTAACTTCTAAAATACAATTAAAACAAACTTACCCTCTCTAACGCGAAGCAGCATCCAACCGCGATCTGTTGAAGCACCAAATAAGCCTAAGTAACATTACGCGGTTAAAAAGTAGTCCCTGTATACAGCAAAATCCTCTTTAATTTCTATATTCCAACACTTTAAAAAAATACACTGAGTATTATATTAAGTGTAAATAATTATTTAAATTGTAGAAAATTATTTCTTAAATATTCATTACTTTCAAATAATTATTCAACTGTTATGTGATACTTAAAATAATATTTTATGATTTATATATACATTTTGAAAATAATCTATATGTTAAACAAATTTGCATATATAACTTTGTTACAAATAATTTGTTTATAAAGATAGCAAATATTAGTTTAAACATTATGTATGTATATAAAAATGTATTTCTGTGTTTATCTATGTAAAAATTTATATTATAAATATGTTCAATATTCATAATATTAATTTAAAAAATATATATGATTACTTTGTAAGAAACAAAAATGTTACTGTTACAAAAGAAATGTACATATTTATGAATGACAATATATTCAATGTCTATGTGAATAAAATAATTGTTATTAAATGAAAAGTACATATTACCAATTTGTTTCTTTAACTATTTAAATTACAATATATGTGAATAAACATAAAATTATGTTAATATCATTTATGTGTTAAAAACATATATATGCACTTCATATATTTTTTGGGATAATAAAAACTGTTTAGTTACAATTTTCAATTGAAATAAAAAATACATCTCTACTTACAATTTATTTTTTATATGTTAATAAACTGTTTTTCATTTATTGCATTTAACCCTGTGTATGTTTCCTTCTTTATTATTCTATATAAATATTAATTACATATGAAATATTCTATATAAAAATGCATTATAAATTTTAATAATTTTAAAAATGTATTAACCTTTTAAGTACTACAATAACAATAATTATAATTAATACAAAATATTTCTATGTAATGTGAAAACTTTATTATAGTATCCTACCAATAATAATGATTTCTATAAAAAAATGTCTTCTTATTTCCACTGCACCAATTATAAACTCACAAAACCATACTACACATTAAAACCATACAAATTACAATTCCCATTTCACCAATTGTAAATTCATGGAAGGTGCTGGACACTGAACCCATACTAATTACTATTCCCACTCCAGTGGGTGCAACAGTAGGGAAAGTAAATACTTCATATATTAATAAATAAATCAAAAAATAATATAAATATTTTTTTTTTTACAAATGATTAACTATTTAATTTAACATAATAATTAATATATTAAAATTACTAATTAACTATCATTATTTCTATTACTTACCTATTAATACTAATTTACAACTAATTACCAAATATTTTTTTGATAATTATAAATTAATTTACAATTATTTTCTATTAAATACAATTAAATAAAAGATGTATGACGTTTGAACACATACTTTTACAACGCATACCTTTACAACGAAACGTTAACAACGCAAATACCATTACACCGCATTTATTTACAACAAATATTTTTACAAAGCAAATACCTTTACAACGCATAGCATTACAACGTACGTATTCATAATTATATAATATTTTATTTAATGTAAATTATTAGAAAATAATTTAATTAAATGTATTTCAATTTAATTAATTTAATGTAAATCAAAATTTACCTTATTTTTACCCTGTACCCCTCTACCCAAAAACCCCAAACTGACCCTGAACCCTAAAAATACCCCTTTACCCACAAACTGAAAACTGACCCTGAACCCTAAAAATAAAATACCCCTTTACCCACAAACTGAAAACTGACCCTGAACCCTTAAAATACCCCTTTACCCACAAACTGAAAACTGACCCTGAACCCTAAAAATACCCCTTTACCCACAAACTGAAAACTGACCGTGAACCCTAAAAATACCCCTTTACCCACAAACTGAAAACTGACCCTGAACTCTAAAAATACCCCTTTACCCACAAACTGAAAACTGACCCTGAACCCTAAAAATACCCCTTTACCCACAAACTGAAAACTGACCCTGAACACTAAAAATACCCCTTTACCCAAAAACTGAAAACTGACCCTGAACCCTAAAAATGCCCCTTTACCCAAACACTGAAAACTGACCCTGAACACTAAATATACCCCTTAATCCACAAACTGAAAACTGACCTTGAACCCTAAAACTACCCCTTTACCCAAATACTGAAAACTTACCCAGAACACTAAAAATACCCCTTTACCCAAATACTGAAAACTGACCCTGAACCCTAAAAATACCCCTTTACCCACAAACTGAAAACTGACCCTGAATCCTAAAAATACCCCTTAACCCAAAAACTGAAAACTGACCCTGAACACTAAGAATACCCCTTTACCCACAAACTGAAAACTGACCCTGAACCCTAAAAATAACCCTTTACCCAAACACTGAAAACTGACCCTGAACCCTAAAAATACCCCTTTAACCAACAATCCAAACCTATAACATTTTAAATATAATTATATACTTACCAACACTTAAGTTGTAATGGTATGCGTTGTAAAAATACCTGCGTAGTAAAAACATTTGATCTAAATACATGCATTGCTATGGTATTTGCGTTGTAAAAGTTTCATTGTAAAGGTAGTGCATTGTAAACGTTGTGTGCTAAACGGTGTATACCTTAAATAAATATTATTATTTCATTATTTATTATTAAATTACTTCCCAGTCTATTCCCCTATAAACAGACAACCCACTACAGAAAAGTAAAAATTTAAAGTAACATAATTAGCAATTAATAAATTACATTAAATTATTTACCAATTATATTTTAAATAATCAACATTAATTTTTTAATTAACAATTAATGAAATATTACTACCAATTAATAAATTTACATATTTAATTGATTATAATTAAATTACTTCCAACCCTATTCCCCTATAAACCCACAACCCCCTACATAACATCAATTATTTAAATTAACATAATTAGCAATTAAACAATTAAAATAAATTATTCACCTATTAAATTTTATATAATGTAAATACATTATTTAATTAACAATTATTAAAATATTACTACCAATTAATAAATTTACCTTTTTAATTAATTATAATAAAATTACTTCCCACCCTATTCCCCTATAAACCCACAACCCGCTACATGACAAAATTTTTATAAATTTACATAATTAGCAATTCTTCAATTAAATTAAATTAATTACCAATTAAATTTTATATAATTAAAATATATGATTTAATTAACAATTATATAAATATTACTACCAATTGATAAATTTACATATTTAATTATTTATAATTAAATTACTTCCCACCCTATTCCCCTATAAACCCACAACCCGCTACATGACATAAATTATTTAAATTTACATTATTAGCAATTATTCAATTAAATTAAAATAATTACCAATTAAATTTTATATAATTAAAATATTTTATATAATTAACAATTAATTATATATTAATACCAATTAATAAATTTACATATTTAATTATTTATAATTAAATTACTTCCCACCCTATTCCCCTATAAACCCACAACCCGCTACATGACATAAATTTTAATGAGCATAATTAGCAATTAATGTATTAAATTAATTACCAATTAAATATCTTATATTAAAAAATAAATTTGTAATTAACAATTAATTAAAAATTAATACCAATTAATACATTTACATATTTAATTAATTATATTTAAATTACTTCCCACCCTATTCCCCTAAAAACCCACTACCCGCTCCTAGAAATTATTATAGTATTTGAATATTTTTTTTTTATTATTATTTTTTTTAAAAATTATTTCAATATAAATAAATACAAAATAACATATATTTTAACAATAAATGTAGTAATAAAACATTAAAACAGTGTACATTTAACTATTAGATATTATTTATATCGATATTAATAGTCGATATCATGACAGTCGATATCATGACTGTCGATAACACAACTTTCGATATTTTTAAACTACTAGAAAAATCGATATTTTTTTCTAACGATATTACTTACTCGATATTTTTTCAATCGATATTTTTTAACATACATAAAAATCGATAAAAAATACATCGATATTACTTACCTCGATATTAATGCCATCTCGATATTCTGGAGTCGATATTATGTCCATTCGAAATAAATGATTCGATATTTAGACTGCACACCATGAGACAGGGCCAATTGAGCATGCAATCGTGGCGGCCATCTTATAATAGTGGGGGATGGATGGGGATTGGGACGTGAGTGGAAAAGAAAGTGTATAAAAAGAACGGCGCAAGTGAAGGGCATGCATTAGTGACATTCCATTAAACCATAAAGAATTATAAAACAGGTTAAGAGCTTATTTCACATTCACATTTGGGGAGCAAAACGACAGTTAGAGTAATGTACAAAATGTACTGTCCAGCCAGAGAACAGTTCTAGGTCATTTGACCAGGGTGCAGAGTCCATTTTTGCGGTCAAGTTCATTTGTGGGTTGCAGATTAAAACAAAGTAGTCCAGTCCTCACTCCTGTTCAACCCACTCCAAATAGTATCAAATTGTATGATGCTTTTAAGTTCCTCGCGGTTCAGGAGCTGGGCTAGGTTGCCACCCCTTTGTGGCAATTTCACGATCTTCAGGATTGTTTGTCCATCGAATATCATCCTCTGAATGGTTCTTTTCTGAGAAATGTTCGATCAATGGTGCATTGGGAGTCCTGCACCTAATGCGACTCCTATGCTGACAAATACGGGTCTTGGCTTTCTGAGTTGTCTGTCCCACATACATTTTTGGGCAAGGGCACAGTATCGTATAAACAACATTATTAGAATTACAGTTGGAAAAAGATTTCGATTCGACAGTGACACCATTGTGACTGAAATTACATGCCTCAATTGTATATCCACAAACATTACACCCGCCACATTTTACATGTTCCAGCAGAGGTGAAAGGCCCCAATTTGATTCAATGGTTGTTCTAGGTGTAGGGGCTGGTAGAGCCGCTCTAACTAGATGGTCTTTAAGGTTCTTACTTTTTCGGAAAGCAAAAAGGGGTCTCTCTAGATTAATGGGACCAGCGTTAATCGTGGGCCAGTGCTTGAGGATAGATTTTCTGATTTTATGCGACACAGGTGAGAAAGTTGTGACACAGGCTATCCTCTCTGATTTGTCACGTACTTTCGGTGTTAATACAACCTCTCTGGGGCAGTACCATGCCCTTTTTGATGCAGTCTTAATTAGCCTTCGCGGGTAGCCACGGTGTTTCAGCTTGTTGGATAAAGTATTTGCCTCCCTAAAGTAATCTGTTTTGCATGAACAATTGCGTCTTATTCGCAAGAACTGGGAATAAGGCAAAGAGTCATTTAGTGCTCTAGGGTGGTTACTATCATAGCTGAGGAGCGTGTTCCGCTCCGTCGGCTTTCTGAAGAGGCATGGGAGTAATTCACCTTCCTTGTGGTAGATTGTCAAATCCAGGAACGCAATTTCTGCTTTATCATGCGCGAGTGTAAAGTTAAGATCAGCGCAATTATTGTTCAGCCAATGCATGAACTGGTGCAGCGTGCTGATGTCAATATTCCATATAAGGAAAATGTTGTCCATAAAGCGACACCACAATCCAATCCCTGAGCGGAAAGGGTTGTTGTCTGACAGGATCGATCCAGTTTCAAGTTCGTCCATAAAGAGAATTGCCAGGTTGGGGGCAAAAATTGCCCCCATGGACGTACCCTTGATCTGTTGATAATAAACATTATCAAAGATGAAGAAATTCCTAGTCAGGCATAATTCGAGAAGTTGGAGAATGAAGAGAGTAGGTATTGTATGTGGACGTGGGCGAGAGTCAAGTCTTTTTTGGATGACCAGTAGAGCCGCTGTCTGAGGGATGTTTGTATATAGCGACTCTACATCCATTGTGCATAATGTATTGACTGATGGATCGAAGGGACAGTGTTCAACAAGGTTTATCATGGACATACTGTCCCTTACATAGCAGATGGTTCCTGGCACAAATTCTTTAATGAAGAAGTCGACAAAGGCACCCAAAGGCTCAAGGACTGACCCGCAGGTGGAGACAATTGGTCTACCCGGAGGATTGTCAATGTTTTTATGCACTTTAGGGAGAGTGTAAATGACCGGTAGACGTGGAGTTTTTACCTTAAGAAAATTGAACTCCTTCCTGCTCAGGTACCCTTCGGCACAAGCATCCGAAGTGAGTTTGAACACAGTCTCCTGGATGTCTTTAGTGGGGTTCCCTGGTAATCTTTGATAATGATCTGTGTTTGCTAATTGCCGCAGAATTTCCTCTTTATAGGAGTCAATGTCCTGAAGGACAATCCCACCACCCTTGTCAGCACTTTTTATTATTAATGAAGGATTGTTCTTGAGTGTGCTTATGGCATCCTTCTCTTGGCAAGAGATGTTGTAGGGGATAAACAGTTTTTTTCTTTTCTAGAGCTTGAAGGTCCTTTTGTACTAGTTTTTCAAAAGTCACTATTTCTGAAGGAATCATGCCTGCAGAGGGCAGAAATGTAGATGGTGGGCGAAAGGGTGTCCTCGAGTTTGTGGTGGGTGAAGGGTGTAATTGGAAAAAGGCTTTGAGGCGAATCAACCTAAAGAATCTCAAAAGTTCTGTTTGTAGTTCCATAAAATTAGGGCGTATTGTTGGAACAAAACATAAGCCTTTTTTGAGTAGTTCCAGTTCAGGGTTCAATAAGTTATGATTCGAGAGATTGAAAATGGGAATAATCTCTGATCTAGATTCTAGGGAGACTTCCCCTATGGAATCTGGTATTTCGTTTTGGACTACCACTGGTAGAAATTGTTCCTCGTTCTGCGCTCCCCTGGCGGGTTGAACCATCTTTGTGGCTTCTTCACCCTGCCCCTTTGTGGGGTATGTTGTTGGCCTCTGCCTAAAAAATTAGGCTGGGCTCCTCCACCCCGTCTCGAGTTACTAGCCCCTTCGTCAGGATCTGAGTTATCCGAGGATTCTGCAGATGTTCCGAGAATCCTACTAGGGTCTGACGTTTATTGTACCGGCCCCAGGGCCTGCTGTTTTGAGGGTTGGAGTATACTCTGTTGGTATAAAAATCTTTCTTAAGGTAAGGGTAAGTGTTTTCGATGTTATATACCTTAATATCTTTCTTAATCTTATTTGCTTTTTTATTTTGCTCGATCCGATAGAAGTCCGCTACAGTTTTCTCAACTTGGTCAAGCAATTTCTTACATTCAGCAGTTGGATCTGAGTCGTTAATCTGTTTTAATATGTCATTTATTTCAATTTCTAGGGATTTCAGTGTCTCCGTTGCTATGTCTATCCCAAGTGCCAACCAATGTCTAGAGCACGTTGTTCCGATGTAACTAAAATTGGAAAGATATTTCGGGTTGTCTGTAAAAATCCCTGGTATATTTCGAACTTGGAGGCCTAATGGTATAACGTCAGCCTTCAGATAATCTGTTAACATTAATACCATTAACTGAAGTCGGACCTGTTTTTTCTTTAATTTCGCTAGTTGGTCCGGTAGAGAGGAATCAGTGGATGGGGGTGCATCTGGGGTATCAGAGAGGAGAGAAGGACCTGAACATAAGTACTTAATGTAGTCTGCTGTGTACACAGGTACACAGCGCCCGCCTGCATACAATTATTCCTATCCCAAGCAACCGCTAGATGAATTTTCCGCTCAGCGTGCCACACTCAGCAATACCTACCCTCCAACCCGAGGTAAGCCCCACAGTCACTTAGACTATCTCATTACCATCTCGTATCGACCCTTTCAGCCCTTCACTAGCCAAGCTATAGAACTAGGTGCACAATTATTGTTCGTAGCGCTACGTGAATGCATGCACCTATGCGCCCGGTCGGAGATGGAACACAATTGTTGAAATACTTTCGCTAGTAATTTTCGCCATTAAACGAACACCGCGAGCCACACTCACGTCGCTCACATGGTCAATTCCGACATTCACTTACTTCACAAAATGGTTTTTACAATGTGTTGCCGAATGATGGATCTTTGCACGCTAAGACTCCCCTGTGCACATGTCCTCCATAGAGGCATTACACCAACAGGCTCACTGCGGTTCCGAGTATTGCAAATGTGTACACATCGTTTAAAATGCTGACTTCTCAAATTCAGGCTTTCTAAAAAACGTTATTGTTCTTTCTCTTTCCCTGTTCCTTCTCTAAACAGGCGTATTGTTTATACCAGGCAAAATAATCTTGTTTCTAGTCCTGGTGATGATCCTTCCTAATTAGAGCCATGGATCGAAACGTCGACTTTTTTAAGTGGACATACATTTAACCATTGTGTATTTTTGTGTATGTTCTACTCTGGAGAACACTACCTACACTGATTTAAAAAGTGTCCAGGTTGCTCACTTTCTTTTGCCTGTGAAACTCTTTTTCTGTACCTCTTTTTCTACCACGGTGTCGCTTCCATTAGTACGGTACAGGACTGTGCCCTACTATCAGTATTTTATTCAAATTTATTGTGTTATTCCAATTAAAATAAATCCCTGGTCCGGCTGGACAGGAGAACTATATAGTACCTATTGTGTTCTATATTACTATTGTTTATATCTCTTAATACACAATTATCAGAGCATAGCCAAGAGGGTCTGACATACTCTAAAGATGGCCAGTTTGAAATAAATTCTAGCAGAGACTGAAAATCAATGAAGGCCGCTGAAGGCCAAACACCGGGCAAATAAGAAGACACCCAATGTTTGGAGAGTGCCACTTCGACATAATTATAGAATACAGTGAATGGGACACACTTGCTGTAAAAACACCTTTCTAGGCATCTATCTAGCTCAAGGCCTACATATGTACAAAGAGACAGCAAAGGTGTGCAGCATCCCAATAGCAAAATCACAAGTCTTTCCCATCAAGGTAACATAAATTCAGGCAGTCACATCTGACTTAAGGTTCTCTAAGTTAAAGAATTACTCTCGCCTCTTGTTCAATTCAGTTCACCTAGGTCTGGGGCATCTCCAACCAACCAACTGGCTTCCTAGGTGTTTCCTTGCCTTATCTAGGAATACAAATACCTAGGTTGCAAGGCAATGACCAGTAAATATGAGTTTGTGTGAGTGTGTTAGCCACCTGTGTCCCTTCCCTCTTTATGACCATTGAGTCGGAGTAATAACTTAGACAGATGGAAATTATGGCTACATATCTGACTGTATGCAATAGCCAGGGCAGGGTTTGCCCCAACGGCAGCACAGTTGTCTACCAACTTGGGTCTAACTCACACATTAAGATTCAGATTCCTCTACGGGTGACACTCATGGATTGCTCACTTACTCTCAGAAAGGAATCTGGAGGATTCTGTTTCACCACACCTCAGATTCACCCTAAGCACTCGTCACACACTGTTAGAAAAGAAACAACCTTTGATGGACTTGCACTCAGTTCAAACAGTGTTCTTATGACTTCTCTCTCTGCATTTCCCTCAGTTGTTTAGCCCTTTACCATCTTCATGTAACCCCAGCTGTTTCAGACAGCCCCAATGCAAAGTGCCCTGACACCAACCTTGTCCAAATATGCTATACAAGTAGTTAAATAAATAAATAAACAGATAATTATATAAATAAATAAATACATACATAATAGATAGAAGTAGAAGAAGTTAAGGTATTTATTAGGCGCACAACTACCAGGTGGTTTCTTGGTGCCAGGGATACAGGCCCAGGGGTGTTGAGGGAGGCCACTAGGGCGAGAAAGCTTGTGAGAAGAGGAAAGTCTTAAGCGCTTTGCAGAACTCAAGATAGGAGGAAGAGGATCTGATAGTGAGAGGGAGGGTATTCCAGAAGGTGGGGGCAAGAGTGGAAAACTTCACGCCCCCAGATTTCCTCTTCCTAAAACGAGGGATGAAGAGGAGGGACTGGGTAGAGGAACGGAGGTCTCGGCTAGGGGTGTAGGCTTTAATTTCAGAATTAATGAAAGCTGGAGAAGTTCCTGCGCAAACCTGAAAAGTTGTACAGCCCATCTTGAAAAGAGCGCGTTCCCGAATCGGGAGCCAATGCAGGGCTCGAAATAAGGGAGTAACATGATGTGATTTGGGAAGGTTGTAAATAAGTCGGGCAGCTTGATTTTGGACCAGTTGAAGGCGCCGGAGATCGTAAGCAGGGGCACCATTGTACAAGATGTTTCCATAGTCAAGGCGTGACATGACCATGGCCAAAAGAATACGTTTTAAGGCGGAAAAGGAAAAAAAACCTGATATCTTTCGGATTGTGCGAAGAGTCAAGAAACAGGATGAGACCACTGAACTGATCTGGGAGTGCAAGGTGAGGTGATTATTAAGTTTTATCCCTAGAGTTTTAACTGAGAAGGAAGGTGAAGGAGAAGTACCCAAGGAGGGGGGCCAAAACAAATGGGTCCAGGGACTGGAGCTGACACCTGTAAGTACCAGTTCGGTTTTATCAGGGTTTAGCTTGAGGTGGTTGCAGTTCATCCAGTCCCTGATGAAAATCATAACGGATTGGAAATTGTGGATGGACTCGGGGGAAGAGGAAAGGTTAAAAATAAGCTGGATGTCATCGGCATAAATAAATGCCATGACCTCCATCTGCTGTAATGCAAAAATAAGAGGGAATATGTATAAATTAAACAAAAGAGGGGAAAGGGAAAAACCCTGAGGGACGGCACATTGGACATTGCGTGAGGGTGCGGAAAAATCGGCCAGGAGGACGGCCTGTGTACGATTCCTCAAAAAAGAGGTGAGCCAAACCAGGGCGGGTCCCCTGATGCCGGTCGCCTTGACACGGGTAAGGAGGATGGAATGATCAACCGTGTCAAAGGCGGCGAACAAATCAAGAAGGACCAATGCCTGCGGCAGGTTGACATCCATTCCCTCTCTAAGTTTGTCCATAACGGAAAGAACAACCGATTCAGTGGAGTGTGATGGACGAAAGCCCTTCTGACAGGAGGCTAAGCAGCCACTATAGATATAGATAGATAGATAGATAGTCTCAAGGCATCTACAGAAGTAAAGCACTGTCTGATTCCACATATGATGGGTCAAGCCAAATAGCGGATTCACTTCTGCGCTCCTTATGTGTCTTCACCCATCTTTCCTTGGGGATCACTTCCGAACGGAACCTATCGGGCAGCATCAGCACCCGCACACACTCCTAGGCAGTGTGGGCCTAAAACCAACAGGCTTTCTTACAGTACTGACTTAATCTCAAGAGCATTCTTTGTTCACATATGCAAACCATCACTCCTATGCATTTCAGACACCCACAAGTACTATTATGGAGATCAAACCCAATCTATACAAAGTGGACGCAATACCCCATAATAACACCCATCAGTTTACTACACTTGCCCAGTGATGTAAAATATGACACAGAACAGCATAAGATCTGCCTCGTTTTGTTAGGCAATAGGGAACTGTTGATGACTCAGTTCCCTGCTTCAGCTAGGCAGGCTAAGAGAGGCAAGAAAAGCCCATGCCTGTGATAACACTAGCACCTTCACAAGATATACATTCTAACAGTGCAAGTGAAAGGGGGGGAACCCTGAGGGAAACCATAGTCAGTAATGAGAGAAGAGATGCACAGGTGGCAAAGTCAGATATTTGGGAGAGACCAATGAGGAATGTGCAGAACCAGGCGATAGTGGAGTTGAAGGCTTCGACACCGCATCCAATCTCTTGAATATCATGTTTTATGGTGTTCGACACTTTAGAGAGATCGTCCGTGACTAAAAAGCCCCCCCCCCCCCCCTTCATTGCTCATACCCTCCAAGCTTCATTCAGAATTTCCTGTAGAATAATGGGTTCTGGACAGTTCTAATCCTGTCCCACGGGGGCTGCATCATGCTCTAGTCTGGAATGTAGCATTTTTCGTTTTCGGCGTCATTCTAAGGTAGCTTAGTGGGCATCCCGCCATGCATTATGGGAACGCTGCGCGGGTCAGCGAGGATTAGGAAAATAGGAAAAATGCTTTGAGATACAGAAAATTCTACCAATTGTACATATGTCAATCTCTGTCTACGAGCTCAAAAACTAGATTTGAGTACGAAGAACAATTTCAAAGTGCAATTTTAACAGTTCACATTACGGGCTACCTGTAAGTGTACACATATATGTTTTCAGATTTAGTTTATGGAAATGTATAAGCCAGTGACATGCGACAGTCTTTTCTCGGTGTTACAGAAAAAACAGATGTACAGTTGAAATGTTCTTTTATTTCAGAACGCATGAGAATATATCCTGTATGTAAAGCTTGCCTCACAGAAATATATATGTTTTAATGTACATTTTGAAGAGAGGTCAAATGTTTAAAAGGTTGGGATACGAAACGGGGGCAAGGCTTCCCGCATGGTTTAGAACTCATTCCATTTCAATCGAGGATATTTTAAAGTTTGAAAGATTTACGGCTGTTGCACCAATCTCAAGGTTACAGGCTGAAGTGACAACCTGCAGTTCTAATTCGGAGTTCTCATCTGCCTCTTTGCTTTGATTATGATCCTTTGCATTCCCCGTGCACCAGTCAAGAGGCAAATAATGACCATTCACAGGGCTGGATCACATAAACTGAGCGTTTGGGGCCGGATCGCAAATTTGGCTTGTGCTAGTATATGTCCTTGGTGACATATAAGGCAAGGCTTCATGCATACACATTTTACCACCCACATTATAAAAGCAGATTTGTGGAATTGTAATAAGTGACTAGAATATTTTTGCACATTTAAGCAGTTGAGGTACAGCAACAATAGTACAACAAATTACAGTTTCACGCCAAAATAGGAGGAGTACTGTACAAAACAATATCACAAACCAGGCTTTACTGCTGATTAAAACAATTTTACAACATAAAAATAAAAGGAATACAAACACAATTAAATCGAATGAATAAGTGAAGGAAAAGTTGTTCTTAACAACCATATATGGCAAAGCTAAACTAACTGTTGATGACAGTGTTGAAGCGATTTTGGATCATCTGATGAGATAAAGGGGTATATTCACAAGAAAGTGTGCTAAACATCACCAGAAAATTCTAACGCAACCTTACACATCGCAGTCGAACGAGGGAAAAGAATCCTGTGTCAACGTGGAATTCACAACAAGGGGGTACCATGCGATAATCTGCCAAAACTACGGCCAATGTCCACGATACAATCACTTCGACTGAGATAAAAACACAAACCACAACACAAAAAAGTGTGATGAGCCCATTCGCAATGAGGAAAGCAGGGTTAAGCACCGCCAGGCCCGCGACACACACGGCAGGTGGGAATAAGCACAACAAAAGCCTGAAAAAGAAAGACAAACCAAACAGAAAAGAACAGCTAAGCACAATGGAGGCAATCTCAGCCAGTATACAACCCCACAAGCCCCATTGGTAACAAAAAATTGTGCATGGCAGACCATCTTGGACAAGGTGAATGCAGCCTGGGAGCGAAGCTACGTGTCCAGGGTCACTGCCAATACTTAGGTGACATGGTAACGTCCGCTGAAGACAGCACACTGTGATGTGCAGGGTCCGTGCCCATCATGCTGACACAATGACCACACAGACACACTTGCTCAGATGGTGTGAATGGCTCTGGGCACATGCGTACGGCGACATTTATTAGCAGGCACACATACCCAGAGACACCGGTGTTGGATGTGTGTGGGGTGTGTGCACACCAGCCGGCAAGAGCTGCCTGGTGCAGTCAGAAATTGACAACAGTGTACATCATAAAGGACACAAGCATTCAACCATATAGGCCCCATTACTTGTGATGCACAGAGTTAGTGGCCCCGGATACGCAGCGTCCTGCATGGGCCTACCGCCTCGGGCCTCTGACATACAGGGCACAGGGGCAGGGTCACAAGTGCAGAGCAGGTTTCCATAGATGACAAAGGTGCTTGTCACGGAGTGTCTCGGTGGACAGTGGAAGGTGTACCCCCAGGGCATGATGCAGAGGGCAGGACCACGCTGAAAAAGTCACTATGGTGGTGATGAATGGAAAAGACACATGTCGGACACCAAGTCCGGTCCAGCCAGATGAAGATGCAGAACACCACCAGGCCATGGACTCAGACGCCACCAAGGTCCAACCAGGCGCTAAACGGCTATTTGGAAAAAGATCTCCGCCAAAGTGCCCCTCATCTGGAGCCCGTCTGGCATTGCAGCGCCGGCCAGATGAGGTGCAGCCCGATGAAGAAGCATGACACCCAACTGGGTGTGTGAGAGCATTACATTCCAAAGAGATGGATTACCATCTCTTTGACTCTGTAGCCTACTGTCCTTTATATATTGCTCAATTCTAGATCATTCAGGAACAGCGCAACTTTAATTTTCATATTGCATTTGGGCAATTGTGCTGGACCTTATGTATAAAAGCCCTTTGTCCCTCTATTTGTGAATACCAACCAGATAGTACCCATGACTCATTGCGCACAGAGTTAGTGGCACCAGTGCTGTTAGGGGATGCCGCCTGCAATGAGGCGTGTCCAATGGTGTGGCCTCCTCCACATCTTACACAAGACACAGTTCCACATGTGTGACCTACTGGACCGCAGTGTAGGCCTGCACAGCAGTCAGCACAGGCCATTCACCAAGTGTCACCGGCCTAGGTGGGATGGCCCCACCAGCCTGCATAGTTCAGGTTCAGTGGCACCACGGGACGTGGACTGGCATTGAACAGGGTTGATGGCACCAGGTCTATTTTTGATAGTGGTTGATCACCTAGGTGACACTTCTCCGGCTTTCATCCGGACTGAGCCGCATCTTTCTCTTACTCCTCTCAGTGCGTTCACTGGTGTGGACTCTGCCATTAATCATTCACGACTGAGTGCTGGATGTGGGACCTACTGGTCCGCAGGGTAGGCCTGAGCCCTCATCCATGTGTCATCTGCTTACTTCGAACAGAGTTAGTGGCACCACGTGTCACAGGCTTGCGTTGAACAGGGTTAGTGCCACCACGTGTCGCAGGCTTGCGTTGAACAGGGTTAGTGGCACCATGTCTGGCAGGCTTGCAATATAGAATTATGCCTCACTGATCGAAGGGAGTCTGGTGCTGTGGCCGCTGCCATGGACTTGGGTTCACTGCCATTCAGGACTCAGGACCAGGTTCCACATGTGGGACCTACTGGGTCAAAGAGGAAGCCAGTAGATTATGTCAATGAGAAAGGAGTAATGTGGGCCAGCGTCGGGGGCCAATGATGGTCTGCTGAAGCTGCAGAGGTCACTGGACTGGTGCTTTGAGCTTTCACTGGCATGTGGTGGGCCCTCTTTAACACACGCCAGTGTAGGCAAGTGTGCGGAGCCTCGTTGGTGCGCTGAGGGAGGCATGACGGGTCTGGGAACCAGCGGCCTGGGGTGCAGCAGGTGCACAGGGAAGCAGGCCCCGCTGCGCTCAGCGCAGGACTCGTGGCAGGCTGAGAGGCGCCACCCCTGCTTGCTCGTGGTCCTCAACGTCAAGTTGGCGACCGAGAGCAAACAAAATACCATCCCGGCAAGACTTTTTCCTCATTCGAGATCAGCAACATCAAGTTGCCAATCGTGAGCGTGGAAAATAAACCTCCCGCGGAGATTCTCACCGAGGGGAGGTCAGTTTTCTCATTGCGAGTGGTCGCATATGCTCGCGAACCCTTGTGATGACAAACTACCAGTCCGGTTTGAGAAAGCTGCAGCTCGAGTACAAATCTACTCGAGCGGCAGACAACGACTGCTTGCACTGTGCAAGATGCGATTTGCAATGATTGCACAGTGTGGACAAGCATCCGGCACTGTGCAATCAGTGCAAACAGCATTTTTCCTACCTCACTACGCAGTTCGCGTAGCTCGCGTAGAGCGAAGTGCACTTCGTGTAGCTACGCGTAGCGCTACTATGCGAACTATACCCAGGGTTACCTCACTTCCTGCTATTGTGTGTCTGTGGTGCCTTGCTGTGACTGGGTTGTGGGCATGGCAAGACCGGATTCCCAATGGGGTTGTGTTGTTGTGTCTGGTTGGTTGGCATGTTGTGTGTCATGTTGGATGTAGTTGTGCTGTGTGCCCATTGGCAGTGTCATGAGTTGCATGACTGTGGGCTGGAGGTGTGTGGTGTGTTTATTTTGCACTTACTAACAAGCACTGCATTTTCATGTGTGCCATCCTGGGAGCGCTGGGTGATGATGGGCTGCCAGGAGATGTGAGTATCATTCACTCTGCCTGGGGAGTTCACCACAGCATTGTTGAGGAGTTTCCCTGGAGTGTCTACTATTGCCTGCACCTAATGGTATGCATATGTTTTGTGTTGTGGTAGTTGTGCGCAGTGTGGGCATGGGGCACGAGGGGTACATGTGTGCAGTTGATTGTCCCTGACACATGAGGTAATCCAACTATGGCGTAGGGGCCTTGCTTGGTCTCCAGCTGCTCCTGCACAGTGTGGGTTACCTAGCGGTGCTGGGGTACCAGGCTGATGTTGGCATCTAGGACAGGTGTGATGACCTTGGATGGGGCTGGCTGTGTGACTCCTCCAATTCTGGCAGTTGTGGGTTGGATGGTACCAGAGGCCGGCATGTGCTGCGCAGCCGGCAGCTTTATCTGAGCTGGTTGTCCACTGTGTTCGGACCATCAGCAGGTGGGGGTTGTGGCTCAAGATGCAGGGGATGGTTGTCCTTTTGGGCCTGTAGTGGGCAATGTCCTCCTCTGGCGTTGGGACTGGGGCGGCAGGAGCGTTTCAGGTGAGTTCGCTGTCTTTGTGTACGCTTCCTCTGTGATATTCCTGGAGGGGGGGTGCGGGACGGGTCCTGGGAGTGGTGGCAGGCCTGAGGTAGTTGCGGTGGGTGTTGTGGCCCTCATGGGTATCTGCATTGCATGATCATTGTCTCCACTCCCTACAGTCCCTGCTGCTACTGCAGCTTATCGCCTGTTTTAGGTTCGCATTGCAGATCTGGCAGTTAGTTGTGAAAGTGGTGGTGTGTTTTTTTTGTTTTTTGCACGGGAATCCCTACTCTGCATCTCATTACAGTTAGTTGGTGATGTCCACCGTGGAGATACATTTTGGGGCAGTTATCGCAGGAACACTGGCGATGTCTGCAGTTTGCGCCAGCTTGTGAATAGGGTGTTAAATCTATCTCCACTTTTGATGTGTTAAGGTGGGGATAAATTGGAGATAAGTCCTTGTGAATATCCCCCTATTGTGTATATTCACAAGAATGTGTGCTAAACATCACAAACAAATGCTAACACAACTTTACACATCGCAGCAGATCGTGGGAAAATAACCCTGGGTCAATGTGGAATTCACAACAAGGCAGTACCATGCGATAGTCTGCTGAAACCATGGCCAAGGTTATCACTACAACCACCTCGACGGAGATAAACACACAAACCACAACACAAAAACATGTGCGATGAGCCCATTCACGATGAGGAAAGCAGGGATAAGCACCTCCAGGCCCGCGACACACACGGCAGGCGGGAATAAACACAACAAAAGTCTGAAAATGAAAGACAAACCAAACACAAAACAACAGCCAAGCACAACGGAGGCAACTCGAGCCAGTATACAACCCCACAAGCCCCATTGGCACCAAAACCTTGTACATGGCAGGCCATCTTGGGCAAGGTGAATGCAGCCTGAGAGGGGAGGAGGATAATGGAAGAAAATCAGAACATTCGGAATGATGCGAAACTCACATATAAGGAGAAACACGCCAACAACAAGAAGGCAGCAATGCACATCGGATGTGGGAGTCCAACGACACACCAGGAGCTGGATGACATGGAGGAAATGGTGTCCACTACATCAGTCTGGAGATGGTGGCAGGACTCGGGGACCGGAAACTGCCCAAAACAACAGACATAATAGCAACAGGGAGAGGAACCAGCAGGGACTGGGGGTACGGGGGGTTGGCACAATGGCACACATGCACAATTAAGCACAGCACAACTGCAGACAAACCATGCCCAAGAGTAACAACACCAACCACATAGAAAACAGAGTAGCCCAACATTAAACACAATGTGGTACAAACACTAACATTTGCACAACCAAACACAGGACACAAATGTACCCGCCTGTGGCCAGTAAACGGCCATATGCATCTGGCAAAGCACGAAATAGAGACATGATAATGCACAAGTACAAACCCACAGTCCTGATGGAGTAGCAATGCACGTATGGCAGGGAGCCAGAGATTCCGTGACACACACATTGGCATACAAATCAAGACACAACACAGTTGGAGACAAGTGAAATTATGGAAACTTTATCAATAAGTGCATGTCAGTACGGCCAAGAGAAGTGCTACGATATGCAGACCAATGCAGAAGCATGCCTGAATGAGGAACGAAGGAAAGCGCCCATGTCCACCTCGGGGGAGTCCATCACCAACACAAGTCAGTGCCAACCCCCGTTGGCTGTCCGCGCCTTGATCATGAGTCCAGGCCAATGCAGCCATGTCCACTGTCGTCTTGGGACATGTGCCCAGATTCCCAAAATGCAACCAGGCGTCAAGACACACGCAATGGGTCACATCCAGTTGTGGCTGCAGGCACCTTGTCACTCATCCATGAACGCGAGGGCAGCAGCGTAGGCCAACATCTCCAATGAGCGATCGTTGCCCACCACATCTGACATGTAAGCGTAATCCATCAGCTGACCCGAACAGATGTGCTGACTCCAACCACTGGACCCAATGTGCACCAAAGCCCAATCAGGTAGTGGCTCAATGTGCTCACTGCACACAACAACTCACGCAATCTCCCCGGTCCAGTTTCCAGCCTGCATGCCAAACATCCATGCATGCCATAAACGGGCATTATGGTGACACTCTTGGTCGTGGGCCAACAGGGGGCGCACACACATGTCGAAATCCAGGCCAGCTACCGCTACGTTGGAGAGGCAGACATCCAGGGACCACTCAAAAATGCATGAGCAAAAATGCAACACAGGCTGAACACACGTGACGTCTGCAAGGCGGAAGATCAACCGGTAACTGATCCGCAGAACTGCCAAAGGCAGTGCTCCCAGTACAGGAAACAGACGTAAATGTATGTATGTGTCTTGTAAAGCGCACTGCTGCCCTGAGGCGTTGTGGCGCTGTAGACCGCTGGGGAACCCGTCCTGGCTATCCCTGTGAGATGGTCCCTACTGGGTATCTCCAAGGTGAAACCAGGCATCCCCGGCGAATGTGGGGGGCCGTTGTAGAGATGAGGCAAGCTAATGCCCAGAGTTGCCGAGTGTGATCCCTGGTTAGAGTAGGCACAGAGGCGAGAATTATCGAGTCCGCTGACCCTGGTCCACGTGCATTGTACTGGTCCCCGAGACTGGAGTCAAGCATGTGTCCGGGAGGGTCTCTATTGCGTCAGTGGCTCTGCTTGAAGTGGCACTTGCTTGCCATGCGCCATTCCTGTGGATGAAATGGCACATCTCTGTGCAATGAGCAGTGTCTGTGTGCAATGGGTGCAGGCCTGGGGTGGGATGGGAGTACACGTGAAGGCCATTTCACGCACGCTAACTACGACCAAGGACTTCTGCATGTGGGATGTGTACACGTTGGTCTCACGTCGGGCAGTGCGTAGTGTGGGAGTCGCAAGCAAATGCTATCATATCTGTCAGGGGGTGTTGGCCACATGTAAGTTCCTGCTCAGAGCTGCATATGTGCTATCACCTGATAGTTCAAACAAAGGACCTTTCATCCCTACAGTAACTTCACCATCTGCATGCATACAGGAGATGTACTGAGGCCTGTTGTGGAGAATAGTGCCCCTCCGCAGGGTGGCCTGTACCATGACCGTCCCACCAAACCAGTCCACTTTGTACCACTCACGAAGATCTACTAAAGCTTGGCAAATTGGAGACTCATAAAAACTATTGGTAATCATCTCCCATGACATAAGAGAGAGTTCCGCGTGATACTCTCGGCCCTTGCGTCCTCCATGAAGACAGTCATTCAGGACCACCAATTCGGAGGCCCAATAATAAAGCTGTAGGTTACCCACAACCAGGCCCCCATCAAAGGTAGATTGTACACAATTAGGTACGGAGCCTCTCCAACCATGGTTTTGTAAGGGACCCATCAAGGGAATCAGCATAGATTTGGCATGGTTGACCAAAAACCCAGATGCTTGACCATAAAGATTGAGTATGGTTAGCATCCTGGAACCCGAAGACAAGGGGTCATGTAGGAATAGCATCACGTCAACGCCATAAAGCGTGATGTGGTCTTCCGGCACAGTATTACCCCACCAGAATCCCAGGACAGGAGACATCATTGATGAGTACCCCTTCAAATCAGGAATGTTCAAGAGAGAGCACCGTTCAGACACATCCACATTGAGGCGCCAGTATATAAGGTTTGCACGAGTCTGAGGAAGTCGGAATCAAAACCCAATCGAGCCAAGAGGTTCCAAAGGAAATCCCAGTTAACAGAAATGAATGCCTTCTCGAAATTGAGAAGGAGAAAGGCGTTGGAGCCGGGCATGAGATGGCAGTACACCACCCACGGCTGCCTACACCCGTTAGATACAGTGATGAGCCCCACAATTGGGCAAGAAGCTGCATTGGTTCAAGTGGGCCAACATGGGTATGACATGAAGCAGACAATTGGCAAGCATCAGGGACTGGTTACACTATACCACCCGCATAGTGTCAAAAATTATCAGAAAACTCCAGATTTCACTATCTTGGGACTTCTCATATTTGAACTTTGGCTATATTTTGTACAAATTTAATTTGTGTTCTGTGTGTAAACTACTATTTGGACCTGCCGATTTGACAGATGAAGATTGTGAAATTTGGTGGTGCTTTGGGATAGTATAAAAGTTTACTGGACTTGTCACCCCAGCCATATATCCTGCTCTGGGCGGCAATCCAGCTTCGTCGAGCCTCATTAAGGCTTAACTGGCACAGTGAGAGCTGGTCTAGGGCAAGCTGATAATGCTCGGTGGGGTCCGCTGTCAAAGATTGCTCCACTTGAGTGATGCACAATTCTAGCCTTTCAATTTGCATCAACCGCTGCTGGTCTAAATGGCAAAAATATGTGTGGGCCGCATACCACATATATGCATTTATGGAAGCCTAGAGAGTCACAGGGGACTCAATAGCTTCAACATTGAAACGCAGAAAGGTACACAGTTCCTGAGAGAGATAGTCGACCGGAGTCGTGTCCACAAGGGGCCAAGCACTAAGGCGCCAAATTGAATGCTTGGCTGGGGCCTCACGACCTTATTGGGTAGTAACAGCTGCCTGATCTGAAATATTGCGCAGCAAAATCTGTGCATCGGTGGTAAGGAGCACGCCTGTAGCTGACATAAAGACACAATTAATACGTGATGTAGATTTATGTGCAATAGAATTGTGCATATAGGGGCGGGAGTGGTGGTGGCAAATGCGCCAAATACCACATAGACCAATGTTGGATATCCAGTTCATAAGACGGATGGTCATAGGTGTAGTACCAATCAGTGCCCTAGAGGTGTTCCAGATCGGGGAATCAGCATATTAAAATCATCACGTACAGTGGTCATCCCTGGGGAGCTTCCAATGAATACCCTACGGACGGCATCAAACGTAGGGCTAGGAATTTGGGGGTAACACATAAACACTCAGCAAGTGAGAAGTCTGACCGTCAATCATCACTTCAACCACTGCCTATATATCCTGATGGTCGGGGGTGCAATGAGTGATTGACATAGGTAAATGCCTGTGAAGAAGCACTGCAACATCCTAGGATTCCCTTGCATAGCCAGCAGGATATACCTATGGTACCCGTAGTGGGCCAAGAAGGGGCAGTGAGTGCTGAGGAGATGGGTTACTTGGAGGAGGAGGATATCAGGTGTATGGTGCTTCACAAACTCCAGGACAGCCCTGAGTTTGATACGGTCGTTAAGGCCATTGACCTTCCAAATCATCATTTTGAGGACCACAATGGGAAAGAACACTCACAAAAGTGTAGGGCGTGGTCTGAGCCAACATCTAGAAGGAACAGGAGAACAGGGGACTGCAGCACACATAAAAGGAAAAACAACATGCCTGACCACCTAAAACAATACCACCCTCCCCAACCCATGCTTCCCCCAGAAACATCTGCCACCCCCAATCATAACAATAAAAAGAAATCCACCCTATGGGGCACACACAACATCCCACTTCCGGAGGAGATCAATAAAAGAAGGATCCATTACTGCTGGCACAGGAGATATGTAAAACTTAAGAAGCCCCTAAAAGGACCAAGTCACAGCACCACCTCATATGTCCTGAGAAGAAGATGCATGGGCTTGGACGGCACTAGATTATCCAATGTGGCAGCAGCAGCCGCCATTCTAACAGGATCGTGAGAAGGACTAGGAGTTCTCGGAGCAGAGGACATCCCCCGGTTCATTTGCCCCACCCGGATGGGCCACATTTGCCTCCATTACTCCTCGCACTGCCTCCACCGGAAGAGCTGTCCCCCTGGGGGCGATGTTTTTTAACTGAGCACTGACACTTGACTCGCATTTCATTTACACCACGCACATATTTGACACTGGGGAGATTAAAAACCCCATAGCCCTTTTCTTGAATACAAGGAGGAGGGGAACGATATTTACTCACCCAAGGAAGCCTGTGCTCGTCTTTCCTCCTGACCCGCCCCGTTCCGACGCGGTAACCAGTACCGTTGCGCGGAGGGCGGGCCAGGGAGAGCCAGTCACTTCCTGCCGGGACACTCCACGAGCGGTTAGCGCTCTAGTGCACCTATCTGGAGGGCCTATTTAGCCATCGCCCCTTGTGAGCGCGCAGCGTTCGCGCGCAGCGTCGCCGAAGCCACGCCGAAGACCAGCCAAAGAGCTGCCCGTCTGCGCCCGTCCGCGACAGGACGAGGCAGAACAGAGGCACAGAGGCTATAGGGCGACTCCACGATGCCTCCCGAAGGTATTAACCTTGTTACCTACTCACCCCACACCCTCCGACTGTTACAGCCAAGGGTGAAGTGTGATACTCGGTTACAATATAAACAGCTCGAAGGGAGCTTTTCTTGCCTCCAATGCCGTTTTCAGTCAGATTCGACAGGAAATAGCTTTTGCGACAAAGATAATATACCCACTACTCCCCTGGAACTTAAGTGTCTCCTTTTAAATGTGCGTTCCATGCCTAAGCACCAACTACAGATTTGGGATCTCATTCACGCGGAACAACCTGATCTCTGTTTTTTTACTGAGACGTGGATGAAACCCCACACTACACCTGCTGTTGTGTTGGGTGTTCCCTCAGGATACAGAATTATGCATGCTGATAGGCCCATTAAAACAGGAGGTGGCTTAGCGATTATTTGCAAGGACACGTTTAAGACAACTATTTTAGATAAAATATGTAGTCCAATGTTGGAAATCATGATTTTTAAAATCACATTAGGTAATATTTCCTGGAGAGGAGCCCTTCTGTATCGTCCACCCACTCCCAATCCGGACTTCGCCCTGCTCCTTCTGGAAACACTTGCTCCCCATATAAAAGCCAAGGAGGATTTTATCCTCCTCGGGGATTTTAACATACATATGGACGTCCCAGAATTGCCGGAAGCCACTCATCTGACCACTGACCTATCCCACCTGGGGCTCAATATAAGCAACAACGGTGCCACACACATAGGTGGGCACACCCTCGACCTTATATTCTCAAACTGTTCCAAAATACGTTGTTTTCCTGCTAAAAACATCCTTTGGTCAGATCATTTTTTGATTGAGTTCCATCTGGCTGGACCAATCAATCGACCTCAGAAAGCCTTGCCCCCGCCTATTCTTCGTCGAGAATGGCATAAAATCTCAGTAACCAACTTGCACAAATACTGGGTGCAACCGACCATTACGGAGACAGATACTGCTGAGTCTGCATTAGAGAAATTTAATCAATCCCTAAAATCTGCTATTGACACCATTGCCCCCCTTAAACTACACAAACAATTTCTCCATACCAAACAGGAGAAATGGTATACAGCTGATCTTAGGAAAGAAAAGCAAAAATGCAGACGTTTAGAAAAATTTTGGAGAACATCAAAAAATGAAGAGGCCAGGGAAGCCTTTCACGAGGCTCAGTCAGCATATTATAAAAATATAAAACTAGCCAGGAAAGTCCACCTCTCCGCGCAACTGGAGGAGGCAGGGAACTGTCCGCGCGAATTATTTAAAATTCTAAAAGATTTTATTAAACCCACAGCCACTGAAAGTACCGATGATGCTTCTCAACCACTCTGTGACGAAATCTCTGAGTTTTTCGAGGAAAAAATAAATTTGATTTATGACAAAATTTTAACCTCTAAGGGTGAGGCTACTACACCCATTCCTGAAGCTAAACTCGGCACTCAGGCCACAAATTCCCTGTTTGTCATTCCCCCCGTCACAGATCTAAATCTGGCAACACTTATTGGCCATATGAAAACTGGCTCCCCCAGCGACCTCCTTCCTGCCAAAATGGTGGCCCCTTTGATTCCCATCTTAGGCCCCTCGATCCAGGCAGTTATCAACACCTCCCTGGCCAAAGGCCAAGTCCCCATGGAATGGAAGACTGCGGTAGTAAACCCAATCCGGAAGAAGGCGACCCTACCCTGGACGGACTTATCTAACCTCCGACCTATCTCTCTCTTGCCCTACATCGGCAAGTTAACAGAGAAGCACGTGAACACCCACCTTTCTAACTATATCGAGACAGCGGGTGGCCTAGACCCTTCACAATCTGGGTTTAGGCCCAACCATAGCACCGAATCCGCCCTACTGGCCGTCACCAATAACATCAGGATGACGCTTGATAGTGGAGGGTCGATGATTCTGGTGCTATTGGACTTATCCGCTGCCTTCGATACGGTGTCTCACGATTTGCTTCTCTGTCGGCTGAGAGAGATAGGACTGGGAGGTACAGCCCTGTCCTGGATGGAGAGCTTTCTTTCGGGTCGCTCTCAGGAAGTCCGATTGGGCTCCCATAAATCCATCGCTAGGGAGCTCACCAGGGGTGTGCCACAGGGCTCATGCCTAAGCCCCACATTGTTTAATGTGTACGTGGCCCCCCTGGCTGACTTGGTGAGATCTTTTGGGTTTATACCGGTGTCCTACGCCGACGACACCCAACTTCTGTTCCCTTTTAAGACCTTCTCTCCTGCTTTACAAAGAACTTTCGCAGAAGGCATGAGGGCAGTTTCCAGATGGATGACAAACAACTGCTTACAGTGCAACGTGACCAAAACAGAGGTTGTACTCTATGGGGAAGCAGTAACACTATGGTCCAATGAGTGGTGGCCGCTTGAACTAGGACCTGCCCCTATTCCTAAACAGACCATAAGAAATCTGGGAGTGCTGTTTGATCAGTCACTGACCTTTAAAGAACACGTCAACCAGGTTGCTGGTACCTGTTTCGGGGTTATTTCTTTGCTGAGAAGGGTGTTTCCTTTTCTCCCAGATCACCACAGAAAGACCTTGGTCCAGGCTCTGGTCGTCAGTAGACTGGACTACTGTAATGGCCTTCTTTTGTCAGCTAATGAAGGCCAATTTAACAAACTACAGGTGGTCCAGAATACGGCCGCGAGGTTAGTCATGAATGCTCCATCTAGGACTCCCTCCCGGCCACTACTGACAGAACTTCACTGGCTGCCAGTGCGACTGCGGACCAAATTCAAAATCTTGTGTACAATTCACAAGTGCCTGATGGGGAAAGGACCGAAATTTCTCACCTCAGCCTTCCTTCCTTATGTTCCTGGACGTTCACTACGATCAAGCAACCTCCAGCTCCTTAAGGTTCCAAAAATTAAAAAAACTCGGCAAGGAGGCAGAGCCTTAGCATACACAGGGCCTGTCCTATGGAACACCCTGCCCCTCGCATTAAAACTTAGTACTGATCACCTGTCTTTCCGAAAAACCCTGAAAACGTACCTTTTTTCCAGTATCTAATTCACTCCCCTCCTACCACCCACTAAAAATGTTTATGGGCAGAGTAGCTGGTCTCCTTTGTATGGCAAAGCGCGGAGATACCCCTTCGGGGGTCTATTCAGGCGCTATAGAAGCATATAAATAAATAAAATAATAAATAAATAAATTAGTACTCAGGGGCCTAGTCTCCATAGCCCATTCCATACCATTTCAGGTGTGTCAAAGAAGTATTATTTGGAGGCGTGGAACAGGAGCATATTCCACACGCTCAGTTGTTGTGTCACTGCTTCAAAAAGCAGAGTTCGTGCTGTACAAGGCAAGTGGAAATTAGAATCTGGAAGGACTGGAAGGTCATGGGGGCCGGCTCATGAACAATGTGCAGGATTACATCTCGGTCTTTATAATTCAGGACCTTTGCAATTATTATTTTTAATTTTAGATGTATACTGCGCATAGCTGCCTCAGCGCTTCCCCAACAATACCCAGCAGTATTGGCAGCTCGGGAGAGGGAGGAAAGTTAAGCTGGGAAGAGCCAGGTCTTTATGGCTTTCCGGAAAGCTAGATGATCTCGGAGCCCTCTGATAACAGCCGGAAGGGAATTCCAGAGATTGGCCGCCAGAACTTTAAAAGAACCACCACCGTCTCTGGCTCTTAAAACTCTGGGTGTACATGCCAGCCCTTGGTCTGTCACCTCAGGTGGCGACTTGGAACATACGGTGTTAGCAGGAGTGATAAGACTGGGGGGCTCATTGAGTTAAGATTTTATGAGCAACGCATAGGGTCTTGAACTGAATGCTTTTCCCTACCCGTAACCAGTGTAGTTGTGGTAGGGACCTAGACACTGAACATGGTTTATTCAGCACCAATAGAGTGCGGGCTGCTGCGTTTCGTATTCTCTGAAGGCGCAATCACATGCTGCGGAGGGGTCTCAGGCAGAGGCACTGCCATCAGGGATCTATGGGCTCATTCCACTACGGAACAGGTGGACAAGTGAACTTCAGGGACCCTTTTCAGGAACCATTTCTCCAAAAAGTCCACAGGAGACGTCCCTTCAACCCCCTCGGTTACCCCACAAACTGGAGATTGTTGCGCAGGTCCCAACTGTCTACCCTTTAATTAGAAATAAACAGCTCTGGGGGGCTGGGGAGGGGGATCCACATGGCCTACTTCCCCTTTTAACCTATATGCACCACCCTGGGGGATGGGGTCCTCAGGGCCTAAAGAGGCTCAAGGAGGGGGTGCCATGGCCCCGTCACTTTTAAAAACATATAAGGCCCTGGGAGGTCCCCAGGGCTTAATGGGATTAATTAGGCTTGGGGGGGGCTACATGACTCCCCTCCCCTTTAAAAACATAAGGCCTTTTGACCAACCCTCCACCTTCAGCCGTGCAAGATGATGGGCTGGCTTTACGTCTGGTAATAAAATATGACTTTAAGTTAAAATAACCCTAAAAAATCACTGAAAAAAACTACGGTTAAAGTAACGTTATTTTTAGGTGAATTTGTCAGTGACAACATTAATGTTTTGAAATGAATAAAAACACAGAATTTCACCAGTTATAGTTAGCAAAGCTAACTATAACTTGGTCTCCACCATGCACTGGTTATGACCTCCCATATTACACAGTCTTTTGTTAAGGAGAAATGGTCATGCTTGACGATCCTGTCTAATAACTCAAGGCTGTTTACAATACTTAGCATGTAGTATGTAGAATCTTTGCCCTGATGAAAACGTTTTCTGCTATAACAAAAAACTTGTGTGGAACATATTGAAGAGAAATCCACTGTCACCTACACACAGAGTTAATCTTCAACACAAAGATTAATACTGTGTTCAATAAGTCTACATACCTATGATGCATTAGAAGCACATGTGTTTTGTAAACAGTTACACCAATTAGCTGGACACAGGCGTTACAAAATTAGGTAGAAAAGTAATATGGTAGCTACCCGCCACTATGAAAACTATGACACAAACTAGCACACTCATTGGATGATGTCATCATTGATGTAATCAAAGATGTCATCAATGATGTAATTTGAGATATCATGAGTGATGTAATAAATGATTTTATGGAGGGCGCGTGTTATAATTAGCTTTTGCTGACCATCACTGGTGAATTTCTGAATTTATGTGTTTTTTAAGTTCAAAACGCTAATAGTCCTGGATGTCAGTGACCCGAACTTCATGACAGTGACCACTGCACCACACTCACTTTGATTAGTGAGGGGTATTTGCATATGGAAGGTCGGTGACACGTGGTGCCATTGAACCTGCACTACGCAGGAGTTGGGGCCACCAACGTATGCACTTGGCTGTGGGCTCTTGCTCATCGCTACCTCTGGCCTACACTACAGTCAGCACACCTCACAATTCAGATACAGTCCTGATCCCACATAACGCAGTCCAGTAGGCAAGACACATTGCGGCCCGTCCACACCTAGCATCATCGCAGGCTCATACAGTCTCAATGCTTCTGATGCCTCTTACCTTCTTTAACACAAGCCAAACCCACATGTGTAACTGTGTCCTGAGTCCTGAATGGCAGTGACCCCAAATCCGTGGCACCGACCACAGCACCACACTCCCTTCGTTCAGTGAGGCATGTTTCGATATGGAAGGCCGGTGACACGTAGTCCCACTAACCCTCTTTAACACAAGCCGATCTTACATGTGTAACTGTGTCCTGAGTCCTGAATGGCAGTGACCCCAACTTCGTGGCAGCACCCACAGCGACAGACTCCCTTCAGTCTTATTTGTTATTTTCTTTAAATACATTTTTTTATATGTAAAACTATACATGACTAAGATTCTTCTTTATCCAACCGCACAGGGACACTTCTGCGCCCAAAAACGTTGTTGGGTGTATGTTGGTAATGTGGGAAGAGGGTGAGTTACCTGCTGATGTGGGGAGAGGCAGCCTGAAAGGGGTTTCTCTCACAGAAAGAACTCCGGTATGTTTTCACAAGTGCCTCAGACAGATGCCAGTTGACGGACTGAATCACAAAATGATTTTTCAATACTTATGTACTGTGAGTTATGAACAGTTCACCCAGGCTTGCAGAGGGACAGCTGCGGCCCGTCCTCTCGACTCACAGAAGCAGTACTACGAGCTGTCCGCGTCATTGTAGCTATCCCTGCCCTGTTCCGTTGTACGCCACGCCACACCACTCCGATTACGTTCCAACGTTGGCCCTACAAAGCTACCTGTCACAGGCGTTCTCTCTGTTGGTGTGCAGGTCAGTGGTCTAGTTCTCAACATCTCACGGCCACTCCCTGAGGACAGGTTTGCACACACACCACACCCATCTGTCACATGCGTCACAGGCCATGTGACCACGCAAATATAATACATCGACAACGTCACATCCTTTATTGCCAGTGCTGACTGGATGGCGGATGCTCCACGGGTCTCAACCACAGAGAGCCTTTGAAAAGTTGCGCTTAAGGTTAGTCTGATCTGAATGGCCGTCAAGGGCCTACCATTCCCTTGGCGCGGACTTCAGATGCACAGGGTTAGTGCCACTTGAAGCTCATATGGCCATCAGGGGCCTACCACCACGTGGCCCGGACTTGAGATTGTATTGTATTGTAATTGCATTTATATAGCCCTTCCTATCCCAGACAAGGCATTAAAGCGCTTTTTCGGAGAGTAGCACGCTACTCCGGGAACCATAGAGGATTAGTGTTGAATTAGTATAGTGAAACATGCAAGTACATTTTAAGTGGTGGATAGGTTAGTCAGTTATTTGGATATGGAATGATAGCATAAGGATAGAGGAGGAAAAAGGTTTGTATTTATATAGCGCTTGTTGACGCACTCTATTCAGGAAGCCCATAAAGGATTAGTGATGAATTAATATGGTGAAATATGAAGTAATTTCAGTGGTGGATATTAGTCAGTTATTTGGAGTGAGAAGGATAGCGGAGGGATAAAAGGGGAAGAAAGGTTTGCATTCATATAGCACTGGTTACCCCCGATGGGTGTTGAAGCACTTTTCTGGCGAGTAGCATGCCACTCTGGGGCCCATAAAGGATTAGTGTTGAAAATTAGTATAGTAAAATATGAAGTAGTGGATATGTTATTCAGTTATTTGGGTAGAGAAGGGTAGGTGGCGGGATAGAAGAGGGAAAGAGGTTTGTATTTATATAGCGCTTGCTGATGGGGTTTTGAAGCGCAAGTAGCACGCTACTCAGGAACCCATCAGGATTAGTGTTGTATTAGTATGGTGAAACATGAGAGTAATTTTAGTGGTGGATATGTTAGTCAGTTATTTGGATTCAGAAGGGTTGGGGGGGGTAGAAAAGGAAAAAGGTTTGCATTTATATAGCGCTTGTAACCCTGATGGGGTGTTGAGACTCTTTATTGGTGAGTAGCACACTACTCTGGAACCCAATAAAGGATTAGTGGTGAATTAGTATAGTTTAATATGGAATTTGAGAAGTGAACATGTTAGTCTGTTAACTTTGATAACTTTGATTGAGACGGATAGTGGAGGTCTTAGCAGTAGGAGGAGGCTTTGGATGAGTAAAAAGTAGTTTTTGAGGGGAGGAGTCAGAGGGAAGAGTTTAGAAAGGTTTGTTTTAGGGGATCGGTTTAGTAAAAAGAAGTGTTAGATGATGCAAGAAGGGGTAGAGTAGGAGAGAGTCTAGAAAGGGTTATTTTGTCGATCATAGTAGTGGTATGAGGTATGGGATAAGTGAGAGTGTGGATGTAGAGGATATATTGATAGATGTATAGGATGAGAGATAGGGTAGTGCATCGGAAAGAGTAGTAGAAAGAAGTTTGAGATGAGTCAGAAGGTTGGGCTAGAAGATATATTAGGAAACAATTATCATTCTCAGACAATTAGGAGTAGTATAGCTGGTAATCACTATACTCAATACCATGTGTATTATTTATTTCTAACACTTATTCGCATACAAACACGGCCACTAAGGTCACGCTGTAGCTTTTTTTATTTCCTTTATTTTTTCTTGTAGAAGCTTGTTGAATTGGTGTGCGTTTAATTATCGACGGGCGAATGTAACAATTGTGTGGATACATTGATGCAGGAGTATGAGGATGCAAGAACGCTCATATTATGATATTGGGTAAAATAAACTCAGCAGTAAATAAAAAGGCACTTCAATTGTAAGACAGACTATTGGCATTATCAACCTTGTAGTCGTGCGTTCAAGTTATGCTTAGATTACAGTAAAAAAATGTTTTTTCTAAATACACTTGCCTGCACGCAATCACTGATCTAATAAAATTGAACGTGATGGGTAATTTTTATTGTAAGTATGACTGTCACATCAAGTGAAAGCATTTTTTGTTCAGTTAGTCGTTTTAACTTTGTGACATTGCTCTTGCTTGCAAAAGCCAGTCCTATCGGCGTTGCCAATACTAGTTATATTTAGCCACTTGATTAGTGTGTGTGTGTGTGGGGGAGAGGGAGGGGTGCTAGAGACAGGACACAGCCCTCCCCCTCTCCTATACCTCTTAGTGTGAGAATAAATCAGTTAAAGAGCAGTGCGAGGCAAAGAGTCAACCATTCTAAAAGGATAAGGAGACCAAGGTCACGCTCCAGCAGATTATGTATTTGGGGGTGTGCCTATAACACATTTGCCAATATATCCTGGGTTCCTTGCCAAGAGAATGGGTAATGGCACTACTTACCGAGCTGTTTCCCTTCTTCGGAACCAAAGACTTCCTTGGGAAGATGATCAGTTTGGAGCGGAACTCCTTCAGTCTTTGCACGTTGCAGTAGAGGCATTCGGCACTTCGGTTACGTCGACGGGGATCCACGGAGATGTGGCACGAACTTGAGTTCCACAGGGTTAGCAGCACCAAAAGCTGATGTGGTCTCCGCCATTGATGACTCAGGACTCATTGACATGTGTGAGATCTACCGGGCCGCAGAGAACCTGATGTGGTCTCCGCCATTGATGACTCAGCAACATGTGTGAGATCTGCCGGGCCGTGGAGATGATGTGGTCTCCGCCATTCATGACTCAGGACTCAGCGACATCTGTGAGATCTGCAGAGAAGTTGATGTGGTCTACGCCATTCATGACTCAGACTCAGCAACATCTCTGGGATGCGCGGAGTTTTGACGGGCACCTGGAGTGCCCACTGCTGCACACTCCGGTGGCACCAGGTAATTATTTGCTCATGGATGCGCAGGGGCGGCAGTGTTTCTCTTGCTCTCTCTCTCTCTCTCTCTCTCTCTCTCACTTTCCTCTCTTCACTCTCTCTCTCTCTCTCTCTCTCTCTCTCTCTTCCGTCGTTTCCTTCTATCTCTCTAACTCTATCTCTTCCTTCTTCCTTTCACACTCCCTTTCTTTCCATCCCTCTCTTTTTCTCACTGGCTTTTTTTCCTTCTCTGTTTCTCTGTGCCTTACTCCTTTGATATTTGCATTATACACAACCTTATTTTGTGCTTTATTTTCCAGGCTCGGTCGTCGACATCCATGGTGCCCACAGGAGCCTTGTTGTTTTGTATTATTTTTGTTACATTTTGTTTATTAGTTTATAGTTCATATATATATCAATGTTAATAAAAAAAATAAAGTTTCAAAATAGTTTATCGTTTACATATATATATTTATAAAAAATAAAGTTTGAAAAAAAATTAATAACGTTTTTGGTTGTTTTCTTAAGTGCTGTGTGACTCTTTCTTGTTCTTATTACTGTTATTTGATGGTGTCCACCATGGTGTTACATTTTGTGGCACTTATCGCTGGAACACTGGTGATGTCTGCAGTTTGCACCAACTTCTGAATAGTGTGCTAGATTATTCTCAACTTTACTTCCATTAAAGTGCTGATAATGAAATGCCGACTAGCCGTTCCCGTGCAAAAAGACACGAGATGCACCTTTGCGATTCATTCTAAATAATAAAATCCTGTATTGAATTGCACTGAGGTAGTGGCTGCACTTACAGTGTACACACAAAATCGATTAAGAAATCTCATTGTATTTATATTGATTGAGAATAGTGTGTCAGGTGCTGGATCTTGACGGGATACACTGCCCAGTTCGTACATTGTTCAGCACTCGAAAAAATCACATCACAACTTTCACAACAAATCCAATGCGAAACAAATTCCGGCGATAAGCCACGTTAGCACCAGGGATTTTACACCTGCTTTCTGCTGGTGTTAAGCAGGACGATTACCTGCACCATGAAAGGGATCACAGCCAACAGCCACACCAGAACACCCACAGGTGCCATAGAGTGAATGAGCATGATACAACCGCCAATGCCCCCCAAACCTGCATCTGAGCAAGTGTGTCCCTGTGGTCATTGTATTAGCATGATAGGCACAGGCCCTGCAACATCACAGTGTGCTATCACCTCAGTGTTGGCAGTGAACCTGTACATGTAGCTACGCATGCATCCTCCTGCATGCACAACCGTTGTGTGCTGGTCCGGGTACACAGGTCAGCGCATGGGTGTGCCTATCCGACAAGGGGAACGGGGTGTCTCGGACATGTTCGTGTACAGGAAGTGCGGTAAGTGTGATCTCTGTGTTCTGGTGTGGCCGGCCACAAGGGCCACAGCAGTGGATATTGTAAGTGGCATGCACCACCTCCAAACGGCACTGTCATGGTGTAGAATGCAGGAGGACATGCGCGAATAGGCACTACAATGGTGTGCCGTATGAGTGCACGAGATACAGCAGCACACCGTACGAAAGTGGGAGGGAGGAGCAGCTGTTTGGCAACGTAACACACAGTGAACCCGCCCATGTGCCACGTGCTGGCCATCTCATCCATGATGACCTCGGTCGCAGACATCCCACGACCGGCCTTTGTACACATCCTGTTTGAATGCAGCGTGGTTTTCACTTCTATGCTCGTTCAGTGGTGTGATGTTGGCAGGTTGTTTGACTTATGCTCCTTGTTGGTGTGTTTCATTTTGGCCATTGTTTGTCTATACTTGTGCAGTACTTAATTATGCATGTGTGCCATTGTGCCCATCTCCCTCCCGACCCCCCATTCCCTGCTTCTTCCTCTTCCTGGTGCTGTTGTGTCTATAATTGTATTTCTACACACGTAAATGCATGTAAAGAACAAATTAGAATAGTTCCTTGATTCTTTTAGGTTTCAAAACATCTCTCTATTGATTTTTTTTAATTATCCATATAAACAATTTTTTAAATATTTAAGGACACATAGAAGTCAGCAGTGCAACGTATTCTATCAACACACTTTCTAGAACATTCTACAAAACGTGCAGATTAAAAGTTCCTCAATTTTTTTTAAACTAACGAAATTGTTTTGCAACATTTTCTCGAACATTTAACGGCATGGGCATGTTAAAAGTTCACAATTGTTTTATGTTCGAACAGTGCCTTCCAAATGCAAATAGCATGTGTGATTGAGTTGAACAAATTTTATGCTATGATATGTACCCCACGTTGAAACTGCTTCTTCTTAACCAATAACAAAGATGCTTTTCCATAAAACGAATCTGCACCCTACTTTTAAAAAATAATGCTTTTCATCTACCAATCACGTATCGTTTTCTAAGGCAAAAAATAAGTGGTTCCACATCTTTAAACATATATCTTATTCTCCGAAGGAACTGCATGAGCTACAGACATCTTCCATACCTTCAAAATGCTAGTGTGGATCGTAGGACATAGCTATATTTTCTGGTGCAAGAGGTATGCAGAAGACATACGTATTGACTTACACCTAGGTTTACAAAATGTGGACATTAAATTGTTTGCACAGAGAGGATTGAAGTGGCACCAATTGCTACCTTTGGTTAAAACCTCTTTGCATCTTCCACACCCTGACCTCATGATTGTGCATTGTGGTGGAAATGACCTAGGCACATTGACTGGAGTAGGTCTGGAAATGCTTATGAAGGACACCTTTGGACAATTGATGTTACTTTTGCCTCAAACTGTCTTTGTATATTCCAATATATGCCAAAGACAGAAGTGGAAATGGTCAAAACAATGTTGTCCTCAGATTGAAAAATCTAGGAAGAATGTCGACAAAGCTGTGTCTGCATACCTCAGAGACCATAGAATGGGGTTGATCTACAACAACAACATACTTTTTGATATGGCTGATATCTACAGAAGTGATGGAGTACACTTCACAGATCAAGGAAACAGAGTTTTTCTGAATAACCTGAAGTTGTGCATCCGCACCTACATGTAGCTCCAACTAATGAACACAAGGGCTCTTTTTAGTGCCACCCTATAGCTGACAACTTAAGCTCGCTATTTTAGGACCAGGTAACAGCAACTCCCGGACCCTTGCCAAAATGTATTCTCCACACAGCTGTGGCGCAGCGGCCACACAATCTGACTTTGCAGCACAGACCCCTCGCTTTGATCACCTGCTATAGCGACAGCTCAGGATACCACCATGTGACTCTGGGCAATAGCACAATTAATTTCCACGCTGGCCCCCAGCGCCTGCAGACCTGTAGGAGTGAGTAGTTTGCACTTTACAAATACTGGAATGATTCGAAACGGCAAAGTTGAACTTCACACTCCATCTGTAGTTGGCAATCGCCAGTAGGTAGTTATAGTTAGGACCAAGTTTTCATAGGAAGAGCATTTTTTGTTTTGCTTATAACTTTGGCCCCGTTAGATGAATCTTCATTAAATTTTCCAAACAAATTTTTTGTTCATATAAGCTCCTATGTGGAAAGTTTGGGGGTGATTCGTCAAGGGGGGCCACTAAAAAAGGGGGGTCCCTAAACGTGTTTTCTCTATGTTAATTTTCATAGGAAACTTTAGACAAGGCTACAGGTCGAACGGGTGAACGGAATTACCCCAAATTTGGCAGGGAAAAGGGTCTTGGTCTACAAAGCACACTTTTGTTGGTGTAAATCCATTCAGTCGTTTTTGAGAAATATCGAAATTTACAGATATCAATATTTTGGAATTCTGTCATCTGATTGGCTGAGGCGTTCCAATCACGAGCTTGCTGCCTATTGGTTGAGAGCGCCTCGAAGTGGTTGCAACTAGGAAGTGTTGGCCGCCATTTTGTGATTCACACTCCCTCTGTTCCCCAAGGAGTAGGGAGGGAATAGGGTTGGGGGCTGAGGATAGCTACAGCAGCAGAGCTATCTCGGCTTTCACAATGGCTTCTATAGCACGGGGACACACCAGTAGGTGTAACCAGGTGCTTTACAAACTCAATTTACTTACTTACTTACTTACTTGCTTACTTACTTACCCCCAATCGCCCTACAGACGTCACACTGTTTAAAACAAAAGTTCCTCCTAGTACTTATGCACACATGCTGACACTACTTGGACAAGTGTGCCACAGCGGCCAGAAAACATGAGTTCAGAGCACATGGCTCACGATTTAATCCCCTGCTCCGGCAGCACCTCAGCTCAGCACCATGTGACTCTGGGCAATAACTCACTTAATAGCTCACATCATTTCCACAAAAGTTTCTCCTACTACATATGCACACATGCTGACACTACTTGGACAGGTGTGCCGCAGTGGCCAGAAAACATGAGTTCAGAGCACAGGGCTCAAGATTTAATCCCCTGCTCCAGCAGACGTCCGCTCAGCACCATGTGACTCTGGGCAATAGCTCACTTAATAGCTCACATAATTTCCACGCCGGCCTCGAGGGCCTTCAGACCCGTAGGAGTGAGTAGTTTGCACTATACAAATACCAAATTGATTTGATATGCGCAAATTTACCTTCGCATTCCCTGTATAACACCCCCTAATCACTATACACAAGTTACAATGTTTGAAACAAAAGTTCCTCCGAGTAGGTATAACTACATGCTGACACTACTTGGACAGATGTGGCACAGTGGCCAGAGCACATGACTTTGCAGCATATGACTCACAGTTTGGACTCACGTTTTCATCCCTCAGTCCAGCAGCAGCTCAGCTTAGCACCATGAGACTCTAGACAATACCTCACATATTTTCCGTATCCCAGGACTTTCAGCCCAGTAGGGGTCAGTAGTTTGTCCTAGTAGCTATAAACACACACTGACACTACTTCCACAGGTGTGCTGCAGCGGCCATGCCGCATGATTTCACAGCATAAGACACACAGTTTGGGCTCGCACTTTAATCCCCGAGTCCCACAGCAGCTCACATTAGCAGCATCAGACTCTAGGCAATACCTCATTTAATGTCCATAGCACACCACTTTCAGACTGGTAGTTATGAGTAGTTCGCTTGGCACCCCCTTTATAGCAGACCCTAAACACCCCACAGAGGTTACAGTGCTCCTACCCTCCTCATTACTACTATTTTTCGCCCATTTTTCCCTTTACTCGCTTCAACAGAATCACAAAATGGCAGCCAACACTTCCTAGTTGAAACCACTCGAGGCGCTCGCAACCAATAGGCAATAGGCTCGTGCTTGTAACGCCTCAGCTAATCAGATGGCAGAATTCCAAAATATCGGTATCTGTAAATTTCGATATTTCTCAAAAACTACTGAACGGAGTTACACCAACAAAAGTGTGCTTTGTAGACCAAGACCCTTTTCCCTGCCAAATTTGGGGTAATTCCGTTCACCAGTTCGACCTGGAGCCTTGTCTAAAGTTTCCATTGGAAATTAACATAGAGAAAACACATTTTGGGACCCCCTTTTTTGGTGGCCCCCCCTTCACGAATCACCCCCAAACTTTTAACATAGGAGCTGATATGAACAAAGAATTAGTTTGGAAAATCTAATGAAGATTCATCTAACGGTGCCAAAGTTATAAGCAAAACAAAAAATGCTATTCCTATGAAAACTTGGTCCTAACTATAACTACCTACTGGCAATCGCCAGTAGGTAATATATGTGTGTATATATATATATATATATTTATATATAGAATACAAGCTCCTCCTCGGATTTCACAGCGTTTTAGCAGCAACACACACCGGCAAACGAGGGAGATGGACCACAGGAATCAGCAAAGGTGATTTATTGTTGCAACCACACAGAGAACAGTTACGCGTTTCAGGCTAACTCGCCCTTGTTCACACTGCAATATTACAACACATGAGATGTTTGTTTTATATTTGCTCAACCATGTTGACACCCACTCTTAGTGACATCACCAATCACGTGATACAAAAATCAAAAGTGAAGAAATACAACTACTAGTAGTATAAGCAGCAAGGAATTGTTGCACATTTAAACAATTGAAATAGCAGGATAAATCCCAGTAAGACATGTTATATAGTCCCAGTCGACAGGCATGAATGTAATATATTTTGGAAATAAATATAGAAACATAGTTTAAATATTATTTCATATAGACGGCAAAATTGATTTAAAAATAACTGTATGAATACATGTATAGAACTTCTCCTAAGAGACTTTTAAATTTAAAAAGTCTGGTAGGTATATACTAAATGTCAAAAACCTTGTCAATGACTAAAGTCTCCATGTGCAAAATACAACCAAGCAGCAATAAATGGTCAAAAGTGCAAAAGTTGTGCAAATATACGTGCAAAGTAAGCAGAAAAAAGTGTAACACCAACAAAATTAAGAGACAATGTCACCTTCATATTTAGAGCCCTCTCAGATCCCTGAGATGTAATTGCTACAAAAATTTCTATGACTTTCATCTACCTCTAAAAAATAGTCAGTATCAAAGGGTATCAAAAACAGTTAAAAAGCCCTCAACCTATAAATAAGTAATAAATATATATATATTCACTGAAAAAACCATAGGTTATAGACCATATATAGTTAGGAATTAGCATTTAAAAAACCTTATTTTACTCACACAAAACCATTGAAATTCCATATATAGTTAGTTGCACTAACTATATATTGCGCACCCGCAATCCACTGCTGATCATGTCACATATTACATCATTCATGACATGGTCAGTGACATCACTGATGACATCACTGATGACATCTCAAATGACATCACTGATGACATCACTGATGACAACATCCAGTGACTATGTTTCTGTAAAGTTAAAATATGTCTTACATATTGAAGAATGAGTGGATGTATAAGTGTCTGGACGAAGGATTTAGTAGGTGCATGACTGAATGTATGAGTGAGTGATTAAATGTGTCTCACTGAGTGCATGGGTTAGTGACTAAACTGTCTTAATTTGTGCATCATTATGTCTGTTGTTCTGTAAACTGCTGCATGTGTTGATCAGTAGCTATATGAGTAACTATATGGGTTATTGATTGATTGCCCAAGTATTTGCATGGGAGACTGAGTGTGTGTGTGGCTGGATGGGAGGTGTGTGACTCTGTACAGATCAATGTGTACTTGTATCAATGATTGTATAAGAGAGTAAGTATGTGTTAGTATATGGTTGAAAACGTAAGGTGCTCTATGTTTAACTGTATAGAGTAGAAAATGGAAGTGTGATTGATTCTTTACAGGACTGACTAGGTGTGTGAGTAACTCCATGGATGAGTGGCAGAGTGTGAGTGTCTGTATAGGTGTATGAGTGCATATGATTGTGTTGTAAACATGAGTGATTGTATGTATGAATGATTGTATGGGTGAATGAGTGAATGTGTGTGTAGACGTAGGAATCAGTGAGTACGTATGTAGTAACTAGTATTGGTGTGTCAATGGTTTCAAAAATTATACTCTGTTTTTAACACTGGGTGAAACAGAGGTTATATTAAAATGTGAAGAGATGCATTGTATTGTCACATGAATAATATCATCAGTGATGTGGTCATTGATGTCAAATGAGATGTCATCAGTGATGTCATCAGTGATGTCATTTGAGATGTCATCAGTGATGTCATCAGTGATGTCACTGACCATGTCATGAATGATGTAATATGTGACATGATCAGCAGTGGATTGCGGGTGCGCAATATATAGTTAGTGCAACTAACTATATATGGAATTTCAATGGTTTTGTGTGAGTAAAATAAGGTTTTTTAAATGCTAATTCCTAACTATATATGGTCTATAACCTATGGTTTTTTCAGTGAATTTTCAAGGTTTTGTAAATGCTAATTCCTAACAATATATGGTCTATAACCTATGGTTTTTTCAGTGAATTTCAATGGTTTTTTAATAGCAAATATCATAAGCTGTCGAATGTCAAGTACGTGGTAAGTGAAAACATTTTCGTGTTTATGCACACTGATCTGCTTTGAATGGTGCCCCCCCCCCTCATTTCTATTAGGAGTACTCTCTCTTTGCAGATAGTGAAAGGTAGTTAACGCAGGCCTTTGCCCCCGTTGTAATCCGTCGTGCCTGCTTCTCTCTCCATTTGATTGATTGTTATCCAAGTATTTACTGTTTTAGAATTAGTTCTCTTTGGTTCATTCTCTATTTACAAACAAACACAGAGTCGCAATACTCTGTTTAGTCTTTGCAGATAACGAAAAATCGTGTAAAAAAAAGAAAAGGAATCGAGCAAAATCAGTAGGCCACTAATGGGATCTCTTTTTGACCTCGCTAAAATAGAAACATTAGGAACAACCCCTCATGACAAATACAAAACTAGTGAGATGAACTGAACTCCACACAATGATGGCTGCAAAACAGCTCGGCTCCGCCACCCACCCCGCCCAAAATAACGATAAAGAGCGGCTGCCATGATTGGTTGCGGAATGGCCACGACGGAGCTACGAAATGATGCTGCTCTCATGCTAACCCCAGCTTCAGTCTGAAACATCCAGAAACACTGTAGACTACCAATTCGATCAGTTCCGGTAGCGCCCCAATGTAACCCGGTAGAGAAGAACTAGCCCTCCCCTCTTTGACTGATGGTTCTTGTTGCCTGTCCCTTCTGTTGTCATTTAACAGAAATATTTAGCCTGCTGAAAGGGGTTGTGTTCCGACCGCTGGTTGGTGGAGACATTTTGACTATATTCTGGACCTGCGTTGTCGCGTAATGCGTCATATGACGCGCCGCGTTAGCGCATCCGGAAGTCATCCGGGGCGCGCGGCGCGTAACGTAAGCATAACAAGTCATGTGCCTTGTTAATAAAACTTTTCATTGGTTCATTTTACTTTTCTTATTGTAATGATGAAAGGCTTGGTCATATGACCTAAAAATTACGCTTTTCATTACTTCCGAACATTATTTTTTCTTAAATATATGTTATAATGTTCCAGACTAATGTACTTTCCCGGAAATTTTACAACTGTCCTGCAAGTAAAATATATTCTTTTTTCGAGAAAAAGAGCGTTTCTTCGTCCCATGATGGAGCCGTTGAGCAAAAGAGGGTCGACCTGCTGTCTTAGTCGCCGATACGCCTGAATATGAGATTCTTATCGATCACTTTATGTTGCAGGAATAGAAAACACAACAGCCCTTGACCATTTATCTTTACTGCGTTCCTTCATATTATACCTTTTACCCTTCATGTAATTGGTCTGCTTTATTTCACTTGCCTTTTAATGATTCTAAAACAGTGACTATTATTACAAACTTTACCAATGTATATACTACTACCATGTTTTCTTTTAAAAACCTTTATTGTGAAAATTTCATTATACAAATACGAGCCTATAACCACGTGGGCCGGCCACGGAGCAAACTGTAATCGTATGTGATGAGTAGACATTTACACTGTAGAGGAACGTAACGGGCGGGCCATTAGGTTGCAAGAACTAAGGTGTCTAACAGTTACGGAATCGGTGGACGTACATTTTATAATTAAAATACGACAGGGCCAGTTACAATAAAATTATCTAGATATACATTTGCGGGCAAGTACCATGGGTGACGTTAATTCGAACTTTCAACAGTACAGTAATCAATAACACATCAGAACTTAATATCAATAGGGATGTCGAAATATTCAATCAATTCTCGTCCCCGCCCGCCATGTGCTTCAAAACTGCATACGTATCTCGTGATTTCAAGGTTCTGCAACCAGTACACAACAAGGAGTTACGAGTCCCATTTATTCCGGCGCCATTTTGGGCGAGGACGGGCAGGTCCAGGATATAGTCAAAATGTCTCTACCAACCATCGACTATGATGATGTTCATATGCTGTATTTATTAGAGTAACACTCATCTGTCCACATGAAATTAATTTGCCACAATCTAAACATGTCATTTTAATCTTTCCAAAGTTCTTCTAAAAATTTGGGACCGTTTCCCTTGCCTCTGAAGCTCTCAGTGCCACTTCTTTGATGAATGTACTAGCAGGTCAGGGGTTCTCCTCCAAATCTCTCTTTTATGCAGCACTATAATTAATTGGTGCCACCTCTCCATATGACGATGCATGGTATAGTTACCACAACTATATTTTTTTTCGGTTCCTCTGGAGAGTTCATCGTGGCAGATGAAGCGTGTAACGTACCGGGCATTTACCTTTTTTTGCATGTACAGGAAAGGAAAAAAAAATCGAGCGTCCGAGTTCTAAGGTGTCCCAGGGCCATTTTAGTGGAGGACATGATACAGCGATAATGCCCTGGATAAGGACACTTCCTTCGGGCACCCCACGCCGTCTTTCGGCGCAGCATTGTAGGATGGCCACACCAGTGCGGCAACTTGCTAGACACCACCTCGGTGCCATCCGGATCTCGGCGCCCCACTGCAGATGAACTGCCTCCACATGGAGAAGCGGGAGAGGCTCGTTTGCGCCGCCTCCCCCCCCCCTTCGGGCACCCCACGCCGACTTTCGGCGCAGCATTGTAGGATGGCCACACCAGTGCGGCAACTTGCTGGACACCACCTCGGTGCCAACCGAATCTCAGCGCCTTGTGTTGTCTTCCATTCCGAAAATATTGTTGGCAGCATTTTGAAAGGAAAGACAAACAGCCGTTTGTGGCCCTCACTACACCGTTCTCCTAGTGAGTCTCACATTGTTACATTTAGGAAGAATGTTGAAGAGTAGTATGTTGAAAATCTGAAGCCATTGTTATACAAACTCTCAACCAGCCTTGGATGGAAAAATCCTGAAGAATGTACAAACTGAAAACCAGTTTTTCTCTGTATAGCATCAGCAGCAACGCTTGAGTCAGCTTTGTGTGAAGCCGCCATTTTGATTCAATCAATAGCGTCCCCCTGCACACATTCAGGGACCTGGTCGTGTCTTCAGGTCAAACGGATTGTGGGACAAGATGCACAAAGGAAAAGGAAAAAAGTTCCGCCGGACCCCGGGAGGTGGCCGCCTATGTCATGGGCGATCTTAGGCCACACCAGGGCAATAGTGAAGCTGCAGCAGGTGCAAATAAGCTTCAGACAGTGTTACAAGCGCTGCTCAGAACTCTCAACTATGACACCACCTCGGTGCCATCCGGATCTTGGCGCCTTGTGCTGGTTCCGGCCTATTCACACATCGGTCCGCTACTGACGCCACCTCACAGGCCAACGAGGCACCCCACGCCGACTTTCGGCGCAGCATTGTAGGATGGCCACACCAGTGCGGCAAATTGCTGGACACCACCTCGGTGCCATCCAGATCTCGGCGCGTTGTGCTGCCTTCGGCCTATTCGCCACAAGTGCGCACGCAACTCAGCTGCATAGCGAGTGAAACACCAAGGGGCGCCCCACTGCAGCCGAGGAACCTCCATCTTGGGGGCGACGCACAGCATCACATTGCTTTCCAATGCAGTCAGATCCTCAAACAGCCCCCACTGACTGACGCGAACTCACAGGCCAACGGGGCGCCCCACGCCGACTTTCGGCGCAGCATTGTAGGATGGCCACACCAGTGCGGCAAGTTGCTGGACACCACCTCGGTGCCATCCGGATCTTGGCGCGTTGTGCTGCCTTTGGCCCCATTCGCACATCAGTCCGCTACTGACGCCATCTCACAGGCTAATGGGGCGCCCCACGCCGACTTTCAGCATTGTAGGATGACCACACCAGTACAGCAACTTGCTAGACATCACCTCGGTGCCATCCGGATCTCGGCGCCCCACTGCAGATGAAGTGCCTCTCAACTATGAAACCACCACTGTGACATCCGGATCTTGGCGCGTTGTGCTGCCTTCGGCCTATTCGCACATCGGTCCGCTACTGACGCCATCTCACAGGCTAATGGGGCGACCCACGCCGAGTTTCAGCATTGTAGGATGACCACACCAGTGCAGCAACTTGCTAGACATCACCTCGGTGCCATCCGAATCTTGGCATCTCAACGCCTAGTGGTATCTTCCATACAGAAAATATTGTTACGCTACCTTTGGCCCCATTCGCACATCAGTCCGCAACTTAGACATCACCTCGGTGCCATCCGGATCTTGGCATCTCAGCGCCTTGTGGTGTCAGTCAGAAAATATTGTTGCGCTGCCTTTGGCCCCATTCGCACATCAGTCCGCTACTGACACCATCTCACAGGCCAACAGGGCGCCCCACGCCGACTTTCAGCATTGTAGGATGGCCACACCAGTGCGGCAACTTACTAGACACCACCTCGGTGCCATCCGGATCTTGGCGCGTTGTGCTGCCTTCGGCCTATTCGCACATCGGTCCGCTACTGACGCAAACTCACAGGCCAACGGGGCGCCCCACGCCGACTTTCAACATTGTAGGATGGCCACACCAGTGCTGCAACTTGCTGGACACCACCTCGGTGCCATCCGGATCTTGGCGCGCTGTGTTGCCTTCGGCCTATTCGCACATCGGTCCGCTACTGACGCCGCCTCACGTGCCAACGTATTTTCTCCGCATTTTATACCCTATGCCGCATAACAGGTCATGTGACTTGTTTATAAAACTTTTCATTGGTTCATTTTACTTTTGGTTTCCTAATGATGGAAGGCTTGATCATATGACCTAAAAACAACACTTTTCATTGGATGAAAACTTTTTTTTTTTCCAAACGATGAAAGCCCCACCTTGTTTCTGGATGTTTCAGACTGAAGCTGGCGTCAGCATGAGAGCACCACCATCTCGTAGCTCCGTCGTAGTCATTCCGCGAGCAATCATGGCAGCCGCTCCCCACCAGAAGCCTGCAGGAGTCGGGGCCCCCAAAACTTTTGATGAATTCTCAAGGCGGAGGGGACGCTTTCGAGAATGGGGTCCAAGACCTAGCAGACAAGCGTCCGATTTCCAAGGTGTCCCAGGGCCATTTCAGTGGACCAGGCCCAAAAAGGAAAGAGCCTGCCGCCATTTTGAGAGTCCTGTGACAGCCGCCTATCGCTGCACCGCAAGAGTGGGCGCAACTCAGCTGAATTGCGGCTTTTGACACAGTGGACCAAAAACGGACGGAATGGCAACTGAAACGGTAAAGGGGCGCCCCACTACAACAGATGACACTCCACCTGGAGAGGCCCGTTCACGCCGCCTCCCCCGGGGCGCCCCACGCCGTTATTCGGAGCAGCATTGTAGGATACCAAAACCAGTGCGGCAACTTACTGGACATCACCTTGGTGCCATCGTTCTGCTGCCTTGGAACTATTCGCACAACAGTTTGCTACTGAAGACCCACCCCCCGCGACGCCCCACGCCGTTATTTGCTGGGTGGCAACTTACTAGACATCACTTTCGTGTCATCTAGATTTCAGCGCGTTCTGCTGCCTTGGAACTATTCGCACAACAGTTTGCTACTGATGACCCGCCCCACGCCGGAAATCTGGACGTTGTGCTGCGTTGGGACTATTCGCACAGCCGACCGCTACTTCGTTGTTTTTCCCTAAAAATGTTTATATGTTATTACTATTTTTGTTTTCTTGTATATATTTATAAATTATTAAAGTTTTATAATCTTACTACTTTGTCGGAGTGCTATATATTTTTAATGTGACACATAATTGTAAAAACTTTCATGTACAAAGAGTCATCCCTGGAATCTTCCGCTTCACGCTCGGTCCCCTCCCCAATCACAATACAGGATGGTTTTCAGATAATAGCAACGCTTCTGCTGTGACGGATCTCATCGAGTGTGGGCCTTGATCTACTATAACTCCTTTGAAGAGGGGTGAATCTTTACAGCTGTGGCCATAAACTACATCTGCAGGGCTAGCTGATACCCTAGGACCAGCCTGGACAATCGGACACAGAGGAAAAGGAGTGTCAGAGGGTGCAGTAGTGAATAGGGCGAAAGGGAGGTGTCGGGCGGGCACAGGGTGTGATTCTCAGGAAAGAGCAGCGCAGATGGGGGGAGGTTTATTACCCATGCATAAGACAGAGAGCGGGGGTGACCACTGCCTGGGGGAGATGCTTGCGAGGGTGGGGAGCCATGCTAAGGATCGACAGCGTGCACAGAGTGGGTCTGGTCAAGGCATCTAAAATGGCTGCCGTGCACGACAAAAGTGTGGCATTTGAAAAAAGACAAGATGGCGCAGACAATGTTTTTCAACACTTCCTGATTTCCTTCGAATCGAACGTTAACAGACGTTGGGGCATATTACCAAAGTTAAGCGATATTTATCCCTAACGATGCATTGCAAAGATTTTTTTACCGTCAGAAATTATCGCAGATAAACCTTGCTATTATCAAAGTTTATCGCAAATACGATAAAAACCGACCGCAATGCATTAATATCGCTGAAAACTCAGCGATATTCATGCATTACCGAGCTAATCCTCTTAGCCATGTTATCCACCTCCCATAGGATAACATGGCTAAGAACTGCTCAGGGCAGCTGTTACTTTTTGGAGATATTCGCGCTTATCTCGAATATTTCCAAAAGTTGATAATAGGAGATAGCGATGTTAGCGACTGTTTCCAGTCGCTAACATCTTGGCATGCCCACTTTGCATGTCATTAGTGATAAATATCACTCACATGCAAAGTGGGGCCCAAGATGGTCGCTATCTCCTACTAGCCGTCGCTAACTGGTGTTAGCAACAGCTAGGTAATACAGATATAATTTTATCTCCGCGAAGCGGAGCGCTGTTACAGATATATATCTTGTTTTTGAACGTTAATTTCTCAAAATGCACTGAAGCACATATATTGAGACCTAGCAAAGGCACATCGGGCTACCAGTCCCTAATATTTTACCAAGTTTCGTGCAAATCCATTCAGCCGTTCGATTATTATTATTATTTATTTTTTTTGCCCCGCGGGGCCCTTTTAAAACCTCCACATCAAACCTAGGGGATCAGCGAGGATCTACTATGCCCCCTTATGGTCATTTGCCCCTTCGCTTTGGCCTCCTCTTGTCTCTCGATCCTACCGAGAGACAAGATGGCGGCCGCTACGGACTGTTTGGAATGTTTACAGACACCGGAGAGCCAATCAGCTTCGCTTCGCAAAGCTCCGTAACGCGAAAAGTACGCGAAGCGGTGCGCTGTTACAGATATATATCTTTTTTTGAACGTTAATTTCTCAAAATCCACTGAAGCACATATATTGAGACCTAGCAAAGGCACATCGGGCTACCAGTCCCTACAATTTTGCCAAGTTTCGTGCAAATCCATTCAGCCGTAAGATTATTATTATAATTTTTTTTTTTTGCCCCGCGGGGCCCTTTTAAAACCTCCACATCAAACCTAGGGGGTCAGCGAGGATCTACTATTCCCCCTTATGGTCATTTGCCCCTTCGCTTTGGCCTCCTCTTGTCTCTCGATCCTACCGAGAGACAAGATGGCGGCCACTACGGACTGTTTGCGGCCACTACGGACTGTTTGGAATGTTGACAGACGCCGGAGAACCAATCAGCTTCGCTTCACAAAGCTCCGTTGCGCGAAAAGTACGCGTCCTAGGCCGCTGCCCGGTCCGCGCTTACAGATATATATCTTTTTTTAAACGTTAATTTCTCAAAATCCACTGGAGCACATATATTGAGACCTACAAAAGGCACATCGGGCTACCAGTCCCTACAATTTTGCCAAGTTTCGTGCAAATCCATTCAGCCGTTCGGGCTAAAAGTGAGGCCAACCGCCCTATGGAAATTAACATGGGAAAAACGCGTTTTGGGACCCCCCTTTTTTCTCGGCCCCCCCTTGACGAACCCCCCCCAAATTTTCAAAGGCTGCTCAGAAACAAAATGTGCCATTTTCCTGAAAATTTCAGCCAATTCCGTCCACAAACGGCAAAGTTATTAGACATAGAATTTTCAAAAATCCCATAGAGAAAAAATCCTAACTATATATACCTACTGGCGACCGCCAGTAGGTAATATATATATATATATATATATATTACCTACTGGCGGTCGCCAGTAGGTATATATAGTTAGGATTTTTTCCCTATGGGTTTTTTGAAAATTCTATGTCTAATAACTTTGGCGTTTGTGGACGGAATTGGCTGAAATTTTCAGCAAAATGGAACATTTTGTTTCTGAGCAGCCACTGGAAATTTGGGGGGAGTTGGTCCAGGGGGGGCCGAGAAAAAAGGGGGGTCCCAAAACGTGTTTTTAACATTGAGTTTTCCATAGGGCGGTTAGCCTCATTTTTAGCCCGAACGGCTGAATGGATTTGCACGAAACTTGGCAAAATTGTAGGGACTGGTAGCCCGATGTGCCTTTTGTAGGTCTCAATATATGTGCTGCAGTGGATTTTGAGAAAATAACGTTCAAAAAAAGATATATATCTGTAAGCGCGGACCAGGCAGCGCCCCGGTACGCGTACTTGACGCGTAACGGAACTTCGCGTAGCGAAGTTGATTGGCTCTCCGGTGTCTGTCAACATTCTAAACAGTCCGGAGCGGCCGCCATCTTGTCTCTCGGTAGGATCGAGAGACAAGAGGAGGCAAAAGCGAAGGGGCAAATGACCATAAGGGGGCATAGTAGATACTCCCTGACCCCCTAGGTTTGATATGGAGGCTTTAAAGGGGCCCCGCTAAGCAAAAAAAAAAAAAAATTTTTTTGTTTTTTTTCGTGGTTAGCGCCCGGTACGCGAACCGGGAAGCGTACTGGGGAGCGTATCACAATAAAAAATGAATGATAGACTTTTCAAATGCTGTATGTTAATTGATTGTTGGTTTTGTTGATTATTTTTTTTTTTTTAAAACTTTTTTTATTGTGTTTCATAATTTATTAAACTTTCTAACATTTCATTGTCAGAAATTTCATAATCATGGAATATAGATTGTAGTCTCTGAGGTTGTAAAATGTCCTCATTTGCAAGGAGGTTATCTACTGCTTGCACACATTGCAGTAGTTCTTGGTCCCAAGTTTCATCCATAAATTCAATCTCATTTGGATCAATGATTTCTGTGTTGGACTCTGGAAGGACAATTTCAAATGAAATGTTTTGTTCACTTTCCATTTTTCCTGAAATTTGCATAAAAAAAATATATATTAGTAGAGGTAGGGCACTGTTGGGATTAATTTTAGATAGGCAGTTTTTAACAGAGAATTTATCTTTGGGCAGTGTATAGTATCAGAGTGGAAGTAGGAATATAAAAAAGTGTATCTAAATTTATAAGTACTACAGAGGGATAGTATATAACTAACAGAAAAAGTTTGCCATATTAACTTAAAGTGCACAATATACTTCAGTTTTAAAAATAACAACTTACCTTTAAAAAGAAGTTGAAGTTATTAATGAAAATTCTAATAGAAATGTACACCAGGAAGTAGTAGTCAAAATGGCTGTGTTTCCTTCTCTTCCTTTATATATATTCGGGTACATAACCAATCAAATGTCAGGTAAAAAAAGTAGAAAATGAAAGTAACATTTTAATTGGTTGTCAATTCCAACACTTCAGATGTGTTTTGTGAAGTAATTTACCTCACGGTATTTAGAGAGGTCTACAGGCTAAATGGCTAAATGGAATTCCAATCAAATTTGTGAAAATGGTAGGGATTGGTATGTAGTATGAGCTAATCTATATTTGGTGAAATTGTCTCAAGTGGCTTTTGTGTGAACTACTTTCCCACCTTTTTTGATGGTGCGCTCCCCAGGAAGCGACCCGGTACGCGAACCGGTGAGCGCCCTGGTACGCGAACCTTAAGCGTAACGGGAGTCCACCATTTTGTGTTTCGGTCGAATTATGATACAAGATGGAGGGCAAATAATGTTCAGAATAGGTAGAAGGGGGCACGGTAGACTTATCTTGACCCCCTAGGTTTTGTGAGGGTGGCTGATGAGGCCCATATGTGCGAAAAAATAAAAAAATTTTTAAAAATTTCGCGAGGTTAGCTCCCGGTACGCGTACCGGGTAGCGCCCCAGGGAGTGTACTTTGTTGAAAATTAGTGAAAAAAGTTAGAGTAAAATAATAATTGTGAGTGATTAGATGTAGGGTAGCTCTGAGAAGAGCTTTTGGGTTTATGGTACATTTAGGTACTTATAAGTAGGTACCAATGCACATTCTTAAATTCAGAGTGAAAATTCTGTTGCCCTCATCTGAGAAGTGAACTCCATCTCCTCTGTAGATATCTTGCATGTAGTAACGCAAGTTATTGTTGTACAGGGAGCCCATTCCATGGTCTCTCATGTAAGCTGAAACAGATTTGTTTACATGCTTCCTCGACTTCTCAATTTGTGGACAAAATTGGTTTGACCACCTCCATTTCTGTCTTTGGCATATATTTGAATATACCAAGGCAGTCTGAGGAAAAAGTGCCATTAATTGCTCAAAGGTGTCCTTTAAAAGCATTTCCAGACCTACACCAGTCAAAGTGCCCAAGTCATTACCTCCACAGTGCACAATTAACAGGTCAGGTTTTGGCAAATGCATAAAGGTTTTCACCAATGGTATCAATTGGTGACATTTTAATCCTCTGTGGCCAAACCACTTAATTTCCACATCTTGTAAATTGAGGTTAGGTAAATTCCTGCTTTCAACGTACCTTTGAGCCCAGTGAATATAACTATGACCAACAATCCAGACAGAAAACATGGTGAGAGAAGGTTCTCCTGCAGTCAGATGAAGTGTGGCAATGAAATGGTAGTTGAAAAAATGTGAGTTTGAAATGAAAAAAACTGTGGAGTTTCTGTGTTCATGAAGTAGTAACAGTGATTGGTGGATTTTGATTGATGAAAACAGAAAGTTAGGGTGTACAGATGTGTTGTTTGAAAGATGTATTTTGAGTGGTCAATAAAAAATCATTAAATGAAAGAAAGCACTGGATATGCTGGTGCACTGAGAGTTCAGAGTTCAATTGCAACATTGTTGTGTGAATTTGCAAACACCAGAGTTTCTCCAAGAGCTGGTTGCTATGGAAAATAGGCAGAAAGGGCAGAGGGGGAAGGGTTTTCATTTGAAAAAAAGTGAGGGAAGAGTTTTGATTGGGTGACATGAGAAATATGTGTGAAGAATTACACCATTTCTGTGCTTTTGATAGCTGCAGACTCTGGAGTGCATACCTTTTGCTCTGCTGAAGACAAATTGGTGTGTTTCTTAGACTGTTTTCAAACTCAAAGTATTTGCTAAGGTGAGAAAATATTTCTTTACTTTAGATAGAGAATAGTGTGCTTTAAGGAGAAAATTATGATTTATGTGGCGCAATTTGCTTGTAAATATGCTCTCACATGTGCATGGAAAATTTTGATTTTGAATGTTTTTGTTATATAGCCATGTTAAAAGTGACGCAACCATGCTGGAAAGCCAATCAAAAAATGATTTCATGTGTTTTAATGACATTTTAAGTCATTTTCTGATGTGCAGTGTTTAGAAATTATGATTTGAAAATCGTTTTTGTGGAAAAGGAATTGTTTTTAAATTCATGACAAGGATATAATGGTGTATGGTTCTTTATAAGGCAATTGACTGTCCTTGATGTTATTTTTCTAATTTTAGTGTAAGACCTTTCTCTGTGGCGCAAATTGCTTGTAAATATGCTCTTACATGTGCATGAAAATTTTAATTATCAATGTTTGTGTTACATAGCCATGATAAAAGTGAACCAACCATGCAGGAAAGCCAATAAAAAAACGCTTTCATGTGTTTCATTGACATTTTAAGTCATTTTCTCATGTGCAGTTTTTTTAAATTATGATTTGAAAATCGTTTTTGGGAAAAAGGAATTGTTTTTAAATTCATGAGAAGGACATAATGGTGTATGGTTCTTTATAAGGCAATTGACTGTCCCTGATGTTATTTTTCCCATTTTAATGTCAGACCTTTCTTTGTGGCGCAAATTGCTTGTAAATATGCTCCCACCTGTACATTGAAAATTTTGATTTTGAATGTTTATGTTACATAGCCATGTTAAAAGTGACCCTACCATGCAGGAAAGCCAATCAAAAAACGCTTTTATGTGTCTTAAGGACAATTTAAGTAATTTTCCCATGTGTAGTGTTTTGAAGTTATGATTTGAAAATCGTTTTTGAGGTAAAGGAATGTTGTTAAAATTTATGTTCGCCTTATGCCCCCAAATTTCTTTTTCAGGGTTGCAGCAGGGTGTTCTTGAGACACCCCTGCACTTTTGGAATAAATTCCTAATTTGTGATGAGCAAATTGTTAATCGCAAATTGCACCTTCATTTATATGAGCCTCCTAGCCCATGGAAATGAATGGGTAATTTGCAATTAGCAATTTTCTCAAACAAATTTGGAATGGTAAAGAATCGCTATTTATTCCTTAAAATTCGCTTTTTTGGAAATGCAAAATAGTTATATGATACATATGGCGGTTGATGTCTAACAAGATAAGAAGCTTACGGATACATTTATGATGACTGGTGCAATGAAGTAGAAATCACTTACTTCATTGGTAGGCCTTTACAATAAATTATCTCCTCTGTATTCTTCATCAAGCATAACTTTAATCTGCAATCCTGAGTAGGCCTCACCTTAAACAAACCTCTGGATAGGCCACATCTTATTGTCATCCTGATTTAATCATTTATAATGCTAGGGACAGATTTATGATAGGTGTATACCTCTTTTGTGCCACTTAGAAAACATTGTCCATGGGGAAATGACTTAAAATGTCATTAAGACACATGAATGTTTTTTTTTTAAAACGTTTGCAATTTTTTTGGGTCACTTTCAACATGGCTATGTGTCTGAAACAGTCAAAATCTAAATTTGCAATGCACTGGTGGGAGCATATTTACAAGGAATGTGCTTCATGGGGAAAGGTCTTATAATGTAATATGGGAAAAATGACATTAGAGATACTGAAATGCCTTATAGAGAAGCATACACCATTATGTCCTTGTCATAAATTTGCAAACCATTACTTTTCCCCAAAAACGATTTTCAAATTATATTTAGAAAACAGTGCACATGTGGAAATTACTTAAAATGTCAATAATTCAAAATTTGTGATTCCTTAAATGCAATGTATCAAAAAAAATATGTAAAAAATGATATTAAGGATTTGGAAACTACCACCAACTTCTAGTTTGTGGTAATTTGCGAATTCTTTTCAAAAAGCATTTTTTTAAAAAAAAAAAAAAAAAGGTCCCATATGACGCCCATACATGCCATTAGGGCATGTAGGTGTGCCATGTGCTCCCAAATTTCTTTTTCAGGGGTGCAGCAGGGTGTTCTTGAGATACCCCTGCACGCTTGAAAAAAATCCTATTTTGTGATGAGCTAATTGCTAATCACAACTTGCAACATTAATTCCTATGAGCCTCCTAGCCTATGGAAATGAATGGGTAATTTGCAATTAGCAATTTGCTCATTGCAAATTAGGAATAGTAAAGAATCGCTATTTATTCCTTAAAATTTGCTATTTATAATATGTAAAATATTTTGATGATACATATGGCAGTTCATCTGTAACAAGATAAGAAGCTTAGGGATAGATTTATGATGAGTGGCGCATCCCCAGGGATGTGACAGTCATCCTGCGCCACTGTTCCGCCACCCATGGTGTGCTGCATTTACAATGCGGCGCAGCATGGGGCAAAAAAGGCACAGATGCGTGACGCATCTGTGCCGTAAAGGTGGCGCATTGCTGGAGTTGTATCGTAAGTGCGATGCAGCTCCAGCAAGGATCAGGGGTGCCCCATCTATACAATGCTGCGTCAAGACCTATGCCAGCTTCAAGCAGGCGCAGGGTTTTGAAGCAGCTTTCTCCTATCTGATTGTAAATGCGGCACACCATGGGTGGTAAAGCAGTGGTGCACATTAACTGGTGCATGCCTGGGGATGTGCCATTTAATATAAATCTGCACTTTAACATTTGAGTATGTGCAGGGGACACAGAGTCGTTGAGGCTTATCCAAGGTTAAGAACAGATGAGTCCTGTTCAGTGAAAAATTAGACATAGGCTTCACCTGCTCAGCATCGCTGGACATGGCTAAATAATAGCTGCAAAATGTTACTCCTGTTAAATAAATTTACTATTATAATCTGTGAGATTTGTCTCTTACTCTGCAACATCTCATTGTTGTTGTCTTTCTTTAAAGATAAAGACAACCTCAACATGAGCGACAATCTGCAATCAGTTGATTTTGACCTCATCATTGAACTTGTAATTGAAACATCAGTGGATGTTGATCCATTGGATGATTTAAATCCTGAGGATGAAGAAGAGCGTGATGAGGATGCAGATTTGTCCGAATTATATGATATAGGATGGGAAGCTGACCTGCTTGAGCCTTTGGAATTATAAACATTTATTTTTAAATTTTATAATCAATAAAAAGTAAAAAGGTAAACCGTTTAATTTAAAAATAAAGACACCTTCAAAAACAGGTTATGTGTAGTGTCTTCAATAAAATATTAAAATATGCTCATAAAATTAGATCAGATTCACATATAAAATAGCATAGGTAACATAAATATAAATCTCATTTCTTTTCTGCTATTTCTGTATTGTAAATTTGCAAGGACTAAAAAATATTCTATTTAAAATGTCAAGTAGTGTGTTAAGTTTTTGATCACTATTACTGATTTACTGTTTGATAATATTGTTTAATAACATTTTTATTATATTTTTCCTCAGATTCAACTATGCCTACAAAAATAAGAGAGATGAAGGCTGCAAAACGTCAAAGACAGCAGGAGAAAAAAAAAATGCAGCAGTCCTCTAACAAAAAGATTTCTCAAGCCATGAAGAAAGCACCGGGTAAGAGCTCTAAATATTTCATAAGAAATATTTCTAATAAAAAAAATATTAGTACAGAAAATGTTTCAATCCATAAAATGACAAGTAAATCAAATGGAAAGAAAAGGACAAATGAAAATGTTACTGCTAGAGCAAGAGATAAATCTGTGCATGATAGTAGAAGGAAACAACAGTTTACGGAGATTCGTAAACGAATGTTCCGTAACAGGATAATTGGCAATTTGTTAAAAAATATTAAGAAAGGTCAACAGAAATTAGTTTTTTATAGGAGAAAAAAAAAAGTTGAGAAAGTTATTGATCAGGCTTTTGAAATTAAACGTAAGTTATTTATTTTGATAATCAATAGAATTAGGAAGCTAAACAAGGCAATTTTTGATTTCAAAAGAAATAGTAGATGGAAGAGAATAGTTAATCGTAGTAATTTTTGTGAAGTTTTTTCTGGAGAATGGATACATAGTTCAAGCTGTGAGGCATTTTTTAATGAAGAGAGTTATTTCCAGGATAATGATTTGGTGCATGCAGTTGACATCAGTGGTCGTGCTTATGAAGTGAAAGATGGTTGTCCAGTTGAAAAAGAAAAACTTGTGACAACAGAGGCAGAAGAGTTGTTAGGTAATGAGGTTTTAGGAAGACGTGCTAAGGGTCCTGTGTACACCTGGAAGTGTAGTAGTATTTGCAGTGTGCGACAGGATTCCATCAATTTGCTTTGTGATTTTGTACGGACATTTAACAAGAAAAGTTTGAAGCAGAAAATAAGGTTGTTGCAAGAATTAGATCCTTGCAGAGTGAGAGAAGTGACAGGTTTGCATGGTCATTCACTGGCTTGTCTTTCCAGGAGAGTATGCCAGAGTGTTTTTCATCATTTCAGGATGCTAGCAGTGCATCATAACAAAGTGAGGAAGTTAGTTAGACTGTTGTATTATGCTAAGAGTCCAGCAATTATGCTGAAACAATTATGCGCTGCTCTTTTGCATGGTTCTGAAATAGATGTGAAGAATATATGTGAAGAAATTGAGTTTTGTTACTTTGGAAGTAAAGAGGAGAATGTTGAAATTGAGCAAGAAGTAGAGGGTCATTTGGAAGATAGTGTACAGGTTTCCAGTACAGATAATTTCCAGAGGGAAATTGCGACGTTTGACATGAAATCAAGTGAGAGGCCTAATTTCACTTGTGTGTGTTGTAGACGCACTTATTATAAGAATCAGACTAAGTTAGTGGATTTATATGCAAAAAGTGAAAGGGAAAATAATAGTGAATGGAAGGATTTTGCAACATACTTGATGGTAGAAAATTGTTTTGATTTGGGATTGGATCAACGTGTGTGTACTTATTGTTGTAACAAATTAAAACAAAACCAGATGCCTGCTAGAGCAGTTCATAATAATCTGGAATTGGTTGAGATTCCTTCTGAATTGAAGGACTTAAATACTTATGAATCTATTTTGATTCAAAGTATCCATCCCTTTCAGGCTATTGTAAGAATGGAGCCAAAGACAGGGAAATTGCCTCCATCAGATTTACAGAGAGGATTAAAGGGAAGAGTTGTTTATTTGCCTCTAGATTTCAAGAAAAACATTAACACAATTGGAGTAGAAAAAGTGGAAGAGGAACCTCTGGTTATCTTAGTTAATGGGGTTCCGACAAAGAATAAGAAAATATGGCAAGATTTAGTAGATGTTAGGAAAGTTAAAAAGGCAACATTGTATTTGAAAAAAAATAATAAATACTATAAGAATGTATATGTTGCAGAAGAGGAAGTAAGTGAGGAAGAGGATAGCGATTTGTGTGCTGGTCAAATTGAGAAAGTAGAACCCTCTACTAGTGAGGAAATATATGAACATTATAGTGTTCATCCTTTGCATTCAAAGGAAGTCATGGGGAATGCTATTGAGTTGTTTCAAATGAAACAAGCCAAAGGGAGTCCCATTAGTGTTTGGGAGGAAAGTTTGGAAGCTCAGTGTTTCCCACAGCTTTTTCCAACAGGTCAGGGAGGAAGATATGATGAGCGACCTCATCAAATTCCTGCTTCTGAATACCGGACTTTGCGATTGTATGCAGGAGATGCTAGGTTTCGACAATGCATTCCTTATTTGTTTCATCTCCTGTTTGAAAGCGATCTGTCTGGACTGTCATATGCAGTGAACCACATCTTGAAAAGTGGTATACACATGCAAAACATCTCGGCAAGTGATTTTATGGATAAAGTGAATGTCCAAGATAGTATTTTGGATTCTCACCTGATTAATCTCATGGCGTGTCAGCGTGGTACTAATGAGTACTGGTACCGTCGTCATGGTGATTTAAAATGTATGCTGAGGAACTTAGGTACTCCCACATGGTTCCTCACTCTGAGCTGTGCCGAGTATGGCTGGGAAGACTTACTTGAATTTCTACGAGAGGCAAATGCTAACGTAGAAAACATCGAATTCAAGACACCCGGAGAACTGTGCTCTTTGGATCCAGTCAATGTATGTAGGTACTTCAATCATAGATTTGAAGCTATGATGTCTTTCATCATGAATAAGAAGAATCCACCTCTTGGAGAGGTGTTGGATTTCTTCTGGAGAAAGGAGTACCAAGCAAGAGGTGCTCCTCATATACATATGTTGCTGTGGATCAAGGATGCACCTAAATTTGGAACGGATCCAGAAGACTCAGTGATGAGTTTCATCCAACAGTATTCTACGTGTGCTGTTCCAAACGCAAAGGAGAAGAAAAGCCTAAGAGAAAAAGTTCTGCGTTTCCAAAGCCATCGATGTGGAAAGTACTGCCGTCGTAAATTCCGAAAGAAAGACAAGTTCTACACCAAATGTCGTTTCGGCTTTCCACGACCGGTGATTTCTAAAGGAAGAGTAAACAGTTTGATGTCTTCGCTGCGACACAATGTGATGAAGAAATCACCTAAAAACACTTACAATTTGAAGAGGAACGAAGAGTCCAAGTACATCAACGACTACAACCCGGTGATTTTGTCCATGTGGAATGCTAACATGGATATACAGTTTGTGGCTGATAACTGTATGGCTGTGGCTCGGTATGTGACGTCTTACATCACCAAAAAAGAGAAGACAGAATTGAAGGATATGTGGGAGGACATTTCCCATGAAAAGAGCCTCAGCAAGAAGTTGTACAGTTTCAGTCTGAAGATGTTGTCGCATCGAGAAATCGGAGCGTACGAAAGTTCTGACCGGTTGTCTTCAGCAAGTCTCTATGCCAAGTCCAGGAGTATCGTTTGGGCGAGTCTTGGTCTTGCTGCAACGCGTAATCGAGTTCTCAAACCTGTGCGGGAAATTGAGTATTTGGCGGAAAAGGAGCCAAACAGTACCGACATTTTGAAGACAAACATGTTGGATACATATTATCCAAATCGAAGCAGTCACCTAGAGAATGTTTGTCTGTATGAGGTTCTGCAAAATTACATGTTCAAGAGGAACATCAAAGAAGATACTGAGAAAGGAGTGTATGCTGTAATAGGAAGTGAGGGATGTCTGGTCAAGCAAAGAAAATGCCACTTGATAAACCATCGAAAATTGAGTGGCGAATCTCCTGAAAAAAAGGAGTTTTTCTATTTAGCACTTTTGCAACTTTTCAAGCCTTGGCGTGCAGAAGAGGAACTGCTTAGAGATTTCCTCTGTTATGAAGACTCTTTCAATGCCGCCAAGGAGACCATAGAATGTCCTGCTTTTCCCAAATATGTAGAAATGTTGAATGCGGAAATTGAGCAGGAAGCAACGATTGCAGCCGAGATTGCCAGAGACAGTTCTCAGGACAGTCAGAGTTCTGCTTCATTGAGTCAGGATCCACTAGGAGGACCTCTTATTGAAAATGAAGCTGCCACTGCTATGAATGAGGTGGAAAGAGCCATGGCACATGCTCAAGAGGATGCGGTTAACTTAGAAGAGTTGGAAAGGCAACTCAACGTTGAGCAGAGGAAAATATATGACGAAGTTACCATGCAAATTGATCATGGATTAAGTCATGATAAGAAAGAGTGCTCATGTACGTCGTTGAAGCCTGTCCGACTGTACGTGAGTGGAGAAGCGGGAACTGGAAAAAGTTTCCTCATTAAAGCAATTTCATGCTATTTGCAGGAAAGGACAGAGTCATCGCTGTCTTGTGTTGTCACTGCTCCAACTGGACTGGCAGCACATAATATTAAAGGGATTACTTTACATCGTTTACTGATGCTGCCAGTGGAGCATGACAACAAATTAGAATATCACAAGCTATCTGGAGATGCTTGTTTTGAAGTTTCAAGAATCTTGAGGAAAATGAAACTTCTTATCATTGACGAAGTAAGCATGGTTTCCAATGTCATGCTTGCCTTTGTGCATTTGAGGATGCAAGAAGTTCTCAAAACAGAGTATGATGTGTTATTTGGTGGCAAACACATCATTGTTTTCGGAGATCTTCTGCAGCTGACACCAGTGAAAGGGCAACCTGTGTTCAAAATGCTCACGCATGAAGATACCAGGAAGTGCCTAGGCAGCATTGGCAACGTCAATATATGGTTAAACTTCAATTATGCTGAACTGCATGAAAATATGCGTCAGGCAAAGGATGAAGTTTACAAGACTATTCTACAAGATGTTAGAATTGGAAAAGTGACCGAGCATGGGAAAGAAGCTTTACATGCACGATTACTGTCAAATTTATATCCAGAACAAGATGTTGTGCCTGAGAATATTTTTCAGAAAATTACTGATAAGAAATCTGGAATATGTTTGATGCCAACTCTTGCAGAATGTGCCAAATTTAACAACAAAATGTTGCATTTAGAAAAGCAAGAGATTGTGAAAGTGGAAGCTATTGATAGAGTAGAGCATATGGGATCAACAATTATTTTGTCTGAGAATCTGAAAACAAAATTGGATTCATTAGAGAAGAGTATATCTAAAACTGCAGGTTTTGAAAAGACTCTGAATGTGTGCTTGAACTGCCGTATAATTTTAAGAAGGAATTTACATGTTGAAAGAGGTCTGGTAAATGGATCAATGGGTAATGTTGTTGATTTTGTGAAATACAGAAATAGAGATGGAATAGAATTTTTAAAAATTAAATTTGATGGCATTGAGGAAGTACAGCTAATTGCTCGTTGTTCTGCTAGATTTTTGCTTGTAAAAGACTTATATGTTCGCCGTAACCAGTTCCCTGTTTGCTTGGCATATGCGGTGACAATTCATAAATCGCAAGGTTTAAGTGTAGACACTGCATTGGTGAATATTGGCAGTTCTGTGTTCAAGGAGGGTATGGCATATGTGGCATTGTCACGAGTTAGAACTTTATCGGGATTGTACTTGATTGAGTGTGATGTCAGAAACATTTGTGCAGATCTAGATTGTGTTAAGGAATACAATAGGTTAAGAAGAGAGTATGCGCCACATTTGCCTCAGTTTCCTTTGTTTGAGAAACGTCTGGTAGGCCGGAAACGAAGAAATGAGAACAATACTGGGGAGGTTGTAGCAAAAAGACAAAAAGTGAATGAACCTAAAATTACAAGCAGAAACAAAGAGGATTCTGTTGAAGATGTTGTTGGTTTTCAGTTTGAAAACAGTTCTGGTGTCAACTGCTATGCTAATGTAGTAATTAATGTTTTGTTTTCTCTAAAAAATGTAAAAGAAGAGATTGTGGTCAATTCTGATCAAAGATTTTGCAGTTTGTTGAATTCTGTGTTAGAGAAATGTAGCACAGATAGAACAAAAATAGAAAGTGTGTCTGAAATTCGAAATCTGTTAGACAGATGTTCAGGGCAAACACAATTCTCTCAAAATATTCAGCAAGATTGTCAGGAGTTTTTAATGTATATGCTTGATGTATTACATGCTGAAGGTGTAGATGTAGATCAGCTGTTTGGGCTTTCTTATCAATGGCAGCATGACTGCGAGAACTGTATGGTATCAAGTACTACTAGTGTAGACTCAGAAAGATTTATATATTTAACTTTGCCAGACAGTAAATCAGTCTCCTTTAATAAGCTAGTAAAAGCTGCTAATCACAACATGGAGTGTAGCCAATGTAAATCTGAAATGATGTCCACATTATTTATACGAACATATGGCCAGTACGTCATTTTAATGTTCCAACGATGTAGGCCTGATGGAACAAAATTGACAACTTTAATAAAAAAATTTGTAGCTTCGCAGTTGTCAATATCAGGAAGGACTTTTGTAACTACAGCAATTATATATCATGACGGCCCTTCAATATCATCAGGACATTACACAGCTTATTTAAAGTCTAGAAATGGCTGGTCATTCTGCAATGATTCTGTTTTAATTTTCAAAAAAAAATTGCCGTATGACCTTAAAAACTCTTACCTGGTGTTTTTAAAACCAAACTTTTAGGAAAATAATCTCGGGATATGATCTGTGGAATTTCAAGAAGTTCTAATGGCTCCTACACAATTTGGCCTTGAGGATAAGTGTAGTTCAGAGACATAACTTCTAATCATAGGATTGGACATCATGGAGATGTATGTGCACTTTAAATGAGTTCAGAAAAACTGTTTCTTTTCATAAGCTAATTGAAGCAGCCAATCAAAACATGGAGTAGAGGGAATGTAAGTCTGCAATGCTGTCTACTGTTTTACATTGCTTTGTGATTAAAAGTGATGTAGAGAATTAAATAATTGTAGTACTCATAGAGGTAGTGTAAGTCTGCTTCATATTAAGCAGTATCAGTGTCATAGGAAATGTAGAACATGACTGAGCAAGAAGGGGAAGATATTACTATTCCAGGATTGTGAAAATGATCTTCAACATTTTAATTCTGAAAGTTGCGGAAATGCCAAATGATGGGATTGGCTTACAAGAAATCCAAGAGTTATAAATATCTCTGACTAGATTTGGCCTTGTGGAAAATAGTGGTAGAGAGCAAGAAGTCATTTATTGCATGTAACGTGTTTTTAAAAACGATGGAGGTTTTCTTTCAGAAAGTGGCGGGCTGAAAGTAATAACAGCACAAAAGAGTGTAAGCTGTTCATAGGACATCCTTGGACGTCATGGAAAGTAAGTTAACTTTAAGGAGTTCTGAATTTTATTTTCTGATGTTGTATGGGTTTTTTAAACACAATCATTTTGATTGTGTTTTTTTTTCCCCGCTGTTACATGATGAATACCTTCAAGTCACTGTTTTTAGTGAATTTTGATACATTCTGAGAACAGCAAAAATAAACCATTTAACATGTATAATTAATTCTGTACTGTTTGCATTTATGATGTATATGTAGAACTGTGTAGGAGGCATGGAGAAGGTGAGTTTTCTGTAAGTGTTAAATTTATTGTATGCAGTGCTGCACTTCTACGTATTCTTTCATATGCTGGACTACATCTGCACAATGAGATACCTAAGCAAAGGAAACACAAGTGATGTGATTGTGAAATGAGCAAAATAAATTGCACATATTTCAATTACATCACCTGAGTTTCCTATCATTACGAATCACATTGTGCAGATCAAGTTTAGGTCTGTCCAGGGAAACATAGGAGGTTTCTACTTTGTTGAAGAGTGCAGTGGACATGACTCACTTCATTAGTAGACTTTCACAGATATTATCTCCTCTGTACACTTCAACAAGTGTAAATCTCATCTTGAACTCTGAGTAGGCCTCACCTCAAACAAATCTCTGGATAGGAGACATGTTATTGGCATACTGAAGCGACACTTTTCTGAAACAAGAAAAATGCAAAAGATGCACCATGTTTTAAGATAGGCCTCACTTCATCTGCATCAAGATACTGTTAGTTTAAAATGTATATCTTTAGGATTGTGTAGAGGACCTGGAGAAGCAGAAGCTTCTGTCAGTGTCAAAGTTGTTGAAAAACTATTTGTCTTTCAATATTTTCCCTTGTCTTTTGTAATTTTTAAATACATATTTTAATTTTTTTCAAATGTTGGTTCTCTCTTTCACAGATTGAAAGTATAGAAATAAAATGTGATTAATTTAACGGCAATTACAAGGTAAATAGTTGTACTCTTTTCGTTACATTTCTATCACATTCACCTACTATTAGATCCACTGCTTCACTTCTTTAATCCTCAGTTTCCTGCCTTTGCTACTTTCCTCATTCCTTTCTCTATTACCTATTTACTCAACTCCTTCCACTCTTTTTCTCAGTCCCTCTGTTCTCATAGTTCCTCAGTCTTGTTCACTCACTCCATCTCTATTACTCTTAGTGTCTGTGAATTACTTTCCCAACTTTTTTTTTTTTTGGACCGCTTCCTGGGAAGTTGCCCGGTTCGCAAACCAGCAGCGTTATGGCAGTCCACCATTTTGTGTTTCGTTCGAATCAAGATACAAGATGGAGGGCAAATAATGTTCAGAATGGGTAGAAGGGGGCACGGTAGATGTATCTTGACCCCCTTGGTTTTCTGAGGGTGGCTGAGGAGGACCATATTTCTTCACTCTTGTTCACTCTCTCTGTTTCTATTAATGTCACTGTTTATGACTGATCAAAAAAATGTTTTTTAAAAAAGAACAGTAACTATAAGGGAAGGAAATAGACAGTTATGTTAAAAGAAAGACAGCTATAGGGAGTAAACTAACGATACTGTTACCTACAATCCACTGCTGTTGATGTTACTGACCATGTCATGAATGATGTAATATGTGACATCATCAACAGTGGATTGTAGGTAACAGTATCCTTAGTTTACTCCCTAGAGCTGTCTTTCTTTTAACATAACTGTGTATTTCCTTCCCTTATAGTTACTGTTCTTTTTTAAAAAATATTTTTTTGGTTAGCTTCCGGTACGCGTACCGGGTAGCGCTCCGGGAGCGAACTAAGAGAAATAGAGGTTGGCAGAGTTCCAAATATTCTACCAATTTTTTTATAATGGGGAGTTAGTTCTGAAAAGAACTTTTTTTTTATGTTTTTGTTGTTTTATATTTTTTTTAGTATTTTTTGAACATTTTTTTACTTTTTTTGTATTTTCTGAACGTTTTAAAAAAATTTTTGGTTTTTTTTGGGGGGGGGGGGAACAAAAACGATCCATTATAAAGGGCTCAACAGGAGCAAAAAAAAAAAAAGAATTTATTTTTTGGTGCGTCTTGTGCAAACATTAATATGATTTTGAATTGCTCGCAAAATCAAAGTGATGCTACTTTCTCTGTAGCAGATGAAAGCGCCACATTCCACGCACACTTGTTTTACGTGCCCAAACAACATTTGGATGTTTGCAATCACCTCCCTCGCCTCTGGTCCCGACACCTCTGGAACCACCGATCTTCTTGCCATTTGTAGGGGATTTTGTTGTTGGTCACGTAGCTGGGCAGCACTATAATTATTTGGGTGCCACCTACTCATATGCCGATGCATAGTATGATTGCCATAACTGTATTTTTTATCAGTGCCCCTTGACAATCTATCACCGCATATGCGGCAAAACACGTAACGAGCATTCACTTTCTTTTGCCCCTCAGGAATTCTGTAGAATTGCCAGATATAATTCTCCTGTCGATTGTACCTCCTGGGCTCCTCTGGCAAAAACTCATGCTCTTCCTCCTCTTCCTCCTCTTCCTGTTCTTCCTCTTCTTGCAGAATTACTTCTGCAGGTGGTCCTCTCTTTCTTGGATTTGGTGGAGGTGGTGGGCTAGCACCAGCTGAAGCTACTAATGAAGCCATCACAAAGTCTCAATAAAGGGTCTTTCTCTCACCAAGATGAAAGTCAGAGTGATGAAAGAAGGAGGGTTTTTCATCATTTGGGAAAAACAAAAGTTCTAAACCAATGAAAAGTGTCCATTTTAGATCACATGACCTTGTATTACATCATTAGGAAACCAAAAGTGAAATGAACCAATGAAAAGTGTTATTACCGAGTCACATGACCTGCTATGTTTACATTACGCGGTCGGCGCCGCGCCGCGGATCGCTTCCGGTTCGCGTACCGCTGCGCTTCCGGGTACGCGAACGTAGCACGTAATATGACGTATTACGCGAGAACGCGAAACGTCATGCTGACGCGAAGCGTCGCGATGTTGTTTTGTAACGCGAGAGGTGCGCAAAAGGAACGTTTACCAGTTCGCGTACCGGGTCGCGCCTCCGGATTGAGCTAACGGGAAGCTAACCGGTACGCGTACTGGGAGCGAAACAAAAAAAAATACAAAAAAAATTGTATAAAAAACATGTAAAAAATATTTTTCTTTTTAAAGAATAATACATTGTAAAGGTTTTGATATTAGCTATTAAAAAACCAATGAAATTCACTGAAAAAACCATAGGTTATAGACCATATATAGTTAGGAATTAGCATTTACAAAACCTTAAAAATTCACTGAAAAAACCATAGGTTATAGACCATATATAGTTAGGGATTAGCATTTAAAAAACCTTATTTTACTCACACAAAACCATTGAAATTCCATATATAGTTAGTTGTACTAACTATATATCACGCACCCGCAATCCACTGCTGATGATGTCACATATTACATCATTCATGACATGGTCAGTGACATCACTGATGACATCACTGATGACATCTCAAATGACATCACTGATGACATCACTGATGACATCTCAAATGACATCACTGATGACATCACTGATGACATCTCAAATGACATTACTGATGACATCACTGTTGTGATAATACGATGAACCTCTTCAGACTCTAATATAACCTTAGATACACTCAGTGTAAACACAGACTCACAGATTGTCACTCATCCATGAAGTTACACACACACCTAGACAGTCATGCAAACAATCAATCACACCTCCATTTCCTTAACTATACAGTTAAACACACCTTACTTACTTATTCAAACAAATACTAAAACATATTTACTCACTTATACAATCCTGGATACAAGTTCACAATGATCCATACAGCCACTCACACATTCACTGGCTCTTATGCACAGTTATTTATATATGTCAACTCTCACATGTACTGTATTTTACATATGTACTTAATTTGACATGTAGCACTGAGATATCTATTCACTCACCAATACAGTCATGCACACAGTCAACCGCCCATACAGCTGTTTCCAACATGCACTTTTGAACCCATACATCTATGCACAGAGTCATACACTTCCCAGCCACTCACACACACACTCAGTCTCCCATACAAATGCTTGGGCAACCAATCAATAACCTATATAGTTACTCATATAGCTACTGATCAACACATGCAGCAGTTTACAGAACAACAGACATAATGATGCACAAATTAAGACAGTTTAGTCACTAACCCATGCACTCAGTGAGACACATTTAATCACTCACTCATACAGTCAGTCACGCACCTACTAAATCCTTCATCCAGACACTTCTACATCTACTCATTCTTCAATATGTAAAACATATTTAAACTTTACAGAAACACACAGTCACTGGATGATGTCATCAGTGATGTCATCAGTGATGTCATTTGAGATGTCATCAGTGATGTCATCAGTGATGTCATTTGAGATGTCATCAGTGATGTCATCAGTGATGTCACTGACCATGTCATGAATGATGTAATATGTGACATCATCAGCAGTGGATTGCGGGTGCGTGATATATAGTTAGTACAACTAACTATATATGGAATTTCAATGGTTTTGTGTGAGTAAAATAAGGTTTTTTAAATGCTAATCCCTAACTATATATGGTCTATAACCTATGGTTTTTTCAGTGAATATATATATATATATATATATATATATATATGTACAAAACTTAATGCAAATAGAATATCAATACGATAATCATAAATAGTAGTATAAAAAGGTAATCAGAAAATACATACTATGTAGAAATATATTATTACAATTGATTTCATCAGGGAATAGCAACATAATCATCACAGTAAATGTATGGAATAGACAAATATAAATAGAAGGATACAGATTAATTACAACAGACAGAATCATATATATATATATTATGAGCTAAAGAATTGTGCTGCAGCCTTCCAAGCATGCGGTCTCTGGTGTTCTCTTTGTTAATTTATAGCTTACAACACATGTTAAACATTGAAACATTCAGGTCCATGGCCTGCAGTGTCATGTCAGAGATAAGGATATTGTGCATTATCACTTTTATTTGGGAGCAATCTGAATTCACATTCACAGCTATATTTTTTCTCTGTACGAAATGTACCCTACAGCATTCTGAAGAGAATGTGATTGTTCCTGCAGAAGAACAAATTGTACAATAGTGTAATCTGGCTTCCTGAAAGCTGTGCTAATGGCTGCTGAAATTGGGAAAGCAGGTAAAAAACTGTGTTTTCATTTCAGGGCTCAAACTTCATGCTACAATCAAGTCTCTTTCTAAATTTGCTGAGTGCCATCTTTCTCCTTCTCACATTAGTGGAAACATTGGATGAAGGACAGAAATGACTGAATCCAACGTGACATTGATAAGGGCCGGGTAAACCTGGTCAAATCAACACTGTATGTCTTTGATAGACTTGGCATCCTTGGCGTGGCTTTCCCCCTAACGTTTTGCCTTCAGACCTCCTGTATTTGCTGACTTTGTTTTTGCTGGCCTTAGGACTCTGGTCACTTTACCACTGCAAACCAATGCTAAAGTGCTTGTATTCTCTCCTATAATATGTAATATAGTGGCAGATACCCAATTGGCATATTTAATTTACTTATAAGTACCTTGTAAAGTGGCACTACATGTGCCCTGGGCCTGTACATTAAATGCTACTAGTGGGTCTGCAGCACTGATTGTGTCACCTACTTAAGTAGCCCTTTAAGCATGTCACAGTACTGCCATAGCAACCTGTGTGTGTGTGTGTGTGCAGCTTTGAACTGCCATTTCAACTTGGGGAAATAAACCTTTCCCAGTCCCAAACCTTCCATTTTAATACTTATGTTAACCTTAGGGTAGGGCCTGGACAGCCCATTGGGTACGGTGGTATGCATTTAAATAGTAGGGCATGCACTTTACTTGTCCTGGTAGCAAAAGACTCTTAAATTTTCTTTTTACTACTGCAAGGCCTATCTTTCCCATATGATAACACTGGAGTTACCCTATTACATTTTATAAGTGTAATTTCCAAATATAAACAGGTTTTCAGTTCAGGGTCTCTGCAAATGGAATTTAAAAGTGTAACTGATGGTGAAGTCAGATTTTAAATTACCATTTTAAATATGGCACTTTTTTAAAGTTATACAAACATGTGGGGAGAGCCTCATCGGCACTCCACTCCCAGACGCACTGCATTATGTGGATGCCAGATCCAGTCATTATTTCACCGTTTTACCCTTGTTCAAATGAATCCAATTTAAATACAAATTGTTCACCAAGCTTTAGCTCGCTTTTCTCCTCCACATTACACCATAAGATGTTTTGGAAAACTTCTCATATTCTCGTATGCCCATCTGGACCTTTTCGGAAATACGATCCCAAAACAGACAAGAGTTCAAAGCAGCATTTCTTTATTTTAAGAAACCCAATGCATTTCAGGCTTATTACAAGCCCTTCATCAGGCAACAATTTAAGGAAAATACATTGTTACTAGGTTTAACAATTCACAATTAAATCAATAATTCATTTTGCGCATATGACATTATTTATAAAAACGTATGTTAAGAAATAACATTTATTTGTAGCAATTGTATTCAAAGTAATGCATAATCCCCGTGACCCATGGAAAATTATTTATCTCCCCCCTCAAACATAAAAAGTGACACATAGTATAGGATTTTTACCGGTCTTTCTTTCCGTTCCCTTTCACACCCGTCTACTCTGTCCTGTTTCTCTTTTATATTCAATTATGTAATTCGAACTGAATCGAGGGACAGATGCGTACTCTATGCATTTTTCCCACAAGTGAAAGACTCCAACGTTTTCAATTGCATGCTTGCATTTAACCTCATATATATTTCACATGCCGTTCTCATAGGAAAACCCCACTGCACGCGTACCTGCTCGCTACTTTATCTCCTAGCAGTCAAGTTCCCGAACCGCTTTCGTCTCCAGTAAACCGGAACCTTCTTTGTAACGTGCATTTAAACTGTGAGAGCTCCACCCCCTATCCCTTAATCACCTGATCCCCTGTGCAAAAGTGCTAAAAAAAACAAAAACTTCAATCTCCATGATCCACTGTGTCACGTTTAAAGTGATTCGTGCTAACCAAAATTACCACTCAAAACAAAATACATATGCGCGGAATGTAGCAAATTTCTTTTTGTAATACAACCAAAGTCACTCTGTAAGCTTCTTCTTTCATTACGTTGAATACAATTGCTACAAATAAATGTTATTTCTAAACATACGTTTTTATAAATATTGTCATATGCGCAAAATGAATTATTTAATTAATTGTGAATTGAATAAACCTAGTAACGATGTATTTTCCTTAAATTCTTGCCTTACAGGTACCCCTGATGAAGGGCTTGTAATAAGCCTGAAATCCATTGGGTTTCTTAAAATAAAGAAATGCTGCTCTGAACTCTTGTCTGTTTTGGGATCGTATTTCCGAAAAGGTCCGGATGGGCATACGAGAATATGAGAAGTTTTCCAAAACATCTTATGGTGTAATGTGGAGGAGAAAAGCGAGCTAAAGCTTGGTGAACAATTTGGATTTAAATTGGATTCATTTGAACAAGGGTAAAACAGTGAAATAATGACTGGATCTGGCATCCACATAATGCAGTGCGTCTGGGAGTGGAGTGCCGATGAGGCTCTCCCCACATGTTTGTATTCATTTGGTGCATTCAGGGCATAGCACAACCCAGTCCGCAACGCAATAAGTAAAGTTCATGAAATAACGGATGAGACAAAATTGCGGAAAATATGGTGTGCATACCACCTTGTACATTGTTAAACTTTTATAAAGTTGGCATTTTCCACCCTAAGCCATTTGGTGCCTACAGCCTGTCCCTGGATCACAGGACTGGGTGTGGGTGACAGTTGGACTTGTGTATTTCTCTTAGGCAGTCACACACAAGGCGGGCTTAGGTATGACTGGATGGGCCATCACTGACTAGATGGGAGGGAGAAGCTGGGCCTAGACCCACCTGTACTTGAATAGGCTGTGTCCTGCCTCCAGACAAAGGGGTGCATACCCCCTGTAGTTAGTCTGGAGCTAGGACTAGGATTGCAAGGAACCTGTGAGCTTCAAAGGCATGTCTCTAGACGTTTCTTCTCACTTCAAAGGCCCAACTTGGTATAAATACTGGACATCAGAAACCACCACTTCTGTACATTTCTAGACCTGTGGCTACTCTGCCAGGAAAAAGGACTGTTGTGCTGCTGAAAGGGTTGCCACCCTGCTGGACTGCTGCTCTGAAGGACTGCTGCTGTGCTGACCTGTTGCATGATGCCTGCTGCCTTCTTGCCTGGGTGAGAATGACTGGGCTTGCATCTCTGGAACCCAGAACCCCGAGTTACTCCAAGGGCTAGTTGGCTGTCCTCCTGATCTGAACCCTTAGGGACATAGCGGTCTTCATACAACCTTGCACTTGCACTCTGTCACCAGTGAGTATATACTTCCAAGTGTTGCCACCCCAGTCCTGGACCCTTGGAAGTGGTCTTAATGTGCTCTGCAAGCCTCTGTGGATCCAGTGGAACCCACACAACTCCTCAGCTGTGCGGCCCAGCCACACATAGAACAAAAGCATCCCGCTGCCGCGTGGATTGGAGCCTCTGCAAAGACCCACATCACAGTTGCAGCCCACAGTGCCTCCGGAATCACCGCAGGCCATCAAGTCCCTTGTCAACACCAGGCTCGACAATGCCGAACTCCGCATCGCATTCTCACAACTCCTCAGCTCTGCGGCATCACCCTGACTGTGCGCCACTTCCTCAATGCCTTACTTTGTATTTCAAGCCTCGTCAATGAAACAATGCCAGACCTTGCATCATAGACTCGCTTTTTTCATGTTCTAAATGTAACACATCACCTGGGAAATTTGTAGATTTTACACTGCTCCTAGCGAGACGTAACATTATGACAAATTAGAAAATGGCTGTACACCCACATGGTAGAGAAATGGCAAACCGCATCCTCCACATATCCTGAGACGGAGATTGTGCATCTACCTAGAGAAGAAATGTGGGAGCTTACACAAGATATTCTTTGCACAATCATGTGATATCATGTTTGAATAAAGTTATGATGACCTACTCCTATAGAGGCCCCTGATATTCACATGGTTAAAATATAGGTTTGTTGTAGATTAAATTGTATTTTGGGCTAGGTAAGGGTAGACAAGATTTATAAAACTACTGAAGAAGCATAGTCGTCAAGTTAATAAGGGACCTTTTTTTGCTTCCTTCTAGACTGCTGGGTGGCTAGACCGCTTTCAGTGAGTTATTATATTGGTATTGTGTTAAAATGATGTATGGAAGCTCAGACATGACTTGTAGTTAGATATAGAAGATTTATTCATGTAGTAATCTATCAGGCTCTGAGATATAATATGATATGTAGATCTTCAGTAAAGCCTGATAATGCTTAGAAATACCCCATCAGGAGCAAGGTCCTGTCTGCTCAGCCCATCACACCAACTGATCCTCAGCTACCTACAAACCAACCCCAACATTCCAAATGACTTCACCACAGGCTGAGCAGACAGGCAGAGAACCACCGTGGGGAGACAGCATTAGTAAATAGCACATTACAACACATCTCCCCTTTTAATAATCAAAACATTCAAAAGAAACAGAAGAAGATAAAATCACGAAATAGAAGAAGATAAAATACACGAGTCTGGAATGGAAATACAAAAGCACAAGTCTGGAAAGAGAATACACAAGTCAGGGATAGAAGCAGATAAAATACAGAAAAAATAGAAGTCAGGAAAAGGAGAATGCATTAAAACAATATATAACACATCGTTCCCCCACACAAGTCAGGATAAGAAGAATGCATTAAAACAATATATAAAACATCCTTCCTCCTTAATAACGATCATAAACACAAAAATGCATCAAGATGGTAAACACACTTTTGACAGAGAGAAGAGGACGCACCACCAAAACATTGTAATACATCCTTACATTCTTCTCCTAAAAATTATCAAAACAAAAAAAGATTTTTAACAATAAACTAAAACCGCACCAATTTCTTAAAGTGCTGCACAAATCTCAAAAACCAAGGGTAAAATACAATAGTAAAACTGGTAGGGGAAGTTACACACAGTAGAAGTAACTTCCCACGTGTGTACCCGTCACACACAGTCTAAGTAATGTGTATATAACACAAGACTAAATTTGAAAAACTAGGGTATCTCTTAACCCAAAACAAAACTAGGGTATCCTTTTAACCCAAAACAAAACTAGGGTATCCTTTTAATCCAAAACACATTCGAATCATACAATGAGTATCAATAAACTCAGAGAATCCAAAAACAAAGGGTATAAACTGAAGTGAGAAGTTACACTACACTAGAGGTAACTCTCCACGTGTGCACCTGTCACACACAGTCCATGTAGTCTATAAACATACGACAAAGCAAACTAAAAAACTAGGTATTCCTTAACTCTACATGTGTAGACGTCACACACAGCATGCATACATTACACAAGGCAAACCAAAAACCAAAGTCAGTCATATCCAATATTAAAAGAAAACCAAAACAAAAGGTAGTTACTCAGTTGTACATACCAGTTTCACACAATATATGCAAGACACCACACAAACCCCCCAAAACCCTTCCAGATATAATAAAATCCTGACACAACACTCAAACCTGTCTGCTCAGCCCATCACACCAACTGATCCTCAGCTACATACAAACCAACCCCAACATTCCAAATGACTTCACCACAGGCTGAGCAGACAGGCAGAGAACCACAGGGGGGAGACAGCATTAGTAAATAGCACATTACAACATATTGGTTAAAGTGAGTTTGCATATTCGCAAAAGCACATTTGTTTTGTAGAAGACTACTCAAGAAATACCAGTCTGTCAGCACATATGATAAAAGAAAACATTTATTATAAAATGTTTAACAAAATACAAAATAAGAGTACGTGCAGTACAGGAATTGACAGCAAAGCTGCTGAATGTTCGACTAGGAGAAATCCTCCACAATAGTTTATGCAGCCTAACCACAAAGGGAAAGACAACATTATTTCTGCAATACACGTTCAGAGGAATAACAAACTTAAGGCATTTTCTAAAGAAATTAAGCAAAGGGGCGGCTACAGCCCATCAGTAGCCTCGGCAGGACACATAAGTACAGAACACTAGGCCAACCAGAACAGGCCAACACTGCGTGATACCTGCATGGGGTGAGATGGTGTGGCTGTTGCTACCCACGTTATCTTTGCCTGTGACATTTTGGGACTTTTTGGACTAATGCAAAGTACAGGTAACGGCAAATGACCAGACATGATTTGGAACATCAGTCACATCAGGGACACATAATCTGTACCACTTCTAAATATGGTGTGGTGCCAGTGCCTGTTGCTAAGCTAGCATTGTGTGCTGTTCTACAGGCCTTTTCAGTAGATATTTGGAATCAAAAAGTAGGCAGCCCAGTCAGGATATAAACTAATTATAAAAATAGCTTCCGCGTCCCGCCATAAGATACCAAATCACTACATTTTACTTGTAACTTCCCCTCATCATCATCTCTGTGCCTCCATTTTCTCTATCAGCCAGGAACATGTAGTTTTCATGTAGCTTATATTTTAGCATGCAGTGCACACAACTGGGTGTAACTGCTGATAAGCATGTAGGGCAAACTGGGATCCTTATACATAGCGTGACCTCTGCTGCTATCCCTATTATAATCACTTCCAATATTCATGACCTCCTTGAACCATGTCAGTACATGCTCTCATATTCTTCCCAAACCATCTCAGCCTGACGTTGTTCCTGATGTGTATAGAGCAGAGGGACTCCTCAGTAATCGGGGCTTTGTAGCTGGTGCAGTTTTATTATGCCCAGTGAATTTTATTTGTCCTGACCACAGTGCAACCCACATTTTTGAACATAGGGACGCTGGGTGAACCATTGCTGTGCAGTGCTATCTTTGGTGCTCTTTTGCAATATGTTGCTTTCTATTGTCTTTTGTGAAATTCATATCCTATGAAACCTAGACATTCACCAGTTACCTATTTGGTGTTAACTTTTCTGAACCTTTCCTAATGCTGTTCCTAACCATTGTAGTCTACTACACTCTCTGTGATTTCCTCTATTACTCTGCAAGTTATTATCCACTAGGCACCGTTGAAGCAGGTGTGCAAAAATACTTGATGATACAATACATGTAACTTTTATCATTTTCTTTCTACTTAGTCAATATAGTCTGTTTCCTTCAGTGATGGTATATTTGTTTTTATTCTACCTGCCATTCTCAAATCAGTGGTATAAGTTCAAAGTCTCAATGACATTCAATGTTCCTAGTAGAAGGTCTGTAAATGAAACCGCAGACACCATGAGCATTGCAGTAGCACAAATAAGTGTTGGTACTCATAGCCGTATCCTGGCCGGCTTTGCAGAGGTGTCAGCCATTGGTGCCTTGAAGAATTGAAAAATGAACCTTTCAAATGTTCAATTCTGAACCTTTTTTTATTGCATCAGAGGTCACCAGTACTTGAGCAATAGGTACTCTAAAAGGAAGGTGAAGTGCTCTAGGAAGGATGTTCAAGCAGAATCTTTCAGGCAGAACAGCAGATGATGAAGGCAATGAATACTTGGAACTGCCCAACAGGTCCCACACTCCTATTGAGGAGGGTGCCAGAAACGTTGTTTCAAAAAGCTGTTGGTGACCCCCAGTTAGAAATTAGGTAGGTACCTTTTCCAAATAGGGACCCTTGCTTCTAGTCAGGGTAATTGGGATACACTCCTAAAATAACCCCTGCTCACCCCCTTGGTAGCTTGGCACAAGCAGAAAGGCTTATCTCAGCGGCAGTGTGTAAAGCATTTGTGATCACATACAGTAACAAAGTAAAAACACTACATATGGACACCACACCAGTTTAGAAAAATAACTAATCTGTATCTAAACTAAAACAAGACCAAAGGACAAAAAATCTACAATAAAATATTAAAAATAAGGCTTTCAAATGGTAGAAATAGTTCAGTTCAATGCTTGTTGTAAATGCAACACTTTTCTCAAAAGTACTTTAGATGCATCACGCAAAGCAAACAAAGTAGCCGCAGGGCAGGTGATGCGTCTGTACCTTACACTCAGGGGAGGTGATGCGTCTGTTCCTTACTGCAGCGCAGGCGAGGTGATGCATTGATTCCTTACTGCGTGGGGAGTTGATGCATCTGTTTCTTTCTGCGGCCCCCAACGATGTGACAGTCTTGCCGCCACGTTGCGTCGATCCGGTATGATGCATGGTTTCATGCGGCTATTTCTCGAGCCGCGGCAGGCGCTGCGACGGTTTCTTCGGTGATGCATCAGAAAACAGGTGCGGATGCGACACGCTTCTTCGGTGTTGCACCGATTTTCCAGGTCCCATCGACAAACAGTCTACAGAGGTTCTAAACAGCAGCAGGCACCTCTTTGCATGTTGGAATTCCCAGCATTAAAAATCAGGGGAGCTGATGGTGAAGTCTTTGTATCCCTGAGACTTCAGAACAGGAGGCAAGCTCAGTTTCAAGCCCTTGGAGATCTTCCTCAAGATGACAAAACAAACAGCAAAGTCCCTTTCTCCTTTCCTTGGCAGCAAGTAGCCAATTCAGGCCAACCCCAGACAGCAAACTTCACAGGGGCAGTATTCCTCCTCAGCTTATCCTGCTCTTCTGGGAATGGGTTCTCTTGATTTCCAGAAGTGGTCTAAAAGTCTGGCGTCTGGGCCCCTCTTTTTATACCCAAAAATCCTTTGTTCTCTGCAGGCAGAGAGTGTCTATACCCAGCCAAAACCAGTTCTGTGTGGCACGTTGCAAGTGCACAACAACCTTCATTGTCAGTGTGAGCCCTGACTCCAGACACACCATTAACGTGAAGGTGCTACTCCTTCCACCACTCCAAATGCAGACCAGGCCTATTCAGCCCTGCCCTGACTCATATGACTTCTGGAGCCACTGCCCTTCTCCAGTCCCTGTCATCCAAAAGCCAGACATGCAATACACACACCTAGCAGGAGCACACTGGATGGTTAGTCAAGAAAATACCTACTTTCTAAAAGTGGTATTTTCAAACACAGAATGTAAAATCACCGTCACTAAAAGATGCATCTTAACATTCTGAGTTCAGGCATACTAAACTTTATTTTCCTATCATGTTCCCAAGGTTAGTTATGTTTATAAGATGTTATAAACAAACTTCCCATACTGTCCTACGGGAACAGATAGCCTTGCAATAGTGAAAAACTAAATTCGCAGTATTTCACTATCAGAACATGCCACACATATCAGGACATATCCTACCTTTCACATACAATGTATCCTGCCCACAGGGGTACCTTGCCCCTACCTTAGACGTGACTAATATGTAGGAAAGGGAAGCTTTAGGGACTGGCAAGTGTGTGCACTTGCCAAGTCAATATGGCAGTCCCAGACTGCACACAGGCTATGCAATGGTAGGCCTGAGTCACATTTTACAAGCTGCTTCTGTGGGTGGCTCAATCAGTGCTGCAAGTCCACCAGCAGCATTTCATTTACAGGCCCTGGGCACACATAGTGCACTGTACTAGGGTCTGACAAGTAAATCAAATAGCCAATCATGGAAACACTAATTCATAATGCAATTAAAAAAAAAAGATCATATGCACTTTAGCACCGATCAGCAGTGGTAAAGTGCCCAGAGTCATACAACCACCAACAACAAGTCAGAAAAAATACAGGAGGAAGGCAAAAAGTTCTGGGATGACCCTGCAAAAAGGGCCAAGTCCAACACCCCCTTGAGTAACATCAGATGTCACCAGTAATTAATGTTCACAGAACACTTGAAGAAAACATGAATATCCTCGAAAGGTAGGTACCTGGAGGCCAGGCCCACTTCCACTCTTCTGATCCAGCGATGGTGTGCAGCTGGAAAGGCCTCTTTTAGCTCCTCCTTGCTGTTGCTGCTTTGTTGGAGTGACCCTGGAGCAGCCGATGTTACAGGTTGCACCTGACGTTCTTGCTCCAGCTCTGGTGTTTTCTTGGTGTGAGCTCCATGGATCCAGGAGATCAGCCCCTCACTCTTGTCAGCTGGACAGGCAGTGGTGTCTGATGTGGGTGTTGGCAGTGGTCATGACAAGAACACTGTGCAGCACAGGATGATGAAGGCTCAGCCATTCATGCTTATGATGGTCAACAAAACTAGTGGCATCATCTTAGACATTCTTTGCCTTCCAGTTTGTGGGCATACTGCTTTGTAGTAATAGATATGAGTTCCTTTAACTGTGCTGTCACACCTCCTGGAACTTTTGGGATGTGGAGAGGCACAAGCACTCAGCAAGAAGACGTATTGTTCGCTCTCCTGTTTGCCATGGATGCTGCTTTGCATTGTGTACTGCTGCTGGCCTTAGCAAAGGCATTTGTGAAATATGTCTCTGGCTCATCGCAAGAGCCTCAGAAAGGTGAACGAAGCCAAAACACAGGGTTGATAAGTCCTTGATAAAAAACAATCCAAGGCCATATGACCAGTGGAAGTACTAACCAGACATGAGCGGGTGGAAACATTATGAGGGAGCATATGCATGCAAACATTTTAAAAACAGGAAAACCTATTACACTTGCTAAGGAGACGAGGGAAAGAATCTAAAAACAATTTTGTCATCAGTGTGCAAACCTAAAAACATCAATTAGCTTTGAAAGAAAAAATGAAAAACCAAAACATTGCACTATATTTTCTCCCAACAGCAAGGCACATAAGATAATCTCCTTCACAGTAATACATTTGGGAATCAAAAGACTCATAGTGGTCAAACTGTGCCAATCTCCTTCCCCATACCTGGAAAATATAATCATTTGTAACCACCCCTAAAGTCTGCACCTGTAGTCTAAAAAGCATGTTAAATCTGAACACATTCAATTCTGAAGATATTACAATTCTAAGCATAGTTATCAATATTATTATCCTTCTACATTGAAATAAAAAAATCTAACTGAAACATCAATATATAAGCATAACATTACCACTCATGATATATTCTTTGAGGTCCATAGCGAATGCACTGCATCAAAATGCATTTTAGCACATCCTGCTTACAATCTCAGCCTTGAGAAGGATGTTGCCTGACAACCCTAGAAAAAGAAAACATTAATATGCATACACATAATTACAAATTTATATGTAAAAATCATTCTTCTCCTTTCAACGCTAATTAGGCAAAATCTTTAAAAGTCAATATGCCTAGTGCTGATCTATATATGCTTCTTTTTGGGGGTGTAATTCTGAAATAAGATAAATCTGATGAAAAGTACCCTATTTTGCCAAAGGCATTTTCATGGTCGCTGGCGCTTGTGTAGGGGATGTCTGTGTGGTGGCGGTCAATGGTGAGCTATTACTCTGGACCTCTGGTGGCTCCTGCATCCTTGTACCCTGTGCCGCTGTGTCATGTATCGTATGCTGCACAGAACTGCACACATCCTACAACAATTCCCTCCCTCCTGCCACACAGCTGCACTCATTGTGCACCTGTGTTAAGCAGGCCTCGTATGTGTCACAGAGTAGAACAACAGTGAATCCATGAAAGGACTTTCCTCATTACCTGCAGCAAGCTGCATCCCATCACAAGAGGCACCCGCCATTACGTCCCTTGGACAAAATACTGTCCTGCAATAGTTTTGCGGTCACGGTGTGGAAAATATGTCATTGTAGAACATGTATGTATATAGGTTTAACTGTCTATTTCTTCAAGGCAGTGGTAATGCCAGTGGTATTTAACATAGCGACATAAGACGGGAAAACATGGCGGCCGCGAGTTAGAGCGGATCGCATGGAGGTGATGGTCTCTCCTCCATCGGGCTTGAACTAGGAGAAATACCTGTGAATAACTTGCCTTAGGTCCCTGGAATTCCAATACTTTACGCTCTTCGTAGTTACCGGTCAGGCACAGATGTGTTTGGCCGCGGTCTCTGCTCCGGGGTTGCCCGCCCCTCCCCTCACATTGCAGCAGTGGTTCTGAGCAGCCCTGGAGCTGCGACGAGGACGCCGGGTGGCGGCCCGCGGGTGCCTTAAGTTCAGGGGAAAGGGAGAAGGGCGTGAAAAGACCCACCCAATATTCACACCCCCCCCCGGACCCAGTTGGACAAGGACAGTGGACTCGAGGCAGTCAAAGACGCTGCACGGAGGCTGCAATCAAAAGCGGAAGCAGTCGGAGAGGAGAGAAGGCAGAGAACCAGGGCTGTTGAACCCTCTGCTGGCGAGCTTGATATCAGTGGTGGCAGCAACAGTAACAGAGTCAGTAAGGAGAGGGGGTGGACGGATGACCTGCAGGGAGGTGGGAGTTTAAAGACATTCCCTGATTCAAAATCCCCAATAAATCCACGGCAGTCCCCGTTAATACTATCAATAACAGCGGTGAAAAAAAAAGGAAGCCCTCCCAAAGAAGAGAGGTGGTAAAGGAAGGAGGAGGGGAGAAGGCTTAGGGGAAAAGGAGTGCTGTGAGGACATTAACCCTGAGCTGACTGACGGGCACAGCGAAGCTGCGGGAGGGAAAGTCAAAGGGGTTACTGATTGCGCAGGTGGAATTTGGGAAACAAGGCAGAGGGCTAAAGTGAGTCCCGAGTCCTATATTCAGGCGAGGAGCAAACGTAAGGGGGGCCCTGGTATCACGAATAACACCCTCGTTGCGTGCTTACTTCAAGGTACTACCACAGGTGTTGGAGGTAACCCATAGCCCAGTCATGCAAAGACCAGAGCCCACGGGGTGTTTCACACAGAAGATGTCAGATTTGGGAGGTCTAGGTGGAGCTTCGCTAGAAATACCTACGCCAGCACCCACACCTGCACCTGTGGTGAGTACATTGCCAACAGAGGCTACCAAGGGGGTAGCTGAAGAATGTGCAGGAGGAGTAACAGAGAGGGACATAACGTATACTGAAAAGAAGCAGGGAGGGACCCCCCTGGAGGACCTGCTTATTGCCATGAGAGAGGAGATAAAGATGGGCTTCGCAGAATCTAAACAAAACCAGAGTGAGATCAGGATAGCATGTGACACCTTGGAGCGGAAAGTGGACGGGCTCTCGGAGAGAACTGAGAGTCTGGAAGGATCTGTTGGTGAGCTAAAAGCTAACCTGGAGGCAGCACAGTCCCGGATTCAATCCCCAAGGAAGGAGGGGGATGAGATGAGAGGCAGGGTCGAGTCTCTGGAGAATTTTTCCAGAAGAAATAATTTACGTCTTTTAAAGATCCCAGAGGCGAAAGAAGGGGGAGACCTCAAGACTTTTGTGGTGTCTCTATTAAAAAGTGCCCTTAATTTGGAAGAGACAGAGGAAGAGCTAGCCAAAGACATTCAGAGAATCCACCAGGATCCGTTTTGCCTTAACGCGGGGAGAGTAAAGCCAAGGAAAATACTTTTGAACTTCTTGACATACTCCCTGAAAGAGAAGATTCTCAATCTGGCCCTAAAGGCGAAATCATTGAAAGCCCCGGATTTTTCCTTTGAGGTTAGGTCGGACCTGTCGAAGGTCACTCTCGAAAGACAGTGGGAGCTGGGGCAAAGAATGGAGAAATTTAGGGCAGCGGGGGCTACTGTACAAATGAGGTTTCCCGCCTTCCTAAAAGTTATGTACAATAAGAAAATGTACAACATACGTTCCCCTAGGGAAGCAGATGATCTAATTATCTCCATTTCTGAGCACTCATAAGCGGGTAAATGAGCATGAGTAACCTTAAAATTTCCGCGCTAATGCTAGGGGGTGAAAAATTAACTTGTAAAAAGAAATTTCAAGTTTGTCAGATCTGTCTGATTTGGTCTTAATAAGATAACGGAGGGAACAGAGGGAAGGCAAGGGAGGGGGGAAGGGAAAAAAAAAACGTAAGGAAAACGAAATAAAAAAAATAAAAAATATATATAAATAAATATAGGGGGAAAAAAAGGGAAATAACATTGAAGGATAAAAAAAAAAAAAAGTCATGAGGAATAAAACCCATGGGCCTTTATACTTAATGGGGAAAGAGAAGAATAGGAAAAAGATGAAAAAAAAATAAAAAATATAAGAGAACACTATAGAATTGAGTAAAAGTTATGACAGAAGTTAAAAAACAAGGAGAGAATCCTAATTCAAATCAAAGCTGAAAGGGTGGAGGAGAGAATAATTATCTTCAAAGTCATACGTGAAAAACTATCACTTGAAACAAGAACAATACTTCTCAACGCACTGAGATAATCTGATATGCACAGGAGAAACTGTTCTGCATGTTAATGAAATACACGTTTTCAATGTTGGAGTCATCCTAATAAACCCCTTTTCAAACTTTTGCTGCAAGGTGTGTTCTTAAAGTGAAGATGTCTGGGTGTATTGCTTTGCCCTCCCAAATAATAGAAAATACAGCCCTCTCACAAGAAGGCTCAAACATGACTAAGCAATAAAAACAAACACCACTTGGAAAGGGATTTCACCTTTATAAAATGAAACACATCAAAAGACTGTTCAGAGTAAGGCATGGGGTTTAATTTGTGCAACACTCTCAAATAGTATTTCCCAGATGTCAAATGACTAACATTAAAATGTATATAGAGATATACATGTATACATATGTGCAAGCAATAATAATACACCTATAAGTAGGCAAATTCAACTGTAAAATGCGTGGATAATAATATGAATGAAATACAAGCAGATAATAATATGGACGTGCGCTGCAAGAATTCAGACAGATATATACACTGATTGCATCAGATGATTACAACCACTGAAGACTTAAATGTGCACACAGAAACTCACACATCACAATGTCAATAATCAAAAATAAAACACATCACCAGCTTCAAACTTCATCTTGGCCCACTCCAGACTGGGGAATTCACAGCCAGAGTCAAGAGACTCAGTAAAACCGGGAGCTGCTGCTGAAGTTGACGCGTCCGTCACCATTCAGATTCCAAACAAATCCCAGTTTCCAAGCCAACAAACCCCAGCTTTATACTCTCAAAGCCCACTAAAAGTTTCTGAGAGGGCCTCCTCTTCGCCAAGGAAATTACTGGAGTTGACCACTTTGCATGCAAGCATTCCAAAGGCAACAGATTTCTCACCTTCCTTCTGTGCTCTCACATGTTCCAGACTTTATCATAACAAAGCTTTCGAAAGACACCAGCAGTACAATCAACAATCTCCAAAAGTACATCTACAAACAAGCTTGAACGTGAATAGCCTAAACAACTTGAGTAATATTGGGGCCTGTCTGTGTGCACAAAAGCTCAAGCTAGCTGACAGAATTCAAGATGGTATGAGGGCATGTCAAAGCCAATAGTAAGAACTTCATAATTTTTCTCAATATACAACACAGTCGACATTTGTGCACCACTGCTTATAGCACTACACACTTCATCTACCAATGTACAACATAATGCACATTTGAGCATCACTGCATATAACTCTGCACTCCGAGACGAAGAAGTAGATTTCACACTACTCTCTCTCATGCTTTCACATACACATCCCATATATTCTGTTCCTGGCAAGGCTGTTGTACTTTGTGAAAGCTCTCCCCAGCTAAAACTACAAAGAGAGGCAAAAGAAATCTTCAAGGAAAAAAAGGCACATGCAGGAAAAATGATGTTGTACATTCAGGTAAAAGTAAAACACCAAAAGTCAATTAAAAAAATGGTAGTCAAAGGTCATCACATGGTTTCAATACTTAGGGGTGTTCACTTGTTGTGTTACCCCCACACCCCTGGAAAGGGGTATAACCTGACAACAAGCAGACCATGAAACAAAACATTAACTGACATGTATGAAAAACAAGCATCTCCTCTCTGAGGTTCTGGCATCTGAAAACAAACATGTTAGGGAACAAACCTTTGCACCAAAACTTAGGTACGAATATACATGATTACACTTCTCTTCGTCTATCATTTATGAACTTTGAACAAACTACAAATTGTAAGAGGACCCATGCCTATTTCATTAATATACACAAGAATACACAAGAATTGTTTACAGTTTATGGCCTGTTGCTGTAACTACACTACCATGTTGTCCTCCTACTGCTGATCCCGAAGATGGCACCCTTCCCTGATCTGGAGGATCTGCTGAGCATGGAAATAGAAATGGGCCTGCTCTTTTCCCAGGTTTCGATGATCTGCTGAGCATGGAAATAGAAATGGGCCTGCTCCTTTCATAAACTATGATGGTCATCTTGGAGTGGTCATTCACTCTACCTATACTCACATCCTGGTCCCTGCGATGTTTGCCCAATATCACATACTGGGCGATGTCGCCAATCTTTAAAATGGCGCCAGTCAGGCGATTTCAGGTCTACGTCCTGTGTGGTCCCCAAAGGTGAGCAGAGGGGCCGACTGGACATCAGACATTGTTTTCTTCCTAATCATGTTTTTCCATGTTTATTGAATGCACTAGCAACGGATCTAACTGTAATGTAACTGCAATTGATTTAAGACTGGAACATGCCTTAATCCTCATGTAAAGTGCTCTGATACCTCCGGATCTAGCCAGGACTCCCTCGTCTCCTTGCTATGTCTCCTACCCCCTCCCCTTCCCCCACCTCTCCCCTCCTTAATTCTTGCTTGCCGCCCCTATGAGTTCCCTCTCTCCCATGTATCTCTTTCCCCCTACCTGCTTTGTTTATCCTTGTGCCTAAGCTGCGTTCAATCTCCCTCCCTGCCGCCCTTTTACATTATCCCCTTACCCTTCTACACGCCTTGAACAAATGGATGTAACTCGTAATTTAGTTTGAGTTTGAGTTTAAAGTATTTGTAGAGCGCCCGTACACCTGGCGGTTTCATGGCGCTATAAAGTACTGAGCCCAGGAGGGCAGGAAAACGAGGAAAAAAAAAAACGTACCTTCTGTAATAATGTGTAATTTGGAACCTATGCAACCCTACAAGCCCGATTCCCTATTATGCCCCCCTTTAGTATGCCCTTGTCCAAAGCACTCCTACTCCCCTTGTTGGGGATGGACCCAGCATTTTTGCCCTATAGTCTCAGAGACCCTTCTGAGAGGGTCCACAGTGACTAGGGAGTCTCACTTAGTGGAGGTCTGGGGTTGATCCCCTTACCACTGGAAACCGTCTCCTACCCTGCCGGAAGTCGGACACTGTGTTCACGCTGAGTTTTCTACCGACTTCCCTCCTCCTCCCTCCTTCATTCTTCTAAGTGTGCCCATGACCAAAGCACTCATCTCCCCTTGTTGGGGGGGGATCCAGCATCTATGCCCTGAAGTCTCAGCGACCCCGCTGAGAGAGTCTACCGTGACAAGGGAATCACACAAAATGGAAGATTAGAAATTAGCCCTTTACCGTAGGGAGCCGTCTCCCACCCAGCCGGACATCAGACACTGTTACTTCCTCGTCTCCTCGCTGTGTCTCCTACCCTCCCACCCCTTCCCTCCTTCATTCTTTGCTTGCCTCCCTATTCCTTTCCTCTCTCCCCCGAATCTCTCTCCCTCTACTTGCTCTATTTTTCCTTGTGCCAATTATCTGCCTAATCTTCCTCCCCATCGCCCTTTTACATTACCCCCTTACCCTCCACAATCCTTGAACCAACGGTTGTAACTTGTAATTGACGTACCTTCTGTAACAATGTGTAACTTGTAACCTATGTAACTCTCCTCATGTAAAGAGCAATGAATGAATAGAATAAATAAATATTTAAGTATTTGCATTTCTGTCCATTCTCCACTATGAAGAATACGTGCTTAAACCAACAATACAACTATGTGTTTCTGTTCTGTTCATAACCACAGAAAACTATTGAATTATGCTGTTTTGGTCTGGGCTCAATGCCCTGCTGGACAGAGCACTGCTCCGTGTACCCACATACCAGAGCCTTAACCACTTCCATGCTGATGACGGCCCCCTGCCATCATGCATCACGGTGGGCGTGTGCTGATGACGGCTGGGGCCGTCATGTACCCGCCCACTGTTTAAAAGTGCCGCACAGGCGCAGAATCGCGCCCGCGCCCAAGGGGTTAATAACTTCACTGAGCTGCCAAGCATGATTCTCCCATTTTCTCTGTTTAATTCCGGAAACATGCTCAGTAGCTGTCGTAAAGTCAGTTCCTGACATTTCCAGTTTACAGAATTATCAGGAGTGCTAGATGTGTCAGGATATGTTAATTCATTTATTTGTCACGGAAATAAGTGACTGCTAAGGTCTTGAACAAACTTTCAAAATGTCTGTCTTTTTAGCTATGACCTGTTGAAGGACACGTAGTATTTGTGCTAAATCCCAAATGTACACCGCTAGAATTAAAATTGAACTTATCCTGCTGTGCATTATATCTATTATGCATATTGCGGTCTCCCAGGTTAACCCCAAACAATACGCCTGATCTTCTAGTGTGCTCTCCATAGAAGCCATAGAATAGATATCAGTCCTCTGCCACACAATCATATGCATGGTGTAGTAGTTCTATTAGCTGATGTAGTGAGCCAACGCATTGAGCCCAGTCAGGTATCTTAACTTGCCGGTCTGTTAGCTTGTCTAACAACATTGTAGATGCAATTGCATCTGTTGTGGTGAGCAAATGTATTGGACCTATATTTTCAAGCGTATTCTGGTCCTGTCTATTGTCCCTATTCTCATCCAGAATTTTCATTAAACCATATTTATATGTATGCCATTGTTGCACTTTAGCATCCATTTTCAAGATAATACTATTAAGTGTAGGGGCCGTTGTTGTGGATAGGGGATAAGTGTCATCAAATCTTTGAGGCCAGGAAATGTTATGTGTTATCCAAGACGGAACTTCCACCCCTTCCTGTGAACACTGGCAAATAACATCAAGTCGAGCTTGAGGAGTGTTTGTCTGGTCATCTCGAGAGGCCTGAAACACACTATCCAGTGTATCCTTGTGCATTAAAAACTGGAAATCACATGTTTCCAGCTCTAGACCTGCTAATTGAGAGAGAATTGTGTCTATATTTATAACTAGTGCCCTTGGAAAAATGGGTGTAGTTAGTGTATAGTCCATTGCACCAATTTTTCTCCATTCTTTTCTCCTGAGTTCTGTGCACTTGAAATCGGAAGGGTAGAGAAGGCAAGTTTCACTAACTCATCCCCTCTGCAGTTGCTTGAATCCCCGTATACAGAACGAATACCTGCCATAAATATGACAGCAGTGCCATATCATGTCCGCCAGTCAATGGAAACTTTACGTCTAGGCTTTTGGCTGTCAAAGCATGACTTGTCATGTTGGGCTGGGTGACTACTGTTCAAAGCTCTTCTGTCTCAGTGGACTTTCGATGGAGTTGTGTGTAAGCAGCTGACCCTATAGCAGCTACAAACAATCAGACATACTTCATTACAGTGACAGAGGGTAAGGCAGAGGAGAACAGACGACACATTCAGTATTACACTCGGCCTTCCATCAGCTAGCGCGTCTGTTAGTTAAAACGCCAGTCAAAACAGCCATTCAGATGCTCCAAGTTCACCATGGAGCATTCACAAGTGAGAATGGTGTAGAAAAGTGGCTAAAGGTGCTGTACTGGTGTCCTTATGCAGCCAGAATTAAGAAAACAAAAAATGAGAAAGAAGACAGTATTTGAATCATCTTGTGGGGTACTATTCAGAGTTGTTAAACACATACAACACAAAAAGCCGGGGCCTGTCTCTCAGTGGTGTTTAGCTACCCGAGCACCAGTTTCCAGTGTTTTAGTCCCAAAGAAGTAAGAATGGAAGCGAAAGGATTATGGGAATATCGAGTATCATAAGCATTGCCACACAGACAAAAGGTAATGTCCAACATCATAAATGTATCAACATATCTGTTGAATCAAAAGCGAAATCAAACAATGTCACTATACTACGTTGTCATGCCAAAATATCAATAAAAACACAGTCCTTGATAAGGATAGCAGCAGAAAAAGCTTAGTTCAGTGAGGATGTTTCCCCTCCTCAGCCTTCAGCTGGTGAGTCTCCGCCAGCCAGAGAATACCCAAAATGAATCAGTCACAGAGTTAATCAAACAGCAACAACAACAATAGAAATACCAAACCAACAAAAAACAATTTTCTCTCTTCTGGAACTAGTTACAGCTGAATATGATAGCAATGTTCAGCATGAGAGAATACTGGGGAGGTTCTGCAGTTACAACCCCATCATCACTGAGTGTTCACAGACAGTGACAGCACCCATTACTTGTGGGTCTACACTGATGGTTCCTTGTGAAACCCAGGCTAGCACGTGAGGCTGTGCACCAACTACGACTACACTCTGCTGCAATAGTCCATTTGACCGTGCTGACACTGTTCCTTCATGGATCATCATGAATTATGTACCCTTTGGACAAAGAAAAGACAACTCTCCTCCGGGCTAAATAACACACTGAAAAGTTTGTGAAATAACAACATGTTGAGGCACAGAATTCCCACAGCAGAAAAAACAATAAAGGAAATAGAACCTGCTATCACCCATACCTGGGGAGCAATACCTGCTACAACACTAAAACATGAAGCAAAAACTGCTACAAGTCTAACCTTGGGAGCAATACCTGCTTCAACTCAAATCTGAGGAGGAGGTGCCTCCTCAATACTCACCTAGGGGTGTCCCATCGGCACAATACAGGGACCCTCACAAGATATACATTAAGTAGTACTAGAGAAAGGGGAGAGCCCTGAGGGGAATCATATCGAGTACTGGGAGAAAATATGCACATGTGACAGTCAGATATTTGGTAGAGGACAGTAAGAATGTGCAGAACCAGGCGATAGTGGAGTTGAAGACTTGGACACCGCATCCAATCTCTTCCGCAGAATGCCATGTTTTATTATGTTGGAAACGTGCATAAATATAAAGACCCCCCACTTAATCCTCCATACCCTCAAAACGTCATCCCAAATGTATTACATATTGAATACCTGCTCATGGTTGACCTATGTTGGGATGGGGTCTTGATATTTCTTTGTTCAGAGCTCAAATCTTGCCCCATGTGGAACGACTCCTGTTGTAGTCTGGAAAAACTTGCACGTAGCATTGATCGTTTGCAGCTTCATTACAAGGTAACAGCCCTAGTAAACACGTGGGTCAGGTACAGCGGATAGACGACTGACCGGAATTTTGAAATCCAGAAACCCTCCACAAAATTGTAGTGCTGTTAGCACTCTAGCTGTTGCACGCACGCATCCACTCATCCGCAGGCCAGGCGTGGCCTGCGGGGAACCAATAAATGGAAGGCGTGCGCTCGGGCACGTCACTTCTGACTAGCATTGGGTGTGAGGCTGACTGGTGTCCGTTGCGCGCCTCCACCCCTGCGCTAGCTATCAGCACAAGGCCTGGTCCCACACCTTACACCATTACACTGGCGACGAGCGGAGGGGGCCCAACCCTCGCCCGTGCACCTGCACCCGACGGAGCGGTCCGCTCCTCTTCCGCGGCGCCGACCGCGCATGTCCCGGCTCCTACCAGTGAGCCTGCTGCTGCCGGAGCGCTCCTCCCTGACACTGCCCTGCCTGCTGGGGCGCGACCTCCCTCCTCTGGCTGCCCTCCGGTGAGGGTGCGAGCCGTCTGCTGGTTCCTGCGGTGCCCCGGTTTGGTGTTTTGCGACGCCTTGCCGAACCTCACGCATCTCGCGTGGTTCGCGGTACCGACGCCTTGCCGAACCTCACGCATTTCGGGTGGGAAGCGGGAAAACGCCCTGCAAACCCTCACGCATCTCACGTGCATCGTGTTTTGGCTTGCTGTGACCCGGGGGAGTGTGCCGACGCCTAGAGGAACAACTGCCAACACCCTGGAAACCTGGAAGTTCGTCTGGAGCAGTCCTGAACATCCCGCGCCTTGCCAGACACGGCGCACGTGGCGCAGGAGAAAGCCGCTGCACGAGGTGGGCGGATGGTGCGGATCCCTGCACAGGTACACGTGCTGCTGCGAATTCCTGAGGGGACTGACTAGACCAGAGGTTATCGCCGCCCTAATTGGGAGTCGGCGCCATGGGGTATGGAGATGGGGCAGCGCCTGTCATTAATATCCCCTTCCAGCACGCCGCAGCCGGGGTTCTGCCGCCATTCAGCGAAGCAATTGACCCGTCCACGGCCTCACCTCGCTGGAAGATTTGGCTAGAAAGACTAGAGAACTACTTTGTAGTCACACGAGAGACGGATGACGCAGTAAAAAGATCCTTACTACTCCACTACGCAGGGGATGAGATATTCAGACTTTTCAAACACCTCCCTAACACGGGTGCGGCGGCCAGCTATGCTGCCACGGTTACCACTCTCAAAGGACACTTTGAACCCCAAATGAACGTGGACTTCGAGGTATTCAAGTTGGGACAGGCACGTCAACGAGACGGAGAAACTATGGATCAATTTCACACGCGCGTCAGGGAGCTGGCCAGTTCCACCGACGAGGACCAGCCCAGAGCCATAAGGAGGCAATTGATCCAGGGATGCCGGGATAAGACATTGAGAGGCCAAATCCTTCGCAAGCCCGGAATCTCCTTGGAAGACATCATCATCCTGGCTAGATCCCACGAGCTCTCGGACGTCAGAGCGACGGCCATGGAACAGGCCCTACACAAAACCCCGATCAAGACGGAGAACATCAAGATAGAACGCGCGGACGCTGTGCGGCCTAGAACACATGGTCAGGCACAGAAAGGATATCGAAGGAAGTCACCTCAGGCCCGCTGTGGATACTGCGGCCATGAACCACACGCGGCCAAGGACTGCCCGGCTCAGGGACAGACCTGTGGGAACTGTGGGATCCCAAACCACTTCGCGTCAGTCTGCCGCAGGAAGAACCAGACTAGAAACCCCAAGAAGTCATGGACACCCACTAAAGCAGTCCGCCAACTGTCACTAGCCGACCCGGCCCTGGAGAAGTCAGAGAAACACCTGCCCACGGTCTATGATGATTCAGATTCGGAAGACGAAGAGGCGTACGTCGTCTCTTTCGCCCGGGAACTCAAGCAGCGGCGACGACCACAGCCAACCTGCGTGGTACAAATGGGACAAAGCGAAGTGAAGGCAATCATCGACTGGGGGGCCACCGTGAATGTGATGGGACTGCAACAATTCAACAAGCTGCGTCCCCGCCCCGAGGTTCTACCGTCCAAAACGAGAATCTTCGCATATGGCGCGGACACACCCCTACCTCTCAAGGGGAAGATCGTAATACCCATCCGAGCAGATGAGGAGGAAGTAACGGCAACAATACACATCATCAACCGGGAAGCTGACACCCTACTGAGCAGCCATACGGCAGAGGATCTGAAATTGATAGCCTTCGCCAACCGGATCCGAGCTCACCAAGTGGACGAATTGCTAGAGCGGTTCCCTGAATTGTTCAAGGGATTAGGGTGCATCAAATTTGACCCCATCAAGCTCCACATTGACAAATCGATTTCCCCCACAGCTTTGCGCCACCGCCGGATACCCTTCCACCTCCGACCCCTGGTGGAGAAAGAACTTGAGAAACTAGAGAATCTTGAGGTCATTGAAAAAGTGACGGGACCTACCCCATGGGTCACACCCATGGTCATTGTCGAAAAGCCTAAACAGCCGGGCGAAATCCGTTTGTGCATCGATATGTGATTACCGAACACAGCCATCCGGAGAGAGAGACACCTGACGCCCACAATGGACGACATAGTGGCCGACGTGAATGGATCAAAATGGTTCTCCAAAATTGATCTTAATGCTGGATACCATCAACTACCCCTTGCGGAGGAGAGCCGATTCATCACCACATTCAGCACTCATCTCGGCCTCAGGCGCTACAAGCGCCTCAACTTCGGCATATCGTCAGCAGCTGAGGTGTTCCAAAACACCATCAGAGAGCTCCTATCGGGGCTGCCAGGAGTTATCAACGTCAGCGATGACATCCTAATACACTCATCCACCGCATCTGACCATTACAAACATCTGCGGAACGTCCTGAAGAGACTAAGTACATATGGAGCGACACTCCACAAAGACAAATGTCAATTCTTTCAGTCATCTATTGAATTCTTTGGCTACATATTTAACCAGGAAGGAATTCAGGTCGACCCGAGGAAATCCAAATCCATCAAAGACGCTCCAGTGCCCAAGTCACCAACGGAGGTGAGAAGTTTCCTTGGGATGGCCACATACTGTGGCCGATTCATACCGGGTCTGGCCACGAAAAGCGAACCCCTACGAGCCCTCACCAAAACGGACGTCGTTTGGCAGTGGGGCACTAAGGAAAATGAAGCATTCCAGAGCATCAAGGATGCCCTCCTGGAAAACGCCACACTGTCCTACTTTGATCCTGGGAAATGCACCGAGGTCATTGTCGACGCCAGCCCGGTAGGCCTGGGGGCAGTCCTGACCCAGGAACACGAGCCCGGACAATGGACAGCACTAGCATTCGCTAGCAAGGCTTTGACCCCTACCAAGACCAGGTATATCCAAATTGAGCGGGAAGCCCTGGCGATCAAGTGGGCCTGCAGCCATTTTCACCTTTACCTACAGGGCCACCCATTCGTTATGGTCAGAGATCACCAACCCCTAGTACACCTCTTCAAGGGCACAGCCCCGCATCCACCACCACGCATTGAAAGATGGGTGATCCAGCTGCAATCGTATGGAATGGAGGTGGTGTATCGGCCAGGAGCCAAGAACCCGGCGGACTATCTATCACGCCATCCACTACCTCAGGAGCCGACCTCCACCGATGATGACTGCGAAGAGTACGCCCGATGGGTGGCACTCACATCCTGACCCCTGTGCATGACCATCAGTGAAATCAAAGAAGCGGCTGCTGATGACAACCCGTACATGAGATCGCTACAAGCCACCCAGGAAGGGACCTGGGCCAATTACCTACACGCCCCCAACACCTGGACGGCAGCGGACAAGGAGGCCCTCACAAAGTTCTGGCATGTCCGTCATGAACTCAGTGCCACCGACGATGGCGTGCTACTAAGGGGAACACGACTGGTGGTACGACGACGCCTCAGGCATCGAGCTACGCAGCTCGCCCACGGCGGCCACCAAGGCCCCACGAAAATGAAGGCCCGCATGCGGGAGAAGGTGTGGTTTCCCGAGCTGGAAACTATGGTGGAAGAATATGTGAAGAACTGCCTATCATGTCAGCTGACGGGTGATCTGGAGAGGCCGGCCCCGATCATCACGGAGGAGGCCTGCACCACACCGTGGACCAAAATAAGTGTGGACTTCGGAAGTTTTCCGGGAGAAGGACACACACTAGTGGCTATTGATTCATACTCGAAATACCCATTCGTTGAAAGAATCGACTCCACTGCTTTCACACACGTGGGGCCAGCATTAGAAAAATTATTCTCCATGTTTGAATACCCGGAAGAACTAAAAAGCGACAACGGACCACCGTTCCAGGGAGCAGAGTTCGCAACTTTCCTGAAGGCCAGAGGCATCACACACCGGCACATAACACACCAATGGCCGCAAGCAAATGGGGAGGCCGAAAGATTTATGCGAACTCTAAACAAGACATTCCGGATAGCGATGGTAGAGCAAGCAGATCCGGAACAGAGACTACATGACTTCCTACGGGAATATAGAGGGACCCCTCATTGCACCACCCAGAGAAGCCCGTGGGCCCTCATGTTCCAAGGACAACGCAGAGATCTCATCCCCACTGCCCCGGGATGGTACCGACCCCGAATGACACAGATGAGACCCAGGAGCGGAGGCAACAGAACAATCAGCGAGCAAGTCAGCGTCGAAGAGCAACACCACGACGGCTGTGCCGGGGAGACCAAGTGGTCATACGGAACAGACGCCCTGGAGGGAAGTTCCAGACGCCCTACGAACCGGGACCGTGGATTGTGACAGCCACCAAAGGAACTATGGTGACCGCGCGCAAGGAAGGGGAAGAAGTGTCGAGGAACACCTCGTGGTTCAAAGTGGTATCCCCTGGGCTGGCCAACAACTCGGAATCGTTGGACAACACTGGGGCATCGCCCAGGGCTCTAACGCAAGAGGATGAAGACAACTCGCCAGCAGGGACACAAGAAGTAATGCCGGAGCCAGAGAGTGGACCATCAACGACGCAAACCCCTACCAGGAGCACCCCACACCACCGAGAACATGGTCGAAGCCAATCCCAGCGATACAACCTACGGCCCAATCCACCCCCGAGTCAGAAGCTAAAGGACTATGCCTGTCAGCTGAGCCCCTGAAGTCGTCAACAAGGGACACGCAAGTACAGCGCTTCATATTGAGACTATGATAGACTGATCACCCAATTCTGGAACATTTGCGAGGACAAAATCAAAGTTTGTAAAGTTGGATAGGGATGTAGTGCTGTTAGCACTCTAGCTGTTGCACGCACGCATCCACTCATCCGCAGGCCAGGCGTGGCCTGCGGGGAACCAATAAATGGAAGGCGTGCGCTCGGGCACGTTACTTCCGACTAGCATTGGGTGTGAGGCTGACTGGTGTCCGTTGCGCGCCTCCACCCCTGTGCTAGCGATCAGCACAAGGCCTGGTCCCACACCTTACACCATTACAAAAATGAGCATATGATTTGACATTAATACATGTTGCACTGCAAGCTAGACGTGAGGAGAGAAAGGCTGGCAGAAATTCCAGCTGATACTCATAGAATCCCGCCGGTGCTCCATTAACATGGTGTAGCATCCTGCCATGCATTATGGGAACGCTGCGCGAGTCAGCATGGAATCTGAAGATGGGGAAAATGCTTTGAGCCACAGCAACTTATACCAATTTTACAAGTGTCAATCTCCGTCTACGAGCTCAAAAACTATTTTTGTGCATGAAGAGCAATTTCAAAGTGGAACTTTTACCCGTTCATATTATCGGCTGGCTGTGAGTGAGCGCATATATTTTCAGATCCACATAATGGAAATGTAAGAGCCAGTGGCACACGCCCGTCATTTTTCGGCATTACAGAAGACAGCTGTACAGTGGAAATGGTATTTTATTTCTGAACGCATGAGAATATATTCGTTAAATTCGCGTCACAGATGTATATATGTTTTATAGGTCAAGTGTTTAAAAGGCTGGGATGAGAATTGGAGGTAAATCTTCCAGAATGGTTTAGCTAAAACTCATACCATTCCAATTGAGGATATTTTAAAGTTTGAAAGATTTCAGCTATTGCACCAATCAGAAGCAGACAGGCTGGAATGACAACCTGCAGTTCTAATGAACATTCACACGACTGGATCACATAAACGGAGGGCCAGGGGACCGGATCATAAATGTATTTGGCTTATGCTAGTACATGTCCTTGGTGGCAAATAAGGCAAGGCTTGGTGCATACACCTTTTACCACCCACATTACAAAATCAGATTTGTGGAGTCTTAATACGTAACTCTAATATGTTTGCATATTTAAGCAGACAGACCACAAGAGTTACAGCAATATTAGGACATCAAATTATAGTTTCACGCTATGATAAGTGCAGTACAGCACAACACAGCATAGAAATAACACAACAAAGAATTAAAGAGTGCTTTACTTCTGATTTAAAAAACATCACAACATAAAAATAAAAGCTATAAAAACATAATTAAATCCAATGAAGCAAAAGCGGTCATTGTTAACCATGTATGTTAAAGCTAAAATAACTGTTAATGACAGTGATGAGTTAGCTCAGAGAAAATCTGATAAAATAAAGTGCCTACACTGGAGGGACGGAGGGCGTTCAACCAAGATTAGATGAGGTAATGTATCTCAATATGGCACATGGACACAAATGAAAGAAAAAGCGTTCCTTAAAATGAGCTTAATGAGCCCGGAATAAATTGTAAACAATGAACGTTCATTAAGTAACTCAAAGGGCATTACAGATGGTAAACTAGAAGTCATTCAGAATGCATTAAATTAATATAAGAAATTCTAAATCGTGAAATTGTGAATCATGAGGAAAAGGAAAGATATGGAAGGGAAACGTGTGAAAAGAAAAAAGAAAAGGAAGAAAGAAACAAGCATTGGCATAGCCAATAGGTCTCGCCTTTGGGACCTTATAACTGTTTAGCCATGCAAAAGTAGATGTTGTTGCACCAAGGATATTGTGCTGGATAACTAAACACTTATAAGGTCCCAAAGGTGAGACCAATTGGCTGTGCCAATGCTTGTTCTCTTTGACACCCATATGCTCCATTATGGTATTCTCATTCAGTGGTACTTATGACCTGTGGTTTGAAGATCAGAATCTGAAAGTGAAGGAGCCATAAACAACAGATTAAAAGTTTAATGTTAGAGGGAACGTCCTAACGGCCCTTTCTCACTTTCACCTCCGATCACACTGCTAAAGTGTTGGAGATGTGGTCATGCATGGGTGAGAGAATCTTATCTCGTGAGACTATGCTCGGAGGAGTTAATCGAATGAACAGGGGAGACTGTGCTCCAGGGTGTGGTCAGGGCTTTAAGGGGAATGAAAAAACTGGGTGGTCTCTCAAAGGGACATAGGCAATGTAGTTAAGGGCGTGGCTTAAAACATATAAGCTAAAAATCTGTGCTTAGCATAGTGTGCCACCTTGACTCGTATTTTGCTGTTTCTGTGATTGCATCTAGATATGATACAACAAGTAACATCTTACCTTCAACAAGTCATGACTATTCACTTTGTCAATGGCTGTTAGTTGCATAAGATAAATAAGCAGCAACTATGGCTTGTATATACTATTGCAAACACTTCCACTTAAAACCCTGGTGGTGACACCACAACAATGTTGCTGCTCCTGCGTTTCAAAAAGAGAAGGGAAATCCAGAGATAAAATGACTTTCTTTAAAGGATTTCCCTTCCCTTACAACGCTCACCACGCGCACATTGATGAGCCTACTGTCACGTCCGCAAAAATATAGACCGTCTGTGCCAGGGCACAAAACAGAGCCCGATATAGACCCGTTTCGAGGCCTCCATTAACCCTTTAGGTGCTGCCGTCGGCCAACGGTCGTCACGGGCACTACCTCCCCAGTGCTGCGTGCGACCGCTGGACGTCCAGTTCAGCACTGGATAATGGACAGCGCAGCACTGGGGAGGTTTGTTTACTAGCTCTTAAGGTGTTAAAAAACTGCCGGTGCTCAGCACCGGTGAGACCCGGCCCACTTAAAGCCCTGGGTGTGGTACTTACATTCAAAATATAAGGTGCTACACTGTAGGATACCTTTTGTGTGACGTGGGAAACTTGGATTTGTTAAGAATGAGATTCACACCCAATGAGTGAAAATGACTGGTAAGGTAAGGTAAGGCAAGGTGACAATGACTGTGAGGAAGGAGGCTCACTGAAATCACGTCTGGAGGAAACTAGGTTGCAGAATAAATTTAGCACCCACAATACCACAGTGGGCCATTAGAGGGCTGTCGGGAATAATCTGAGAGTGCTGCGATACCTCAGGTAGCCAACAGAGGGCCGGGACAAGCTCCCCTGAGCTCTGCCCGGGGGAGGGGCTGAGAGGCAGCAGTCCAGGAGGGCAGGAGCTGGGCGAGCAGAGAAGGGCAGCCTGGAAACCCTTCAGAAGTTATCCTTGGGTGCGTGAGGACCCCTGTGAATGCGCAGAACTACACACAGGGTGTCACCGCGGAACCCGGCGCTGCCATGACCCCGAGGAGGAGGATGGTGAGGTGAAAGGAGGACGACGGAGCAGCCCTGAGCACAGACAGATGGCCATGGCTTCCAAGGAGGGATTTACGAACTCTGGAGGTTGTACTACACCAACGTGAGGCTGGCGAGGGGGCACGCTGTGACTGCTTGCAGCCTATGCAGTGGCTGTGGAGAGTGGCCAGGGCACATGTGCGAATCATGGAACATCCCGAGGTGCGGGCTGGTGATAGGTAAAATGCTTGAATTCATTTCAAGATGTGGGTCCAGTGCATGCTATGTCACTGGAATCAATCTGCACCCGGCGATGTTCCCACAACTAGGGCGAAATCGGTCCTGGGTTACTTGTGTCCCGGTTTGGGGAGTGTTAGAAATTGGTTTGAAGTTTGACTGGGGTATGAGCCCTAAATGATATGTAAAAGGAAAATGGCTCGGAGGAATCAATATCATTTGTTCATAGGGAACATTTAATTACCCTATCAGTAGTCCAAAATCCTGTTGACAATACATCAAAAACTTAATTCAACAATCCCATGCACCATGGAAACTGTCATCGAAATTATTAGTCATAATAAAAGTTTTTAACACAAAGAAAAAAAATACAAATAAACATATATATAAACATATTATTATTATTATTATGAAGTTTGTAAAGCGCCTGGTTACACTAACTAGTATGTCCCCGCGCTGAGTAATGCCACATTGACTGTTTGTTGAGGATCTTTTGTTCCGGGTAGCACTCAGTCATGATGTTAATCTTTGGGGAACAGGAAGGTTTTCAGCTCCCTACGGAAGGCCTTCTCTGATGTTTTCAACCGGAGCCTCTGCGGCAGTCTGTTCCACTGTGTAGCGGTCATGACTCTAAAGGAGCGCCCACCCATTCTTACACTGTTGAATTTTGGGACCTGGACTTGCCCCGTCCCGCTTGACCGCAATTGTCGAGTAGGATGGTATCGGTTGAGCAGGTTAGTCAGGTACCTAGGGCCCTTCCCCTGTAGGATTCGATGGCCCACACAGTGGGTCCTAAATATCACACGTTCCCTGATTGGTAGCCAATGCAGTGTTTTGAGCGCTTTCTTAGTAGAAGCTCTCCTGGGTAGCATCAGGATCAGGCGGGCAGCCGCATTTTGAATGCGTTGCAGCCTCTGTATACACTTTGCGCTGGCTCCCAAGTCCAGGACATTGCCTTAAACCAGTTTGGAGGTAATTAAGGCATGGACCATGGTTTTCCTGGCCGGCAGTGGTCTGGTGCTCGAACGAGATTTTGTTATCCAGCCAGAACCCCGGGTTCTTGGCCAGATTACTAGGAGTGGGTAGTGTACCCAGCGTCAGAGGCCACCATGCCGAGGTCCATACTGAAGGGGCCCTACCCACTATCAGCACCTCTGTCTTAGTTCCATTTAATTTAAGACAGTTGTCTGCCATCCATACTGCAAGTTCCTGCATACACGCGGAGAAGTTGACAGCACACTGCTCCTTTAGTTGTGACAGCGTCACCACCAATTGCGTGTCATCTGCATAGGACACGACTGCTACCCCAAATCTGTCTGTAATATCAGCTACAGGTGAGACATACAAATTAAAAAGGGTGAGGCTAAGGCTGGAGCCCTGAGGAACTCCCTGAGTCAGGCTGATTTCTTTGGATTGGAAAGGACCTTGCGCCACTTGGAAGCTACGGTCTGTTAAGAAAGACTCCAGCCAGTCCCACGCTTTGCCCACTACTCCTCCCTTTTTCAGACACTGTAGCAGTGTGTGATGAGCCACAGTGTCGAAAGCGGCACTCAGATCAAGCAGGATTAGTGCCGCTGTTTGCCCTTCATCCACGTATTTCCGCAGGGTTTCGATAGATAGAAGTAGTGCAGATTCGGTTGAATGGAGAGCACGGAAACCCAACTGGTTGGGATGAAGCAGGCCATTGGCCTCAAAATGCGCGGAAAGCTGTTTATTAACAGTCTTTTCTGCAATTTTTGCAAAGTACGGAAGGAGCGAAATGGGGCGCAGGTTCTCAAGCTGCTCCATGCTGATGTTCGGTGTTTTTCCTCAGGGGGAGGACCACTGCCTTCTTCCAGGTCTTAGGCACCTGCCCTGATTCAAAGGAGAGTTCTCATAAATATCTAACACGGGGCTCCAGAGTTTCCAAACTACCTTTTAGTACTTTAGGAGCCGCCTGGTCTCTGGGGGATCCTGATATAATGCTGCCTGCAATCTGACATAGGACCTCCCGAGGGGGCACCATGAATGCCGTAAGACAATCCCTATCTGTGATGGTGGGAGTTACACCTTTACTACAGCCTACCCTGGCCGTATCTGGAAAGGCAGAGTAAATCCTATCCACCTTATTTGCGAAAAACAACACAAACATTTGTAGCCTAACACCTGAATGTAACAAATCTAAGCTGCCAATACCCATATATTTCTATAATGATTGGTGTTCACACACTCAATCTGGGTGATACACAATGAGGTAATCTTCTAGGCACAAGAGGATATAATCCCTCTCCAACCATCTATCAAATGTGCTTAGTAAATAGAAACACAGTTCTTATATTTTGACAGACTCCTCTCGCCAAAAACTGTTGACACAGACATGTTTTGGCCCCCAATTTCTTCTGGGGCTCCTCAGGACAAGGGTAAGGATAACCAATGTGCCAAAGTAAAGTACCTTAATCCTTGATGCTGAGCGCTTTTGTGGATCCACATCAAAGGTGCATCAGCAGCCAAGGTGATGTGTAGGATCCGGCGGTGTGAGGTCCTGATGCATCAACGTCGAGGACCCTGTTGATGGGGCTTGAGATGCAAAATCTGTTGTCGATGATGAGAGGTGCAGCAGGGTTGATCTAAAGACATCCTCAAGGCAGCCATCAACAAGAGATGTGAGGAGTTTATGCCAGGTAAAGCATCACACAGTGGTGGTTCTGAAGGTGATGTATTGGTTCTAGATGTGGATGGCTTTGGCGAAATAAGTCTTTTGTGACTGGTCCAATCCACACAACAGTGGTGTTAGCTGTGTTAGTTCTGCTCGAAGATGTGCCGCTCAGCCAAGAAGAGGTGTTGGTTCTGCTTGGAGAAGCATCATTCAGCAGAGGATGTGTTGATTCTGCTGGAGATATACCTTAGGCCCACTTCCGAGGGTCTAAGGCTGGGGTAGCACCACTTGGAAGGGCAGACTCACAGATGGCAACATCTAGGTGCAGAAGCCTGTTGGTTGGAAGACGTTTATGTCCCTGATACTTCGGATCAGTAGGTCAGCCAGCTAGCCCTTGGAGTCGCTGTGGGTTCAAGTGATGCAGGTCCATTCCTTCTCACCGAGACAGAAAGGCAGCAGGCCAGCACAGCAAAGCAGGAGTCCAACAAATAAGCATCCAACAGAATGGCATTCCCATCAGCAGCACAGCAGTGCTTTCTGGCAGTCATCAAAGTTACAGAAGTGTACTGAAGTGGTGGACTCTGAGGTCCAGTAATTATACACGGTTCTGCCTTTGAAGTGGGAGTGACTTCAGAGACATGCCTTTGACGTGCACAGAGGTCCACACTTCCTGACCTGGCTCAAGACTCAGTTCAGGGTGGTATGCAGCCCTTTGTGTGGGTACAGATTACAGACTATTGAGATGGCTCGTCAAGTAACACCTAAGCTCCCAGTGTGTGTGGCTTTCTAAGGAGAATACACGAAGCCTAAATGTCACCCAGCCCACACAAGTGATCACAGACAGGCAGCAGGCCAAATCACTAAAGTAAGAAAATGCCAACATTTTAAAAGTAGTGTTTTCAGAATTGCAATTTAAAATCTGACTTCACCAATTAGTGTGGATTTTAAATTGTGATTCCAGAGACACTAACTTGAAAAGTCTATCTCTTCACAATTGAGAATTACACGTGTAAAATGTAATACGGTAATCCCAGTGTTATTCTATGGGAGAGACAGACCTTGTGGTAGTGAAAAACGAATTTAAGAGTTTTCCCACCACAATGGACATGTAAAACTTAAAAGTACAAAGTCTGCCTTTTAAATACATAGCACCCTGTCCTCTGGGATATCTATGGCATATCTGAGAGGTGACTTATTTGTATTAAAAAGGCAACCAGCTCCCCATCGATGATGCAATCCTCCTCGGCCTACAAACACAGCTTTTCCCACTCAGAGCTTTTTCCTGCCATCGTCAACAGCTTTACAGAGTCCTCATCCAGCGGCTCCCCAGCGACAGAGACTTCTATTCTGGCACAGCCTACAGCCTTGCCCTGCTGAAGATACCTTCGCAGGAAATTTTCTTCAAAATTTCTTCTAAGTCAAAAGGTAGGGCAAGACCGAGCCCAATACATATCATGTATCCAACCCATGCTCCATCATGGTCGACCTTAATTTTTCACTTTGCCCTTTTCTCGCACAACCAGGTACCCGCGGTTGGCGCTTATTTGCACTATTTTGCAATAGAAACTTTAAAATGTGATAACTCCGTTTCTACTGATTAGATGTAATTTGTTTTCATTTAATTTCATTAATTAAATATTTGTCTATTTTTCCAAATTGTATTGGTATTTTTCCTATGTTGTCTTTTCAATGTTTGTGTGTTGCAAAAATATTTTACGCATTGCTTCTAAATTAAGCCTGATTGCTTTTGTGCCAAGCTACCAGAGGGTTGAGTACATGTTAATTTAGTGATTTTTGTGGTTCAGCCTGACAAGGATGGTGGTTGTTGCCTGAGTAGGGTTGTCACCCCCCTCATCCAATAACCCTAATTTATTACACTCTTTATGTGTTTGTCTCACTCGTAGTTCTGACTATTGTTGTTATAAATCTTTATTGTTTAAGTTATTTAAAACCATAACAATATCATAAAACAAATATAATATCCCCATAAAAGTATTACAAAATATTTAAAAACAAGAACAAGCATGTTCATTTATATAATTCCAATAGAGCAAAAGCGGTGTCCTTCTCATGATGTCAATTTAAAGTTTATACATAATTCTACGACATCGTATGGTTATTGATTTCAATTTAAAACACATAAAACTTTCCCTCCTCTTTTTTTTTCATTTTTACATTTCTTGTAAATTGACCATAAAATTCTAACCATTATTGTTTTAGGAAGTGCCACATAGTTTGTCTCATAATACAGTAAGAATTTCATTAATTTACCAGTCAGCTGAGGGTCTGTCGTGCCGAGTTCTCTAACAATTGCACCTCTACACGTTCGAATACCTCTGTCATTAAAAGCCTTTTTTAGTAATACCATGCGTTGCATTTTTAAGGTGGGACAGACGCATATTAGATGGATAATGTCTTGCCAGGCTTCACCACATAAACCACAAGATTTTACGCCACTATATTTCCACGACGGTTGTTTTGCCAGGCTTGGTAATACCCCAAATCTCATTACCATTAACTTGAGTTTCAAGTGGGGCGAGTATGTTGCTCCGAGGTATTCCGCCGGTCGAAGTGATGTATAAGATTGCAGAACCATCCAGCGGTGAGATCTTTTTGCTAGGGAACCTTTGTCTGCCAATAATGATTGCAGTTTTGCCGCCTTGTTTATTATGCTACGAAAGATTTGGAATGAAGGGTTCTTCATCCATAGATCCCTCGTCTCGGTGTCATCTAATGCCTTTTTCAAAAATTTACCGTAACTTGAATTTTGATCCTCCTGGGCTTGCCACAAGGCATCATTTAGCAGATTAGATCGATTCTGCCATAATTTATACCATGTTTTGATTGCTGCGTATTTTCTCCCAATTTCCTGCTTGATGAGGCCAAATTCAAGTCGGACCTGTGCCGGGGATGCTGACTGGGGTAATCTGAAGACTCTTTTATAGGCCTTCATTTGTAATGAGTCTAAGATTTTACCATCTTTTCCATTTAACAAGATGCTTCCATACGTGATTGATGGTAGTAATTTTGCAGCCATCACAGAGATTAATGGCGTGAATGAGGGACCATATAGCTTCTTAGCGATAGTGCAGAAGGCATAGATATTTCTGTTTCCTTTATTTCAAGATATTGTTTCTGAGATTGAAAATTCAGACTTTTGTCGATGTATACCCCCAAGTACTTATAGGTTTTTACTATTCCAAGGCATTTTTCTCCTATTTTAAAATGATACTGATGCCATGTGCAGTTCGTGAACGACATAGTTTTTGTTTTGGTCTCGTTAATCTCCAGTGCGTTAGTATTGGCAAACATCAATAGTTCATTAAGTGCTCTTTGTAGGCCTACTCGGGTAAGGCTAAACAAAACGATATCATTTGCATAAGAGAGATGCGTTATGGGCAGTGTTGCCAAACGCGGCGGGTGTGCATTTGCTTGATCCAATCGAGGTGAGAGGTCGGCCATAAAAAGGTTGAATAAATGGGGACTAATACACAGCCTTGTTTTAATCCAATCTCAGTTGGTATTTTTTTGGATAATTTAATACCATTCGCCATTTTTACACGGACCCAAGTATGCGTGTAGAGTTGTATGATGGGACGTAATATTGTTTCCTGGAGCCCCAGGTTATGTAATTTGGTCCATAATAGCCCGCGATTCACTCAATCAAATGCCGATTTAAAGTCTATAAAACACACTTGTCGTGATCTTCGCTGGCGTTTGCATTTATCGGCTATTGTGGCAAGAGCTAAAATATCTGTTGTGGTGCCAGAGCCTTTACGAAATCCCGTTTGGTTTAATGGAATCAGGCCATTTGTATTAGACCATTCCACCAGGTCCTCCAGGATTAGTGTGTCAAAGTATTTCGCTTCCACGTCCATGAGTGCAATTAACCGATAATTTGCCGGATCTGCCCTGTCACCTCCCTTGTAGATCGGATTAAGATTGACCCCTTCCAGCTTGAGGGAAGGGCATTTGTTAAGGTGATTTCATTATAAAGACCTAGTAGCGATTTCGCCCAGTAGTCTGGATCCGTCCTAAATATGGCCTGAGGGATGCCATTTGGACCTGGAGCGCCATCATTACGACCCTTTTTTATTATTCTTGCAATATCTTCTAATGCATGGCATTGACATTCCTGGGCTATGGTGATGCCACGATCTAATGATCCTGGAGGATTCTTCCCTGTACTGCGATTAAGGCTTTGCTGCTCACAGTAATTGACTTATTCGTGGATGTTATATGATCTTCAAATATTTTACTTAGATGGCCTGCCCATGCATTCTCTGATACCGAGGCGTTGTTGATCACTTTTTTTGATCTTGTCAGATTATTGACTTGTTCCCGAAACAGCCTATTGTTTGCTTGTTTGGCACTAGAAAGTTATTTCGTCCAGAGGCTTTCCTGTTGTACTTCATCATCCTTCCAGATTTGTATTTTATACTGCCTCTTGGCGATCTTTATATCCCGCCATGTATGCTTTGGGATTTGCTGTGTATTGTTTTTCCTCACCATCTCTCTCAGTTCTTTTCTTAACAAGTAGGCTTTCCTAGACATATTTGTTTCGGGCTTGAGCCTGCTAGTCTGTGCATAATTAATTTTTGGAGCCTGAAGCAATAGTGTTTTCGCAAAACTAGACCAGCACTCTACTGTGTTTTTGCCTGTTGTATTCTTGGCTTTGACGATTTCTTTTGCTATTTCTGATAGTTCAGGTAGGGTTTCCGCTGACCATCGAATTCTTTTGAGGTTTTTTGTGGTCAGCTGACCCAACTCAACAGGTGCCGCACGGTGTTTTTGATAACCTATTTTCAATTCGAATACCTGATATGCATGGTCACTTCGGGTGGAATATTTGATCTTATATTTCGTCACGCACGCAAGTAAAGGAAGAGTTGTGATTGTATAATCTAGAATTGACTGCCCGTGAACACCCTGATAGGTCCATCGCGGAGGAGTGTCCTCTTTTGTTCGGCCATTTAGGACTCGAAGGCCTAAATGTTCTAGTGTCTGGACCAGCTGTTGCCCCATTAAGTCCTGTCTCTTTATTAATGCGGATGCTTGTGGAGGAACGGACCATTGCTCGTTGTCTGCTATCAGTTGATCATCATCATCTGGTGTATAGATTAAATATGAATTAAAATCGCCAGTGATTATTATGTCCCATTCTGGATTATCAAACCTTATAGAGGCGACTAGCGACAATAGTTTTTCGGATTGTGCCTTTTTTTTCCTTGCATTTGGATGAATGTAAAGATTTATTAAAATTACTGTTGTTTGATTTTTATGCCCCAGTACCATTTTAAATACTTGTTGATCAGATGTCGTACTCGGTAATTGTTCTGTAATAATATTTAGCGCGGTTGATATATAAGTTGCTAAGCCACCCTTTGGCCTACCATAATTGTGTGTTCTGGTTTCCTTTACTTGGTGGAGTGTATAGTTGGCTACATCTTTGCACTCTATCATCCATGTTTCTTGCAGGATGATGATGTCCTAGTGCTCCCAGTATGCTGGGGCTGTATCTTCCTCTAATTCCTTTTTGGCTCCGACAATGTTCCACGATAGAAATGTTATGGTACTATTGATGGTGCTTTTGCCCTTTGTGGCAAGTCATTCCATATTCCGAACATTTAAGGCTGTGGCCATCCAATTCCATTTATTGCCATCTTGTTGTATTATAGGACTCTCTGTGGCGTCTTTGTCGGGGTTTGTTTTTCCTCTTGCGTTATGGAGTACTGAATAAGCAGGTGTGTTCTGTTGCTGTTTTTTTAGAATCTTTGGCTCAGTTAGTAGGGGTGCGGGATATCGTCTCTTTATTGGTATTGTCATTGTGATACCCCAACTTTCAAACTGTTGTCTGGCATTCATTATTAGCGCTACAATGTCTTCATTTTTCCAAGTTGATAATGTTTTTTCCATACTACTATTCTCTTCTTTCTCGAGTAATTCAATTGACAACAGATCAGAGGTAGTCAAATGCTTTAAGGTAGGAATTTCACCTATTAGTTTTAGTAAATTCCCTCTATTGAGGAGATCTTGTTGCCCCTGAGAAATATAATGAGGGGTCAATATGATCTGTTTATTACAACTATTTTCTCGATTATTGCTGAGATGTTTGCCTCTTGGTTCAGCGCGTTGAAGTACCTCTCTTTGACTGGGTCCATGTCTGTCACCTGCCCGCTTGTTGATTTTAATTAAAATGTTTTCGTTGTTTACATCTTCTACTGGAGATATTATGTGGTCCTTCTCAGTAATGCCCTTTGTTTGCACTGGGTTATTCTGATCATCAGTTGATTGATTCATTGGGGTAAGGCCTGATACTTCCCTTTGATTACTTCCATATCTATCTCCTATTTGTGTATTGATTTTAATTCTCAATTTTTCCTTCTACACCTCTTCTTTTGGGAAATGTCTTCGCTCCGGTTCTGTAGTGCCTTTTGTTTCAACGGCATTACTCTTACAACCCAAAGGTCGCTTCTCTTGAGTCTGTTCTACTGTCTCTCTTTGTTTCTTTCCTGAGAGATCCCCTGCTGGATTATTGCTTCTGTTTGTATAGTTTTCCTTCGTTTCCATTCTCATGTGGGAGAAATCTTTCCCTCTCTGAGCTACCCGTTGTTTGAGCCAGATTATTCCTGCTAGTGGTTGATCGCTTTGCGAGGGTTCGTTTCGATGCACATAAGATTTGATGTTGATTTATTCGCATCATATTACATGATTCTTCTGTTTGTATACTATGACTTAATCATGTCAATTGGGTAAGATCTCCTTGTTGACACTCTTCCTCTACTATAGCTCTTTGATCTATTTGTATACCTTGCATTTCTAGATCTATGTTGACTTTTTTGGTTTTAAACATAGGGAACCATTTCCTACTGGTACTCATTTCTTGTATTGCGTTGGGATTATTCTTTCTGGATTTCCTTGCTCTTTTTCTCTCTCTCTTGGTTTGCCGGCATTTCTCTATCTTGCCTTGGCCTTCTTGTAATGGCACTCACCGTTTACATGGGATGCGTTTTTTACTATGATCCCGAGTCCATCGCTGCTCATCTTTGGTATATGCTTTCCAGAGTTACCCTTAATATAATTGGGACTTTCGATATTAGTACAAATCATTGGAGTTTCTGCCATGGTCGGTGCTTTTGTGTCACCGGTAATAGAGCTTTGTGGGTTTGATTCTGGGATTTTTGTTAGACAGTTTGTTGTTCCCTCCACATCATTAATCTTTTTCCTATCATTTAGAATACTTGTTAAGATCGCTGGAATGTTGCTTAGCTTATCAATTATTGGGCCGCAAACACAATCTTTGCTTAGTACTGTTTTTATTTCTCGATCTTTCATTGTTAGATCAGCTAGTGTTTCCAGTTTCGTGTTAATTCCTACGATATATGAGGCTATGATATTCATGAGGTCGATCTGTGTGTCTATTTTTTTATTTTATTTTATTGTGGTTTCCAACACTTTAAGTAGTGATGAGTATGCTGGTTGCTGAGTACCTCCTTTTGTTTCCGATGCGGGCGTGTCTCCACTATTATCTTAATTTTTTCCTTGTTCCACAACTTTATCTGCTATTAAGCTGTTATTCTGTGTAAGAATTATTGTGTTAGTACTTTGATGCAGCCGAACCGACTGTTCTTGATCAGCTTTTTTTTAATTATGATTTATTAGGCTCCGAGATTGGATTGGCTGCTCCAGTGTACTTGATATTTCAATAGTTGGATGCGTGTGCTCTATCCTTTTTTCTATTGATTCTTTACTCTTTCTATTCTCTAGGACATTTGTATTTTCAACTTCCAGAGCCTGCAGGAGATCTATATTGTTTGATAGGCTCTGAGATTGGATTGGCTGCTCCAGTGTACTTGATATTTCAATAATTGTATGCGTGGGCTCTATCCTTTTTTCTTTGATTCTTTACTCTTTCTATTCTCTAGGACATTTGTATTTTCAACTTCCAGAGTCTGCAGAAGATCCGCATTGTTTGTTAATGAAATTGAGTGTAACCATGAATTGTTCTGTTTAATCCTTGCAGATTTGAGAGTATCCGACATTTCCAAATGTATCAATTCTGGCCTTTGTTTGAATGGTATTAAATTTAATGCTGATTTTGGTGTTGAATGTGAGTGGTCAACGAAGTCAGTAGCGTGAACTTGAGCTTGGATGATTAAGTGACTATTATTCCGAGTTTCTTTGCTCTCCAAGTTGTTATTCTCGGATCTTAAATGATTTTTTTGCTGTGTTAATTGGTTCGGAAGGCCCTCCAGTTTGCCTGTTTCTGAGAAAATGGCTGTTGTGAGATCTTTTAAAAACATGAATTTTCTGTTGGTAGCCGGTTTTCCGAATATTGAATATTGTAAGGGAATTAAGGGGCTTGTTTTTTCTTGAATTTTTTCCGGTGAGTTGTCGCATTCCTTTGCTTTCTTTCCACCTTGCTTGCCGCTTTTTGTATCAATTGTTTTCTGGATCTCCCAGACCTCATTTTACTTTCAATTTAGACGTTTGCTTTTGGAATTATTTTTCTTCCTTGTGATGCGAATAAACTGTTGCGCGCGGTTATACCCCTGCTTTAATCAGGGAGGGGAGAAAAAACGTCCTATTGCACGCAATACTTATCCCCTGATTTCCACTGACTGTATGTTCAGCCTACTGGCACTTCCACCTCTACCAGCCGACGATTAGCATATATGCGTAAGAAATAAATTGCCTGGTTAAAAATGTGCCTGTTCGCTCAATCCTCCGTGGTAGTGTATTTGTCACCGAGCCACCCGCTCTAGGTCTTAGGGCTTACTGATGCTACCACTGACTGCTAATTCACACTGTAGTACAGTCAAACAGACAATTTGGCTCAAAATGGCTCCTGCCAGTTAATCAACCAGAGACTCTTTTGTCTCTGATGGTATTCACAGCTCTTGCTGCTTAAAAATTAAAAATTAACGGCTTCTGCTGCTGCTAGTATTACTCTACAGTCCCTGTTTCTCCCGCTTTGGTATAATTTTGGTATTTTTGAGGGATTAACATTCACAGCATTTGCGGCTTTTACCTGTTTAGTTTGCTACTTGCAGCTGCTGGATGGCTAAATAGACACCCCACGCACCCTCCGCAAGTGCTGATGTGGCCTATAATCCCACCTCGACTCACTCACCTTGGAAGCTCGAGGTGTATGTGAGCGGTCGGGTCGCAGCCCAGTGTCGGCTGAGCTTACACCAGCGTCCCCCAGCAACCACAGTGCCTGGTGGTCAAGATAATATCGATTTTTTCACCAGCGGCTTTCTTTACAATTCGGCTCCCAATTTGCGGCTGTCAGGTGTGTCAGGACTGATGGGGCTGCAGTCCCAGGCCTCACCGCTTCCGCCACTCCTTCCCCTCTCTCTGGCCGCTCACCACCAGCACCGTTGTTCTCCAGCCGCTATCGCTGTCTGCTCCTTAGCTAGTCGCATTACCCAGCTGGGCCTCCTACCGGACAATACAGCGAAGATGCTGGTTTGATGCTGCACGATGCCGTGGTGAAGACTTGCTGTGAGGTAGAGGGAAGGTAAGTCAAATCAAAGCAAAGCAGGGACGGACTCGGGATAAGACTCCCGGTGCTCACGGCACACGCAGTGACAGCCGCACTATCCCTTCCTTTCACGGCGTTCAGAGCTTTGAGTCGCCAGAATCACTGCTCTCCCCCACTGGGCACTGCGCTCAGCGCTCCCCCTCCTCGTGGTGCTCAGAGCTCAGAGCTTCTCACCGCTTCTCATCTCCGGCTCGGCTCCAGCTCCGGGGCTCCAAGTGTCTACGGGTCTCAAAACCACAGCAGGCTGCAGACCGCCGGGGCTTTTCTCGCCGGAGCTTTTTTCGCCTCTCGCCTCCTTCTCCTCGTAACTGCTCGTCGTTTGTGGCTCGTGGTGTTTGCCGCCCTCTGCTGCGCTCTAGCATCCGTTACCTGCTACAACTGTTAGTTCTGAATAATACCATGCATTTTCCAGACTACTTTTTACAAACACCTCCCTGTGGCCTATACTTAGGAAGATTTGTCATTCATGCACTATTAACATACTCACTAAAGTAAATCTAGCTTGTCCCAGGATGTGGAAGTGAATTTGGGTGTATGAGGGTGCACTTGTGGTCTTTAAGAAAATGTACATTTGAACACTGGACTAAACATGGTGGGACAGACTCCACTAAGTTCCCTAAAGAGCACTTGTAGAAAGATAAAGGTCTTAGGGTTTGTCTGACAGGGTACTCAGTCAAAACATGAAGCATCTCCTGTCCAACATTATGTGCAGAGCATTGACTGTAATGCAAATGTAATACAGTGGAAAGAGCATTTGGAGGATGAAGGTTGCAAGCAGCTAGAAGCAAGACCAATCTGCACTTATTCACAGGAGCCGGTAAAGACTTGGTGGCTCAAATCTATGTTGGCAAAAGAATTTCTTGGATTATGGTTCTTATTTATTTCTAAATGAAATTTAACAATTTAACAAGCTACAGAATTACTCAAGTAAATGGCAATGTAATGTATGTATGCATGAGCAGTGATTTTGGGCTAATACTAACTCCTAATCCGGGTCCTCCACTTCCGGCAGTTTCCCAGAACTTTACTTGTGTGTGGCTCAAAATAAAGCAAATTGGGAACGACAGGCGCTGGGGACAGTAATATCTGATCTCAGGCGATCCGGGGCCAAAACAGAGTGTCACACCATTGCTGGACACAAAACCGCAGGCATCATACTATAGAGAATCTGCCACCCTGTGTGGTTTGACATTGTCAATGGAAATGTACCTGTTCCCCTTTCGCCCAGGAAGAGGAGGTAAAATGACTGTTCTTGTACCCTGCACACCAAGCACGGCAACTGGAGCTGAATAGGAAGGACCAAATTCTTTCTTGTTGTCGATCTTCTCTCGGACCAGTTCTCCAACTTGAGGTAGCCAGCTGAATACCGGAATCTGCAACACAGCTTCAGAGGTGGAGGGCAAGTTTTCCTTTGCAAGACTGTCTCTGGTCTTTTGTAGGTTCAGTAAAACATTAGAATGTTCATCTACGTCAAATGATGCGGCTCCCGCCGCCTTGTCTAGACCATCAAGGTCCGGATCAAACATTTTGATGCCAAAGAGCATTTTGTATGGGGTCCGCCCACCCAGAGACCTTCTAGGGAGATTATTTAGTGCTCGTTGAACGCTATTGAGATGGGTTAGCCAGTCACTTCCAGCACCTAATACCTTCGCTGTCAAGGATTGCATTAAGTCACGGTTCATTCGCTCCACAACACTATTACCCTCAGGCCGGTATGGAGACGAAAATTTGACCTGGACCCCTAATGAAGCCATGGTATCCTTGTACGCCTTAGAGGCGAACACTGGACCGTGGTCCGAATGGAAGGTACCACACGTAAAAATTCCCACTGTAGTGTAGCTCCTATTTTCCCAATAGGCTCTGCGCATTGGAATAGTACCTACAGCAGTAAAGGCCTAGGCCAGACGTTAACTAGGTCTACTACTGTCGATGCTAGACTTAATTTTTGGGTTTGCCAGCTAAGCTCAGAGTTCGCTAGAAACTTTCTCGAATGTTCAAGGAAGGATTAACTTCCCTGATTAGACAAGAAGGGATTTAGTTTCTGACAACCATAGAACATGACAACTTTGCTCTCCCCTAATCAAGAGTCAATCTCAAGAGTCGTGTGAGCACAAGGCAATTATTTTACTCAGTCAGTACGTGCATTCTTAGTCTCATCAGAATGTAGAGAAAAGGAAGAGACGGGCGTGTTCAATAAAAGATGTTATTTATTGATCAGTCTCTTTTCTCGTACAAGAGAAATGGATCGATATTATTGCAATACTTATAGTTAAGTAAAGTGCATACATTAGAAGCAATAGTATAAAATAATACTGTAAAAACATTGATATGGTTTCTGAGCCATATGATGTTTAAAATGATTAAAATATATTTACATACACATATACATTTGACTAAACGTACTCAACTGGTGTTTCTAAATACGCCTACCCCGTGTACCTGACCTAAGTCTAATGCGTGGGCGGGAATAGAAAGTTACAGTTTAAGTTAAGTTTGTTTTTGCCAAGTGAATAACTAAAGAATTCTCTGTGAGGGGTTATTCAGTTCTGTACCTGGAAGTTAGGATGAATGAGGAATGGTATCTCTTTCTCTGCTCTCGATATTCCAGGCTGCCTGCGAGGGCTGCCCGAAAGCGCCGGTGCTGGGTCTCTCGGCTTGAGATAGCAGCGCGTCTCTCAGCGCGTCAGGAAGGCGGGGCTGCTGCCAGCGGGGTCTGCTTCTGCTCTCGGCTTCGGCAAGTATGGCTGCTCCGTCTTGTCACCACGCGTGTGTTTGCATAGGGCAAGGTCGGCAATATTTATACCTTAAAGGTGCCGAGATTGACGTAAGGATGGACATAGGTACGTCAATAAAGATGTCATACGACTTGCTCGTTAGCACATTCTTTTGCAAAAGTTCTCTGTGAAATCAAAACAATGGCCGCACGGATTTTCCAGGTTGTCATAGGTTTGATTTGTTATGAGAACGTCGTATGCCTTATCAGGGGCTGGAGGAATGTCGCTTGTCTAATTAGATCTCAAGCGTTATGACCTAATCAGATAACACGTTCCTGTGCCGTAGTGTGACTGCGTCAGATAACGGTATCTGCATCATGGGGGTTTTCTTGCCTCATGGGCTGACTGTTAGTTAACTTGATAGTTAGTTTAACCAGAATAGGGTCAGGAATAGGGGGACTGATTCAGAACCTATAGAAATACACGACACCCACTCCACGCTAACTATGGTCATATCTACTAATCTATGCATAGTATAACATAGTACAACATACTATAGAGTATAGTGTATACCTTACCACCCCAAAATACATAAATGCATTTCGAAATTTTCAAATATACTGAAAAATTGCAGTCATATATATTGTATGCACTTAAGCTATGAATTAAATGCAAAAGTAAACACGCATTGTTATGCATTATTGCTTATTGGTATATGAGAAATACACATGAAATGGCTCTTAATATGGCTATACAGAAAGGAAGTTCGAGACCATTTCATCACATAATAAAATATTTGTGAACCTACCAGCGGGCAGCTAAAGTCTATATAAAGTATCTAAAAATAGAAATCTTAGTTCTCTAGGAATAGTTTCTTACTTTAAGCAGAAGATCAGTGTCCCGGGAAAAAATATGTAGAAAAATATTTTAAGGGGCATGCTGAAAAAATTGCTGTCCGTGAACTGGATTGTAATTGTTCATGTGACTTTATTTTTAAAGTTGAAGGCCGAATTCAGGGAACGCCGTGTGCGAGTTTACTCAAAAGTCTCTATTTCTGTTCTGGAGAGAACATCATATCATTCAGGCTTTCGAAAAAACTGTCAACAGCTTCATGGGAAAGTTCCACTAAGTCGGAAATAGGGGTAACCATGCATTCGTGCGCATGATTTTCTCCATTGACATTCTGATTTGCATTGCTGACAGAAGGTCGTACCTGTTCGATGTTGCTTTCATCTTGAACTTCACTGCTCTTCAATCGTAGTGGTGAAGATTCCAGGAATGCCGTCATCAGGATTGGCAGCCGTTGAGGGCAGCACAAAGCGTGAACCTTGGTAGGAACCAACAGTGTATCTGCATCCACCGGCGCATCCGATTGTAGCGTCAGACAGGTGTCTAACACGCATTCTTCTCCGCATAGCAGACACCTTAGTACAGGTAAAATACACCTTTGCCACATTGGTCGAAATGATAGAAACCAAGTCATGTTCAGGTCTCTAAGCCGGGAGAGTCCCAGGATTTTTGATATCCGGTCCCGGTATCCAATGGCTAGGATCGTATCTTCCATTGTCGCGAGAGTTTGATCTGTGACATGGGTTGCCATAACGAAAAATAAGGACTAGGAATAGGATTCCTGCAATTAGTCCCAGGATCAGGGGAAGTCCGCCAAAAATCGAATGGACGAAATCTGGAAAAATACCCAGTATGGCTTTGAATGGTGTTAATGCCATCGAAAATACTGTCTTAAATACCTTTGAGACCCCAGTGGTATCAGAAATATTTAAGATTTCGCTCAGGATTTCCGCGAAATGTACGGGGGAATTAGTTGATAATAATGTATGTATCTCTGCAGTCGTCCTTGCGACTTGTAGATCATACGTTTCTTTTGATGACTTGAGCCTTGTAGGCGTCTGAAGAAGCACTGTTTTCATTCTGCTTAAAGTGTCTATTCGAATAGAAGTAATTTTCAAACTGGGCCATGCCCTTGCCTCCCTGTCTGGAAAGGAGCTGGGGAACAAAGAACGTCCACAACACTTGACCTTCGCTGTTGTAGTTACTAGATAATGAGTCCCGGGCATAAGACTGCAACATCTGCGGTCTACAATAAGAATGTAACTCCCATTATAGAGTCTTTGAAAGAATGGTTCTATTTCAGTTGCAGGTGCGCCTTGCTGGTGACATGAAAGGTTGTATGAATTCCCTTCACAGGCTCCATGCAAACTAATTCCGTTACACAGAAGCGTGCCGCTTAGTGACATATCACAATTGTTGCCACTAAGAAACACTTTCTGTCCTTTATTACTGACACATGCATGTGAATAGGGCAGGTTCCAAGTTGTTTTAAGGTACCCCTTTCCCAATTTCTCGTACATGCCAGCCTGTATATATTTTTGGCAGTATTGAAACCTGAAGGTTGAGATTGGAATATTTATGATTCCGTGGATTATCCATTCACTGACAGGTAGTTCTGACATTGTCATTGGTAATCTTTCTAGTTTTTCAATGCTCAAGATTGTATAATCAGCACCCTTTTGCGCCATACCGATTTGTCTATCAGTAAGGTTAAAGATTTGGAATAGTGACGTTGTGTTGATTAAACGGCAAGGCACATAGCCTGAACGCAGATTTTGTAACGTCCAGCCAAGCTGTACAATGGAACGCAATTGTGACTGACCATGTTGTAATAACAGTAAGTCTTGCGATAATATATCGATTGCTGAAGACACAATGCTGTCCAATGAAAAAATTCTGGAGGACAGAGTCATTAACCCATTGTCCACTACAGAAAGTGATTTTTCCAAATTGATACGGTCAATTTCCCGTATTCTTTCTGCTGTCTCAATTTGAGTAACCTTCCAGGCCTCATTGTATGCTGCATATACAGAGGCTGCTATGAAACGCTTTTGACGCTGTTTGCGTGGTCCCAGTATGAAATCACGCAAGTCAGCACCATCAGTAAGTAAAGTTAGGTGTTGCTTAATTTCAGGCAGTGTGGAAGTCTGTGGCCATTGAAGGCATAATTTGCCCACACTGTAGGTTGTTATTATCCCTGGGTGATGTCTTTGGGGATATCTAGGGTCTGGCCTGGTCATTTTGAAACCCTGTGTTTTATTCAGGAATCTATCTTGACAGTTATTTGTATCTGTGGGCCAGATCAACCATTGTTTCCAATCAGGATGTGTTCTGTTTTGGTTTAATATATGGTTTACGTCTATCTCTTCATCTGTATCAGAGCTATTGCTAAACATTGTTGGCTTTGGAATAGACGGTTTAATTAAATCTTTGATTTTGGCTAAGCCAAGACAGGTGGTTTGTTGAACAGTGTCATTTAAAAATATCATTTGTTCTGGGATCATGCAGGCTCTAAACAAAGCTTCTATACCCTGTACTTGCCATTCTTTTGTACCCCAAACACTTTTCAAATCAACATTTTTGTCCCAATAATCAAATCCAAAAGTATTCATTTTTTCAAAGAATGAATCTGAATATATCAATTTTGTGTTGGTTATCATGGTTTTCATCCCTGTCTTGTTTGACAATTTAAAATAAAATGTTTCAGCATTACTTGTGTTAAAACCTGAAAAATATGAATATTTGTCGTATACGGTTCTAGAGCTTCCTTTTGGAGGCGTAGCACAATGTTCCCATTGATTATAATTTAAAACATTTCTAGGTTGTGCAGATTTATGCAGAAAATGGTTACCATAATGGTTATAGCAATACATACTATCATAATTTGTAGAACCTTGCAAATAATCATGTTTTGTAAATTTAGCAGACATTACTAAGTCAGACATCATATTGTTAATACTTTCAAAGTCCCAATCATCAGCAAATGAGTTTGGTTTTGCAAAGTCACTCAAAGAGATCTTGATTTGGTGTGGATATTTCAGGATCTCGACCGGACCATAAATTTCATAGTCAGTGTTGTCCCAGGCTACCCCACCAGGTATTGGAATTGCTGTGAAGTTGGCTGAAGAAAGTTCTGAAGAAAGTTCTCTTTTCTCGACGTGCGAAGATGTGTGTGGTTTGAGGACCAAGTTGATGTTCTGACTTGCTGTGTCCATTTTAGCATATTTTCCCTCAATGAAGCGTCCCAAAGTAAATACCATGATGAGCCAAAGTATGAGGATAAATGCACCAAAACCCACCCAAAATTCAATCCATGGAGAAACCAGATATGTTTCTTTCAGTTGTTTCAAAAGTTCCTTAGCTTTGTCTTTAAAGGATTTTGATGATGGCTGTGTCTTTGGTTCACTGAAGCCTTCAGAGGAATCATCGAAGTTGATGAAGTAACCAGATGCAGTTCTGTCAATTGTTCCAATAGGTTCAGGATTTTTGTTTTTTGCATTGTCACTTGGTACTTCAGTATAGATTGGTGTGTCTCTGCTAAATGTCTTTATTTGGGTTTTCAGAGGTCTGAGTTCTATTGCATTGTTGCATAGTCCTTGTTGTTCTTCTGTAGGCGTTTCGAATGTGATGAGCCTCTTTGATAGGACCTCTGTACTGGTAGCAAACCTTGGTGTTCTGCTACTTATTGGGAGTCCACTTGGCCTACTGTTTGTTATTGGCCACATGTTGTGGTTTTACCAGGTCGATGGATACAACTCGGTTCTCCTTTTTTCCAGCAAGTGGCGGTAGTACAACTGATCTTGTCCCGTTGACAGACAAGACAGGAACTGCTTTTCTGTAAGAAGGCCCAAATTCCTTCTTTACCGCGATCTTCTCCCTGACTAGATCCCCGACTTTTGGAATCCAGACAGGTCTTGCTGGGACAGGTGGTGATTCTTCAGTGGTCGTTGGCTGTTGTTTCAACTGTATGTTGCTCAGGTCTTTTCTTGTTTTGTTTAAGTCCTGCAAAATAGCCAAACGGTCTTTGACATCAAAGGTTTTTTCTATTACCACTGAAGTCTGACTATCAAGGTCAGAGATCAACATCCTAGTTCCGAATAATAATTCGTACGGACTGAATCCCTTCAGAGAATTTCTTGGCAAGTTATTTAGACTACGTTGGACACTTATTAGATGTTTGACCTACCCAGCTCCCGAACCTAATATCCTTTCTATTATAGATTGCTTTCTGCCTTGGTTTTTTTCTTTACACCATCCCGTACCCTCAGGAAGGAAGTGAGAAGATTCCCGCTGGGCTGTGCTCATTTGGCCATGTTTCCCCCCCCAGGCTGGATTGCCTGAGTGAAAGAAATGGTCGAACGTAGCATGCTCTTAGCGTATATGCCATTTAGACTCGCAAATCTTGTATAACAGTCCGGACGTCAGCCGAGTGCTGGTGATCTACATTATAAGTGGAAACTAGCCTGTATATGTTAATCGCAAGCCATTCTTTTTGCTGATAATATTATCTGCCTTGATTCGACGAGGTATTAAACTGCTTCTCTCCCCACTGCGATCTCTGTTGCAGTTTGGGCAGTTTTTTACAAACATGGTGTAGTGCAGGCTCATGCCTGGCCACCAGTACCGTGATTGTAATTCTTCCAGAGAATCTTTTAATTTAAGGTGTCTGAGACCCTCGCCCATGTGTGCGTCTGCGATTAACAAGCTTCTCCTGTCCATGTTTGGAATCACTCTATCCCCCACTCCAGGGATTCGAGCAAAAGGGACGGAGTTTGCATCGATTATGTATGTATAATTGAGTGGATAGTTGATCGGTAACGCTGAGCAGTCGCCTTTTGATGACGTTTTCACCGCCAGCATCGTTTCACCGTCAATGTATTTTAATGTACGCTTTTTTCGATCTACGGGAGCCGATTTAGTGGCTGCCGCTGCGGCTGTTTCAGCCAATGAATTCCCCACAACGTGAACGCCATCACGTTGATGACTCAGTGAGTGTGTCACGTGAGTCTTTGGTAGTTCTTTTTGTAAAAGAGCTATTTGTTCCCAGAGCAGTCTCTGCTTTATTGGGGCATCTGTGTCATCTTTGTAACCGTTTTGAATCCATGTCTGCAAATCCTTGTTATATGCTTTGACGCAGTAATATGAATCTGACACTATAAGTGTCGGGAATTCGCGATCCGCATTATCTAGCGCCATTTTCAAAGCTATTATTTCAGTTTGTAGTTCTGAATTAGTTTCTACTGAGTGTGATTTTGTTAATAGAGGTCTTAGTTTACCTCCGCGCCACACTTCTTTTGTAATCTCACATGTGGGATTGTATGCATGTTCTCCCCAAACGGAGGGTTGAGCATGTCCGTCTGTATAGATTACACAGGCGTAATGTCGTAGAGGCAGAATGTCGATTGGCAGAGGATACGTCTTTTCATATTTTAGATTTTTAGAAAATTGTCAACCATGCTATGCTTGATAATTCATATCCTACGTACAAGACTGTCAGATGGGCAATTCTGGACTTTTTGAAGTTGAATTTGTAACCCTCTGCAGCGAACCCAAGTATTATGGTGTTCACTCTTTTCAAGTGAGTCTCCAAGTCATCATCTGTTAAGTAAATGTCATCGACATAAGATAATGCTTCATCATCATATAGTTGTAGTAATTCTGTTACTCTCGCTGAGAATACCCCCGGGCTGTTCTTGTACCCCTGGGCTAACCGACAGAATTGTTTTTGAGTGCCATTTACTGAGAATGCAGTTAAAGATCTGCTCTCTGGTGCTATGTTTTGACAAAAGAATCCATTGGAGATGTCCAAGGTTGTTTTGTATTTTTTGCGCACTATGTTATTCATTAGTGCAGCACTGTGTGAGTTTTGCACTGCAAAGGTTTTGCAACATGTGTTAAGGTGTCGGTAATCCAAAACTAGACGGTACGAATTGTCTGGTTTGGAGACCGGAAACAAAGGATTGTTCATTTGTGAGGTGCAAGTTTCAATCACCCCCTGGTATTCTAGCTGATCTAGTATTTCATTTACTTGTTTTTTAGCTTCTTGCTTAATTGGGTACTGCCTTTGTGCAGTTGGTTGTGATTTTAACTGGATTTTGTGAGGAGGAGAATCCTCATCCCATCCTACATGATTTTTATATAAAGCAGGTGCTAAGGCCACTGCCCACTTTCTAGCAAGTGTGTATTTTTTATGAATCGGTATTTGATTCGAGAAGGCAGGCATAATTACTTCTTCGCCATGAGGGCACTCCCTGACAAACTCTGGTGGCCAGTCTTTTTCAGCTAGAAGGATGTCATAGCCTTTGGAGAGGTTATCCCAAAATAGTCCCCTTATTTTCCTAGTCTTATCTCCCCCTATACGTAATGTTATCTCTTATATCTTGTGGGGCTTGCTAACTCTGGTGTCTGCAGTTTCCACTTGAAGGTATTCATTCGTGTCCACTGTCTCCAGATGATTCATAAGGACTTTGCGAGCTATGCTCACCTCTGCTGCGCTGTCTAGCATTGTCTGAGCCCACTCTCCGTTTTTCAGTTGTGTCCTCAGTATTCTCGGCATTGTTAACTACCTTGATACTGGCTACCTTCTTTTTTGGAAATTGTAATTTCTTTTTTTGTTGAGCAGGTTCCTTGTCTTTGGACTTAGCGTGCTCTTCTGATCGTCCTCTTCTTTCCGATTTCTGCGAGGAAGTCTGAAAAGATTGAGAGGGACGTGTATCAATGTCTTGATATCTATCAGGTTTTTTAATATTATCCCTATTTCTAAGGTTATATCTATTCCCAGAGGGGTCACTCTGCGGTGACCTCTGTCTTTGGTTTGGAGATTTCTCTCTTCGCCTAGGAGACCTTCCTCTGGACTGGAATTTCTTTTCTTTAGGATTGGATTGTTTGTTTCCATCCCAGTTCTTTTTTGGTGAATTATTATTATTAAAAAATATTTTTTCTGGACTTGTAGTCAGTTGCGGTTTTACTGGTATTCCACCTAGACTATCTCTGCCTAGTTCTTCATAGGATTTTTCTATGATTCTGGCAATTTCAGCTGGTTGGTCTGCTATATCTGTCTCTTTTAACCTCTGGCGGATCGCCACGTTTGCTGCTTCACCTTTTATGTTGGCTAGTAATATAGCCGAAACCTGTTTGAAGTCTTTTAGTAATTTCATACCAAGAGTTAAAGCAGGTTCTGGACCGTATTCATCTTGAATTTGTTTTAGCACATCTGGTATCACCGAAATGGATGGGACACCGTGTGTTTTTGTGTAGATGGAAGCAAAGACTGTACCCCAAGTGTCACAGTCCTCAATGTGTGGTGCGATTCCCATTGGGAGACATATGGTCAGAATCCTGTGTTTTTCCAGCGGGGTGGTGTCAGGAAACACCGCCTCTATTTGGGTGATTTTCTGTGCCAACCAGAATGGTATTTGTTCCCGTTTAGCTGGAACTTTACCTAGGCAGGATTGGATGTTCTGTGGTGTAATTTTATTTGTGTTCCCCTGGTGAGGGGTCAGCTGTGGAAGTTTAATCGCTGGCTGAATTGTTGAAGTCCGCATTACATACTGAACTAATTGTCTATGAATTTTTAGTAGTTGTTTTAGCTGTATTAACAGCTCTGCTGCAGGCATTCTTTCGATGTCTGGATGTGGTGTGTATCCGGCTAAGACCGGCCACGTTGCTCCTGGTCTTCCTAAAGGACCGAGCCTTGTAATGTGATTGTTATGTTTTAGGGCGCCATCAAATAAGAGCAAATGCTCTTGGAATTTGAGTGGTACTTCCACCTCCTCGAAAGGAGTGTACGTTTCAGGAGGTTCCTCTACTTTGTAATAGTGGAAGTACTTTGTTACAGCATTTGCTGCTGGAAAATGTATCCATGAATAGTATACCTCTGTCTGCCGATATTCGTGTGCCTCAATTACGAATATGACTGTGCCACCTCTAGGTGTCAGTCCATTTTCTATAAGTTTTAAGGTTATAGATCTCCTTTTAATGACCGGAATGAGTATTATATCCGCGTCTGCTGCTTGCATGGTAGCATCAGCATCTGCGAGTTCAGTTGCTAATCTAACTGCCTCTCTTTCTTCATCACTTTCTGACATTTTACTGTCAGGATGGTATTATGTTTGTTTGCAGATCAGGTTTCTTTATGGAACAAAGATAAGATGCACAATATTTCGGAACTGTTTTATCCTTCAACGTTGACTTGACCAAGAACCATACATAGGAGTTCCCTCCTGCGAGGTTTTGGAGGATATAACCTTTCACCCACTCCAGACGTCTTTGGAGTATTCGGGAAAAGGGGTCTGAGTGAGAAAGCACGACTGAGTTACTCTAAATGTCTTACGTTAGTTTTATCGCCCTTTCCAAACACGTTGGGCGCCATGTAGTGTAGCTCCTATTTTCCCAATAGGCTCTGCGCATTGGAATAGTACCTACAGCAGTAAAGGCCTAGGCCAGACGTTAACTAGGTCTACTACTGTCGATGCTAGACTTAATTTTTGGGTTTGCCAGCTAAGCTCAGAGTTCGCTAGAAACTTTCTCGAATGTTCAAGGAAGGATTAACTTCCCTGATTAGACAAGAAGGGATTTAGTTTCTGACAACCATAGAACATGACAACTTTGCTCTCCCCTAATCAAGAGTCAATCTCAAGAGTCGTGTGAGCACAAGGCAATTATTTTACTCAGTCAGTACGTGCATTCTTAGTCTCATCAGAATGTAGAGAAAAGGAAGAGACGGGCGTGTTCAATAAAAGATGTTATTTATTGATCAGTCTCTTTTCTCGTACAAGAGAAATGGATCGATATTATTGCAATACTTATAGTTAAGTAAAGTGCATACATTAGAAGCAATAGTATAAAATAATACTGTAAAAACATTGATATGGTTTCTGAGCCATATGATGTTTAAAATGATTAAAATATATTTACATACACATATACATTTGACTAAACGTACTCAACTGGTGTTTCTAAATACGCCTACCCCGTGTACCTGACCTAAGTCTAATGCGTGGGCGGGAATAGAAAGTTACAGTTTAAGTTAAGTTTGTTTTTGCCAAGTGAATAACTAAAGAATTCTCTGTGAGGGGTTATTCAGTTCTGTACCTGGAAGTTAGGATGAATGAGGAATGGTATCTCTTTCTCTTCTCTCGATATTCCAGGCTGCCTGCGAGGGCTGCCCGAAAGCGCCGGTGCTGGGTCTCTCGGCTTGAGATAGCAGCGCGTCTCTCAGCGCGTCAGGAAGGCGGGGCTGCTGCCAGCGGGGTCTGCTTCTGCTCTCGGCTTCGGCAAGTATGGCTGCTCCGTCTTGTCACCACGCGTGTGTTTGCATAGGGCAAGGTCGGCAATATTTATACCTTAAAGGTGCCGAGATTGACGTAAGGATGGACATAGGTACGTCAATAAAGATGTCATACGACTTGCTCGTTAGCACATTCTTTTGCAAAAGTTCTCTGTGAAATCAAAACAATGGCCGCACGGATTTTCCAGGTTGTCATAGGTTTGATTTGTTATGAGAACGTCGTATGCCTTATCAGGGGCTGGAGGAATGTCGCTTGTCTAATTAGATCTCAAGCGTTATGACCTAATCAGATAACACGTTCCTGTGCCGTAGTGTGACTGCGTCAGATAACGGTATCTGCATCATGGGGGTTTTCTTGCCTCATGGGCTGACTGTTAGTTAACTTGATAGTTAGTTTAACCAGAATAGGGTCAGGAATAGGGGGACTGATTCAGAACCTATAGAAATACACGACACCAAAAAGACACGCAAATCCCTTACGACAGTTCTAGAAACAACGCTCTTTTGAGGCCACACCCAGACAAAGCACTTGCAAGAGTCAACTGCTACTAAGATGTACTTATACGCAGTATCAGATGAGAAAGGACCGCAGTGGTCTAAATAAACACACGCAAATGGATTATTAGATATGTACAACTGAGTTTGGGGCGGGGGTGAAGCAGAGGAAGGTTTAATTTGCTGACAAATGCCACATTGAAGGACAAAATCACGTGTCTGTTTGTACCAACCCCGCCACCAATATCATGCTGGAGAAGAGAAACAGTAGCTGACATGCCGGTGTGTGGCAAAGCCATCCCGGTAAGGGCTGCTGTAATCAAAGCCTGCCCACGGTCGGCGTTGGGAATCAACCTGTCACCAACGTCGTTAATTCTCACATAAGGACTTAAATGATAAGAGTATTTAGAAGGGAAACCCCTAGAGTAATTACCTCCCTTCTCAGTTGCGGCAACAGCTGCCAAGATGTCATCATCAATCTTACTTTTGGAACGTGTAACCGCTGCCACTGCATATGTTGCAACTGCTGTCTTCGAAGCCTCGTCCGCGAGATAGTTGCCAACAGAGTGAACTCCAACACGCTGATGACCCTGAGTATGAATTACAAAAACAAGAGGGAGTACAAAAGGGTAGATTGTCATTGTAAGATTGAACACAGTAGTAAGAGACACTCCCAATAAGAGTAGTCACACTGGGATCAGCGTACTCCAATGTAAGCATCAGAGCACGAAGTTCTGCCAATTGGGCTGTACAGTCCCCTAATGTCTGTGTATACACGACATCGGACTTGAATTCAGCATCCACCATAGTGCCAACCACAATTGAACAGGCTGAAGAATATGCACGCTTTGAACCTGTAGCCGCTTGCGCGCTTACGTCATTGTAAATTATACAACAGAAATCCTCAAGTGGGCGCATAGTCAGAGGAGCAGGATGAACAAATTCATACTGCAAGTACCTTGAGTCTGCAGTGAGAAATCATAAATTAATGTGACATACAGGGATGTCAAGGATGTGGCCCATTGTATCCACCAAGGGTGCAAAGCTTTGGAATTCGGTACACTGGCTTTCGTCACTGCCTCCAAGGCAGGATACAGAGTAACAACCAAAATGCGTGTTCCCTGCGACAGTGCGCGTTCCTTAAGAATGGCCATTTGCACTGCTGTCAAGACTTTTTCCACAGTTGAAAACCGCAACTCAGCCAAAGTGTACAAGTGTGACTTGTAAGCGATAGGGACTGTATTACCCTCATTAAAGGTGAGGTAAGTGAAACCCACTGCCCCTGGCACGATTCTTATCACCAGGTTGGTGTGGTCATCACGAGTCAACAAGAATTTGGATTCAAGAAGATCAGCCTGCAACAATTGCAAAATGGCTGAATGTTCTGGCAGCCAGCACGATTTGGAAAAAGTAGGTTGTATCAATGCATAAAGCGGTTTGATACGCTGGGCATATTCCAGAATGTAGGTACGACCGACATTCAAAAAGCCCACTAAAGATTGTGGTTTTTTCAGTGTTGTTGGAGCTCGCAAAAGTGCGCATTTCTCCAGGAAGTGAGGAGCTAAACATCGACCTTCATTGCTGAGCTCGTAGCTGAGGACCAACAATGTGTACTCTGCAATGTGTGATTTTGCAAAGTTCAATTTATAGCCTATGTCCGCAAAACGGCAAATTATGCGGTCAACATGGCATAGATGCGGACATAATTCGTCGTCTGTGAGATAGATGTCATCCACATACGAACATGCATCTGCATCGAGTCTCTCCTGAGAGAGACAATGGGGGCGGCAAAAATGCCTAGACTAGTCTTGTAGCCCATAGCCAAACAAAGGAAGTGATGATGTTTGCCACCACTGGTAAAAGCTGTCCATTGACTACTAGGAGGGGACAGATTGTGGACAAAAAAACAATTGGATATGTCAACCTTTTACGCACAAGAGTATCCACAAGAGCAGAACTGTGAGTATTCTGCACCGCACACGTATGACAATGTGAGGTTAAGTGGCGGTAATCCAATACCAAACTGTACAAGCAATCTGGCTTGGTCACTGTAAAAAGTGGGTTATTCATCAGAGACACAGACGTTTCAATTACACCTTGATATTACCATTGTTCAAGGATTTCTACAACGGAAGCTTTCGCTTCATGTCGCATGTTGTATTGGGGCTGAGGCAGTAGCATCGACCGCAAGGAAGTCTCATGTTGAGATGAAAATGTGTCCCATCCACAGTGAGTACGGTACAACGCCGGCACACGCGCCTTAGCCCAATCTTTTGCAAACTGCAGAGCCTGCTCCTTGAGCACTGTGTGCACGAAAGCAGGGAGGATTACCTCCTCCCCTTGTGGAGCAGCTAAGACAAAGGGTGGGGGCCAGTCGACCTCCGCCAACAAAATATCATAGGTAGTTGTTAGATTTTCCCAATGTCATGGTACGTTCAATGTTACCTTCAATTACAAGGACAATATCATAAAGCCTGTCAGGGGGAGCCCCTCTAGTGTCAGCTGTCTCAACTACAATGAAGGTGTCAGTCGCTGTCACCATCAGTAGTGGACACAATGCCTCTTGAATGATGGTAATCTCCGCCGCGCTGTCCAGCAGCGTCAGCGCCCATGTCAGTGACTTAGTAGTATTGCGGCCGCGCAACTCATATATACGCTCAGCCGGTGTAAGTGAAGCCGGTCGGGACCCCTGTTTCTGTTTCCCCTGTTTTTTATTCTTACTCCAATTTTGTTTCTGAACTTTTGGCCGGTCAGATGACGCTTGTTGAGTTTGCTGCTATTTTTCTTTCTTAGCAAAAGGCTTAACACCCAAACTATTATGGCCCACGATCCTATAAGCCTCCGCAATAATTTTCGGTATTTGACGGGCTTTGTCTGCGTCGGAGACATCGCGCAAAGCATTAGAGACCTGGAAACCTATCGCATCCCCCTTGACATTAGCAGGACAAGATCGCGTACCATGTAAAACGCTCCCACAAGTCGCATTCCCAACTCCACAGCCGCCTCCGGTCCGTGTTTATCCTGAACACGCTTGATCACAGAGGGCAGGACAGTCATTGACGGGGTGCCAAAACACTTGGTATAGACTGCCGCAAAAATCACAACCCAAGTTGTACATTCAGTTACGTCTGGCACTAAATCTTTCTGCAAACTAATTGTGAGGATCCTGTGTTTCTCTACAGGACTAGTATTCGGGAATACTGCTTCCAGTTGGTCGAATTTCTTGGCAAGCCAAAAAGGTATCTCATTCTTATCCTGGGTGACGGTTGCCCATGACCGCATTAACCATGACGGGACTAAGCTTCAGCCCGCCCCCGCCAACTGGATGCGCCGCACCACCCGGGGCCCACCCGGGAGGTTGCGGGTAATGTAATGAACCAGACCCCTGAAAACTGACACCGCAGAGGCATACAGGGGTCTTAGTTGGGGAACTGTTAACACACCAGCCTGAGGATACGAGGTGAAAGCAGCCAAAACAGGACAATTAGCGCCTGGGATCGACAACGGCCCTTGTCTCACCACTGTTATAATGTGTGGGAGGGCGCCATTAAACCAAACGGCGTGCTGCCAAGCACAAATCGGAATTTCTACTGTTCGATATGGAGCGTACGCTGCAGGAGCATCAGCAGGGGTGTAAGAGTGAAATACACCAGTACCAGCATCTACCGCAGGAAATGTAACCCATGAGTAGAACAACTCAAATGGATACACTGCGTCAGCTGAGACTACAAAAACCACTGCCTGTCCCTCTAAAGAAACGAGGTATTCCTGCAAATGATTCCGCACAGCCACACGACTGTCTGCCAGGATATTTACCGCAGCCATATCGATACAGTAATAGAGAAGTACAATGCAATATAAATAGGCACAACAGGGTAGTAATTCAAATAGAAAACCGTTTTAAAATATCAAGCTTGAAGAGGCCTATGGAACTATAGGTAGGTTTTATCCGTCACTACTGTAAACCGGAAACAATAGTGAGGGGGTCGTAGACTGATATAAGCACTACTCAAGTGTCACACAATAAGACCACATTCGTTTGCGGCACCATGTTGCAAGGATTTCTGCTCATACACAGAACTGTGTACAGAGACCTGGGACATTAGTGAATTGTGGTGTACCAGAAACTCACCTCGGTACCTAGAAAACGCCAACCAGCTAGCATCAGTGTCTCATTAGCTCTTCGTCCTATAGCAAAGTAGACAACCTAGAACATGCGACTTAGGACCATCTCAGGAATGATGGGAAGTGAGAACGACATGATCTCATGCGCAGTATTTTAGTCAACATAAACAGACATATGATTAAGAATAATATGGTCAGCATGGTTACAATTCCATAAAATACAAAAGGAGGAAACATATTATAATGATAGTGCAAACAGGTTATATAGCGCTTAGTTTGAACACCCTCCCTATATAGGAACTATGTATTATAAACTAAAGAAGTTCTCTTGGGTTTGTTTTGGGGGACCCCATTACCTTTCCGCTCAGTAAGAGTAGATTACATCTGGCTCTGGAAGGCTCTCTGCATTCCTGGAAACTTCCAAGTGTATGAAATCATGGCAAGTGTGCTATGATAAAGGCGCCAGAATCTTACTTGGCTCGCAGCTGCCAAAATGTTGTGTCTAGAATGTGTTACACGGACATGACGATAAACAGGCTCACATGTTATGATAACCCTTACAGCTCAGCACTCACTGTGCAGACTAGGGGCACGGTGTATGTCTAGAGATGTCGAAAAACAAACCTTTTCTCATGTGTAGACCTTTATGAAGGCTAACTTACCACAAGTATTTGCAATGCAATAGGTCTCGCATTAGGAAAGTTTGAGCTATTGGTATTGTAAATGACAAATTTTGTATTTATGTGTTGGTTTTGAAAATAGCGAAATTAATAGCTTTGTCATTTACAATGCCAATAGTTATAACTTTCGCAAATGTGACACCTATAGCATTTGTAATGCAATATGTGTTGTATTTACATGACTTAGATGTATTGATATTCAAATAACAATGGCTTTTAATTTTTTTTAATAAGTAATACTTAAATAAAAGTTATTGTAATTTATAATGGCAATAGCTTAAACTTTTGTAAATAACTTTTGTGAAGATTATGTTCAGTCTATTTTATTGTGAAGAGAATCCAAGAACAGAAGTGAAATATTAAAATATTTTTGTGACATGTGTAATAAAGCTTGAAACATTGAGAGAACATATTTGAACCCGTTGTTTTTGAATGGTTGTCGTGGCGCTGAGTGATGTTGTGGTGGCGACGAGTGATGCTGTGGCGTTCAGTGATGCTGTGGTAGCGCATAGTGATGTTGTGGTGCCCCTGAGTGATGCTGTGGTGATGCGATAGATAGATAGAGTCCAATAGATAGATAGAGTGAGGGCGATAGATAGATAGAGTGAGGGTGATAGATAGATAGATAGATAGATAGATAGATAGATAGATAGATAGATAGATAGATAGATAGATAGATAGATAGATAGATAGATAGATAGATAGATAGATAGATAGATAGATAGATAGATAGATAGATAGATAGAGTGTGGGTGATAGATAGATAGAGTGAGGGCGATAGATAGAGTGATGACGATAAATAGAGTGAGGGCGATAGATAGATAGAGTGAGGGCGATAGATAGATAGAGTGAGGGTGATAGATAAATAGAGTGAGGGAGACAGATAGAGTGAGAGCGATCGATAGATAAATAGATAGATAGATAGATAGATAGATAGATAGATAGATAGATAGATAGATAGATAGATAGATAGATAGATAGATAGATAGATAGATAGATAGATAGATAGATAGATAGATAGATAGATAGATAGATAGATAGATAGATAGAGTGAGGGCGATAGAGTGCATGACCTGCTGACATGCACTGGAAGCAAGCCACAGCTCCAGTGTATGACCTGCACAGGCACTAGAAGCAAGCCACCTCCAGCACATGGCCTGCTCACATGCACTGAAAGCAAGTTACAGCTCCAGCGCATGACCCTCTCACACTCATTAAAAGCGAGCCACAGCTCCAGTGCATGACCTGCTCACTTGCACTAGAAGTGAGCCACTGCTCCAGTGCATGACCTGCTCACTTGCACTAGAAGTGAGCCACAGAACCAGTTCATCACCTGGTCACATGCACTGGAAGCAAGCCACAGCTCCAGCGCATGACCTGCTCACATGCACTGAAAGCCAGCTACAGCTCCAGTGCATTACCTGCTCACATGCACTAGAATTGAGCCACAGCTCCAGTGCATGACCTGCACACATGCAATAAAAACAAGCTTCAACTCCAACGCATGAACTGCTCACTTGCACGAGAAGAAAGCCACAGCTCCAGTGTATGGCCTGCGCATGCACTAGAAGCAAGCCACAGATCCAGTGTATGACCTGCACATGCACCAGAAGCAAGCCACAGCTCCAGTGCATGACCTGCTCACATGCACTGGAAGCAAGCCACAGAGCCAGTGCATGACCAGCATACATGCAATATAAGCAAGCCTCAACTCCAGTGCATGAACTGCTCACTTGCACGAGAAGAAAGTCCAAGCTCCAGTGCATGACCTGCTCACATGCACTGGAAGCAAGCAACAGCTCCAGTGCATGACCTGCTCACATGCACTGGAAGCAAGCCACAGCTCCAGTACATGACCTGTTCACATGCACTAGAAGCAAGCCACAGCTCCAGTGTATGGCCTGCACATGCACTAGAAGCAAGCCACAGATCTAGTGTATGACCTGCACATGCACTAGAAGCAAGCCACAGATCCACGGCATGACCTGCTCACTTGCACTAGAAGTGAGCCACAGCTCCAGTGCATGACCTGCTCACTTGCAGTAGAAGAGCCACAGCTCCAGTACATGACATTCTCACTGCCTGCAGTTTTATTCTGGAGATGAGGTGCATAGGCTGAACACATAATTATTTTCCACACTACAGGTCTAGTGCATAAGGTGCTGACAAATTCCAGCTTCAGGCTTCGACTGCGGCTGCAGGCTGCACTTTAAGTGCTTTGACTACAGCTGCAGTTTGAGTTCTTCCCAGCTGCAGGCCTCAGTTCAAGTGCTTCCCAGCTGCAGGCTGCAGTTTAAGTGCTTCGACTGCAGCTGCAGGGCGCAGTTCAAGTGCTTCCCAGCTGCAGACCGCAATTCAAGTGCTTCCCAGCTGCAGACCTCATTTAAAGTGCTTCATCTGCAGTAGAAGGCTGCAGTACAGGTGCCTCCGATCTTGCACTGTGGGCCTCGCAGGGGGAGACGCTAATGAACGATAGACTAGGAGGGATGGATGGACAGAAAAAAAACCTCAGAGGCCGACAAGAGAGCAAGAATTCATGAAGCCAAGGTGGCGGGAGATGGGAGGTGGGGGATGGGGACAGGAGGAGCGGGGGGCTGCTGCGGAGGCCTCAGTGGAGATGGCGTTAACTGCTCGAAGGGCCAGCTCACAGCTCAGAGAGCGAGAGGGGGTGGGGAGGGCAATGGACAGTGTACTGCCGAGGGACGTGTGCTCAAAGGGGCAGATTACAATAGGTGCCCCCCCTCATACACACACACACCTCAGACAGAGAGAGGGGGGACAAGGGACAGGAGTGAGGACAGGAAGGAGCACGGGGCTGGGGGAGCTCGGGGGCAGGGAGGAGCGGCGAAGAGCGAAGGAGGGAGCAGAGAAGATAGAGGTAGAGATAAACATGACAAGCAGAGGCAGTGAGGGGGAAATAAAATAAAGTGAGCCGGGAGGGGGGAGAAGAGAGAGACTTTACTGCAAAATGAGTGCTCGTGGGATTTTGCATCATTTCGCATTAAACTAAGCAGAATGCGGAAAGAAACACAATGTGAGTATCATTATGGAGAGCTGATGACTGCAGTATGTGGGTGGGGAGACACAGAAACACAGCTTTCCTTGGACCTGTAGTGTGGAAATCAATTATATGTTCAGTCTATGCACCTCATCTCCAGAATAAAAGTGCAGGCAGTGAGCAGGTCATGCACTGGAGCTGTGACTGGGTGAAGGGGGCAGCATCATTGTAGCCACGCCCCCTGAAATTCTGCAGCAGTGAAGGGCCAAGCTGTAGTGTAAAGACAAGGAAATCACGCAGCAAGGAAAGGTGGATTATGCCATGAGTACGTTGGTATTTTGCCATTTTAACACACGGATACAAAAGAAATCCTAGGGCTAGAAAAAATGTATTGGTTTATTATAAGGAAAGTAAAACCCTTCTGCTTATCCTTTTCAAAATATTGTTTTTAAAAAGAATATGGCTTGCATGGAAACACCATAAGTAAATATAATAACATAACCCTTTTTACCATCCAGAGGAAAACAGATTGAGACGTACACGCAGATGTACTCAGGAGAACACAACCCCACGTATCACAAAGTTTGGCTGGATCAGCTATTGAATTGACCGAGGGAGGGGGTGGCAAATGGTGAGTACTTGGGAGACAAAGAGGCAAATGGTGAGCAGTTCGGCGCCGCTTTGATCTTCTCAGTGGCCACGCTGCTCACTGAGAAGATCAAAGCAGCCGCAAAATTGCTCCCAAAGCTGCAGGCGGAGAAAAGGTGCGCATGCCCGGCGCACATGCACTGTGCCCGATCCGCCTGCAGACTTTGGGAGCATTTTTAAAAGTCCCTTACTAAACTCTCGCAGATCAATGCATGCACATTAGATCAGCGAGACCTAAAAACAGCTATGCAGTGTCGTGTGCAAAAGCAGCAAAAGGTAAAATGGCATTTGAACTTCTAATAAGCCATGCTAACAGAACATGCACGCAAAAGGAGGCCCTGACCATACTACAGTGACTTTCCTTGCCAAGCACAAACTGTGCATCAGTGACATCAGCAACTCTTTTGCAGGGATTAGGATATCAAAGTGTCAATCCAGCAGCCTGGCAACATCTTCCACAACAGATGAATTAGAGATTCTGCTTCTACAGTAATAAGACATCTACTAATGGCCAAATGAAAGTCAAGGAAAGTCAACAGTCTTTCTGTGGTGGTCTGCCGATAGACAACATATTCAACGAAGTCATCTGCGGCGTCCCTCAAGGATCCTCGCTGAGCCCCACCCTCTTCAACGTCTACATGAGCCCCCTCGCGGCCATCGCACGCCAACACAACCTCAACATCATCTCCTACGCCGACGACACCCAGCTGATCCTCTCCCTGACCAACGACCCCGCCGCCGCCAGAGCCAACCTGCACGAAGGGATGAAAGAAGTAGCCGAGTGGATGACGACCAGCCGCCTGAAACTGAACTCAGACAAGACGGAAGTCCTCATCCTGGGCTCCTCGCCCTCCGCCTGGGACGGCTCCTGGTGGCCCCCGCCCTGGGCACCGCACCCAAACCGACAGACCACGCACGCAACCTGGGCTTCATCCTGGACTCCTCCCTCTCCATGACCAGACAAGTCAACGCCGTCTCTGCATCCTGCTTTAACATCCTGCGCATGCTACGGAAGATCTTCCGGTGGATCCCCACCGAGACCAGGAAGACGGTCACCCAGGCCCTCGTCACCAGCCGACTGGACTACGGCAACGCCCTCTACACCGGAACCACCGCCAAGCTCCAGAAGAGACTCCAGCGGATCCAGAACGTCTCAGCCAGACTGATCCTCGACATCCACCGACGCAGCCACATCTCAGGACATCTAAGAGACCTGCACTGGCTCCCCGTCAACAAGAGAATCACCTTCCGTCTCCTCACCCACGCACACAAAGCCCTACACGACCAAGGCCCGAGCTACCTCAACAACCGCCTCAACTTCTACGCCCCCAAACGCCACCTCCGATCGACCAACCACGCCCTCGCCGCCGTCCCCCGCATCCGAAGAGCGACAACAGGAGGAAGGTCCTTCTCCTACCTGGCCGCCAAGACCTGGAACTCCCTCCAGACCGACCTGCGCCTGACCCAAGACCACCTCTCCTTCAGGAAGAAGCTCAAGACCTGGCTGTTCGAGCAGTAGCAGCGCCCCACCCCCCCCCCAAGTGCCTTGAGACCCCCCGGGTAAGTAGTGCGCTCTACAAATGTCTTTGATTGATTGATTGATTGATTGTATGTTGCCAACTACATTAGGTAGGCAGTCAATTTCTTATAGAATGTACAAGTTTTGCTACTTGCATTATATAGCTGAAAAATCTTGTCATTTATTTATCCAATATACTTCATGTCATGAAGTATATGGGTGGGCTAGTGGATGTCTGCCAACTGACCCCAAACAATGGCCAGAGATGTGCTCCCATGTGAAGTGTAGTGAAAACATATACTTCCACCTATCTCGGAATCTGACTTCAAGCAGATTGTTGCAACACAACACACTACTCTGGCCTTCTTAGAGCTTCTTACAAACATGTTCCAGAGGAAATCCTTAGCTGTGCTTTCAAAATACACGGCAAACTGCAGTACCAGTTTTGCACTGTTAAGTAAAAATCTGAACTCCTGTATAGCATACAAGTTATAACCTTTATGTATGATAGATTGGATAAGCTCCCTTACAATCTTCTCATGGATTTCTAATGTAGAAGGGCAACCTGAAGGATTTATTGTTGAGTCATTTCCTATATATATTCTCTGGTTATGTACATAACCTGTATAGCTCTTGCTCGGCATGTGCAACTTGATGCCGTAACAAGGTCTTTTGCTGGGCGGTGCACTGCCTGAACAGCAATTACACTTTGTACAGAATCAATGACTCATCAACAACTACATTCTTTTCAGGAGTATAAATCTCTGGAAAAGTGGCATAAAAATCTTCAACAAAAGGCCAAAGTTTGAACAATCTGTCATGATTTGGGTGACCTGGGCGCTATGCAGCAGAATTATCATTCAAATGCATCATACACTGCAAAACCAAAAACCTATCTCTGCTTATGACTAGTGCAAAGTGCAAGAAATATGAGTAGACCAGTATGACTGTTTGGTTGGTTTGTGCTCTGTTTTCATGTTGAGTGCTAGGCCTAGATTGTTTTTCCAACTTCCCTAGTGTAGTGGAAGCCCACAGGTGTGCCCCAGGGTGAGGGCTCCAGAGTGAAGCCATGTTTCCTCAGAACTGTTTTGCACGCAAAATATTGTGATTTAGAATATTTTAAATGTCCTACTACTCAACATAGGTACAGGAATTACAGTATTGACTTTAGTCTGACAGTCAGACATTTGTTTGTTCAGGGTTTTACTCCATTAAACAACACACAAATAAATACAGTCTTTCAATTGTATGTAAGCAAAAAAAGAGATAATATACATATATTATGAAAAGATGTAAGTGTTTAAAATCATAATACTACAATAAAATGTAGGTTTCGACTTTAGTGCAAAATGTCTGTCCTGTATGCCACACAGATGTTGAAAACCTAGCTATACTATGGACTATTGTCTCTCGTGTATCTGATATCAAAATTCCTTCAGTAACACTATACAGTGTCACTCCAATCTATTAAGAAATTGAGACAATTATTTTCTTGTGACTGTGCATGAGAATAAGCCGTGAAGAAAAATAACAAATGAGACACTGTCTCACTTGTAGAATTACTGTGACTGTGCATGAGAATAAGCCGTGAAGAAAAATAACAAATGAGCCACTGTCTCACTTGTAGAATTACAAGTCAAACTACTTTTGACAATTAGAGAGGTGGTCAGTCATCTGGTGCAAAAATTATTTACTAGGAGAATCTCATATCTAAATTTAAGATTGAGATGTTTGGCAAAAGATGGCATCATTTTGTGTACAAACAACTCAAATTCTATTACACACATAAGGGACAGATTTACTCAAATATGATGCAGTACAACACAGCAAGACAGCTTTCTGCATTGTGCTGTGGCAGATGGAAAGGAGAGGATTTCACCATATCTATTAAGATATGGCACATTCCTGCTCTCTCACTGCGCTGGTGCACTATGTGCTGCCTAGCGCCAACACAGTCACCTTTGCGCGAAGTTGCAAGAGTACCTGTGTTGCAGTCAGGATTGTTTTTTAGCAGAAAGGGACACCTTCCATAGCGACATATTCCTCTTTCTAAGTGTGTTATGGAATGCAACACACTTAGAAAGAGGAAATAACGAGGAAAAATAAAGATATTTCTCCTCATTGCACCTCTACCTGGAAGGTGTACAATTTTGACGTATTCCTAGGTTAACTAATCTTTGTAAATCTGGGAATGCACTGAATGCATGGGAACACTGACTCTCCTCTCATGAAATGGCTTCCAAGGGATGAGTAATGCAAGGGAGAGACTTGTGGTGCCTTGTGTTACTCTGGATTTACAAAGCCACGCAAGGTGGCTTTGTGTGGCTTGATACATTTAATTTAAGGATTGTGTTGTGCCTGCATCACCTTGCATGACACAAGGGCAACACAATCCTTTAGTAAATCTGGCCTTTAAAGTCTAGAAATGTATTAGTGAGGGATCAGTATCTCAGGCATCTCTAGGGTTATTCCATAAGACTTCCAGACCTAGTATGTACAATTCCAAGTGTATACATTTCAGCCAATGTAGTCAACCATGGCCATCTGGCTGAGTACTTACTCAAGTGCTTTTATATAAATGGCCAGATTCTCTGTCAGATTCACAGCCACTAGAGTAAAAGTCTAAGATTTAACTACTACAAAATAGGTATAATGCCCATATTGAAATATAAAGGCAATAACTGGGTGCTCTGCAGAAGTTTAACCAAGGCCTAAATGTCCCGACAATTCCACACTCTAGAAGGCTGCCACCACATCTTGGCTATTGTAAATCTGCAATGTAGGTGAAAATTACCTAACTACAGTAAAACTATGTATTACCAATATCCCAGAACTATAGTGTATCTGTTTTGGTACATCTTTTTTCATCTTCATATTCCATGTCACCATAGCTGCCATGTTTCAGATTGCTTATGTGTGATATTACCATTGTTTATGTGTGACATACCATGCTTTATGAGTGACACTATGTATGAAACTACATTGCGAATAAAACCAGGTAAAAAATCCCTGCAAAGATAAATATCAGACATTACCCCACTTGGAGCCATATGAAGTTTTAGAAGTACTTGCTACTTTTTGTTCAAATGTACTTGCACTGAGGCTGTGCTGCTCACTGGTGGAATTCTCGTAAAACAGTGCACAATGTCTCAAGTCTGAGTGTGCATCCATGTTTTGTTGTGCAGCATACCATCTACTACAAAGTCTCATTTAATAAAGTGTGCTGTCTGATACAGCATGTCATCTAGTACTGTATTAATTGGGATGAGTTAGCAGTGCAGTGTTTGGACTCGTGGGCCGGATATGTTGTACCCATGCGTTCGGGCCTGGTGTGGTCTGGGTGTGCCTAATAAACGGGGGCGTGGTCACACGAGGCCAATCGCGACCCAACTGCGATACAGTGTGGAAGTGTATTTTGTCCTGAGTATGCGCAAATGTACTAGGTCTCAGGTGCCCCACAGTGCACTACATTACACTGGCAATGAGTGCGGAGCCGGATTCAGGCTCTTGCCCAATCGCCGCGGAGCCGGCGTCACGCTCTCAACACCGTGCACGTAGTCTGTGCATCAGAGAGGGGCGGGAGTGCTGTCTGCACTCCTCGGCCTACGCCAACCTTGGAATTCACTGAGGAGGTTCCCGCTTGAACAACAACGCACACAAGCAGTCGTCTGCAGCCGGTTAGAGCGCGGCCCCCACAGTATCTTTAGGCCTCCTCCAGCCAGCGCAAGATGCTTGGCTCAGGCCTGCAGAACGACCAGAAGTCAAGACATACAAATGGGGAACTGGCATTGGGCACTACACCCCCAGAAGAAGGGCAGAAGCACAGCAGCTGTGACTGGGGACCCCAGAGATGACACTGTATCCCACAACTGGGTGCAGCCTGAAGCGCCGCCAACCTGGAGAAATTACAAGGGATGCTGCTCCACACAAGGCTCTGGTCCTTCACTGTGGCAAGCCTAAAGCGGAGGAGCTCACCTACACCATGGCCCTGAACCCACAAGGGCAAATAGGCCAACCACCACCAAGCAAGAGCGGCACCCTGGGAGGACAAAATGGGAGTCCCCGATCCCAACACCAATCAGCCACCTGCCTGCGTGATCACGCAACACACCCCAACATGGGTGCTTCCCCATTCAGCGAGGTAGCCGACCCTGCCACTGCGTCCCCATGATGGAAGACATTGTTGGGGTTGCTAGAAAACAGTCTCTATTGCTCCACTACGCAGGAGAAGAGGTTTACCTCCTGTTCAAACATCTCCCGAATACAGGCGTAAGCACCAACTATGAGGCCACTTTGGCAGCGCTCGATGCCCACTTTGACCCACAGTTGAACCCCGACTTCAAGAGCTCAAGATGCACCAGGTCCGGCAGAGGGAAGGAAAATCAATTGATGCATTCTACGGATGACTGAGAGAGCTGGCAGGTACCTACACCACAGATGACCCAGCCACAGAAGAGATTTGTGCCCAAATAATCCAAGGCATCCGCAGAAAGAAACTGCGTGGACTGACATTGAGGCAGCCGAACATACCCCTTAATGACATACTGGTCCTGGCCAGGACACATGACCTCTCGGCAGCCAGAGCTGTACAGATGGACCTAGCCTTGACGAGACTGTCAAAGAAAAACACGACCATCAAGACGGAGAAGGTTAACGCCGTGAGGACGTGAGACAGAGGGAACATGGCCACAGGGCCGTCCACCCCAACCCAAAAGGCCAATGTTGGTACTGCGAACGCAAATAACACCCTGTCCACGCGTGCCCCTTCCAGGGTCAGATATGCTCCCACTGTGGGATCCCAAACCATTTTGCGTCAGTATGTCAGCGTAAGGACAACCGATTGGTAAAACCAATGCGGAAACCAGTGCACCAAATGTCGAGCGCCTCATTGACAACATTGAGCAGAAACGGACAGAACAAGTGACTTACCGAGTAGAAGATATGTCAACTGAAGACGATGAGGTTGAGACTTACCTGGAGATAACCACAGCCCACTTTCACCGTGAGGATAGCCGGATTGGAGGTAAAAGCGGTTATTGACACTGGTGCCTCCGTGAACGTTATGGGGATCCAGCAATATCATAGACTATGACCCAAGACCGAGCTGACACCTTCCAGGACAAAGATCTTTGCGCATGGGAGTGACTCACCTCTGCCGCTGCGTGGCAAGATGACCATGCCAATCCAGTCGGAAGACAATGAAATTATCACAGTCGTCCATGTCATCGACCAAGGGGCCAAAACGCTGCTCAGCAGCCACGATGCTGAGGACCTAAGGCTGGTGAAGTTCTCAAGAAGCGTAAACGCAAACCAGATGGAGGAGCTGCTGGGCCAGTTCGCAGATCTCTTCAAGGGAGACCCCAAGTAAAACTCCACATTGACCAAGCAGTCGCCCTAACAACCTGACGCCACAGGCAGATCGCCTTCCATCGCCGACCGCTCATTGAGCAAGTCCTACAAAAGCTTGAAGACCAAGGGGTCATCAAGAAGGTATCTGGACTGACCCCATGGGTGTCACCTATGGTCACAGCAGAGAAGCCAAGGCAGCCAGGGAAGATCCGATTATGTATTAATATGCACCTCCCCAACAAGGCAATCCGGGGGGGACGCCACATCACGCCAACAATGGACGAAATTGTGGCTGACGTCAATGGATCCCTGTGGTTTTCAAAGTTGGACCTGAACGCAGGAGGCCACCAGCTGGTTCTGGATAAAGAGAGCAGGTACATCACTACATTCAGCACCCTCCTGGGGCTACAACAATACAAGTGCCTCAATTTCAGAATATCCTCAGCAGCGGAGGTGTTCCAGGACACAGTGAAGGAGATCCTGACAGGTCTACCAGGGGTGCTGAATGTAAGTGAAGATGTCCTCATCCACTCCGCCACGCAGATGAGCACTACCAGCATCTAAGGGACACATTGAAGGGGTTCCAGGAGCATGGAGTCACCCTGCACAGCGAAAATGTGTCTTCTTTCAGAGGGAGATAGAGTTCTTCGGCTACCTTTTCAACCAGGAGGGAATACAAGTAGACCAACAAAAGTCCCATGCCATAAAGGACGCACCACGTCCCTCGACAGTGTCGGAGGTCTGAAGCTTCCTTGGAATGGCCACGTACTGTGGCGGATTCATCCCACATCTGGCCACCACAGCAGAACCCCTTTAAAATCTCACTTGCTCCGACGCCACGTGGAAGTGGAAACATCAAGAAGAGGTGGTGTTCCAGAAGGTCAAGAGTGCCCCCCCTCAAAAACACCACATTGGTGTATTTTGACCCTGCCAAGCGTATAGAATTCATTGTTGATGCCAGCCAGGTGGGCATTGGTGTGGTGTTCCTCCAGGAGCAGGAGCCGGAAAGATGGGCCACGTTAGCCTAGGCCAGCAAAGCCCCGCTCACCCATGAAACACTCTATACACAAGTTGAGCTTGAAGCCCTGGCCCTCGGGTGGGCATGTTGGCATTTCCACTTGTACGCCTGCGGCCAACCGTTCAAGGTCAGCACGGACCACCAGCCATTGGTGCCCCTGTTCAAGGTGTCGTGGTGAGCCTTAGCTAGTCCTACCAGTGCTAGGGGTTCGCCCTTCCATGCACAAAGTCCTTAGACCAATGGGAAGAAGTTGGCAGGGAAACTGCAATACAAAACAGAGCTCTTTATTAACCTCAAGAGGTGGAACTACATTCACACAACACCCTTCGGTAGTGTATGAAGTAGCACCCCGAACAGTAGGAACATGGACCTTATATACCCACACAGGGGCTCAAAAGAAGGCGGTATAAGAACAGAAAGAACGTTTTAGGTACATATAAGTTCATACAGAAAATGCACAATCAACAAGTGGGAGGAGTTAACAGTTGCTAATTCTAGTAAACACATCCTGACAGTTACAGACTAATAGCAGCTGCATAGACAGCTGCAAGCTCAACTGAGCATGTGCAAAGCAGAAAAGGCTAAATATAACTTGTCACTAGGCAGAGTACAAGAACAGACGACAGAAAGGTAGGACAGAGCACATGGTGAGCACGTGGTAGCACATGGCATACAAAACGGCTGCCAAATCCAAGATGGCTTCAGCTAGATGCTAACCCCGATCGCTGCCAAATTACAACAGATTACCCTTTTAGCATTAGCTGAAGACATATTTGCAAATTTTCAGTAATTTCTTTATTCAGCATTTGTTGGGCTTCTATTTCTGCACATTTCTCTCAACAGGTGTACAAGCAGTAATGCACGTAGAGCAAAGCATTGGACCACATTGTATACATACACAGCATGTAAATCACCAGCAGTATATATAGGATAGTCAGTAGCTTCCAGCCCCAAGTAACAAACAGTGTCCAGAACCAGCTCGAGAAAGTCCAGGTACCAGTCACTGGGTGAATCTCTGCAGCAATTTTATGCAGTTTTGATATTGCTTCATATACTGAAGGTGAGTGATCGGGAATGTAAACATAACAACTGCTGCCGATCATGCAACATGCACCACCTCTATCAACTAGAACCACATCAAGAACCATACAATTTTGGAGTGCTACAATCCCTGCAACTTGCAGCTCTTCTGTAATGTTCCCAAGTGCCATAGCTGTCTGATTAGTAACAGCTTTCACAACACGAGTCAATCGCCTTATCTTTCTACTGTTCAATGCATCACCCACAAAGAAAAACAAGCCCAAATTAAAGTCTACATATTGTTGCAAAGTGGTGTCAGTGTGATCAACCTCATCTGTACCTATTGTTCTTTTGTATCCGTTCATGGAGATATCATTATATAGTATGAAATCACAGTCATACAATGGAGGTGCCAGGAACACAGGGGGTAACAAAAAAGATACATAACATACTCCGGACCATCCAATTGGGCGTTGATAATATCCCTTATTACCACTTAGAAAATATGTATTATGTGACGATGTAAAACTACTATTATTGGCACCTTCAATGGTTAATGTCACAGTACACCCACTCCTTCCACTGGAATTTTCCCAACGCTTTCTATACATAAATCTGCTTTAGCTCTTGTCACAGAAATTACAAATGGTCCAGTATTCTTTATAGTTCTTTATAGTTCTTGTGTTTGTGAAAACATATGGTACAGAAATATTGTCCGGTTGATACTCTTCCCATTCCCATTTAGTTCCTTTAGCTTGAGGATCACCATCTTCATCAGGGTAACAAACTTTATCAAACTGATAGTTAATCCTTCCAACTGTCGCTTTTTTTGAAGCAATCAGAAGCGCAAACCAAGCTTGAGAAGAACCATTGTGCGAGAAAGGAAGAGCAATAAAGGGTGTTCCCCCTTTCTTCTGGTGAGCAGGTATCATCCCACACACCCAACAGTCGGTGGTATTTGTGGCATTAAGCGTATGATGCAACATCTGAATAAATGTGTTATTTAGGTAGGATTGTCGATGCTTCTGCGTATGGTAGGGAAGCGTAAAGTAATGATGCTCAACTGGAACAGGAGTAGTTGCAATCAGCAATTGTCGAGCAGGAGCCACTTTCTCTACGAACCAAGTTATTACTGCTATAGCCACCATAGCAACAACAAACCCTACAGCATAAATGATCTTTTTGGTATTCATTTTAGCAACAGTTAATCTCTCTGCAGACATGATTTGTCCATTATTGAAGTAATCGTTCGAGCTCTAAAGATCTGGGCAGCCATTGATTTCTTCACCAAGGGTCAAGACGGGTGTCACTACGCAGGACTGATCCCCCCTTGCCACATTGGTGCTCCGTTTCACCAACCCAGGACGGCAGCTCAACCTGTCTTTTTCAGCAAAGCAGATTCTATCCTCGGTCTCAGTTGGTATCGCGATTTTCCAGGGATCGTGTGGTCCGGGAAGACTCCCTTAGATTCGTTAGATGGAATAGCGTGGCTCTTCTCCGTTTCCAGGATCTCTCGATGATCGGTCAACACAGCAGGTTCCACCAAGGCAGGCGACACTCGCTTACAGTGAGTGCTATGGACCCAATTCTTTCTGTTCGTCACTCGAACTGCTGTCCTCGATGCTAGGAGCACCTGCTCCGATCCTCGCCACCTCGGTTCCAAACTGTTCGATCTCTCAAAGGCCTTGACCATCACATGGTCTCCAGGTCAGAGTTCGAGGGCCTCACCTGTAGGAAGAACTTCTCGAACGTGTTGATGAATAGAGATCAAACTATCAGTCAACTGTGCCAAATATTTATTCATCAGAACATATGGCACATCATGTACGGGGCGTGGCTTTGGAACTCCCCAAATATTCATAGGTCTCCCAAATACCACTTCATATGGAGTAAGCCCAGATCGTGAATGTGGCACTGATCTTATGGACAACAATGCCAAGGGTAGTGCATCTGGCCATTTCAAAGACGTGGAAGCAAGTATTTTCGTTAACTTCAATTTCAACGTAGCGTTATACCTCTCCACCAATCCTGCTGATTGTGGGTGGAAAACTGCATGGAATTTCTGTTTGATCCCCAATACTTTCAGAACATGCTCAACAACTTGCCCAATAAAATGAGGTCCGTTGTCACTCCATAAAAGTTTGCAAACACAATATCTAGGAAAAAACTCTTTTAAAAGCACCCAGGCTGTAGTAAGAGCTGTGTTATCCTTTGTAGGGTACTCCTCTATCCATTTACTGAAAGCACATAACACCACTAGAAAATACTTCAAGTTATTGCAACGTTCAAGTTGGATGTAATCCATTTGCAAAACTTCAAAAGGTGCAGTTAGTGTAGCAACCCCTCCTGTAGGAGTTTGTGTCCCTTTTCCAGGATTATACTGCCAACAGATCAAACAGGATTTTAATATCCTTTTAGCTGTACCGGCAATCTCTGGATGCTCCCAAACTTGCGTAAGCAATTTCGTTATCGCTAGAGCTCCAACATGTGCCGGCCCATGTGCCATTTGAACCATAGGCTGTAAATAAGGAGCAGGCAATTTCCACTTATTCATCTCATTGTTACGCCAACAGCCCTCATCATCTAACATTCCTTCTTTAGACCATTGCTCAAGTTCTTCCACAGAGGCAGATCTCTGTATATCAAATACTTCTTGTCTAGCATCATGCCAACGCTCAGCTTGTGATTTCACTACATACATGGATGTAGTGCTTTGTTGCATCGCAGTCTAATGAGCTACGCAGTCTGCGAAGGTGTTGCCTTGTCCTGTCTTATCAATGACTTTCTTGTTCGCTCTACACTTAACAATAGCTATTTTCTTTGGATATGTCAGTGCAGTCAAAAGATTATGCACTAATTCTCCATGCATCATCTGCATCCCGTGGGATGTAAGAAAGCCTCTTTCCTTCCAGAGTAGGCCAAAATCATGAGCCACTCAAAAAGCATAGCGGCTATCTGTATAGATGTTCACACATAAATCAGTGCTAAGTTCACACTCTTGTGTTAAAGCTATTAACTCAACTGCTTGAGCCTACTTTTGTGATATACGAGCTATCTCCACAACTGTCTCAAGTGTCGTAATTGCATATGCAGCTGAAGTCGTGCCATCTGGTAACTTCAAACAGGACCCATCAACCCACAGTTCCCCATCTACATCTAAAAGGGTTGTATCTTGCTAATCGACGCAACCCTTTGTCTGTTCCTCAGTAAGGAAGATACAATCATGAGATTCCTGTGACTGAGCCTGAGTCACTGGATATGGTAACAAAGTAGCTGGGTTAAGTGTCGCACATCTCTTCAGTGTAATGTGAGGTGCTAACAATGTTAATTCGTATCCTGTCAAGCGAGCACTAGTTAAGTGTTGGGTTTTGGTCTAATCAAAAGGGCATCAACCGCATGGGGTACTAGCACCAACAGTTTATGTGACAAAACGATCCCTTCACTCTGACGTATGGACACAGCTGTTGCTGCAACTGAACAGAAGCATCCAGGCAATGCACAAGCAACAGGGTCAAGAACCGCTGAAAAATATGCACAAGGCCGCTGCTTGTCACATTGTGTCTGTACTAAAACTGACAATGCACACCTATCTTTCTCGTGTACATAGAGTGTAAAAGCCTTCGTGTAATCTGGAGTGCCTAACACTGGTGCAGAACAAAGAGCTTGTCTTAGCTGACGAAAAGCATCCTGGTATTCATCTGTCCATGGAAGGGGCATTGGAGTGTCTTTAGTCAAAAGCGCTAGCAAGGGTTTATCAATGTGTGAAAAACCTAATATCCATTGCTGCATAACGAGGTCAAACCAATGAATGCATGGACATCTTTCTGAGTAGAAGGCACTGGTGTGTCTAAAATTGCTTGTATGCGATCTGGTGTAAGTGCACACCCCTCCTTAGACAGAAGATAACCTAAGTAGGTAACCTTTGGTCTACAATATTGCAATTTCTTCCGTGGCACTTTATGGCGGTGTGTAGCAAGAAAAGAAAGTAGAGACAAAGTACATTTTTCACACTGCTCAGGAGTATCGGCTGCCAAGATGTCATCGACATATTGTATGAGAGCCACTCCTTCAGGCAAAGTAAAAGAATTAAGTTGTCGTTTCAGTGCTTGACTGTAAATGCTCGAACTCTCAGTGTACCCTTGAGGAATTCTACAAAATCTGTTCGATCTATTATTCAAAGTGAAACCGAACAAATATCGGCTATCAGGATGAATAGGAATCGAGAAGAAAGCATTCTTCAGATCTATTACAGAAAATGTAGTTGCTGTTGGATGAACTAAGGTAAGCAGCGTTGTTATGTCAGAAACCACAGGGTATTGCGGTACTACAATCTTGTTGACTTCTCGTAAATCAATAATGAATCTGTAAAGCCTAGTGTCAGTGTCTTTTTTCAAAATGGGAAGAATAGGACTATTGCAAACATTATAAGGAACTTCTTCCACAACCCCCACCTTAATCAAATCCTGGACAATGCGTTTAAGTGCTTCTTTGCCTTCTTGAGAAATTTTATATTGAGGCAACCGTGGCAATAAAGTGCCCTCCTTGACACTAATATGTACTGGCAGAATAACCATTTGCCCTACATCGGTATCTGAAGTAGCCCACAAAGTACTAGGGAGTGAAGCTAATGCAATGTCCTCTTTAACAATAAAGGATCTCTCAATCACGGGGTAGTTGTCATTCAAAATGACACGTACTCCTTCCGGAGAACATTGTATCGTAGCCCTGACATATTTGAACATATCAAGACCCACAATATTGTCTGGGGTGTTTGGAGAAAGCAAAAATGGACATGGAGTAGTAAACTTGTCAACATGAAATCCAAGTGGTCATGATAGTGGGCTACGGTAAGGTGTTCCATTGAAACCTATCGAGTTAATAGTTAAGCCAGACAGGGGAGCCCTTGGAACCAAGTTTTTAGATAAGGCGCTACAAATAGCTCCTGTATCAACCAGAAACGGATCAGTAGAACCCAAATCATGTGCTGTAACATAGGGACCCTACTGATCTACTTGAATTTCAACTGATTTCTTACCCCATCCTTGGCAATCCTATGCATAAACTGAATCTTTGAAATCGGACGGCATATAATCTGACATTTGATATTGATTTTGTCTGTCAAAAGTGTTAAACCCATTCTGTCCACGCATATTAGAATCAAACCTAGCACGATCATCCGTGTTCCCTCTAGGCTTTGGATATCCTGAACGATTTCGCGTTTTTCCCCGTCCACGTGGATACTGCTGAGCACGTAGTGCCGGACAATCGGAAGCCCAATGTCCAAATTTCCTGCAGTACGCACACTGGTCAACAGACAAATTTGAACGAGTATAAGAAGGAAAGGACAAAAATAAAATCCATGTACACCTCTATCATTGCCTCTAGAAGGCGGACCAGAAGCCTGAGCCAACATAACCTTTGGTTTGAACTCTTTAGTTTTTTTATCCTCACTGTCCTTTGCTTCTAACTCCTGTCGTTCATGATACTGAGCCATAGTTAAAAGGGAAACCAGAGAAGAGGTAGTCCATGAACTCTCACTGGCCTTTAGGCGACTAGCTATTCCAGGCAACAGGTTGGCGACATATTTATCGACAAACAGATGCCTGCCCATGTCATCTGTCAATGACTGACCACTAAAATCGTGGAATGCCTCCTCAAAGCGTGTGAAGAAATCAGAAACCGATTCATCTACCTTTTGCTTACAAGATGCTAATACTGTTCAGTCTATCTTTTTAGGAGGAATAATCGTCTTCAATTTTACTATAATAGCTGCAGGTAGATCTAAAATTAACTGACATGGTTTCTGTGTGGGTTCCCTTTCTTCATCCATTTGTTCTAAATCTTTCCATTCCGCACCAAAAGCTGTACGATCATTAACTTTACGAACAGTTCTCCACATATCAGGTGGTAATATCAATCCGAAAAACAGGTCAATATCAGGCAGAGTCATAGTACAAGAGCTAAGAGCACTCTCAACTTGCTAATAAAAGGCTGCTGGATTCTTCTGTAGATCAGGTAATGCAGTTTTAAGAGCCATGACATCCGTTCTATTCCAAGGAGTGTAAACCCAATTATAAACAAAATAACCCTTTGTATCTGTAGCATCTTTATCATCACTAGTTCCTGTACCTCTAGGAGGAACATACAAAGGTGCGGCTTCCCGCATAGGTTTCACATGAACTATCATAGTGTTATCTATTCCAAAGATAGAAGCTTGTGTCATGACGGTCTGAGATGTATTTGGAGCTGCTTCTGCTGCCTTTTTCTCCTCTCGCAAACGGACTGAATCAGCACGCAGTTTAACCAAATGTCTGATTGTGTCAGCCACCTGGGATAAGACAAAAATACCATCACGCATTTGCTTACAGTCATTTGCTACATCATTGGGCTCAATTTCCTCAGAATGTCTCCTAAACCGCTCAATGACCTCTGCAGCAAATACCTCGGAAAAATATATTTGCTCCCTTTCAAGACATCTTTCATGTCATCTAAAAGGTCAGTAGCAGGGGTAACACTACAAACGGCTTTACAAGCAGCAGATCTATGTTCAGACGCATGCTCAGCGGACAACATAGAATGAGTTACCCATGCTCTCTCCTGCTCCGTAGAAGAGTCTTGATCTGACTCATGAAGAGCAGAAGGAAGAGTATACGGAGGCGTAGAGCGGTCTAACAAAAGAAAATCATCTTGGGGTTTATTAAGGAAAGGATAGAGAGGTCTACCAACAGCATATTGGCCATTTACCTGTAAATGACGCTCCCTATCTTCTCTCTCTTCAATTTCTTTATTTTTCATTTCTAATGCTTTTGCATGAATGCTCTTACGCTGTTCCTTTTCAATCAAGGCTTGTTCACGCTTCATTCATTCATGCACTTCTTTCTCCCACATTCGTACACAGTCAAACATATCTTGCCTTGCCTTTTGCTTAAACACTCGTTGTTCCCCATACTGAATCTTTTGCAAATCAAATGACCCATGCATAGGCCAACGCAACTCCGGATCCTTACAAGAATATTTATTCCATAACGTGCTGTACATTACAGAAGAAATGCCATATTTAATATACATATCCCTATTAGGCGTTCCTTCCGGGGTGCTGGTTGTGCTTCCTCAATTCCAAAACTGGTACCACTACAAAAGCAACACATTCTACGAAGTGTGATAGAAACAGGCATGCCAAAAATAGTGCAGAATATGCAGTATTATATGCAAAGTAGCACTTAAAGTACTCTTGTACGTTGTGCCATTCAAATCAATTCAAAACAGAGAAAGTTCTCCTCATTATCTGCCTATATAAATTGCAATTCATATATATCAACTATTCACATATCCAAATTGGCCAATACAAATTCCAAAAGCCACAGCAAGCGTCGCAAAAAGACCTTACCAATCCCAGGTGTCTAGATTCCAACTGCCAAGTTCTTGAATCGACCAAATGGTCACTGCACGGCGAATCAACAGAAGAGATCTCAGTCGAGGACCGGCACCATCTGAATGGTCAGATCAGAAAGAGAGGAAAAACGCTGTGGTTTGCCAAGACGCGGGTCTCCTCGGGATATGATCGTCCGTAGCGAGATTCCAATCCTTCGTTTCAACCACTCCTTCGGGCATCCGACTTGGCGATGAGCTCCACTGGTTGGGCGCCAATTTGTTGTGGTGAGCCTCAGCTAGGCCTACCAGTGCTAGAGGTTCATACTTCTCTGCACAAAGTCCTTAGACCAATAGGAAGGAGTTGGCACGGAAACTGCAATACAAAACAGAGCTCTTTATTAACCTCAAGAGGTGGAACTACATTCACACAACACCCTTCGGTAGTGTATGAAGTAGCACCCCGAACAGTAGGAACATGGACCTTTTATACCCACACAGGGGCTCAAAGGAAGGCGGGATAAGAAAAGAAAGAAGGGTTTAGGTACATATAAGGTCATACAGAAAATACACAATCAACAAGTGGGAGGAGTTAACAGTTGCTAATTCTAGTACAGTTACAAACTAATAGCAGCTGCTTAGACAGCTGCAAGCTCAACTGAGCTAGTGCAAAGCAGAAAAGGATAAATATAACTTGTCACTAGGCAGAGTACAAGAGCAGACGACAGAAAGTTAGGACTGAGCATATGGTGAGCACGTGGTAGCACATGGCATACAAAGGGCTGCCAAATCCAAGATGGCTTTAGCTAGATGCTAACCCCGATCGCTGCCAAATTACAACAAAGGGATTGCCACCACACCTACCCCTGATGAACGAACGGTGGGCCATCGGACTTCAACAGTACAAGATGGAGGTAGTGTACTGGCCAGGTGCCAAAAACCTACCCGATTTCCTCTCTTGACACCCAACCCCAAAAGAAGGAGAAGGAAGTCGAAGCACTGGAGGCCCATCCAAACAAGATCTCGATGATCACATGTCCCAAAGCGTTAACCCTGGCAGACATCACAGCGGCAGTTGAGCTGGACCCAGTCTTCACCAGAGTGTGCAGGACGGTCCAAAGAGGCAACTGGAATCAGTTCCTGCAGATGGCCAACGACTGGTTGGGGCCTGACAGGGTATACCTCACAAAAATGTGGAGGATCCGACATGAGCTGATCGTGACCAAGGAGGGGATCCTGCTCCAACGATTTTGCATAGTCATCCCTGCTGTGCTACAACATCAACCAACCCAACTGGCCCACTGGGACATCAGGGGATTGAAAAGATGAAAGCCAGGATGCAGGAGAAGATCTGGTTCCCAGGGCTTGAAGGTCGAGTGGAAGAGATGGTGAAGAAGTGCCTGACGTGCCTGTTAACCAGTGCACCAGAGCAACCTACTCCTGTCCAGACGGAAGAGCATGGGAAGGCCCATGGGAGAAAGTGAGCATCGACTTTGGTAGTTTCCCTTATGTCCGGGCGACCCTGGTCATGGTGGACAGCTAGTCCAAATATCCAATAGTGGAAGTAGTCAGCTCTACTGCCTTCACTGTGATTGCCCCGATACTATAGAAGACATTCGCGATGTTCGGATGTCCGAGCGAGATCAAAATGACAATGGACCCCCATTCCAGGGAGGAGAGTTTCGTGAATTTATGCAACACCATGGGATACAACATCTCCACATCACCGCTCAATGGCCACAGGCCAAGAGAGAAATTGAGAGGTTTAGGAGGACTCTCAACAAGGCCCTGCGCATCGCCGTAGCAGAAAATGCAGACCCTGGACGCCACATGCAGCTGTTACTCCGAGAGTACTGAAGCACACCACATAGTACCACACGTCAAGACCCGTAGGTGCTGTTGTTCAACGGTCCACACTGCGACCCCATCCCTACCTGCCCTGGGTGGACCCCGCCTCCTTACAATGAGGACAAAGCCCTAGGAAGAAGAGAACATCAGAACCAAAGGTTCAGTCACAGGAAGAGAGCCAGGCCCCGTGATCTGATGCCCATCGAGTAATCATGCGAGATCAGAGACCAGAAGGATAGTTCCGGACCCCTTATGAACAGGGATACTGCTCCATGACCAGCGTCAAGAGGAACATGATCAACGTGGAGAGAGGGGCAGAGGAAGTAAACAGAAATGTCTTGTGATTCAAGAAAGTAGACGTAACCACGGGTGAAGAAAGGGACTCTTCTGCAGGAGATGAGTATTCTGAGATGGAATGCCTGGGCCTCCCACCAAGCGACAACCCAGGGGGACTGAGAGAAGCCCATCAGGAGACCAATGTGGCTTCCCTGAACTCAGGAGACCAAGCTGAAACGCCGGTGACAGCCGCGGCTTGGCCCCAGGGTCGGGGCTATCACCCCAGGTACAGACTGAGAGACAATCCTGTCCCGAGCGCCCGACTAAAAGACTTTACATGCCAAGCCAGCACGCGAAGCAAAGAAAAAGAGACTGAGTTAAGATGGGATGTAAGGAGTTAGCAGTGCAGTCATTGGACCCAGCGTGGGCTGGATATGTCGCACCCATGCGCTCGGACCAGGCGTGGACCGGGGGTGCCTAATAAACGGGTGCGTGGTCGCACGGGGCCAGTTGCAACCCAACTGCTATACTGTGTAGTAGTGTATTTTGTCCATGGTAACCGCAAATCTACTAGGCCTCAGTGCCCCACAGTGCACCACATTACATTAACCAGTATACAGTCAGGGTGTAGGAGAGATAAGAGCCCGGCAATCCCATCCCGATTGGACCTATATCAAATGCCCAGGCCTAAGTGAACTGTGCAATCTGTGGCGGCACTGGGTACTCTGAGCATGTGTTCAAAGCCCTGGGAGATGGCACAAGATGGAGGAGAAGAAATGTCAGTGCTGCCCTTGAAACAAGCAAGAACTTTATTAGCAAGTGTGTCCTCGAAAGGCTGCCTTTGGATAAACCTGAGAATTTACAGAGATTATGAATGCATAATCCAGAATATATAATCTACTCACCCGTGCATGACCTCTCTTGCTGCCACAACAACCCCACAAGGTATGGCCCAGCCACTGACTTATGTGGCAGCCATCTCATGTTGTAAGAGACATGCATTTGTTAAAATAACTCACTAAATTAGAAAGGTCTGTGCAACAGCCAAGTGAAACAGACAGATGGGTGATGTTGCCGAATTCTTATGCTTCCTATAGTTTGCCTGTTCCTTTCCCTTGAGCTGTGACGAGCCTTGGAAGACCTTCAACCAAACTGGACAGGGAAACCGGCTACAGCAGAAGTGTGTTGTACTTGTAAGGCGCACGGCTCCCTCAGCAACGGGGCGTCCCGGCGCTTCACTCATACCGCTGTGGAACCCTCCCTGGCTTTCCCCTGTGAAATATCCACTCCTCGGCACCCCCAAGGAGAAGCCAGGCATCCCAGCGCCGTTGGGGCCGTTGTGGAGATTAAGCAAGCTATTGCCCAGAGTTGCAGTGTGGGACCCATGATTAGAATAGGCACCGAAGCGAGAATTGTCCGGTCCGAGGAAATTAGGCCCAAGTCCTGCCGAGGCAGGAATTGAACCCTGGTCCCAGGCCAGACCTCTGCATCAGGGTCTGCCTCTCTAACCATTGAGCCACACTTCTCCACACACTTAACCAGAGGAAAAACAGCCTCACTTGACGACTTTAAATGTAGCTCCCCTGCCTTTGTCGAAAATCCAGCAACCCCCAGGTGTCTCAGAGAGGCCAGGCAGTCAGGGCTGACAGAGGGAGCACAATCTATGTTTGCGGCACGAGAAAGAAATGTATCTCACTGGCAGTTAACCATAACAATGAGTCCTCCACGGCCGGTGCCGGCAGGATGCATTTCTTTGCAGGCAGAGCAGGAGTGCAACGATTAAGTGCCGCACATGGGGCCCCAGAGTGTGTCTGGGACCTATTTATACACGACTAATGCATTTTAATGCAGTGATGCAGACACCAGCATTAAAATGCGTTAGTCTCACCACTGATGCATAGTACTTGACAGGGCTGTGTCATATTATCAGTCAGTTTGACACTCAAATATTCAAATATTTCACCCTCTCAGGCTTTGCCCCTTCCAGTAGTGATGCACCTCTATAGCTTTTATACAAATATAGGACATGACTTTGGTCTTAGCAATGTTCGCCTTCAGCCCTTGCTTCCAGCAGAAATCTCCTAAGTGATCTATCAGTGCTTGTAGGCCATACGTACTAATCACATGCCAGTTATGAAAAAAAGATTTGCTTGTCCTATTTTGTGCATTGACCATGGTGTACTGGCTAACGTGATCAATTTGCCTTTGAAGCCTCTGTTTTATCTGGGGCCTCCTTGATTCTTACCTCTTATTCTATCTCATCCTGAAAGTTTATATCATTTCTATTTTCTTTACCTGGTTTTTCTGCACTCTTTGTGTGCTGTTTTCATTACTTTTGGAAATATATTAACTTGGGCCACTTTAGAGAGCTACAGGATTTTTTTAATTAATATTTCCATTTACAACTTCTGAAGTTACCCAAGCTTTCCTGTCCTCTAGTTGGCTTCTGTCACAATAAGACTGGATGAAGTGATCAATGCCTGCAAGTCATTTACTGGTATATGGGAAAGTCAGTGACTTGAGGTCCCCAGATTTATTAGGGAGTTTATGTTTTCGAATATTAGAAACAAACATGTGGACTTTGCTTTGCTTCCTCCTCTATAGATCTTGAAATTTGCCATGATTTGCTCATTTCAACCTTTTCATTTGACTTTTCCTTGCTTTCATTGACAAAATTGAGATATAGGTGAAAAAATTGATGGGGCAGGAAACCTAAAATATATAAAGACATACGTTTTAACCAATCAAGGTTCAGATGAACAATAAATATTTGTAGACAACTACTAAAAAGTTATATGTCTGTACCTATTACCCCTTAGAAGGGAATAGATAAATACTGAATGTGTTACCAACCATCACCCACACCAAAGACTTCATTCACCACCTATCCCTTGCATCAAATCCCTCCCGACCTCTGTGTGATGGTAGCACAGGCTACATGCATATCTGTACCTTCATTGCAAAATCCACACTACATCTACCAATGGAGTTAAGCTAGAACACAAATTGTGCCCCTTATTTACCTATGATGTGGGATCCTATGCTCTCCAAAATAGGTTTCACACATATAGGATTCAAAATTCTATAAATGGTGAAAGTTATCCCTGCAACACACAAACAACTTCTCTAAGCTACCTCGCCTCCTAGTACCATCACGTTTTCTAAGTATCCTAAGCTGACAATAAAACTACATATATGAATGCAGCCTGTGCTGTGTAAAATCACAGAGGGAAAGATGTGACGGAAGAAATAGGTGGTCAATTAAGTCCTTTGGTGATGGTAAACCGTTGAGTATGTTTTGTAATGTGTGGTGGTGATCTTACTTGGCATGTGATGAGTTAAGTCTTTGGGTTTTGGTGACCATTAGTAACGTTTTGGCCATTTTTCTATAACATGGTGGTGTTTTTTCTAGGCACATGTACTTCTTAGGTGTTATAGGTACACACATGGAACCTTTTAGTTGTTTTTTATCTAGTGCTTAATCATTATTGTTTCGCTGAGCCTTATTTGTTCAAAATGTATGTTTTTATATGTCTCAGGCTCCCCTAGTTTTTTTGTAGTACTTCGCTCATGCCTTTTGATAACATTGATGTCCTAATGGCGCTGAGTGGTCTGGTGACTGTGGCACACCGAAACGTGAGTCAACAAAAAAAGGAGTGACATTAATGAGTGAAATGAATACATTAAAGGACTATTGGTGTGATAAGGAAATGTGACACAACCTATGGCTGTAGTCAACCATGATCAATAACTACTTTCTTCTGATAAGATGCCTTGTGATCTTGAGTTGTTTTTGGAGTGTGCGGAATGCCTGTTGGGAATGAATGACTGAATTTGCACGATTCATTAGATTGTTCCTGTGTGCCAGGATGTTTTCTCATTGATATATAAATAGCAAATATGTAATGCGATTATAAGGTTCTTCTGTACAAAAGTCATGTGATATTAAAGTAGATTTTGAATATTACATGTATGGTATAGTTACAAACAATATGACATTTTGTTTAAATATAATTTACTAATGAGGAATGTTATGAATTTTTGGCTTTGTGAATTTTGATGGTAAAGTTTGGGAACTGTGTACTATTACAAAAGTAATTTAGGATAGTACGTTTGTTTATACTCTAATTTGTTATTTCCCTGTCCAGCAACCCTTGTTAGGAATTTAAGAATCCCTTGGTTTTGCTTAGTAGATGAAAACTCCAACTTGCAGTTAGGCATTCCAAAGGGTGGATGCATTACACAATTTTTCTTTTAAACCCTGGAAGGCCTGGAAACATTCATCTTTAAATGGTATTGGATCTCTGCAGTCACTGTGGGTCAGCCATACTACATGCTTTACAATCAAGGAAAATATTGGAATCCACTGATGACAGTAGCCAACAATTTCCAGAAACATCCTCACCTCCTTCTGGATGGTAGGAGGACCCATCTTCGTAACTGCAGAAAACCAATCTTTTTGGACTTTCCTTGCCCTTTCTCAATGTGATGACCAAGATAAATCACTTCTTTCTTCCAGTACTGTATTTTTGTTGGGGAAACATTGTGACCATTGTCAGCTAAATGATTCATTAGTGCAATTGTGTCAATTTTACAGTTTTCTTTCATCTTAGATGACCCAGGGCTGAGTTACAGGGCAACCGCAAACATTCCAAATCTTTCTTACGATTCTGACATAAAATTGAAGGAATTGCAGTATACCCCTGAAGGATTTAACACCAAACAAAAACTATATTTTGGAACAAGAACCTAAAAAGATATTGGCTATCCTCATGCAGAGGAATAGAAAAGGACACTACATACCATTCTGTATGAGTTGGAATCTGGAACAAGATTACTGCAGGATTTTGTATCACAGGAGAACATAGAATCAATATTTCATTTATTTTTCCAACATCCTGCATAATTTTCTATTTACCACTTGGGTTTTTAATGCCCACCACAAGAGATTTGCAAGGATTACGAAGCACGTTCTGCAAAATTCTTTGTTCAATCATTTTCACAGTGACAGACTTCATTCCTTCTTCTCCCTCTTTTAAAAGTTTGTACTGTTTAATTCTAAAGGAAAGCTGCATTTGGTTTCACATTTATCTTGACACGCTTTGCATATTTTATCGGGTCCTATCTCTTTTCCTGTGAAACCACATACCTCTTGTCTTACAGTATATCTTGAGTCCAGAGGCAAATTCTTTTTGATTACAACTGGAAACAACTAAATCTTGATCTTGGGTCGTAATTGCAACACCATCCGGTGTACAATAAATCACGCAGTTGCTCTTGCAAAGCAGATCCTTGCCCAACAAATTGGCAGGACTCAAATCTCACAATTTGTACTTAAGATCATTTTCCATTGATTCTATTTTTACATGAATATGTGCTGTAACCTGGTTAACAATCTGTTTATTGCTAATACCTATAACTTGAATTTTTCTTCTGGAGATGAGAAGGTTTGGAACCTCTACAGAATGAACTGTAGAGGCGGTAGGTCCTGTATGTATCAAGAAAGACACTGAGAGTGGCCAGTAACTTCACCATCGATGTATAGGACACTTTGGTCTACCTCCGGGACTGCTCCGAGTAAGTAATCCTCCTTGTCCCTCAGGCACTGTCACTGGGAATTCATCTTTCAGAAAAACTGAGGAAAATCATTATTCAGAATCAATGGATTATGCTAGAACCCTCAATTGTGAGGCATTTTATTTATCATGTTTGATGCAACACGTTTGCTGTGGGAATATTCATATAAAACTGCTCTGGAGTTTGCACATTGTGCCCAGACGCTGGCTGGGCTTGTGCCACTGACTACATCTGCACCTGACTCACATTTTGCTTCATCTGTGGAGCAAAATCATTCAGGTTTCTACCTGAATTCTACATCTCGGCTTCCAATGGCTGAAAAATGACAAGCAGTGCTCTTATTTAGCAGATCAATATTTGTATTAATTCCAGAATAATTCACCCCTCTTCCATGTCGTTGCATCTGCACCATCTCATTTCCAGTTCTCACTCCTTTCAGCGGATATATTCCATTTATTCCAGACTTGTCAGACAACACAAAACCCATTGAAATCCATCATCTGATTCATGTAATTTCTCTGAAACTGCTTAAATCAGTGTTGCTTTGTTCTGTTTCTGATTCACATGAAACCAGTCACTATTGTATTTGGCATATTTTAAAATCTCATCAATACATATCTCATCAATACCTTCAGTTTGCCAGTGCATCACACTCTTGTGAATATGAGAAATAAGCTCAGGACACAAGCCAATAAAAAAAGTGGATCCTAAACCGCTAGCGACATCTTTTTCAGCATCTTTGACTCCATTGTGTTTCCTAAAAATGTGCATGACCCTCTTGTAATAAGCATGCACTGACTCCTTCGGCTCTTGTGTAGATCTTAATGTTTTTGTTCAGTTAATTTCTTTCAGTGGCACCTTCTTTTTCAAAAGCTCTATCGCTGCTTTGTATTGATCACTAACCACTTCAGACAGAACATTAATAGCACCTTCGCTGCACTTGTCAACCTCAATTTATACCAAAGCAGACACTGTGCAGTGGCAATCCACCTGTAGAGAGTGTATTTACACATTTGTAAGAGAAGCAAAAGACACTACCCAGGTAAGATATGCAAATCCTTATACAGGAAAATGCGTTAATTCAGAAAAAAACTTGCTGTGTGTATTCAGTACCTCACAAAACACACTACATACAAGTGCAACAAGAATATGTTGAGTTCTTGAATTTGTCAATTCCGATAATCAAATAATAATAAAACTCAAAACTCATTTGACGCAAATTACAATTATAAAAAGCACATCAAAATCATAGGGATGAAACCACCAATTGAACGCAGAATCAACATTGCATAACCAAAAGCCTCATATAGAGCATAGCAAACTATCACATAACACAAGATTCAGCAATTCATTAATACACTAGAACCCCATAACCCTCTAAAGAACACAAATAATGATGTCCTATTCATACTTTCAATCCAATTCAGTGAGGAACAGCAAGTCAGGTACTTAACAAATTGCACGAGAATGATCCACACCAGGAAATCTACTAACACCAGGGTCTGGGCAGAAACAGAGCATTTCTAAAGCAGAAAGTAGAGGCTCCTAACTCACAACCATCCTCCGTTACCGCAAATTTGTGAGCACTGGGACTCCGTCATTTTTACACCCCCAAAATATTACCTCAACAGAATGCCACCAATTCAATGAATCAAAGACAATGTTAAACCCCCATTTCATTAGCAATGTGTCCACCAGGTAAGGCACCTCCCAGCATATCAAAATATCAGAAATACAGTCAATTAAGTAACAGAGCCCCTCAATAGCTGACTTCTAGCTCCATAGAATAGTTTAAAGGATGTATTACAGAAATTGACAGAAAATAAGTTACAGGGATAATTGCCATGAAGGCTCTTCAGCAAATAGAGTATTACAGAGAAGTACATAATCAGAAACAATCTAAATGGTGCATAGCAAAATCAGTAGAGAAACAAACAGCATCCCTAGTAACATAGAAAAGGTTTCTGGCTCACCCCAATATTGAGGGTTTTTATTATTTTAGAATATGAAATTACCAAAACTGCAGAATCACTGTGGTGTGAGCAAATGTATGATTTCATTAGCAAACACGAATACAGTTCTATTAAGATTCATATTGCTTTAGCACCTAATCACTATAGTACTATATGAATTATTACTATGCCCACTCTATGTGAATACCATCCGTAGATAGTGGAACAAGCTAGTTACATGAAAAATAGCAGCCTGCTATGAATGAACAGAGTACAGCGAGCTAATAGAAGTATCTTGAAATGTAATTAAAGTTTGTGACTGAGCTCTGAAAGGTCATCAAAACCAACATTAACGCCTTAACCGCGGCGGTTTTTCCGCCGCTGTGCGGGCGTGCTATAGGGTGGGCGGGGCTGCGTTGGTCGTTGGCCGACGGCAGCACTGGGGAGGGAGTGCTCCCGTCGGCCAATGGCCGACGGGAGCACGGAAGGGGTTAACAATGTAAATAGCAATAACTAATATGGTTCTTTTTGTGTTTGTACAGCAGTAATATTAAGAAATGAGAAGTGCAGGGGAAAGACAAGAGTGATAAGAATGACATCCATTTTGAACAATATGCTATTAGGCCCAAATTGAGGCCTACTTAACAAAGGTTGGGAAAACACACTTCTACAGGTCATAGAAAATTAGTTTAAACAATAACAGTACTGTATTAATGTGTACATGTGTTACCAATTGACAAACTACATTCTGCATATTGTTAATGATTCACAAAGATAAATTAATGCATACAATTCCTCTACAGTATTTTAAAGATTATATTTTCAATCAATCCAGGTGGAGATCAAACACTCTCAAATTAATATACCTTAACTAAATTCCACTCCTATCCCTGATTAGTGGACTTACAATATGAGACCCGTAAAAAATAAATATTTCCCTTGCTTACATAATCAAAGTGCATGATGTATTAAGCCAGTTGAGTAGTTTGGTGCTATATTTGATGGGTGTCCCTAAACTGTAATGTGACCAGTGGGAAAATCAAGCCTCTTTACTAAATACACTTATTTGTGGGTTCAGTTTATACACATAATGCCTCTCATAAATAGAGTAGATATTGCAAAAGTTTTAAAGTTCATCTAAGTGCATTCTTGTAACAACTTCCTTGATGTTTCTATTAGACCTGTCAGCCTTATGGTGGTTGTCACCAAAGTTTTTTTGCCTTACTCCTCCATTTTTGCTGAGCTTGTTTTTGCTGGCCTTAGGACACTGCACATCTTACCAAAGCCAATTAGTGCTAAAGTGCATGTGCCCATTCTTTTATACATGGTAGCATTGGTTTATCCCCAATTGGCATATCTAATTTACTTGCAAGTCCGTAGTAAAGGGACACTACATGTGCCCTGGGCCTGTAAATTAAATGCTACTTAGTGCGGGTGAGTATCTAGGTGTACCCCCTACGCCACCAATGTTAGAACTTTATTTTGAGAAAGCGCCTCACTTTAATTTCCCAAATGATCAAGACATGACCAGTGCCAAATGTTCATGTACTTATGTGTCCTCCCAGATTCAAGAAACAACAAAAGATTGTTTTTGTGATTTGATATTCTTCTTTTTCAATGATATACATAAAGTTTGTTACATATAATTTGGTCAATAAATATGTACGATTAAAAACAAAATTCAAAGGGACATACACATACAAGGATTATGATCAAAACAAATATCAGACAAGAGTTAAACATTTAATGTGTCAAATCAACATGAAGTAAATACAAATTAACAGTAGTTTCCTGTGGCATTTACTTAAACAAAGGATACATGAATTTACTCTCTGAAGTATAGTCCTATTGGTCCTAAGTGGTCCTTGGTTTGGTGGTCGGGAATCTTTAATTACTACTCATAGCTTTTCCTTTTGAAATCACCGTTATAATTAGTTAATTCATTCCGTTATGGTATTAGATATATCCTGGCCACACCAATATGTACGCAGACGCGTTTTGACCTTCCTATAGGGCCTTGTTCATAGTTGATGAAGGTCTTCCTCAGGGCTTGCAGGCTTTTTGTGAGACAAATTCACGTAGGACAAAACTACATCCTCAGATAGGTAGTAGACAGCAACCAGCACATGGCCATCTCATTTAGTGAGTGCACGGATCCGTCGCTGGACCCCTTGTTCATAACAGGGCAGGTAGTGTCAGGTAACGGGTTTCAGATTCTTCTGCGAAGGTTCTGTCCTCCTTATGGTGGTTAATGCTACCGGAAACATGGTCTGTCAGTTCCTCTCTAAACAGCGATAGATCTGTGCACTCACTAAAAGGGATGGCCATGGTGCTTTCATGTCTACTAGCTAACTGAAGATGTAGGATTGTCATATCGTCAAAATCAACCCCATTTTTTTAACCCAAAACTAATCATTCACACACTTCTACTGTTCCCATGTTTACTATTTATCTTCTTTCTATATGGTTTTGTCTAAACTCTTGATTTCTTTGAAGTATATTTATAAAATTGGCATCTGACTTCTTTTTCTCTTCGATCTCGCATTTCTACCTTTCTTACTTGCAACAACTACACTGGTTACCTTTCTCGTTACAATACACATTTAATTTTCTATGTATTGTCTTTAAATACAGCAAGCCCCTCATTTCTTCTCTGATCTGTCCCTATATAACTAGTCATCCACTTCCTCCTGCCTCTGTTATCTGCTGCTACACCCAGCTCTCTCTGTGCTCCTTCTCATTTTGTTCATTTCAATGTATTAGCGCCCTCCAGGTGGAATTACCTTTGTCGAACAGTAAGGTCAGCCCCTACCATGTTATTTTTTATTATTTTGTTAAATGAATGTCTTTTGTCTTTCTGTTCTACTCTTAGCCTTGCATCATGTGACGTGAGTATGTTTTTCTACACTTGCACTTCTTTTGTACAGCACTAAGGATAAAATCACTATAATAAATAATTAGTGCATAAAATGTATAGCAGTGTCAAAGAAGATGCCCTCGCTTGTCCTTCCCTGTACAATCCCTGTCTTGTGGTAGAATTTCATAGATTTTGTCGCTCGGTATCTGTACCCAGTTGAGATGTCGTCTTGTCTGCCTGTAAATTAAGGGAGGGACCTTTGGGTAGAAGGCAGATCCCTAATGATTAGTTTAGTGTGTCTTTGAGATGTTCATGAACATGATGTGCACAGTTTGTGCAGCACAGATTGGGATCCTTGGAATGTGGATGCACGATAAATGTTTGAATGACACTAGCAGTGTACTTTTAAGAATGGTAGGAGAGAATGGACAATGGATGCTGCAAATAGAGAGTGCTAAGGGAAGCATTATCCCTCACTTCTTTTCCCTTTGCTGCTTCATTGTTTTCACGATACAAAAGGGGATGATGGACGGAGCGTTTGAGCAAATCAAACACTCACCCCCAGTCAACTAATCTGGGTTTAATCCATCACCATTCTTTAGCTCACTCGGCCACCCCAGTTCAGACATGGCTATATGCAAATCAGTCTGACCCTGTGCCTCATGGGAACAGTCCAGCCCGAACTGCCAAGCAATGTCTTCCCTGGACCGGAAACAAGCATCCTGGGACCGGTTTCGGATTCATAATCCTCATCAGCCAGGCTATCTTGAATCCAGTGGCCAAGTGAGCAAGGGACTCACGTCTGAGCATACCCTGCCACACTTAGGGCGAACAAAGCGATACCAAAGGGGATGATGGACGGAGCGTTTGAGCAAATCAAACACTCACCCCCAGTCAACTGATCTGGGTTTAATCCATCACCATTCTTTAGCTCACTCGGCCACCCCAGTTCAGACATGGCTATATGCAAATCAGTCTGACCCTGTGCCTCATGGGAACAGTCCAGCCCGAACTGCCAAGCCATGTCTTCCCAGGACCGGAAACAAGCATCCTGGGACCGGTTTCGGATTCATAATCCTCATCAGCCAGGCTATCTTGAATCCAGTGGCCAAGTGGGCAAGGGACTCACGTCTGAGCATACCCTGCCACACTTAGGGCGAACAAAGCGATACAAAAGGGGATGATGGACGGAGCGTTTGAGCAAATCAAACACTCACCCCCAGTCAACTGATCTCGGTTTAATCCATCACCATTCTTTAGCTCACTCGGCCACCCCAGTTCAGACATGGCTATATGCAAATCAGTCTGACCCTGTGCCTTATGGGAACAGTCCAGCCCGAACTGCCAAGCCATGTCTTCCCTGGACCGGAAACAAGCATCCTGGGACCGGTATCGGATTCATAATCCTCATCAGCCAGGCTATCTTGAATCCAGTGGCCAAGTGAGCAAGGGACTCACGTCTGAGCATACCCTGCCACACTTAGGGCGAACAAAGCGATACAAAAGGGGATGATGGACGGAGCGTTTGAACAAATCAAACAATAACCCCCAGTCAACTGATCTGGGTTTAATCCATCACCATTCTTTAGCTCACTCGGCCACCCCTGTTCAGACATGGCTATATGTAAATCAGTCTGACCCTGTGCCTCATGGGAACAGTCCAGCCCAAACTGCCAAGCCATGTCTTCCCTGGACCGGAAACAAGCATCCTGGGACCGGTTTCGGATTCATAATCCTTATCAGCCAGGCTATCTTGAATCCCGTGGCCAAGTGCGCAAGGGACTCACGTCTGAGCATACCCTGCCACACTTAGGGCGAACAAAGCGATACAAAAGGGGATGATGGACGGAGCGTTTGAGCAAATCAAACACTCACCCCCAGTCAACTGATCTGGGTTTAATCCATCACCATTCTTTAGCTCACTCGGCCACCCCAGTTCAGACATGGCTAAATGCAAATCAGTCTGACCCTGTGCCTCAAGACATGGCTGATGGATTAAACCCAGATCAGTTGACTGGGGGTGAGTGTTTGATTTGTTCGAACGCTCCGTCCATCATCCCCTTTTGTATCGCTTTGTTTGCCCTAAGTGTGGCAGGGTATGCTCAGACGTGAGTCCCTTGTTCACTTGGCCACTGGATTCAAGATAGCCTGGCTGATGAGGATTATGAATCCGAAACCGGTCCCAGGATGCTTGTTTCCGGTCCAGGGAAGACATGGCTTGGCAGTTCGGGCTGGACTGTTCCCATGAGGCACAGGGTCAGACTGATTTGCATATAGCCATGTATGAACTGGGGTGGCTGAGTGAACTAAAGAATGGTGATGGATTAAACCCAGATCAGTTGACTGGGGGTGAGTGTTTGATTTGTTCAAACGCTCCGTCCATCATCCCCTTTTGTATCGCTTCATTGTTTTCAGGCATGCCTTATGAGAAATTCCTGATGAGTTAGAATCTGGAAGATGTACCTAGCCACTTGCATGTACACAGATGCAATGACACTATATTCCAGGAAGAGAGTCTATAAAACACCTATCTGATGAGAAAAACTATGCCCAGGCCTCAATGCATGAACCTGCTCTTTATCTTGTAGAATGCACTGTTTGAAAACTGTGGTTCATGGCCTAGTTGCCTGAATTTGTAAATGTAAGGTGGGGCGTCCCTTTGACTTGATGAACAAAAACCTGCCTGGACCCTATTGCTTTTGGTGCCAGAAAGTGACCTGGGCCAGTCTTCTGCTCCCTAGGTTAAAGCTTGATGATGATGCTGAAGCACTCAATTCTGCTGATCTTGCCTTCATTGCAGTCCTGAGCCAGCAGAAGGAGTTAAATGATGCAATCACAGCACCTTTCAGCCCGCTCTGTCAATTATCAGAGACAAGTCCAGGGCTGCCCCAAGAATATTTCTTCTTATGGAGTTCCAGCACCAAGGTGGAATAGCAGCTATGCATAAAGAGAGGTATCTGTGTGCTTGAAAGCTTGCTCTTTTGTGCCTGTTGATTTGGCCAACTGCATAGGTCTGCCCCTGTTCATCATCAACATTGGTCACCTTGACTGAGGAGCTGCTGACCTGGTGCATTTAGGAGCTGCTGAGTTGCCACATTTGGGACCCCAAATCGGGAGATGTCGTTATTTAACTTTAACAGACAAACAGACCCTAAACTAAGAGATATCCTTATGTTCCTGGCTACAGTAACTTACTTTCCTGATGGATTCAAGCGGAGGAGTAACACCCAGGTATTTGCAAAAAGCCTGGAAATTCAATGTTTTTCAGAGCTGGACAAGAATGTTTTTAAAAGATATGAGCATCCAACCTGCCCACTAGGAGTTCAACATTGATCCAAAACTCAAGGGCATTCCCTCCAAGGCAGTCTTGGTGTCATGTGTCTTAGCTGGGCCCTGATAGAAATGCTGCCATTTTGCCATAAACACTTTTCTTAAGTTGCATTCTCTTTCACAAAATGACTTTTGACACACCTTTGCAAGTGTGAAAATACAGGACTAATATCTCTGAAAATACATTGCTTGCGAATGCCTCTTAGTAGGAACTATATCATGACACCTGGAACAGCACGCACAAGGCCTCGACAATTGTACAAATCTCGTTATTCGTTTTCATCCATAAGGAGACTAAGATATCAATAGAGCATAACACTGTCAGCCTCACTAGGGTCTTGGCTCCAGGTCAAGGATGCTGTTCATTTTAAATAAAGAAGCATTTCCAGGTTTGGCCAGAGGAGCACTCGCTGTTGTTTGCAAGGTCACTACATGCTCAAACCTCAAACCAGCTGCTTGCTGATCCCTCTGCGAGCGATGTCCAACTTGTGACCACGATGGGGACCTACATTATTTCCCTTGAGTTATGCGGTTGGATCTTCTCATGAGGATTCCTGGCAGAACACATACAAACACCCTAGGCATCTAGGTTAGGGAGCACATAGCAGGAGTACTATGGTTTTTTCTGTGAATTTCTATGGTGTTTTAAATGCTAATTTCTAACTATAACGTACCTGAAACCTATGTTTTTTTCAGTGAATATAGATATAGATATATATCCGTTATGCCTCCACATTGATCAAATGTTTCTTATTGAATGAGGCAATTTGCCACATTCTCATTTTGACTGTGATCCGCCCCTTTGTAATGGTATAAGACTGGCCAGTGTCAATCATTCTGTATGACCAAGATATTGCAAGTTTTTTTAAATGGACCCTGTGTGAGTAAAAGGTATATTTTATATTATATATTGTTTTGATATACCTGAATCACCACTTGTAACAAGATATATTGGTTCAGGAACAGTACGGTTTCATGTGGTGTATTTCGTTAACATGTACATTTTGGATATTTTAGAGCACTGTAACTTTAAGCCGAATGAAGTTTAGGCCCATGGCTGTGTGTATGAAAACAATAACATGGCGACTTGCAGTTGTTGTGAGAAAGACCGTGATGATGGTCGAAATGCGTCACCGGAGCCACAAATAAAGCCTGCTTGATTGTGAACCCAAGCATGCTGGAGCCTGTTTGCAGATGTTAATGGGCATGTTGAAAAAAACGATATATCTCCCTTTGGCGTCCTCCTCCCGAACACCGAATCCGGCTACACCCAGTTAGCAAAATACAACATCACTGCGTTCCAGGTTGGGTTCTTAAAAGCTCAATGTATTGTTCTTTTTCAATGGTAAATACACACAATCAACTCCATCTGTATGATTGAACCCACACTTTTCGGTGAATTGCCCTCCACTGACTTACCCGGACTAGGAAGAAGGGTCCCTACTTAGAGAAATGTGCAAACCATTGCCAACTAAAGACCCCCATTTCTAAAAATATATAAATATATTATATATTCACTGAAAAAACCATAGGTTTCACACACGTTATAGTTAGCTGGACATTTCACTCATACAAAACCTTTGAAATTCCACCGTTATAGTTAGTTCAGCTAACTATAACTCGCGCGCCCGCAATGCACTGCTGATAACGTCACATATTACATCACTCATGACATGATCAGTGACATCACTCATGACATCACTGATGACATCTCAAATGACATCACTGATGACATCATCCAGTGAATGTGTGTCTTTCTGAAAAATAAATAATTTTTATATATGTATATCTAAAGGTCGATGGGAGAATAAATTGAAAAATGTGTGTAAATGGATTTTTTTTGTAAAATTGATTGTATAACTGAATTATTAAGTGTATCTTAGTGAATAGATGTATTCGCGAGTTATGTTTAAACATTTAAATATCTGTATCAGTGTCTCACTTTGTGTATAAGTGGGTGCATGGGTTGGTGAGTAGCTACATGAGTGTGCATATGGGTTATTAGTTGTTTTTTTGTATCAGTATGAGTTTCTGTATAGTTCAGTGGGGGATATTACTTAGCGTATAGATTAAGTATGGGCGAAATTTGCGAATTCGCGTTCTGCGAATTCGCGCAAAATCAAATTCGCAATCCGCAAAATCCGCGAATTTGTGCGAATTTGCTGATCTTTGTTTTTTTGCGTATTCGCGGGGTTTTTTGCGTGTTCGCGGGGTTTTTTGCGTGTTCGCGGGGCTTTTTGCGTGTTCGCTGGCCGCTTGCATGGAGAAGTTACCCATGCGATCATGTATGGGCACAGCACCCTCTGGTTCATCACAGCACCTCTGGTTCACCATTGCCACCCTCTGGTTCACCACTGCCACCATCTGGTTCACCCCTGCCACCCTCTGGTTCACCCCTGCCACCTTCTGGTTCACCACTGCCACCCTCTGGTTCAGCACTGCCACTCTCTGGTTCACCCCTGCCACCCTCTGGTTCAGCCCTGTCACCCTCTGGTTCACCACTGCCACCCTCTGGTTCACGACTGCCACCCTCTGGTTCATCACAGCACCTCTGGTTCACCACTGCCACCCTCTGGTTAACCACTGTCACCCTCTGGTTCAGCACTGCCACCCTCTGGTTCACCACTGCCACCCACTGGTTCACCCCTGCCACCCTCTGGTTCACCACTGCCACCCTCTGGTTCATCACAGCACCCTCTGGTTCACCCCTGCCACCCTCTGGTTCACCACTGCCACCCTCTGGTTCACGACTGCCACCCGCTGGTTCATCACAGCTCCTCTGGTTCACCACTGCCACCCTCTGGTTAACCACTGTCACCCTCTGGTTCAGCACTGCCATCCTCTGGTTCACCCCTGCCACCCTCTGGTTCAGCACTGCCACCCTCTGGTCCAGCACTGTCACCCTCTGGTTCACCCCTGCCACCCTCTGGTTCATCACTGTCACCCTCTGGTTCATCACTGCCACCCTCTGGTTCACCACTGCAACCCTCTACCGAGACCTTTTGTGACGCAGCGGCAGCACAAAAGATGCGCCATGGTGCTGGGTATTAACAACGTGACGCATCAGAGAGATGCGTCACGTTGTAAAGCCCTGCGCCATCAGGAGGCGTTCCGGCGCAGGGGAGGGCGTTTCTGCGCAGGAACGCCTCCTAAAAGCGGCTGAGTGAAATGTACAAGATTTCACTCAGTCACTTTTAGGCCAATGCTGCGTCAAAACCCTGCGCCTGCTTGAAGCAGGCGCAAGGCTTGATGCAGCATTGGGGAGATAAGGCCCCCCAGAGCATTGCTGGAGCTGCGTCGCAAGCGCGACGCAGCTCCAGCAATGCGCTGCTTTTACAGCACTTACTGATTAGACAGTAGAAAGTACTCCAGTTGAGTAGAGGTATTGCACAAAAAGGTGGCATCTTCGTGGACAAACACGCAGGGCGGGATTCATTCTGCCCCCTGTTAGACTCGTTTTTGTGCCCTTCTGCCCTCTGTTAGACTCGTTTTTCCCTTCTTTTTCTGCCCTTCTGCCCTCTGTTAGACTCCTTTTTCCCTTGTTTTTCTGCCCTCTGCCCCTTGTTAGACTTGTTTTTTGTGCCCTTGTGCCCTCTGTTAGACTCATTTTTCCCTTGTTTTTCTGCCCTTCTGCCCTCTGTCAGACTCGTTTTTTGTGCCCTTCTGCCCTCTGTTATTCCCTTGTTCTTGTGCCCTTCTGCCCTCTGTTAGACTCATTTTTTGTGCCCTTCTGCCCTCTGTTAGACTCGTTTTTGTGCCCTTCTGCCCTCTGTTAGACTCGTTTTTCCCTTGTTGTTCTGCCCTTCTGTCCTCTGTTAGACTGTTTTTTGTGCCCTTCTGCCCTCTATTAGACTCGTTTTTCCCTTGTTTTTCTGCACTTCTGCCCTTTGTTAGACTACTTTTTGTGCCTTTCTGCCCTCTGCTTCACCACCTCATCACTCAGCGCTACCCCAGCATCACTCAGCACCACCACATTATCACTCAGCACCACCACATTATCACTCAGCACCACCACAGCACCACTCAGCACCACCACAGCACCACTCAGTGCCACCACAGCATCACTCAGCGCCACCACATCATCCCTCAGCACCACCACATTATCACTCAGCACCACTCAGCACCACCACAGCATCACTCAGCACCACCACAGCATCACTCAGCACCACCACAGCACCACTCAGCACAACGACAGCACCACTCAGCACAACCACAGCACCACTCAGCGCCACCACAGCATCACTCAGCGCCACCACAGCATCGCTCAGCGCCACCACATTATCACTCAGCACCACCACAGCACCACTCAGCACCACCACAGCATCACTCAGCACCACCACAGCATCACTCAGCACCACCACAGCACCTATCAGCACCACCACAGCACCACTCCGCGCCACCACAGCATCACTCAGCACCACCACAGCATCACTCAGCACCACCACAGCACCACTCAGCACCACCCCAGCATCACTCAGCACCACCCCAGCATCACTCAGCACTATCCCAGTATCACTCCGCACCACCACAGCACCACTCAGCATCACCACAGCACCACTCAGCACCAGCACAGCATCACTCAGCACCACCACAGCACCAATCAGCACCACCACATCACCACTCCGCGCCACCACAGCATCACTCAGCACCACCACAGCATCACTCAGCACCACCACATTATCACTCAGCACCACCACAGCACCACTCAGCACCACCACAGCATCACTCAGCACCTACACAGTATCACTCAGCACCACCACAGCACCACTCAGCACCACCCCAGCATCACTCAGCACTATCCCAGTATCACTCAGCACCACCACAGCACCACTCAGCATCACCACAGCACCACCACAGCACCACTCAGCACCACCCCAGCATCAATCTGCGCAACCATTCAACAACAACTGGTTCAAATATGTTCTCTTAATGTTTCAAACTTTATTACAAATGTCACAAAAAGATGTTAATATTTCACTTCGGTTCTTGGATTTTCGTCACAATAAAATACACTGAACATAATCTTCACAAAAGTTATTTACAAAAGTTTAAGCTATTGCCATTATAAATTAAAATCACTTTTATTTAAGTATTAATTATTTAAAAAAATTAAAAGCCATTGTAATTTGTAATATCAATACAGCTAAGTAACGTAAATACAAAACATGTTGCATTACAAATGCTATAGGTGTCACATTTGCGAAAGTTATAACTATTGGCATTGTATATGACAAAGCTATTAATTTAGCTATTTTCAAAACCAACACATAAATAAAAAAAATTGTCATTTACAAGACCAATAGCTCAAACTTTCCTAATGCGAGACCTATTGCATTGCAAATGCTTGTTTTTATATCTGTCAGTGCTTCCTGTTGAGGTTTAATTTTCGTGACAGGCGCCTCATTGCCTACTTGTAACTATTCTCTAACCCTGCTTCAAGGGTCAGAGCAGGGTCAGAGAACAGTAGGCAACGAGGCGCCAGGAAGCACTTACAGGCTTACAGCAGCAGGTGTCCAAGTTGAAGTTAATTTCTTTGTAACCCTTTTGTAAAAGGTTACAAAAAATTAGCTTCAACTTTTGCACCTGCTGCTGTTACCCTGTAAGTGCTTGGCTGAAAATTCGTCCCCGCTGATTCGCGCATTTTACCGAGATTTCGCTAGATTTGCGGATCGCAAAGTTACGGAAAATCCGCAAATTCCGCGAGCGGAACGAATTTTCAGCCCATGCTTAGTATAGATGCATGAATGAGTGACTCACTGTTTGTATGTGTTTTGAAGAGAGCATGTGTGCAGAACAGTATGGGTGGATGAGTGTGTGTATGGGTATGTTAGAGAGTGAATGACTGTCTCAATAGTGTCTTTATGAGTAACTACATATGTTTTACACTAGTATATGTGCGTATTGATGTATATAAGTGAGTATATGTGAGAGGGAGAGTTTGGAAGAGTTCCTGTATAAATAAGTATGTGTTTCTATAAGTGATTGTTTAAGAGAGTAACTATGTGTACGTTTCTGTAAAAGTAAGTGTAGTGGTGTGTGTATGGCTGTATATGCAAGTAAATGGATGTTTGATAGTTTATTTGCATATGTGAGTTTGAGTGTAAGTAACTCTATGGATGAGTAACGGTGTGTAACAGGATGTATAGGTGTTTGAGTACATATGATGAGTGAGTACATGTATGAGTGAATATATAGAACTGTTGGTGAATGAGTGGATGTGTATGTAGATGTTGGAATTACTGAATAGGTTATTGTAACTGGTATTGGTATCTCCATTTTTTCGAAAATTTTAGTTTCTATTTTTGAATGTGTGTATCAAAGGTTATATTACGCTGAGAGGAGGTCTGCCATTCTGTCACAAGTATGATGTCAAAAGTGATATCATTTGAGATGTCATCAGTGATGTCATGAGTGATGTCACGGACCATGTCATGAGTGATGTAATATGTGACGTCATCAAAAGTGCATTGCGGGCGCACAAGTTATAGTTAGCTGAAGTAACTATAACAGGGGAATTTCAAAGGTTTTGTATGAGTGAAATGTCCAGCTAACTATAACGTGTAAAACCTATGGTTTTTTCAGTGAATTTCTAAGGTTTTTTAAATGCTAATTCCTAACTATAACATGTGTGAAACTTATGGCTTTTTCAGTGAATTTGCAAGGTTTTTTAAATGCTAATTCCTAACTATAACATGTGTGAAACCTATCATTTTTTCAGTGAATTTCAAAGGTTTGGTAAATGATAATTAATAAATGTATTAATTATTGCATTTCTTTCTTTTTATACTAATTTCTTACATTTTTATTATGAATATTTATATTTATTTTATTTTTATAATTATATTTCACATTCTTAATATAAAATAATAACAAAACTAAATTCAAAAATACTTTTTATTGATTACATTTTTAAATAGTATTTTAAAATTAAATTCTATATCATTCCTTTTTTATTGTTTTTTTTGTAATCTTACGGTACGCGTACTGTGATCGCACCTTACTTTGTACAGCAGATTGAACTCTGTGCGTCCCCGCGCATACGTTACGAATGCGCTTTGACGTTATGCATCGCATCAACGCTTCCGTGTGACGTCATGTACGGCGCCCCGTGCGCCTACGGTGCAAAAGTTTCTAATCGTTTAAAAACGTATATTTATGTATTTAATGTACATACTAAGGGAAGACATTCTCTGGGATAATCATGAAAATACTTATTTTAACTTTTAATAAGCGGATATTACTTTTGAAAGCAATTACGAAAATCACAACGGTACGTCGTACGTACTAGCAGCGTAAACGCACCGTAAATGCACCGTAAGCATACGCAAAGCCATGTGACCATAAAAGGAAAGTTTTGATTGGTTCTTAATACTTCCTATTTCAACTGTTGAAAGACCCTTCCCATTATGATCATTCTACTTGGACTTTCTCAGGAGAAGCATCTATCCTGTGGAGCTGTAGTCCTTTAGAGCCAAACTATACAATGGCTGCTCTTTTTGAGACTTCATCAGAACATTCCTCTGAGGAAGAATTTGTTGCTGAGCAACCTTAGAAAAAGAGAAAAGAAGCTTTCATTTGGAAGTTTTTTACATATCCTGATGGACAGAAAAAAGTCAATGCACCGAAAGTAACTTGCAAGATCTGTGAGGTTACTCTTTCCAGGTGTGATCCCACTTAAAAGTACTCTTTCGGTACAGCCAGCATGGTTCGCCATGTCAAAAATTTGCATCCAAATAACTATGCAAGGATGGCACCACAAAGGTCTCAGGAGAATCCTCAACCTGCAGTTCCTAGTACCTCAACTGCACCACCACCTCCTCCGGGCAGTCCGCATCCTATTATTGTGCCACAGTTTGCGGATCTGAAATTTCTTTGTAAATATTGCAACAAATTACTTTGTTACGGTGAGCAGTCTATTGATCTCATTGTGAAGAGGAAAGAAGAACACCGTTGTCCAAAACATTCATTTTATTGTTTACTATTTTGTTCCTGTTCCACAGTTTTTTTGTTTCCAGTTCCATTTTTTTTTTAAACTTGTTGAAAAAATACAAAAAAATAGAAAACTAAAAAGACAAAAAAACAGTTCTTTTCAGAACTACCTTCATTGGTCAAAGAAAGAACTATATTTCTATGTTAGTGTGTAAAAGTTTGTCAAAATGAATGTGTAGTTCATAAATGAATTAATGAATACATTAGTACTGTTTGGTGAATGTGAAAGTGCCAAGTGAGAGTGAAAGTGACAGTGTCTGGCTGAATGTATATCAGCTTCACTTTTAGAACAGTATATACATGAGCACATACTGTTGAATGACTCACTACAACATTGAAACAGTAGTGTGAGAGTGTTTGGTGAAAGTCTAATGATACAGACTGGGGAATAGAAGCTATAAAAGACAAGTTTGCCGGTGCATAAAAAAATACATATGTAGTCTATAAGGGTTTGAAGCAGTCTATATCCTAAGGCCCACTTTCCACCATGAGTACTTGGGTATTAGCTGAATGATTACAATTCTGGAAGCAGAGTGTCTCAAAATGTTATTATTATATAATAATAAATGTATTCTTGTAACATTTCATGATTTAATACAGCTTCTAAAATAATTTCATCAGATATTTCATTTTCCTGGTTATCAATTTCAAAAGTCATCTGATGAATCCTAATCTCATCTAATGCTTCCACAAAAGCATCATCCAAGGTTTCATCAAGAAAATCACAGCTGATATCTCCAGCATTCATTTCTTCCACTTCATTAACGTTGCTTGTAAAAGATATGTTCATCTCTTCTTCGACAGTGTTAGTATTTTCAAAATCGTGTTCCATATTGTTTTCTTGATTTTCCATTGTAAATTTGTTATGCTGAGGTCCTTATACAAAAATATAAACACTTTATTTTATCATTTTTCCTAATATAGAACACAAAACTAACTTTAACAACTAATATGCCCTTTAAAAAACTAATTTATAAATACCATTCTCAACTACTTTATAACATTTTCCAATTATAATTATTTATATGAACGTTCAGTTTTAAAATTTCTTAAATTATCAAACCAGTCACTCCTATCCAAAAAATCCAGGCTGTTATTATAAAATGCAGTACTAAAAAAAAGTACAATATATCTATTCACCTTACCTGGTCCAAACTAGCAGATGTGTTGTAGTAAAATACAAACAATACTGGAACACTCAGTATATTTATATTTTAAGTTTTTCAAATGTATATAAAAGATACAAACCATCTTTGAACACTTATGTACTCCATCCATGTTTTGTTATTTCACCTCTGTAGAAGCACACTCCATTGGCCATTCTTAACAGTTATTTATACTTACCTTAAACATAATAAATAATATTACAATTATATATTAAAAAATGAGCATCTGTGGAAGACAAAAAAATACAGTTACAATATATCCTTTACAACACCAAATAATTTGTAAAACATTTAATTTGCCTTTTTTGCTGTTCTCAGAATATATTGAATTTCACTAGAAATAGTGAATTCAATAGTACTCATCACATAACAGCGGGCAAAAAATAGCCAATCAATAAGATTATCTTAAAAAAAAACAATCAACATTCTCAATAACAATAGAAAAAATTGAAATAAAACATATGTTAAATGTTTTTTTTCAAACAGCAATTTCTTACGTAACTATGAAATATCTCAAAGAATCTTCAAATACCAAAACACTATCATTAATTTTCAAACACTGTAAAGAAAGTTACTTTTAAATATATGCTGAGAAAATAGACAATAAATAGTCCTTAATAGTTTTATACACTTTTCCTCATGGCCAAATAGTGTATCTCAAATTCTTAGTAAAAAAAAAGTCCTCAATAGTAATTCTCACAATCCGTCTCCCACCTTTCTAATGCAAAACCTCTGACATCATTAGCAACATCCCCTAGGGATCATTCTTGAACTTGTCGCTATTCAACATCTACATGGCACCCTTACACAAGTGGCCCACCATCACAACCTCAACATTATCTGCTAAGGCAACAACACCCAACTCATATTCTCCCTCACCAAGGAGCCACACACCACTGAAAGATGTACCCAAATGCATAAGGATCAACTCTCTAAATCTCAACTCAAACAAACACCTACAATGAGTTCAACGAATCCAAAACACCTCCACCCGACTGATCATCAATGTCCCCTGCCGCAGGCACATCCCCACCCACCTGAGAGACCTACACTGGCTGCACGTCAACAAGAGGATCATGTTCAAGCTGCTCACCCTCACTTACAAAGTACTCTAGAACACCAGTCCAACCAACATTAACAGCAGTAATCCTGAAAGGCCAAATTCTGTTCTTAAAATTTTGGCTTTAAAAATATTAGGTAAGAATTTGGTATCTCTTTAGGCAAACGTGGTTTAAAAACCAATCGACTATCATTACAATGTATCCAAACTTTCAATAAACAGTGTAATGTCCACATGTTGTAGAAGGCCCATCATGAAAAATGATTGCAACAGCTACAAAAGTTCTTCCTGATATTGATATTTGACCAGCTACAAAATCTTTAATTAAAGTTTCCAATTTTCTTCCATCAGCTCTACAACATTGCAGCATTAAAATAACATATTGTCCATATCTTTGTATAAATAATGTTGATGACATTTCTGATTTACATTGTCTACACTCCATGTTTTGACTTGCTCGTCTAATTACATTGTTAAAAGACACTGATTCACAGTCAGGTAAAGTCAAATAGGTAAAGTCAAATATATGAACCTTTCACTGTCAATGTTACTTCTACATGTAAACAAACAATTTTCACAGTTATGTTCCCATTTATAAGAAAGGCCAAAAAGATTTTCAATATTTATACCTTCATCTTCCAACACAACAAGCATATACATTAGAAATTCCTGACAATCTTGCTGAATATTCTGCGTAAATTGAGTAGAACCAGAACATATGTCCAAAACAATTCGAATATCAGAAACACTTCCTATTTTACTTTTATCACTACTACATTTCTCATAAACAGAATACAACAACGAACAGAATCTTTCTTTCTGATTTTCAACAATTTGTTGTTGCAAACTTTCAGGAAAAAAAACAACATTAACAACTACATTAGCATTAGCATAGCAGTTGACACCAGAACTATTTTCAAACTGATAACCAACATTCTCTTCAATACTGTCCTTTTGCTTATTTGCCTCCAATCACAACTTCATCTTTTTTTTTTCTTTCTCTACAGCTTCACTACAAATATTCTCAAATCTTCTTTTTCTAACTACCACACACTTTTCAAATATTGGATATTGACCTAGATTGAGTGCATATTCTCTTCTTAACCTATTATACTCTTTCACACAACTTGCATCTGCACTAATCTTTGCTCATCAAAATCAATCAAGTACAATCCAGATACTCAAGACAAAGCAACATATGCCATACCCTCTTTAAAGACAGTACTTCCAATATTCACTAAAGCACTATCTACACTTAAACCTTGAGATTTATGAATGGTCACCGCATACACCAAATTAATAGGAAACTGTTTTCTGCGAACATACAAATCTTTTACAAGCAAAAACCGAGCTGAACAACGACTAAATTGTTGTACTTCTTTAATTTCATCAAATTTGATTTTCAAAAATTCTGTACCAGCTCTATTTACATAAATAACAAAATCAACAATTTTATCCATTGCTCCATTTACTAAACCTTTTTCCACATGCAAATTAGGTCGTAAAATTACCCTACAGTTTACACATGCGTATAAATTATTTTCTAAACCAGCAGTTTTACTTATAGATTTCTCTAAAGAATCCAATTTCCTTTTCAACTTTTCAGTCAAAATAATAGTGATTCCTTCATGTTCTATTTTATCAATAGCTTCCAATTTTATAATTTCTTCATTTTCCAACTTTAACATTTCTTCATTGAATATAGAACATTCACGCAGTGTTGGCATTAAGCAGATTACAGATTTGTTTTCTGCAATTCTCACATATATTTTCTCTGGGACAATATTTTTATTTGGAAACAAATTAGAAAGTAATCTTCTCTGTAAAGCTTCTTTGCCATGTGTAGTCACTTTTTCAATTCTTATATCTTGAAGAATAGTTCCATAATCAACATCATTTGCCTGTCGCATATTTGTAATAAGTTCCTTATACTCCAAATATGACCAAATGTTTACATTTCCAATGCTCCCCAAAGACTTTCTGGTATCTTCATGCGCCAGTGTTTTAAACACTGGTTGTCCTTTTACAGGAGTAAGTTGTAGTAGATTTCCAAAAACTATGACGTGTTTTCCTCCAAATAATACATCATACTCTGTTTTAAGAATTTGCTGCATTCTTAAATGCACAAAGGCAAGCATTAAGTTTGATACCATGCTTACCTCATCAATAATGAGAAGTTTCATTTTCCTCAAGACTCTTGAAACTTCACAACAAGCTTCTCCAGATAGATTGTGGTATTCTAATTTGTTTTCATGCTCTACTGGTAGCATTAATAAATGATGTAAAATAATTCCCTTAATAATGTGGGCTGCTAATCCAGTTGGAGCAGTGACAACACAAGACAAATGCGACTCAGTTGTTTTCTGTAGAAAGGTTGTGATTAATTTAATTAAATAACTTTTCCCTGCCCCAGCTTGTCCACTTACGTACATTCGGATAGGTTCAAATGTTGAGCAAGAACATTCTTTCTTCTTATGAAGTAATCCATGGTGAATCTGTTCTCTCACTTGCTCATATATTTGTTTCTGCTCAACATTTAGTTGTTCTTCCAAGTTTTCTAAGTTTGTTACATCTCCTTGAGCTTGAAACATTGCTGTTTCCACCTCTTCCTTAGCAGTTGCTGCTTCATTTTGAACAATTGGTTCTCCTAGTGGGTCCTGACTCAACGGAGCAGAAGTTTGACCGTCTTGAGAACTGTCTCTAGCAATCTCAGCTGCAATTGTAGCTTCTTTCTCAATTTCGTCGTTCAACATTTTCACATAATTAGCAAAAACAGGACATTCTATAGTATCTTTACTTGCGTTGAAGGAATCTTCATAGCTCTCAAAATCTCCAAGTAATTCCAATTCTGAACGCCATGGCTTGAAAAGTTGCAAAAGAGCTAAGTAGTAAAATTACCTTTTGTCAGGAGTTTCATAACCCAGTTTACGGTGATTAATCAAATGTCCTTTTCTTTGTTTCACCAAACATCCTTCAGAACCAACCACAGTATATATACCATTATTAAAGGTTTTCTGTAACATGCCGTTTAAAAATATACGTTTGAAGCACTTCATAGAGACACATGTTCTCAAGATGATGACTTCTATTTGGATAATATGTATCCAACATATTTGTTTTCACAATATCTGTACTTTCTGGCTCATTTTCAGCTAAATATTCAATATCTTGTACAGATTGAGTACTCGATTTCATGTTGCAGCGAGACCTAGACTCACCCAAATGATTCTTCTAGATTTGGAGTAAAGACTTGCAGATGATAAGCGATCTGAACATTCATACGCTCCAATTTCGCGATGAGATAACATCTTCAAACTGTAACTATATCATTTCTTACTTAGACTCTTCTCGTGGGAAATCTCTTCCCACATCTCCTTCAATTCTGTCTTTTCTGATTTTCTTATGTAGGATGTTACATATCGAGTAACAGCAATTAAATTGTCTGCAACATATTGAATATCCATGTTAGCATTCCACATGGACAAGATGACTGGGTTGTAGTCATTTATGCATTTTGACTCTTCATTTCTTCTTAAGTTGTAGGTATTTTTGGGAGACTTTCTTGTGATAGTAGGTCGCAAAGATGACATAAAACTGTTCACTCTTCCTTTCAATATTACAGGACGTGGAAATCCAAAACGACATTTGGTGTAGAACTTGTCCTTCGATTTGTACTTTCGATGACAGTATTTCCCACAACGATGGCTTTGGAATCGTAAGACTTGTTGTCTTAAGTCCTTATCTTGTGTACTTTTGGGTATATCACATGTAGCATATTCTTCAATAAAAGACAACATAGTATCATCTGAGTCTGTTCCAAATTTGGGAGCATCTTTGATCCATATTAGCAAATGTATGTGAGGAGCACCTCTCGCTTGATACTCCTTTCTCCAAAAGAAATCCAGAACCTCTCCAAGAGGAGGATTTTTTTTATTGGTGATAAAAGACATCATAGCTTTGAATCTATGATTGAAATACTTGCATACATTAACTGGATCCAAAGAGCTCAATTCTCCAGGTGTCTTGTATTCAATATTTAGAATATTCGGATTTGCCTCTCGAAGAAATTGAAGTAAATCATCCCAAGCGTACTCAGCACAGCTTAGAGTAAGGAACCATGTAGGAGTTACTAAGTTCCTTAGCATACATTTCAGTTTTCCATGACGACGGTACCAGTACTCATTAGTACCACGCTGACATGCCATGAGATTAATCAGCTGAGATTCCAAAACATTATCTTTCTGCAGTACTTTATCCATAAATTCCTTTGCCGAAACATTTTGCAGATGTACACCTGTTTTCAATATATGGTTTACTGCATAAGAAAGTCCAGACAAATCACTCTCAAACAAAAGATGAAACAAATATGGAATACATTGTCGAAATCTTGGATCTTCTGCATATAATCTTGATGTCCGGTATTCAGATGCAGGAATCTGCACAGGTCGGTCATCATATCATACCTGTGGGAAACAACTGAGGGAAACAACGAGCTTCCAAGATTTTATCCCATACACTAATGGGACTTCCCTTTGCTTCTTTCATTTGGAATAACTCTATAGTATTCCCTATCACTTCTTTAGAATGAAGTGGATGAACACTGTAATGTTCGTAGATTTCTTCAGTTCTGGACACATCCACTTTTTCAATTTGTCCAGATGGCGACTCACTATCTTCTTCTTCAGTTATTTCTTCTTCTCTCACATACACATTTTTATAATATTGATTATTTTTTAACAGATACAACGTTGCCTTTTTCACTTTCATAACATCCACTAGTTCTTGCCAGATTTTTTTACTCTTTGTAGGAACGCCATTAACAAGAATAACTAGAGGTTCATCTTCTACAATTTCTACACCAATTGTTTTAATATTTTTCTTTAAATCTAGAGGCAAATATACAACTCTTCCCTTTAATCCTCTCTGTAAATCTGAAGGAGTCAATTTTCCTGTTTTAGGCTCCATATGAACAATAGCCTGAAAGGGATGCACACATTGAATAAGAATAGACTCATAGGTATTTAAATCCATCAGTTCAGAAGGAATACTTAACAACTCAAGAATATTATGCACAGCTCTAGCAGACATTTTGTTCTCATCTAATTTATTATAACAATATTTACAAATACGCTGATCAGAACCCAAATCAAAACAATTCTCTACCAACAAATAAGTTTCAAAATCCTTCCACTCATTATTATTTTCCTTTTCACTTTTTAAATACAGATCAACAGTCCTGGTCTGGGGAGGAGCCAAGCTCGCGAGCGAAATGGTCGCCTTGTAGCTCGGCTCCGTCAGCCCTCTGGCCTGACTCAAATATCCTGCTGCATATCCTGCCCAGAGACGACATATTTTTGAAGATATAGAAACGCAACATTACGCTTTCACTCACCGTTTGACCTGGAGGCTCCGGCTTGCGGTGATTCCGGAGTTGTGTCCCCCCGAGGAAACCGGGGCCTTCGTGGAGCTGAGACCGGGGATTCGCCTGTTGGATCCGACCTGGCGCTGTGATGATTGTTGGCCCCGGCCGAGAGACTGCACCACGGGAGAAAGCCACTGTGAGAACTTCCCGGTGATCCCGAACCGGGCCTGTCTTGACGGCCGTGAGGCTGGTGCGGGGCGAGGTGCTCCGTGGACTAACCGTGTGAAGGGGTCCCCCCGCCGCCGCTACGTCCATCGACCCTGGACCCTCGCGCACGGGCTCTACATTTGAGGAGCGCCGGCTCTAATATCGGCGGCCCTCTGCCTCGTGGGGCTCTCCTTCTGCACCGAGGCGACCATTGCTGGGACCCCCCCGGACATCTGTAAAGGCCCACATTTGTGGACTGCTCCGGGGGTGACGGAGAGTGAGGAAGGATCTAAGTCTACAAGAGGGCCGCCGACGACCGGAGAGGTGGATTTCCTCTTGATGGCGGTCTCCGGTTGCAGGATTGCACGGGAGCATGGCCGTGTGGGCGTGAGCCTACGATTGGCGACGTTCTTGCTGCTTTGCGATCTTTACAAGCGACCTTGGCCCCCGGTGCTCCTGAAGACTCGTCGCGATCCACCGCCATCTTGAGTGGGCGCTTCTTCATGGTCACCTCTTGCCTCGGTGATATCGTTGACTCGCCCCCCTCGGTGGCTCCGCAGGATGGTGCTGCTGTCCATCGACGGATTTGCAGGCCGGCGGCTTTGGAACCTTCTGCTCGATGTTTGGAAATTGGGGACTTGGATGTTGTGCGAGGGCCCGATCATCCCCGGGTGCTTGAGAAAGATGGCGGACTATTGCTTGTTTCTGCCTTGATGAGGTCTTGTTTCTATTTTGCCAGTACACCCCCGCCTTTTCGAACGGCGAGACTGACCTCCTGTCACTTACTGCCCCTGTTGCTGTTGTTGAGACACTTGGACTAAATACAAATAATAGTGGTGGGTCAAAAAGTGAAGCGAATTTCTATGCAATCGACTATGTGTAGAAAGGAATATTTAGTGACTGTAGTCCACTAATCAGGGTACCTCATTCATGATTGATGAAAATACCCATCAGTAGCTGTTCCTTGGCGCCCTTTTCATCATATGGGTTCCTTCAAACCATGAAGGATGGTTGTTTTACTCCAGTATGAGTTATTTTTTGCTGGACAAGGACCAATGATAGTCTAACTGGGTCTCAGGGAGCTACTGTAAAGCAGTGCGTTGGATGTGTGGTTAAGTGCAAACAGTGCAAGATTGTGATTTCTGTGAGTATAAAATTAGATAAGCATGAGGAAAAATTATTTATTACAGACCTCAATGTTTCTAAAGATTAAAAAAGTAGTGCGAAGTTGGTAGTTTCAACTAATAGCTACCAACAGATTTCGGTCGACATGTTTCAGCAGATTTAAGGATCACAATGGTTTCCACTGCATTCCTCAGGACCTGTGTCGCTACTGCTTGTGATACGTGAGAATTTAAAAAAAGGAAATTTTTCACCTGGGTTCTATTGAAGAATCATTCTCCCAGCTGGAAATTCAGATTCAGACAAACATACATAGTCGAAAACAAGGAAAGACATAAAATTAGTATATGTTCGATATCCAAAAAACACATTAATTGGTATATCATATCTACATAGAGAATGTATTATTCAATTCTCTTTCTCGTACTGTTATTACTAGTTTTTACAAAGATACCTCATCGTGATATTTGAGCTCTCACTTACCATTTAATGCAGGAGAGTACCGCCTCACCTCACCTGGCTCACAGCGCAGGTAATTGAAGCACCGCTCTATAGTAAAAGGAAGACATACAAAGACATGTCAGCTACAGCTGACTTCACACTTAATCACTACCTTCTCCGGTATGTTTAAAAATTTGCGGACCATTGAATAATTTAACTCTGTACAAAAGCAAAGCAGCATTTCTCGGCATGACAAGAGAAACCTTTTGGTTATAGAAGAAACAGCTTTCTATCATCCGTATCCTCCTAGTATTTCTGGGGTTTGATATGGAGCTTGTATTTGTAAGAAAAGCTCGTGTTTTGCGAACGGTTTCAAACAATCCGTAGTCACTAGTGAGCAAAACGTTAAAAACGTTCTCGTGCTGTCTAGCATTTCTGCATGTAGGAGACAGTCGTTTCTAGATTTCGATTGTCCACTATTTTAATGTACATGGACATACGTCACAGAATTTCTTATCACGCATAATTTCTCAACCCATCAGGGCGGCAGGAAACCCAATAACTTTGTCGAATCAACAATAATACACTAGACAGTGATGCATTCAATCTTAAAGGTTAGATCGCTTTCAGGCACCCACACGATCATCCATTGCATCACAATATGTGACTGAACGCGCGTCCTAGATCAAGTAACAGCGTGTGTTACCGCTAACTGACAAACAGGCAGAGAGATGTGTTCTCCTACCTGTCCGTCGGTACTTCCAGCGTCCCTCTGGCTGCATGGGGAGGTATCGAGCGCGTGAAACGCCACAGATTTTACTTCCTTGGTTAGGCGTGTCTTGCGGTATCATGTGACTGCAAGTATTATGGGGCATGTAGTTCACATTACTAGATCAGCTATATCTATAGCGACCACATAATTAAATGCGTGTGGTAAATAATGATGACTCTAAATGGCTAAAGACGAATGTAGTCCAGCATAGCCTGTATCATACCGGTGCTCTTCGTGTATAGAAGGGGTATTGTGGGATACGTAGTTCGCATACCTGATTTCGCCATTTCCATAGTCTAAAATAATCATGAGTGATGTCATGTCCATACAGTCGAAATGGACAATATTAACTCTTTGTTCACTCTTTGAATAATACCCTCGACTGCGGGTGGCAATCCATTTAAATCACACTAGTGTCCTACGTGTGCTAGAGGTCACCTCGATTCCAACGATTGTCTAGTAAGGTTGGAGTGGTGTTTATTATAGTTTCATCATTATTTGTAGGTCTGTGACTAATCCTGTTTGTTAGGGACAGAAAAGTAGGTTATCTACTGGGAGTGTATATATATATACACCCTCTCATTGAGGGAGACAGTTGTATTTACATATATATACATATCTCTGGCCAGAACTATATCCAAGCCCTCTGTGAGGGTAAATCATCATGATATTATGCCATGACGCATGTCAATATAGGGGAATTGTATTCAGAGAGACATCCAGGGTATGTCATCGTTCAACCCGTCCTTATCAGAATTGAGGGTATACACCCATTTCTGCTCTTTCTTAAACAGAAACTTGTTTACATCTGTGACATGGCTTGGTATCAGAGGTTGTTCGATTACAGTCCAACGGAAATCATTTGGGCCATGTCCCACCTCCAGAAAATGGTTGGTCATTTTTGTGGATTGTTTCCGACATCTGATGGTGCTTTTATGTTCAGAAATGCGTGTCTTCACCTTTCTTGTGGTCATTCCCACATATTTAGAGTCACAAGGACAGACTATCAGGTAAATGACATTTCGACTGTTGCAATTGGTGAAGCGCCTTTGTTCCCACGGACGCCTGCTCCCAATGTCGATTGTTGTTGATTTGGCAGTCTGGGGGCATGCAGCACAGTTCCCACAAGGATGATGGCCTGTAACAGCTGGCATGTCCCAAAGAGTACCTACTGCCCTGGGAATTACTGATCGTGGTCTAGTATGGACCAGTTGGTCTTTCAAGTTTTTACCACACGCATTTAATTATGTGGTCGCTATAGATATAGCTGATCTAGTAATGTGAACTACATGCCCCATAATACCTGCAGTCACATGATACCGCAAGACACGCCTAACCAAGGAAGTAAAATCTGTGGCGTTTCACGCGCTCGATACCTCCCCATACAGCCAGAGGGACGCTGGAAGTACCGACGGACAGGTAGGAGAACACATCTCTCTGCCTGTTTGTCAGTTAGTGGTAACACACGCTGTTACTTGATCTAGGACGCGCGTTCAGTCACATATTGTGATGCAATGGATGATCGTGTGGGTGCCTGAAAGCGATCTAACCTTTAAGATTGAATGCATCACTGTCTAGTGTATTATTGTTGATTCGACAAAGTTATTGGGTTTCCTGCCGCCCTGATGGGTTGAGAAATTATGCGTGATAAGAAATTCTGTGACGTATGTCCATGTACATTAAAATAGTGGACAATCGAAATCTAGAAACGACTGTCTCCTACATGCAGAAATGCTAGACAGCACGAGAACGTTTTTAACGTTTTGCTCACTAGTGACTACGGATTGTTTGAAACCGTTCGCAAAACACGAGCTTTTCTTACAAATACAAGCTCCATATCAAACCCCAGAAATACTAGGGGGATACGGATGATAGAAAGCTGTTTCTTCTATAACCAAAAGGTTTCTCTTGTCATGCCGAGAAATGCTGCTTTGCTTTTGTACAGAGTTAAATTATTCAATGGTCCGCAAATTTTTAAACATACCGGAGAGGTAGTGATTAAGTGTGAAGTCAGCTGTAGCTGACATGTCTTTGTATGTCTTCCTTTTACTATAGAGCGGTGCTTCAATTACCTGCGCTGTGAGCCAGGTGAGGTGAGGCGGTACTCTCCTGCATTAAATGGTAAGTGAGAGCTCAAATATCACGATGAGGTATCTTTGTAAAAACTAGTAATAACAGTACGAGAAAGAGAATTGAATAATACATTCTCTATGTAGATATGATATACCAATTAATGTTTTTTTTGGATATCGAACATATACTAATTTTATGTCTTTCCTTGTTTTCGACTATGTATGTTTGTCTGAATCTGAATTTCCAGCTGGGAGAATGATTCTTCAATAGAACCCAGGTGAAAAATTTCCTTTTTTTAAATTCTCACGTATCACAAGCAGTAGCGACACAGGTCCTGAGGAATGCAGTGGATACCATTGTGATCCTTAAATCTGCTGAAACATGTCGACCGAAATCTGTTGGTAGCTATTAGTTGAAACTACCAACTTCGCACTACTTTTTTAATCTTTAGAAACATTGAGGTCTGTAATAAATAATTTTTCCTCATGCTTATCTAATTTTATACTCACAGAAATCACAATCTTGCACTGTTTGCACTTAACCACACATCCAATGCACTGCTTTACAGTAGCTCCCTGAGACCCAGTTAGACTATCATTGGTCCTTGTCCAGCAAAAAATAACTCATACTGGAGTAAAACAACCATCCTTCATGGTTTGAAGGAACCCATATGATGAAAAGGGCGCCAAGGAACAGCTACTGATGGGTATTTTTATCAATCATGAATGAGGTACCCTGATTAGTGGACTACAGTCACTAAATATTCCTTTCTACACATAGTCGATTGCATAGAAATTCGCTTAACTTTTTGACCCACCACTATTATTTGTATTTAGCTTGTTTACCCCCGGGGAGTATAGTGGTGAGTGGTCGTTAAAAATATTCCCTGAGACCCAAAAACCCCCTTTTTTCATTAAAGAGACACTTGGACTACCTATTTGTGGGGTATGTAATGTCGCTGTTCTTCTTCTTAAAATTCTGCTGCTTTCCATTGCGACTTCCATGCCCTCCCCGCTGCTATTATGTCTGTTCTTCTATATGTTCATTGCTACGGGGCGCTTGTTCCGACGCGGCATTCTTCTCTTTTAGTCTGTATTTTCCTTCCCTTTCTTCTTTCTTCTTCTCTCTCCCCCCCCCCTTTTTTCCTTTTTCCCAAGGTTAGTATGGCGGGCTAGTTTTGACGAAGTCGCTATTCCGGCCCCCCTGTTTTGTATCCAATGTGCCATTGGGTCGTGGGTATGTAAAGTTGTTACCAATTGCATATTGCTCTGTGTTTACCACATTTGTTCTTATACTGCTGTATACAGTGCTGATACTTCTGCGTTGCTGCCCTTTACCCTTTTTGTTGTTAATGATTTGTGTTGGGAATCCGGATACTATTTTGTTGTTGCTGAGCCTGTCATACGCCCTATCGTTATAATATAAAAATAACCTCATATTGCTCCTGATTTCTGGCCGTTTAAATCCTCGTATTTCCCCCCCCCTTTTTCTACGACTATATTGAATGTGCTTCTTTACGTCTGATTCTGTGTCTTTTACTTTGGACTTTTTAACTGTTTTATCATATTGTGGCCGGCCAGATCGGTTGTAGGCCCAGCTTTGTATCTCCTTTCTGTACGAATAAAGGTTTTTAAAAAAAAACAAAAAAAAAAAAACAGTCCTGGTCTGATTTTTATAATGAGTTCGTCAACAACAAATACAAAAATATTTTGGCCTTTCACCTGAAATCACCTTAAACTTTGTAATTTCTTGCTCAAAATTTTCTACAGTACAACATTGTACATTCTCTTCCACATTTTCTTCTATTAATATCTTCCTGAGGACCAAAGTAACTAAGCTGAATTTCATCACAAACATTTGTTACATCTGATACAGATCCACGCAAAAGAGCACTGTTCAACTTTTTTAACAGTAGTGCTGGACTTTTTGCAAAATACAATGTTCTGACTAATTTCCTCGTTTGAGTATGATGAACTGCTAACATCCTGAAATGGTGAAAAACACTTCGACATACTTTTTTAGAAAGACAAGCCAGAGAATGACCTGGTAACCAGTATTTTCTCTCACTCTGCAAGGGTCTAGTCCTTGCAACATCTTAATCTTTTGTTTAACACTTTTCTTACTATAGTTACGTAAGAAATTGCGTAAAAAATCAATAGATTCTTGACGTATACTACAAATACTACTACAATTCCAAGTGTACACTGGAGCTTTAGGACGTCTCCCTAAAACTTCATCAGCTAACACCTCTTCTGCATTTCTAGGAACAATTTTCTCTTTCTCAATAGCACAACCATTTCTAACCTCATAAGCACGACCACTAGTGTCAACTGCATGCAACAAATCATTACTTTGAAGATAACTCTCTTCATTAAAAAAAGGCTCACAACTTGAACTATGTTTCCATTCACTCAAAAAAACCTTAGAAAAATTACTTCTGTTAATTAGTCTTCTCCACTTACTTTTGGCCTTCATTAAATGGATTGGCTTATCTAGTGATCGAATTCTATTGATTACTAAAAAAAACAATTTTCTTTTCAATTCGAAAGCTTTCTCAACTACATTTTCTATATGTTTTTTTCTTATAAAAAGCAGTTTTTTTTACATTTCTTGACTTCTTTCAACAAGTTCGACAAAACTCTATTATAAAACATTCTTTTTCTAATTTCCTGAAATTGATTCTTCCTCCTTTTACTATACACTTCTTTTTTACAAGATGAATTCGCATGGCTGTGCTCTTTCTTCTTGCTTTTCTTTTTATTTGCAGATACACAATTTGTATTTTTCACATTGTGCACACTACTTCTAGGGTCTGATTCCGATTCGGGAAAGAAAACCGTCCGACGATATGACTCCCAGCAGTGCCCAGACATATGAGGGGTGGGTGCAGAAGACTCCCAGCAGTGCCAAGACATATGAGGGGTGGGTGGATATGACTCCCAGCACTGCCCAGGCATATGAGTGGTGGGTGGATATGACTCCCAGCAGTGCCCAGACATACGAGGGGTGAGTGCAGAAGACTCCCAGCAGTGCCCAGACATAAGAGGGGTGGGTGGAAATGACTCCCAGCAGTGCCCAGACATATGAGGGGTGGGTGGATATGACTCCCAGCAGTGCCCACACATAAGAGGGGTGGGTGGATATGACTCCCAGCAGTGCCCAGACATATGAGGGATGGGTGGATATGACTCCCAGCACTGCCCAGACATATGAGGGGTGGGTGGGTATGACTCCCCGCAGTGCCCAGACATATGAGGGGTGTGTGCAGAGGGCTCCCAGCAGTGCCCAGACATATGAGGCGTGGGTGGATATGACTCCCAGCACTGCCCAGACATATGAGGGGTGGGTAGATATGACTCCCAGCAGTGCACAGACACATGAGGGGTGTGTGCAAAGGACTCCCAGTAGTGCACACACATATGCGGGGTGGGTGGATATGACTCCCAGCAGTGCCCAGTCATATGAGGGGTGGGTGGAGACGACTCCCAGCAGTGCCAAGACATAGGAGGGGTGGATGGATATGACTCACAGCAGTGCACAGACATAAGAGGGGTGGGTGCAGAGGACTCTTAGCACTTCCCAATACAATGGGGGGGGTGGATATGACTCCTAGCAGTGTCCAACAGTATGGGAGTGGGTTCAAGTGGTAGGGCCAGAAGGGTGCAACAGGGATGGTGAAGAAACTAAAAATGTGGCCACTCCTATCAACAATACTGTGTACACACATGCCCAATTGCACTCATCCTATATGGCCCAGGTACACACCCATGCACCATGCTCAATGTACAGGGAGTGTGAAAGTACTGACAACATAGCTGACCCGGGCCCTGGTGTAGGCAGCACAAGGCCCACATGTGACCAGCGCAAACACTAACAGCAGGACAACAAGGTCAGATATCTTGGACAGTAACTCACAACCACTGTCATGGCAGCATGCTCCAGGGGGGGACAGCCACACCACGAGGGACTCCCAGTTGCAAATCTGACTCAAGCTACCAGCATGGCCTGTCACACACACCCCTTACATAAACATAGCCACCTGGGACAGGCAATGGAGTGCCCCACTGTCACAATCGTCATGTAAGACAACAAATACAGATCTGATGAAGCATCCAAGAAAAAAATGCACGTGCTGATTCACAAGTCCTTTGCGCTTATATCACGACGCCGTAGCTTCACCTTTGTGACGCCGCGGACGCACAAAATTTGCCCTATGGTGCAGGGCATTGACAAGGTGATGCATCTGGGAGATGTGCCACGTTCTAAAGCCCTGCGCCAGTAGGTGTACTGGTCGTGGTGTGGTCGTGGTGTGGTGGGTGGTGGCTGCCCGTCACGGTGCAGCAACACCTCCCAAAAGTGGCTGAGTGAAATCTAAAACATTTCACTCAGTCACTTTTATGCACACGCTGCCTCAAAACCCTGTGCATGCCTACAGCAGATGTAAGGATTGACACAGCATTGTGCAGATAGGGTCACACAGAGCATTGCTGTATCTGCGTTGCGCCTGCGACACAACTCCAGCAATGTGCCACTTCCATGGCACAGATGTGTGAGGCAGCTGTTCTGTTTTCACACTATGGTTATCCACAGTGTTAATGTGTTGCATCCATGCTGGCATAGCTGTGGTGCACAATGACTGGCAAATACCTGCTGATATGCCTGGCTGTGCCAGTCATTGTAAATAGACCCTCACATGTCAATGACTCATGAGCACAGATCAATCTGACACCACAAGTGAACATAGAGAAAAATCCTAAGCAGGTGGAACAGTGATAACGACAAAGTATATGAAATTGGATGTTGCATTAAATGGCATTAACATTGTCTGTTTCTCACACCCACAGGGCAACGTGCGCAATCTACCCCCAACCAGGGGGGAGATGGATCACAGTCCCAGGCTTCACAAGACCCTGATCCCACCAACAGCTACGCCTCTCACCACTCCGTGGATGAATGCAACCAACCTGGCACCTCTGGATCCCAAACCCGTGCAGCAGCTGGATCAGGGACATCTGCGCCAACCATCACACCCATTCCTGCCACATCCCAGCAGACAGCTCGGAGCCCTGCCCACAATCCACAACTGAGCCGGTCTGACAATGAGGGACAAGGTTCGCCGGGCACCCAAGAGGTGGCAGACAACACCACCACTGTCAACCCTCAGGGGTCCCGTCGACCCGATGTGCCCACAACAGCAGGCCAGGCTCATGTGGGCAGGGGTGTTGGGAGTGGCACAAGGCGGAGGCGAGAACCTGACCACCAAGCTGCAGGGCCCGGTATAGCTGAACTCAGAAACATCATGAAGGAATACCGGCGGGACACCAAGGAGTTCAGCCAGGGAGTGGGGGCCCTCATCGAATTAAAAAACCAGGAGGCCGAGCAAAATGCCAGTCAACAACGACACCAAGGACGAATGGAAGGAAGACTGGCTGAGCTCTTGGAGGTGCAGAGGAACATAAGCCATTCACTCCGTCGGATCGCTGACAACATGCAACACCCTCCCTGTGTCACCAGGCCAGAAACATCGAGGCAAAGACTGCCAAAAGGCACAGGGAGGGAGCAGGAGGTGGAATCATCCGACGGAGCATCCCAGGCATCGTCAAGGCCTGCATATGAGGGTCCCCCAAGGAAGGTGGGTCGTCCACGGAGAAGACGTTGAGAGGCAGTGGGCCATGCGCATCTCCCAGGTCCCCGGGTCTGGCATCTTGCCTTTGTGTGCAACAGCATCACCTTATTGACTGTAGGACTCTCCCACATGGACTTGCTGGTCACAGTGTGACCAATGATGCCAAGTACTGTGGTCTGGACTCTGTTGACTCAAACTGCAAGGCATCACATCTCCCTCTGTGAACTTTGGATTCCCAGCATTTTTGTACAGCACCTACCACATACTCACATTTCACTCACAAGATGGATAAATAAATATAACTAACACAATATGTTTTGATGTTGAAGTCTTTTTCCCAGCTTAAACAACATACGTGTGGGGATATGTCAATGTATGCCAGAGTGTTGAACAAACTCAAGCCATCCATACACTGGGATCTGAGTCCGGTTGAGGACACACATAGGTCACAATGTATCATCAACTACATACATGGAGGGCAAAAGTCACCCGTGATGCTTACTATCTGCTGAGGGGGGTGAGGGGTGGCTTGCCATACTGCTCTGACAGACAGATACGGAACAGTCTCATGAAGGAGTACAGGTCATGTGTAGGTGTCTAGGGAGGGAGTACTAGGTCTGTTACTTGATGTGGGAGAACTATCACCCGCATGCAGTTGTACTGTGTATGTGATGAATGTTGCCCATGGCAAGGGTGGCTGGACGGACTTCGGTCAACGGGGTGTTGGATGGGAGACGTCCATATTTGTTTTTTGGGCTGTGTTTGTGGAGTGCCTACTGAGTGTGGCTGAGGAGTATGAAGGTGATTCTGCAGTTGACAGTGGGACTATTGTAGGTATCTCAGGTGGACGTTCATGTGGCTGTGGCAGGGGATGTTGAGGATGAGGTGTGCGCATGCACCCTGGATGTGCACAAGCACTCCTGGAGTCTGGCTCTTGTCCCTGTGGAGAGATTGTTGCTGTAGTTGAGCCAGCTGATGTTGATCTGATGATCTTCAGCTTCTAATCACCTAAAATCCAGTCTGAGCAGCAAATTTTGACCCTCTCCAAAATTGTCTCAAATTTGCGGCCTGGATGGACCACATTTTCTTTAAACTTAATCCAGATAACACCTAGGTCCTATACTCTTAAACCAACCTTCTGCCCTCTCTTACTATCTTTGGTGGCCAGAGTAAGTGGCCATTGCTCCGGCACACAAGGACTTGGTCAGGGATCTGCGAGTCAGATGGGACAATCAGCTATCCTATCGCACACAGGTGTCACGGTTCGCGGCGTTGCCGCGGCCGGCCACTCCCGCACACACACACGGGAGCCGGGATACTCACTTCCGGCCGGAAGTAGAGTTCCCGGTCTAGTCCCAGGCAGCGACCTGGGAGCACAGAAGCACTTCCGGGGGAAACGCTTAAACCACGCGTTTCCCGCCGGCACTGTGCTTCAGATTCCTACCGGATTCCTGCTTGCCGAGACCTGCCTGACGAGCCGCGCTGGAGCGCTGCATAGCTGTCACGGCAGCCGCCAGTAGGAAACCTTTTGATCCTCGGCTGATTCCAAGGAGGCAAGACGCGCAGGAGCGCTTTCCTTGCCTCATGACTGCGCCATTCAGGAGCGCTTGTTTGTTCCTTCACCTGGGGGGTCCCAGGACTGTGCTAGTTTTTGTTGGTCTTAACCCTTGATGCGCAGGAGCGCCGGAGGGTGTTTAGAAGACCTGGATTGTGTTTTGGGGGTGTTGTGTTTTCGGTTTCCCACTGCGCAGGAGCGCTAGGGAAACAACTTAGCTGTACTTCTGGTTTCCTTATTCGGGGATACCACAGGTTGACTGCTTCCAGCATTCAGCTACACGCGCAGGAGCACTTTCTTTTGTTTTAGCTTGGGTGAAACGCGCAGGAGCGCTTTCGTTAGTTTGTCCTTACCGGTAACGCGCAGGAGCGCCTTATCTTCACTATTCCCTTCCGGAGCTGTTCTCATTTGGAGGCCCTTCTTCCCGGGAACATTGGTGAGTCCTCAAGGGGTGACAAGTCCTGTGTGTGTGTGTGGGGGGGGTGGTTCCTGTTCGGGTCTGCTCAGTCTCTGATCTATCTTCTGTGGTTTCCAGCTGACACCGGGACGCTCCGCCAGCTCCACGCCTTTAACCCTACACCCTGGCTCCCATCCCTGCGTCCATCTCATCCCTGCTGGGTATTGTCTTCCACGAGGGTTAGGTGGGTACAGGGACGGGTGCTCTTGTCGTCTCTGCGGAATCGCGTCACAAGCAAGGTAAGACTTGTGGGGCACCCGACAGAATCTGAAGCCCACGATAACCATTCCGCCCAGACGACATGGGCGACCCGGAGGTCACTCTGCAAGATATCGCAGTCATGCTGGCTGCCATGCAAACAGAGAACCTCGCCTTACGTCAGGACCTAACGGCCCTACAGGGTCAAGTAGCAGCAGGGGTCACTAATCCGTGGGGTACCACTCCCAGCCCCAGAGTTAGACAAGACGGCCTGTTAAGACAACCTACGTTCACCTTTGGGGGGCTCTCCGCCGCCACCAACCAAGACACAGCCATCCAGGTTGTCACTCCCCACCCTGTGCAGTGGCACCACCCGAACGCTTCTACGGTGATAGCGCTAAGTATGGAATATTCATCCATCAATGTCAACTGCATTTCATGGCTAGGATCGCGGCTTTTCCTGATGATGCTTCCAAGGTCGCCTGCATACTGTCGTACATGGGCGGGGATGCTGCACAGTGGTCCATTTCCTTGGTAGAGAACGACGATCCCATGCTTAACCACCTGCCAACGTTTAAGGAAACCATGCAGCGTATGTTCGCTCGCCATACCTTCGTGCAGGCCGCAGACAACGAGTTGCTCAGCCTCAAACAAGGCAATCAGGACTTGCTCCATTACATCACCATGTTCAACAGGCTGGTAATCGAGGCCCACTGGCCAGAGGACAAGAAGGTATCCGTGTTCTATCGGGGGTTACGGGATGACCTGAAGGACCTCATCTCGGAGTATCCTGATCCGCCCGAAGCTATAGGACCTTTCATTGACATGGTGGTGAAAATGAACTTCCGACTACAGGAAAGAAAGACCGACAGGGGAAAAGGCAACGACAACCATCTCTTGCCCATCGGGGACAAGGGCGTCGAGAAAACCAAAGAGGAATCTACTCCCCAGGGGGAATCGTCCGAACCCATGCAGATCGGAGGCATAAGAGGACCCTTGTCCAGTCAAGAAAGGGAAAAAAGGAGGAAGCAGAACCAGTGCCTATATTGCGGTAAAAGCGGCCACTTCGCGAGGGAATGTCCAGCAAAGCCCTCCAGACCGCGAGGCAGAAGGCCGTACGCGTTGCCCATCAGCAAGGGCGACAAGACGGGAAACGAGACAACCCAGTAGACACAGGGGTCCGTCCTCTGGGTTCTTCTTCATGTACATCTGCGATCCCTGCGGTAGACGACGGTAGTCATCACGTCGGCTTGGAAGTGTCCTTACGGAATCTGGCGGGTAGAACCTGGGTGGTGACCGCCATGTTGGATTCCGGGGCGACAGGCTGCTTCATCGATACAGCGTTTTCCCGCGCCTTGGGCATTGATACGGTGACGAAGGCCCAAACTGAACCCGTCAAGGCTGTCGATGGAACGGACCTAACTTCCGGCCCCATCCGACACCGAACTGAGACCATGACGATGTCCTTCTCAAACAACCACACCGAGTCCGTCAGTTTTGACGTCATAGATGCCCCACAATTTAAGGTGATCTTGGGTTTGCCGTGGTTGGTGAAGCACAATCCCCGCATCGATTGGGCGACCAGAACCGTCCACCTAGAATCGGAGCACTGCAGCAGCACCTGTTATGCAAAGGTCGATCTGGCAGGTCCTCGTTTCATACAGGCACATTCGTTGCCTGTGGTAGGCATAGGAATGGTTTCCCAAGGAACCATACCGAAAGAATATCTGGACTTAGCGGCAGTGTTCGATAAGAAGGGAGCCAACACTCTGCCACCTCACCGATCATTCGACTGCCACATAGACCTGATTCCCGGCTCCACGTTGCCATGCAGCAGGATCTACTCACTCACGGAAAAAGAAAACATCCACCTCCGCTCCTATCTGGATGAATACCTGGACAACGGTTTTATACGACACTCCAGATCTCTGGTTTCCTCTCCTCTTTTCTTCGTGTCAAAGAAGGAAGGGGATCTGAGGACCTGTATAGACTTTCGCGCAATGAATTCCATCACCGTGAAAAACCGGTACCCGCTACCGTTGATCTCCAATCTCTTGGACCAGGTCAAGAACGCCACCATATACACTAAACTGGACCTACGGGGTGCTTACCACCTTGTCAGAGTCCGGAAGGGTGACGAATGGAAGACCACCTTCCGGACGAAGTTCGGCCTGTTCGAATACCAGGTCATGCCTTTCGGACTCTGCAACGCCCCCGCCACATTCCAGTTCTTCATTGATGAAGTGTTGAGAGACTTCATGGACGTCTTTTGTATCGTCTACATCGACGACATTCTGATTTACTCTCAGACCACCGGAGAGCACGTACAACACGTGCGTTCCGTCCTGCAGCGATTGGAGAAACACCGTCTGTACGTGAAATTGGAGAAGAGCGTGTTTCACGTCACATCAGTTGAGTTCCTGGGGCACATCATCTCTCCGGCGGGCATCCAAATGGACAACAAAAAAGTAGAAGCCATCCTGTCTTGGCCCGCACCGGAGTCCGTGAGAGGCGTCCAAAGGTTCCTCGGTTTTTCCAACTATTACCGTCGTTTCATCACCGGATTCTCCGAGATGGTGGCTCCCATCATGCGCTTGTTGCGCAAGGGGGTTCGTTTTGGTTGGGACCAAAAAGCAGACAACGCCTTCCAGGAACTGAAGAGACGGTTCACCGTAGCCCCAGTACTGGTGCACCCCGACACCGAGCAACCCTTCGTTGTAGAGGCAGACGCCTCAAAGGACGCCATAGGCGGAGTACTCTCACAACGAAACATCGAGAGGGGACAACTGCATCCTGTGGCCTTTTACTCAAAGAAACTCCAACCCGCTGAACGCAACTACACCGTGTCTGATCGGGAACTCTTGGCCATCAAGACTGCGTTTGAGGAGTGGCGTCACTTCTTGAAGGACTCAAAACACAAGGTGACCATCTACACAGACCACAGAACCTGCAGTTTCTACGATCAGCACGTGCCCTCACAGCCCGACAGCTCCGATGGACCCTATTCTTCAACGAGTACGACTTCGTGATCACGTTCCGGCCAGGGAAAGACAACGCCAAGGCTGATGCGCTGTCACGGTTGGCTGAATCCGAAGAAGACGCCAAAGACCACGAGCCTGCCTCCATCTTACCGGAGAAACACTTCCAGGGCATAGTCGCTTCTATGGATTCCGTCGGCCAGTCAGAACCAGACAAGAAACGGTCCGATCCCGTTGTCCCGACTGGGGACGAAGAAGGCGGGACAAGCGGGAGCGGTTCAGGGCGCTTGGGAGACCAAAAACATCTTCCAGGGGTACCCGAACAGAAGAAGGCCCTTTATGCGTGTCACGATCATGTCCTCTCCGGCCATCCTGGTTACCACAAGACGCTTGATCTCGTGCGAAGGCTGTTTTGGTGGCCAACGATGGTGACCGATACAAAGACACACGTGACGAACTGCGCAGTTTGCCTGCTCGGCAAGAACAGATCCGAACCATCGGTTGGCCTTTTGCAGTCCATACCTGTGCCTCCTTTCCCATGGCATACCATCTCCATGGATTTCGTGGTTGAGCTCCCGCTCACCAAGACAGGTCACACCACGGTACTCACTATAGTGGACCACCTCACCAAGATGGCACATTTCGTTCCCTTGACGAAGCTGCCCACGGCGGCCGAACTGGCCTTGATCTTCGAACAGGAGGTGGTTCGCCTCCATGGCATCCCGTCTGTGGTCATAACAGATCGGGGATCGCAATTCGTGTCCCGTTCTGGAAAGAGGTATGCAGGATACTCGAAATGGACGTTCGTCTCTCCTCAGCGTACCACCCCCAGACCGACGGTCAAGCCGAAAGAACAAATCACACCATGGAACAATACCTCCGCTGTCTGCTACTTACGGTCGAGAAGGAATGGTCCGAAGTGCTTTGGATGGCAGAGTATGCGTACAACAACAGCAAACATTCGGCCATCGGCATGTCCCTTTTCTTTTGCCTCCATGGACGTCATCCCCGCACTTCGGCATGGGAGGTGCCTAGGGATAGCCGCTTGTCCACCGTGCGATCTTATCATGAGACACTACGCGAACTCTGGCAACAGGCTCGGTTCGAGCTGGCCAAGGCGAAGGACACCTACAAGGAGCATGCGGACGCTCACAGACAAGAAGAACCCGCTTATCGCACTGGTGATCGTGTTTGGCTTTCTATTCGACACCTGAATGTGCATGGGCCCAAGAAGCTGTTGCCTCGCTTTGTGGGTCCCTTTGTTATCGAGAAGGTGGTCAACCCTGTGGCCATGAAACTGTTGCTTCCTCCGCACATGAAGATCCATCCGGTCTTCCATGTCTCCCTTCTGCGGGCGGCCCAGTCTGGAGGCTCCCTTCCGTCTCCTCCGTCTCCGGTGGTGGTGGAGGGCCATGTTGAGTATGAGGTCAGGGCTATCTTGGGGTCCCGTCGTACCAGGGGCAAGCTGTTCTACCTTGTGGACTGGAAGGGGTACGGTCCCGATGAACGGTCCTGGGAGCCCTTGTCACATGTGCGCCATGCTCCTGTCCTGGTTCGTGCTTTCCATCTGAGTCATCCCTTGTGCCCTCGCCCTGTCTCTCTTTTCTGACTTCCTTGGGTGACTGGGGGGGGGGTTCTGTTCTAGGGGGGGTGCTGTCACGGTTCGCGGCATTGCCGCGGCCGGCCATCTCGCACACACACAAGGGAGCCGGGATACTCACTTCCGGCCGGAAGTAGAGTTCCCGGTCTAGTCCCGGGCAGCGACCTGGGAGCACAGAAGCACTTCCGGGGGAAACGCTTAAACCTCGCGTTTCCCGCCGGCACTGTGCTTCAGATTCCTACCGGATTCCTGCTTGCCGAGACCTGCCTGACGAGCCGCGCTGGAGCGCTGCATAGCTGTCACGGCAGCCGCCAGTAGGAAACCTTTTGATCCTCGGCTGATTCCAAGGAGGCAAGACGCGCAGGAGCGCTTTCCTTACCTCATGACTGCGCCATTCAGGAGCGCTTGTTTGTTCCTTCACCTGGGGGGTCCCAGGACTGTGCTCGTTTTTGTTGGTCTTAACCCTTGATGCGCAGGAGCGCCGGAGGGTGTTTAGAAGACCTGGATTGTGTTTTGGGGGTGTTGTGTTTTCGGTTTCCCACTGCGCAGGAGCGCTAGGGAAACAACTTAGCTGTACTTCTGGTTTCCTTATTCGAGGATACCACAGGTTGACTGCTTCCAGCATTCAGCTATACGCGCAGGAGCGCTTTCTTTTGTTTTAGCTTGGGTGAAACGCGCAGGAGCGCTTTCTTTAGTTTGTCCTTACCGGTAACGCGCAGGAGCGCCTTATCTTCACTATTCCCTTCCGGAGCTGTTCTCATCTGGAGGCCCTTCTTCCCGGGAACATTTGTGAGTCCTCAAGGGGTGACAAGTCCTGTGTGTGTGTGTGGGGGGGTGGTTCCTGTTCGGGTCTGCTCAGTCTCTGATCTATCTTCTTTGGTTTCCAGCTGACACCGGGACTCCCCACCAGCTCCACGCCATCCTTTAACCCTACACCCTGGCTCCCATCCCTGCGTCCATCTCATCCCTGCTGGGTATTGTCTTCCATGAGGGTTAGGTGGGTACAGGGATGGGTGCTCTTGTCATCTCTGCGGAATCGCGTCACAAGCAAGGTAAGACTTGTGGGGCAACCGACAACAGGTACAATAGGCGGGTGCCGCTTCTTTAGGCTAAATTTAAATCAGCTACAGATCTATTAGCTATCTGCACAATGTGCCCCAGAAAAAGGTGGTTCATGCACTGATCACCTCCCATTTTGACTACGCAAAATGCCCATCCGTGTGTCTCACATTAGGCTTGATACGTGTACTGCAGACGCTCAAAAATGCGGCTGACCGCCTGACATGTGGAGTCTCAGTGTGACAACATATCTCCCCATTTCTTCAACTAGTCCATTGGCTGACCATGGCTACACAAATTGATTTAAATGCGCTGACACACGCCTTCAGGGCAAGACAAGGCCGTGGGCCAGTCTACCTTAGGAGGAGCCTCTGTCCCTATTGTCAATCACTATCTCTACGTTCCAATGACAAGCACTTGCTCATTGGTCCTTGGTTTGATAAACCAAGATCAGGAGGTGAAACCTAACAGGTAGGAACTACCCAATGTTGGACTAAGCCACCTCTTCCGCTGCGTATAATTCTGTCTGAATGTGAGTGTTGCAAAGCCCTTAAAACCTGGTAATTTTGCCTGCTTGATTACTTGCTCCTCCGCATGCTGCCTCCTTACCTGCGCACTACAGCGCTGGAACACCCCATTGGGTTAAAAGTGCGCACAATAAATGACTATTAACATAATTGTAGATGACTTAGCAGAATTGTATGTGTAGGCTTGGAGATCTGTAGATGATAGTTACACTGAGGGTGGTCAGGGTGTTGGTGTGAAACCTTAAGTGCAGATGTTTGACAATGCTGAGTGTGTCCTTGGTGTTGTATGTGACTCTGAGGGTGTACCTCATAAAGTATTGCTAATCATACTCCTGGATTGTTGGTGTGGTCTCTGCGGGTGATCTAGTATCCGTCTGTGATGGCAATGTAGAAGTAGTGTGCTGAGGTTACGTACAACCATAACCATGTCACAGTAATGAAGGTGATGTTGTGTTGATGATGTAACAGAGTCCAATGGGGTGCTGGTGGAAGTAGCGTGTGCGCAGTACGAGGCACATGACCTGGTTGTACGGACATGCACTGTTATGTGGGGCAGCACGGTGCTGGCAGTATGAGTTGCACACACAGCCTACGAAGCTGTCATGGGTGCGCTTAGGGGTTGCCAGATACCAGGTGGATGATTGTTTGGTGTTCACTGTGTGGAGGGTGGCAGGAGCATGAGTCTGTTGTGTTACCTGCATCATGGAATGGCCAGAGGGTCTTGCACTGTGCATGTTGCAGGCACTGACGGTCCTGCCTTTGGCACGGAGGTGGTGCAACAGTGGCACTGACAAGCTGCAGCCTGCCTTGAGAATTGATGGATGGATGGAGGAGCATCTTGGAGGCGTGTGTGTTGCAGAATCAGGGCACTCGGTGTTGCGGTGTCACTGGGGAGGCAGCAGCAGGAATGTGTGAACACATGACGGCAGAAGGGGTGAGACACCATGCAAAACTAGCACACAAAGACAAGAATTTTTGCAAGGCACTATGTTACATGTGTATGGAAAGGAAGGAGTGTCTGGTTACTCATGGGTCACTGCAAGAAAACGGGTGAACTATCATCAAATATGACGGACACAGGATCAGGCACCAAAAGGCCAAGTGGGGCACAGGCACACACAGCATCAGCAGGTGTTGCCTGCCCGTTGGGGTATCAAGCTAAAACAATACATATACAACCATGTACGTCATGCACAATATGGACCATTATCTATTACAAACAGCATGCATGTTGCCACAGTACACATAACCACATATGCACAATCATTGTAAAGTATGCCATAGATGACACATGCAGACTGGCAAGAGATCTGCGGTGACAGTAATGAGGCACAATGTACTGTTGGGAACATATTTTCCACACAAAAGGATCAACTTAGTTTTGAGGCCATGCTGCCTTAGCCAGTGGACATGGCCAGTGGCATTGCTCTGAAGACAATAACAGTCATGTTTCCTGTAATGCTGGTGAAACAATCTCCACACGACTGCCAGGGACTGTCGGTACCTTTGATCCTCAGAGTCGTGCGATGCTAAAAGGGGTCCATCTCCAGATAGCCCCTTGGTCTGACTATAAATGGCAGACTCAAAAAGGTGATCAGGCGAGGGAAGGAGAGGATGGGAACAGCAGGGAGGGAGATCTGAAACAAAGGTAAACAAGCATAACAATTCAACACTTCTTGTCACTGATTCACCAAATACATTATGACCTATACTGTAACAGTTACACCTGTGAAGTTTAACCACAGCCACTGTATCCTATTTGGGATCACAGTTTTTAAAATTATACTAGATCTGAGGATTTAACACGGACACATAAAAGGTTGCAGATTTTCTCACCTAAATGAAGGGGGTGTTACTCTCACCAGGCTGCTTCAATGCAATTAGATCCATGCGGTCATCAACTAAGTCACAGTGTATGAATGAGGCTCAAAATTACAGTAAGTTGAATGTGTAGCAGTGCTACTCACACAAAGCAAACAATCCGTAGTTAGTCCTGGGAATTAGTGAGGGTCATGAAGGTAAATTACACATCACCCGTAAGAGCCGTAATAAGCTCATTCAACGAGGAAGGAATTATCTAAACACAAGGAAGCCCCGCAAGAGCCAGTCATTGGCTCTTCAAATTTTGCCTTACAATACCAAACATGACAAGCAGGTGGGACCAAACTCAACAGAGAGTAATGAGGAACAAAGTCACTAAACCACCCCTACCGTGACTAGGATATGCAGCACGGCACAAGAGAATCCTGGGATTAACGTCACTCGACTGGTGTCACGAAAGTGTTCACATTTGCAACAGCACAACGTTGGGACGTCATCAGCGTAACATTCCTGGCATCATGGGAATATAAAGTTAACACCAACACAGAGAAGGCTTGCAAAGCAGTGTTCTCCACCGGCACTGATGTAGCGACATGACAGTGACATGGCATACTGACACAAGGGGCAATGCATCCATACGAACAGACTCACCGGACAGTTGTCAGAACATGTGGGGCATACACTGGCCCACACCTTCACAACATGTTTTTTTGAAGATCAAACTGTACTGGCCCACAAGATTAACGGGATGAGCCAGACTAATCCTGCTGCACACAGTGAGGCTGCAATTCCACACAGAGCCTGTGGTTGTGATGTCCCACACAATGTCAACCGGTGTTATCCGCAATGTGTCAGGGTCAAGGTTTACACACATTAATGCATTCACCAGAGTCAAAACTCCACAACAGATGACTGTCAAGAAGGGTGACTGTCCTGTCATGGGAGTGGTACAACATGCAATTTGCTCCATGGTAATCAGACATGTATGTATGGTTCTAAACATGCACAGATACAATTCCCACACATTCCCAAACCATACCAACACAAAACAGCCTGTTTGGATTGCTTACCCGATCTGACATTTCCACATGTCCGTTAATGGAACGCTGATTCGGCACACGTTGCAATCTTCATGAGGAATAGCAGGGGGACTAAGATGACATGAACAGACAACAGGCAGAGTAACCTGGGAATGACAGGCACACAAGGAGTCATGTTCAAAACATTTCCCTACAGACATGGTCATGTATAAAAAAATCATAATGTAGTACACATGTACATTCCAAGATCACTCATTGTGCATATGTTTGTGGCATGACATCATCACTTGTCACAACAAACATCAAGGTAACTTTGCATACAGTCAGCTGGACACACAGTATGCCACACATGTCATTCTATGCCACAAGCTTGCACACTAATTCCCAGTAACTCACCATTAAGAGAAGAAGTTGCGAATGAGCTGACTCAAGATATCATCCTCATCCTCCTCATCACTTTCATCGTGGCCAAGCCCTGCTTCCTCAATGGGTGGATGTTCCAGCTCCTCAGGATCCAGGATGAGTGGTACCGCCTTCTCAACTGCCATGTTGTGCAGCAGGCAGCACACGATGAAGATGTTACACACCTTGACCGGGGCGTTTGGGAGTGATCCACCGGTCTTATCGAGGCATCGGAATTGGCTCTTCAGGAGTCCAAACGTCCGCTCAATCACTCGCCTGGTCTGCTCGTGTGCATTATTGTACCGCTGGTCTGCAGCTGTTCTTGGGTTGCGAGTGGTGTCATGAGCCATGGCATGTTGGGATATCCTGCGTCTCCTACAAATATACATCATGTAAAGAATTGTGTAATGAGATGCCGTCAGAGCAAAAAAAATGAGACATACAGGACAAACAGACACCACCAACAAGACATGCCTGATCGTTGCGCAGCTGAAGCATCATCTATGGTACCCCGCTACGCCTCATGATGAATGCATCATGGCACGATCCTGGAAAACGTGCACAAACATGGGAAATCAGCATGTTAGCAAGACACACCACCAGGGCATTTATTGAGTGGTAATGTTTCCTATTGTGGTAGGCCTGCTCCTGAGCCTGTGGTGGCACCAAAGCCACATGTGTTCCATGAATGGACCCAATGACACGTGGCATCCCTCCCAGGGCATAGATTTCACCCTTTACATCTGGCAACTCTTCAGGAGCTGGAAATTTGATGAATTCATCAATGTGCTCCAACATTGCAGATAAAACATCACGTAGCACACGGCTGAACATGGTTTGTACATACCCCCCACATCAGCTATGGTAAATTGTAACGTGCCTGTAGCAAAAAAATGTAGGGCTGCTATCACCTTTAGCTTTGTTGTCAGCGCATTCGGATACCTGTGTAGCGGTTGGAGATGTGGTTCCAGCCTGTACGTCAAGTCCTGAATCAACTCTCGAGTAAATCTGTAATGTCGGATGCAATCACGTCCCCTCATGGTCTCCAAGTCTGGAAAAGGCCTTGTTAAAAGCGGTGCCCTACAGGACATATTTGGGAAGAATGGAGAACAACTGTCAGACAACAACGCTACCAATGTACATAGCACATGCAACACTGCTATTACATATCAAGTCACTATGGGGCCTGGCGTGTACAATACGTCCAGGACACATATGCCAGCTTGCAGGCACTCCAACAAAAACCCAGATACACCTGCAGTTTGTGAAATGTACATTACATACACACAAAAGAGCTGCTGGGCTGGTCTGAGGGAGCAGACCAAGATGTCACTGGAGTGACACACGTCACCAGACCTGCATTAGAAGGTTGTCATCCCATCCAGACAGCTGACTGAAAGGCACACATCCAGGTCACATGGTATATCTATTGTACATATTCGAAAAATTGCTAATATTGTGTGCATGTGACAGCGCAGCACCACAGCCATTTTCACGATGCAGACATGTATGCCTAGGAATAAATGATGTATGATGCCATCAGACACAAAAGCAGTGGAAATGCACATGTGGCATGGTGTGCGTACATGTTAAACCATTTCAATCACAACACAGACCCATTATTGATGCACCAACAGCAGATGCAGTATATGGAACACAAACAGCAAGCTCAATCTTTCACATGACACACACATTACATTGTCACATAGGGTCATGCTGAGCGTCAAATTGTCAAGTGAGAAAGTGCCCCGGTCCCTGGCATCATGAGACAGGTGCCCGTAGTGATGACTGTGCCATCCCAGTGTTGCTGTGCATGACAACATGTGCATAATGATACATATGGGACAAGTATAAAGGTGATGTGTACCACATAGTGCCCCATCACACATGACATGTGTCAACAGGTTATCACACATCGATTGTGCAACAAGATCAGATGCCCTGTGCTATATCACTGCCTGCCACACCTAGGGCCTGCTCATGTAAGTATGCAATGACAAGAACTTGATAGACCTCCTTGTTTTACCCGTACCCGTACATGCCTGCCATGTGTGTGCCTCGTATCACTATGGTAATGGTGCCATACGTGAGCGTGTGCAAAGTTCCATCCCCCTGCTTTGACATCAGCGTGTGAAACGTACCGTGTAAAACGCACCGTACCCCTGCACTCACTACAGCGTGTGAAATGCACCATGTAAAACGCACCGTACCCCTGCACTCACTACGTGTGAGACGCACCGTGTACAACGCATCGTACCCCTGCACTCACTACAGCATGTGAGACTCACTGTGTACAATGCACCGTTCCCCTGCACTCACTATAGCGTGTGAGATGCACCGTGTACAACGCACCGTACCCCTGCATTCACTACAGCGTGTGAAACGCACCGTGTACAACGCACCGTACCCCTGCACTCACTACAGCGTGTGAGACGCACTGTGTACAACGCACCGTACCCCTGCACTCACTACAGCGTGTGAGACGCACCGTGTACAACGCACTGTACCCCTGCACTCACTACAGCATGTGAGACGCACCATGTACAACGCACCGTACCCTTGCACTCACTACAGCGTGTGAGACGCACCGTTTACAATGCACCGTACCCCTGCATTCACTACAGCATGTGAGCCGCACCGTACCACGACATTACGAGCGTGTGTGCGCCTCATTTCACCATTGTCATCGTGCCATATGCAAGCGAACCGTACCTCGACATCCCGTGCGTCTGTGCGCCTCGTTTCACAATTGAAATGGTGCCATACGCGAGCAAACCGTACCCGACATTACAGTGCGTGTGTGTGCCTCGTTTCACAATTGAAATGGTACCATACGCGAGCGAACCGTACCCAACATTACAGTGTGTGTGTGCACCTCGTTTCACAATTGTCATCGTGCCATACGCGAGCGAACCGTACCCCGACATTACGTGCGTGTGTGCGCTTCATTTCACAATTGAAATGGTGCCATACGCGAGCGAACCGTACCCGACATTACAGTGTGTGTGTGCACTTCATTTCACAATTGAAATGGTGCCATACACGAGCTTGAATGCACAATAGATGTGTGTTGATCTAAAAAATACTTAGGGGACACATATAGGACACGTAGTAGGCCCTGAATGCTGCCTGGTTGTCATGGATACTGAGATTTGAGTGTGTGCTACAGGTGGCCTGCAAAAGTCAGTTGGGCAAAAATATACAATGTTGCAATATGTATTGGGAGCTGGAGCTCACATTTTAAACCATGCAAATGTGTGTCAGGGCCTTAAGTTTAATGGGATTGGATGAAACGTAGGATGCAAAGTAATCTGGCCTATCACACTGTACTCCAGAAACTAAAAGCCCCTCAGCAGCACAGATTTAAGGCTGCATGTGTCTGTGAGAGAGCACTTGCCTGCACAACATTGGAGTGGACCACACTGCTGCTGTCTCTGCATTCCCTGGACTCTGGTTTTGCTTACCATGGAGAAGGGCACCAGCATTCACTGATGAGGAAAACCAGGCCCTGCTGGATGCCCTCCTACCACAGTACAGCAAGCTGTATGGGAGACCAGGGGAGCAGGTGACTGATGACTGCACTAGCTTTGACTGTGCACCTGTTGTGTGATTGTCACAACAGGCATTGTGTATTGGTGAAACTGACATGCAATGTGGTTTGGAGTGAGTGACGGGTGTGTACATTGTGGTGTCTCCCATGCAGAGCATGATGTAGTTCAAGTGTGTTCACTCCTCACTTGCATTATGCTAACTATGACATTAAATGCATAGTCAATTACACATTCTGCTGTGCCACACCTTGCTGGTTTTATTTCCCTAATTGGTGTAACAGTATTCCCCCCGGAGTGACAGCTGAATGCACTCACTGATGTTTATGACTTTTGGGAACCAGTAGTGATATTGTACAAATGCTGTGTTTAAACTCATGGACATTGAAGAGTGTGAATTTTCCTTGTCACCTGGACGAGTGTGTATGTGATGTTTTGCACCACAGCTGCATGGGGTATGCAGCAGCTCTAGCCATCTGATGTGACAAGTATGAAGTGTTGTGTACCTGACTTGCACAGTTAGCCCAACACCTGTGGCACCTCTTTGTCAAGTGGCACATGTGCAAAGTGAGGATTGTATACACTGTTGACACTGACAGGCGAGTGATCTGTGCCAGGGTGTGTATGTGTGGTCTGCTGAGGGTTCTTAGGTGGAGTGGGTTATGTGATAGCTTGTCACGTGCTGTCCCACACCCTGCAGTTGCATGTGTTGTACAGTGTGTGCCATGATCAGTGAGTGTGTTGCACCCCTTATGCCATCTGTTGACTTTCAAAGGCATGTAGTGCATTGGGGTTTGCCCACAGGCCAAATTCACATGGACAATAATGCAAGTCCTGTTAGCATCCTATGCCCTGTTCACATCATCAATGTAGTGCAAGTGTGTGTCTCTGGGACATGGAGCAGGTGTAGTGATGTTGTTTCACTTTGTCTTCCTGACAGGTAACTGCCTACGAGAAGGGGGGGATCTGGTTGGACGTTGTCAGGGCTGTCAGGTCTGTGGGGGGCCCTCGCCGGCGGCTGAGCAACATCAGGAAAAGGTGGCAGGACATCCGGTGCTGGACCCCGCGTATCGCTCGGGTCCAGCTGAAGCTGTCACCTCCATGCCAGCATGGTGGAAGCCGTCACCTCACCCCCACATGCTCCGTGTCCTGGAAATAGTCTTTCCAGACCTCCATAGGCAGTTGCAGGAGAGACAGCAGCAAGGAGGGGGTAGGTACATGGCTGTTTGTAGTGTTGTGTGTCACCTGCTACTTGAGGTGCTCTGAAGTCTGGAAACACTCCCACAGTTGGGGTGTCTGGTCAGACAGGCTATTTTTGCATTGTAGTTTCAATTCCCCATATTCAGCTGGTGCTCTTTTTCATCCCTTCCTCTCCTCCACATGTGTCCCCTGGTCTGTGTTTTTTTACTTTGGCACATGTTCTTCTAGGTTGCAAAGTAATTAGACTGCACATTGATAAGCGCATCATGTGGGAGGGAGGTCTGTGACATGTGTTGGTACCTTGCCTGTGCCATGACCTGTGCACTGTGTTTGGCCTTCATATTTGTTTGCACTGATGATGAGCCTCAACATAGGAGTGTGAGGTTTAAACTGCACGCCCTTGCAGCATGCATGACCCATGTTGCGTTCTCAGACATGATGTACATCATTTGCGAGATATGCATAGTGCCATGACGGTTAATCATGAGACAGTCAGCAATTTCTAGACCCATGAATCAGTGTGCCCACTACAGTCCCTGCAAAACCCTGGCCTCCTAATCATGTGTGTCATCCAACACTGTGCCGATTCTATGTGGGTTCAGCATGGGTCCGCCTCAGTGGCATTTCTCCCTGGCATAGTTTGTATTTATCATGTGTCAGCTACATGTGCACACTGGCCATGGATACAAGATTTGGCTTGTGCATACTCACACTGGCCAGTGCCTGTGTGCCTATTCAAAAGAATCTGTTGTTGGTTGTTTGTGGGTAATATGTATTGCAAGCCCCACGAGGTGACCTCAATTTACTTTTTAAAAAGTTGCTGCACTATTTTTGTTACCCTGATTCTGAGATTTCACTTCTTGAGCTGTATCAATCACATTGACTAAGTGATGGCGTGTTGTGCAGGAGAGGTGTGATGGGCCTGCCTGTTTGGCCTTGGCAGTTGTGAGCTATGGATGTAAATTGGGAGGTATATTTTTCACCATGCACTTCCCCTGTGATGGTGGACACAGCTTTCATTAGGGGCTTTACCGGCTATGTCGTTTGCTTCCAGAGATGATTGTGCCTCAATAAATTTTGCCAAATGTATGTAGTTCTGTTGCAACGCTGTTTTTTCTTTGGGTGCACACTACTGTGTTGACATTTTGCATGTGGATAAGGGTGTGTCCACGATGCAGCAATGATTTGTTCTTCACAATTGCAGGCACATTAGCTTAAGCATTGTCCGGATTTGGGACATGTGGGCCACTTCACATGACAGCCAGTGGGTCTTATGTAAGCATGGGCGGATTTTGCGGATCCACGATTCGCGGATTTGCGTACTTACGGATCGTGGATCCGCAAAATCCGCGGATTTTGCTGATTTGCGGATCCACGGATTTGGGGCGGGGCTTCCATGCGAGTGCACATGCCTCTTGTGTGTATAAAAGGTCAGAGACCGTTCAGAGCAGCAAATGAAGATACAGAAGCTCCTGGCCACAGGAACAGCACGAGGATTGCGCTCGTGAAAGTCAAGGATGCAAAGGCCTCTGTCCAGCATCACAGCTGATTTTCGATGGTATATTTGGGAAGAAGGCACATCTGCCCAGCCTTGACAACGCTCACGATTGTTTTTGGGCTGATGAATGAGTCACTGAATTTAAGCTTCAACTAGGGCACATGCTTCATTGATATCTGTAAGTGCCTCCGGTTGAGGTTTAATTTTTGTGCCAGGACCATCGTGCCAGAATGAACCCTGCCCTTCATATTTATTCAAGAAGACGCCACGGTTTTGTGCCATACCTCTACTCAACTGGAGTACTTTCTACTGGATAATCAGTAAGTGCTACCTCTTTGGGTAGATGTATAGTGCTTTTACTACACTACAGCTGCCTAAAGTGCCAGAGAGTTGTCTACAGCGACCAGGTGTGTGTTACTATGCAATCGCGCCGAAGGGCGCAGGGGTCCCTTGAGTGAGCTGTCCATCATAGTGGGTAAATGGCGGGAAGACGGTGCACACCGCGAGTGTGTGGGCGGGGCCAAACGGACGGGGCTTCCATGCGAGTGCACATGCCTCTTGTGTGTATAAAAGGTCAGAGAACGATCAGAGCAGCAGATGAAGATACAGAAGCTCCTGGCCACAGGAACAGCACGAGGATTGCGCTTGTGAAAGTCAAGGATGCAAAGGCCTCTGTCCAGCATCACAGCTGATTTTCGATGGTATATTTGGGAAGAAGGCACATCTGCCCAGCCTTGACAACGCTGACGATTGTTTTTGGGCTGATGAATGAGTCGCTGAATTTAAGCTTCAACTAGGGCACATGCTTAATTGATCTCTGTAAGTGCCTCCGGTTGAGGTTTAATTTTTGTGCCAGGACCATCGTGCCAGAATGAAGCCTGCCCTTCATATTTATTCAAGAAGACGCCACGGTTTTGTGCCATACCTCTACTCAACTGGAGTACTTTCTACTGGATAATCAGTAAGTGCTACCTCGTTGGGTAGATGTATAATGCTTTTACTACACTACAGCTGCCTTAAGTGCCAGAGAGTTGTCTACAGCGACCAGGTGTGTGTTACTATGCAATCGCGCCGAAGGGCGCAGGGGTCCCTTGAGTGAGCTGTCCATCATAGTGGGTAAATGGCGGGAAGACGGTGCACACCGCAAGTGTGTGGGCGGGGCCAAACGGACGGGGCTTCCATGCGAGTGCACATGCCTCTTGTGTGTATAAAAGGTCAGAGACCGATCAGAGCAGCAGATGAAGATACAGAAGCTCCTGGCCACTGGAACAGCACGAGGATTGCGCTTGTGAAAGTCAAGGATGCAAAGGCCTCTCTATCCAGCATCACAGCTGATTTTCGACGGTAGATTTGGGAAGAAGGCACACCTTCCTGGCCTGTTGTAACTATTTTACGATGGCGCCGGCAAGCTGCCAGCGCCATCCTAAAATAGTTACTAAATTAGCTTCAACAGGAAGCTCTAATAGATAAAATAAAGCAGGTGCTCGAGCACCTGCTTTATTTTATCTATTAGAGCTTCCTGTTGAAGCTAACTTAGTAACTATTTTAGGATGGCGCTGGCAGCTTGCCGGCGCCATCGTAAAATAGTTACAACAGGCTTGAACTTTTGCCCCCGGAATCCGCCGCTCGCGGATTTGCGAATTCGCGGCAAATTCGCGGGAGTTCGCGGATCGCGAATTTGCAGAAAATTCGCAAAATCCGCGAGCGTAACGGATTTTCCGCCCATGCTTAGTCTTATGTGCTAGCAACTGTAGGATCAGGTGATAGATGCCCCTGTGAGTACTGACACATTTGAAGTGGTCTCACATTGATGAATGTACCTTGGCACTCCCAACACTTGTTGAGAGTTGTTTATGTTTTGAATGTGTTCATATGACAATTTGTGTAGGTTACACTTATGCGTCTGCATTATAGTTGTCTCACAAGGTATTGCACACCAAACAACATTTGCAATGTTTTGGAATAAGCAGGCAGCTTTTGAAGGAGGCCAGTGTTAGTGAATAATGGTGTGCCTTGATCTCCATAAACATGTCCCCACAGAGGTCTTGAGTGCTTGAGACTCCTTTGGTGTCAATTGTACAGACTAATGTGTGTTAAGCCATCAAGACCTCCGTTGGAGCAGGTATATGGTATATGGTCCACACCATTTGTTTCTAACAGTGTTTCATCTTAAAGTGTGCCAGCTGTTTCAATGAATGTGTCTATGTTTTTGGTGTGCATTTCCTTGTGAGAGATCTTTCATGCAGGCACATACGTGTTATCTTCACAAGATGGCTAATTTACACATTCAATACATGTAGAATGTGTGAAGTATGGTGAGTCCCAAGATGCCAACAATTTGTGACATTAGTTTTCACCAAAATGTACTTACAGGGCTCTGGGTGTGGTGTCACCTTGGGGAGTGAGGTGCGATAGTTTGCCCTGAGGGACAACACAACTGTTTAATTATTTGTGAACTTGAGGTGGCATCACTTCATTGTATAGATCTGCTCTCCTGTAAACAAACAGAAGCTCCTCAATGTGACTCTCATTCAAGTTGTGGCCTGATCTGTTCTTTGGATCCTTGTGTCCAAGTAGCATTGTGTCTATACCAACTGTGCAGTACTACTCTCAAATATGTGCAGAGCTATCTGGCTGTTACTCATAATGCATGCCTTGATTTGCAGGTGACTGATGCATTTTTGTTTCTTCTCCTTGCCAACAGCATTGTCAACCGACACAGGAGGAGACATGAGCACGGACCAGGAGGAGGGACCCAGCCGCAGTGCCACCAGTGCTGAGGAGTCGGAGGGAGCCAGTGGCACGGAGGGTGAGGGGAGTCAGGCGGCCGGACCTTTGGAAGGCGACACTTCGTACCATGCGGACGGCTCAGCTTCTGACTCCCAGGAGGAGAGGGAATACGCGGCGACACAATCTTCCATCACTGTGTCCGTCCCAGCCTCCTCCAGACCCATCTCCACCCTCCCAGTTGCTAGAGTCCCTTCTGTCCGTGCTGCCCCATGTCTCCTTTGTCCCCGACACCGCAGCCCCTACCCCTGTCTCACCTGCTTCCCTCAGTGCCGAGTCTGTGGACCTACTCCGGCAGATTCATGTTGGTCAGACATCAATGCTGACTGTCCTCCATGGCCACACTACAATACTGACACAGTTGTCATTCATGGAGGGCATGTCAGCTACGATGTCTGAGCAACGTCGGATTCTATCGTCCATGGACTCCTCACTGACGGCAGCAGTTGCCCTCCTGCAGCGGTCCATCCCCCCTCCTTCAGTCCCATCCACACCCCCCTCTCCCATACCTGTCCAGAGCACACGCAGACACACAAGATCACGCACACCAACAGAGACAACCACCACACCACCACCAAAGTGTAAGCGCAGATCTCCTGGCACGCAATCTCGGAGGGATGCAGGCACACCCACAGGGACTGGGGACAGACGCAGGCACGCAGCAACAGACACAGTCCGCAAGACTCACAGCCCTCTACCTCCACTCCCATTGTGTCCCCGGGTGCAGGTTGTGGTCTGGCTGAACTGGCAGCAGTGTGCAGCTCTGAATTTGTTTCCACCCTTGGCACTGCACAAGCCACTGAGGAGGATTCCTCCCTCCCTGCACCCACAACACCTACCCTTCCCTCTACTTTCCCTACGGTGCCGGTCCCTGACTCAGATGATGCCCCCCACGGGTTAACAACCCTTTAGCTCCATTATGTGCAGGCAAGTTTGGGGCCGCAACCTCCCCAATGTCCCCAACACAAACTTTTATATGGACTGGCCATTGGCCTTGTTTGAGCCTGGACTCATTTTTTAAATCATTTTCCTTTGAAGCTGAATAAAACATTTTATTTTTCATTCTAAACTATTGCATTTCAGGTACTTGCTTTAGGTGCTGTGTGCCTAGGAGTTGGTGTCATGGTAATGTTTTGGGATTATGAAATATGTCTATTTTATGATGGTAATGAGGTTGACCATGGTATCTATGTGCCATCACAATGTTGCAGCAATTAATCTTTGTTTGTGTGTGTTCAGTTTACCTACAGACATTGTCCCAAAGAGTGTCCCTTCCTCAGTGACACATGAGATCTTCACTACAGGCAGTTGCACAATAGTTGTGCTGACATGTGTGCAGATTTACTATTTTGTTTAACATTCCCTTCAGCAATGGCCATGCCTGCTCACAGATGAGTACTGCTTATTAGTCTGTGCCATTCATGCTACTCACTGTACTTGTGTTTTTTATATGTAGAAATGCCTTCATGGACACATTCACCCTTTTTCACACTATGCAGATGTGTAATCACAGCCTTACCCTTATGATTGGATTTGTTATGCAGGTTATTTGTGCACACGACTCACATTTTTGTGCTTTGTATCTAAGGGGTTTCTACCCTGTTCCTTCCATGAGAGAGTACATGTTTCACCACCTGGACATTCGGATTCAGATTCCGAAAATCTTTATTTCGGCTGTTTTAGCCATAAAAGATGCATACATAAAAACACAAAACCATATCATTTTACACATACAAGTCTAAAAACAGTAAAAAACTATCCATGAATTATAAGAGTCTTAAATCATCTTTGACAATAAATACATGCAAGAATGCCATCATCATAAAAAGCAGCTATGACGCTATGAACCAAGAGAAAAAGAAGTTTAACAACTCAAAGTAATTGACCAGTCTTCATGCGAACAATATACACAGAGTAAAGAAATTTACTAATACTGAATACAATAGATTGGGAAGTGTTTGTTTTAATAATTCTATATGCCATAGCGCAAGATCTTATTCCTAAAAGGTTACACAAGGGTTTGATCCACCTTTTTCTTGCTTTAGTATATGCTTGGCAAAAGAATAGTATGTGGGCCTCATCCTCTTTATGAGAACCTGAGCACATAATACACTTCCCCTGTATAGCATTAGACCCTTCTATTTTTCTCTTGGACCAACGATCCAGGTTAGAATTAGTCATAAGATTCCCATACCTGAACTTCAAAAATAAAGACTTCGCCAAAGGAGGCTCTATCTCATCGAGAAATACCTCAAAGAAAGGTTCATCTTTAAAGCCTAGAAAATTGTAAGTAAGAGACCCAATTCTATTTCCATTTGCTAACTGATTAGTCATGAACGACCAGAATTCCCGTTTTACCATAAATTTCGCATAGTGCGGTTGCCTTTCCGGATTCTCCCATAGCTGTGGCAGGCCCAGAATTGAAAACCATTTTTTAATGTGTTTGAGCCAGAAAATAGAATTAAAAGAGTCCAAACCCAATATTTCCTGGAGACCATTCCTATAATCAATCAGTTCTGGAGTAGACCATATTCTTATCCAGAACATTAATGGTCTAATACTTGTATGATTATCAGTTCTTTTAAGGTTCAAATCAAATTGAAGAGGTATTAGGGGTGTACTAGTAGGAACCCTTACAATGGATCTCATAAATTTATTATCCAAACCGTGAAAGCTGTCCCTTGCCCAAGGCCCCCATATCTCCGCCCCGTAAAGGGCAGCAGATTGAATTTTAAATTTAAAAAGCTCAAGCACGGGAGTCACACATTTACTTGTACTAGCATTAAGTTTGCTAATAATTGGCTTCACGTTTTGGGCATATGACACCTTGCTTTTCTCAATTTGTGCCTTCCATGAAAGGTTAGAGTCTAGCACCACTCCCAGATAGGAAAAATTATCAACCATTTCTAGCACTTGGCCGTCCAGGCTTAAGGTCCCCCTATCCGGCCTACAGGGATTCAATGCCATGCACTTAGTTGTGTCAACATTTATCTCTAATCCTTTCTTCGCACAGTACGTACTGAATGAGTTCAGGAGTTCCTGGAGACCCTTCTTAGTTTGGGATATCAAGATGATCAGGGATATCGTTGACAAATAATGAAAATAAGGTAGGGGCCAAGACGCATCCTTGGCGGACGCCACGCTCTATGGGGATGTTGTGCGTCAATTCCCCGTTAGGACCCCACCTGATGTTGGCATAATTCTTAGCGTGCAGCTCGACTATTTGAGCCAGCAAGCACCCTAGTAGTCCAACCTCACTAAGGGACCTCCAAAGCAGGTTACGTGGAACGAGGCCAAATGCCGCTCTCAAATCTACGAAAGCGGCATACAAGTGCCCCTTCCTAATAAGTACATATTTCCAATATATGCAACAGAATCTGAAGACCTGGTCTATGGTGCTGACCTTACCCCTGAACCCAGCTTGAAGTTTAGTGAGTATAGCTTTTTCCTCTATCCAATCCTTAATCCGAAATAGAAGGTGCTTGCCATACAGTTTTTGCAAAATGTCCATCAAACTAATCGTTTGATGGAACAAACCTGCTACCCTTTTTAAAAATTAAAACAACCTCTGCAGCACGCCAGCTATCTGGAAATTGGCAATTGCTAGATAAGGCGTTAAACAAGTGATTTATATATGGGGCCCAGACTTCGATCTCATGCTTATACAGGTCGCCAGGTATCTTGTCAGGCCCTGGAGCTTTGCTACTTTTTAATTCACTAATTGCCCTTATGGTTTCACCAATTGAGAAATCAAGTCCCTCAATCGGGGGTGGCGACCATGAAGTCTCATCCAAACCACTATCGTATTTTTTGTATAGGGTACTGAAGTGCATCACCCAGGTCAATTCGTCTAGAAAGACGTCCTTCACTACTCTACCTGCATGACACCCATTAGCAACCAGTCTCCAAAACCCAACATTATCCTTGGATTTGGCAGCAGCCAGCATGTCCGCCCAATTTGACTCCTCCCATTTCTTTTTTGAAATCCGTTGGATATGCTTGTATGACTCCCTGGCAGCTCTGACATCATCTTTCGTTTTGTTTTTGATTGCCAACAAAAGCTCCCTCTTGGCCAATTTGCATGACTGGTCATACCATAGTATGTCTTATGTAGTGCAATGAATTGATCATAGCAGTTGGGTAATAAAGGGTATCCAACTAAAGGCTCAAAAGTTGTGTCAAATAATGAATATACAGTTGCAAGAGCCTTACCATTTGCAAGAACGTGCGACCATTTCAATGCACGTCTGTTATTACTAACTTGTACCACATCACACAAAGGGAGATTAGTAACCTCAGGGGCTGATAATAGGGAAGGTTCGCTAAACATAATTACATCAATGGACAGTTCCAATGGATAGTGATCACTCTCAACCCTATTTGCCACCACGAGGTCAACCATGTGGTGCCAAACATTCAATGAAACAAATATAAAGTCCAAGTTGCTTTTGATATCGGACCTCGCAAAGGTGTTTTTTTTTAAAGATCAGAGGGCAAGCGACCATTACACGCCCTAAGACCATGGTCTGCCATTAACCTCACCAATTGCAAAACCAATGCCGAACACTTGACGAAGTTTGTGGTCTCAAGCTGGGGAATGTTATTAGCTTGATCTTCTTCCTCAAAAATGTCTACAAGCCCTAGAACGGGTTCAAAATTAGTTCATGTCACCACCCAAGATAACTGCAACATCACCAACCACCCTTTTCAAAAAACTGTCCAAGATTTCAAGAATCGGAGAGTCTTTAGAGTGAACTAGGGGTCTATTATAGACATTAATTATGTAATATTCTGCCCCATTCATATTTGTAAGTTTTAGGGCCAAGATGTCAGGTGAACCTGCTTCCATTACTTCAACCTTGATCTTCAGTGTGATTTTGACCCATGTAATGAGTCTCCCGGAAGGCCTACCCCTGTTCGACTGTGCTGCCCCAATGCCAAATGTTTTAAACCCTATCCTGTGAGGTATGTCTATTGCCCATGTTTCTTGCAATAGACAAAAATCACTGGAATCAATATAATCAGCCCACTCTGGGTCCTTTAAGTTTTTGTTTACCCCCGCAATATTCCAGGAGATCAGGAGCAGTGGTTTGTTTTTCCCGCTACCAGGACAAGTTGACTTTGCAGTGCCCAATATAGGTGCCACTAGAGATATCACATTATCCTGCATCGTACCATCTATAGTGTGTGGTTCCATTTGGGAAACCAGACCCACTGCACCGTTGTCGACTCTACCACCCGAACATCCTTCTTCATTTTCTGGGTTCATAAGGGTTGCTTCTAAAAAGCGCTCCTTAGCTAGGGCATCCCCATTATTACAATGGTCATTTCCCCCCTCTCCATTTACCCATAATTCCTCACTATTGGCATACTTAATAGAAATGTTCTCATCACAAGATAGGTGTTGAATCCCATTGGAATTAATGGAGCTGCTAAGCGAGGGCACGAGTCAATCGACACCGTCTAAACAGCTATACCTATTGTAGGTAGGGACTCCATTCCACACATTGTGATTACCCTGCCTGCCCAATTCAGTGCCACGCCTAGAATAATGATTAGTCATAGTCCAATTACCCCCATAGTTGGTACGCCTCAGTGGGGGATAAAAGAATGTTAGGGGTCTAACTTCAATGGATGATGTACCTGCATAAGTATTCCATGTACATATATGTTGGGCAGTGTGTGGGTCCTCAAATGAGACTACAATACAGTCACCTGGTATTGATTTGTTTATGGGGCCAATCCATGGCACCCGTCGTACCATAAGAATTCTGCTTTTCATATGATTAGGAACAGGCTTGTTCTCATTCAGCCAATATATCACCTTGTTTTTCAAGGACAAGAATGTTTCCTCATATTGATTACTTAATTCAGGAACCCCAGAAAGTACAACTACAAAAGGCCTTGCATCAGGCGGAAGATCTATAAATCCTCCCCTTGGGTTATCTCTAACATAGGGTGTATGGTAGTTGTGATTGTTAGGTTTATTTACAGAGGTTTTCTGAGCTGAGGACTCATTTAATACAGAAGCAGTGTGCACAGGAGGATGAGTATTGGCAACTCTCACTGTTTGAGTATTAAGATTTGGTATTAAAACTTTAGAGAGTTATTTATTAGAGGTGAATCCTTTAGGTGGTGCCAAAGTGGTCGCAATAGAAATATCGACGTCGCTAACAATCTGATCGATTAAATTTGATACGTCCTTCTTCGGATGTGGTTTGTCAGAAGGATTTACATTCATTGGCGCCAAGGGGGTCGCAGTAGGAGCCATTGAGGGGCTAACAACTACATCAGTTATTGCAAGCTCACTGCCACTTAAACTTAAGCTGGACAGGGTAATGATACTTTTCTCCACCTCAAGGAGCTGATTTTCAATACTAGTTAACCTTGCTTCCAACGTTCTAAGAAGTTTCTTTAATGTCTCCCACACAATTATCAGAAACTCTTCTTTACCCCCCTCTGTCTCTACTACGGGTGTGGTAATCTTCTCTTCCCCAAAAACAGGGGACCCTACTATTATATCTAAATTTGACGCTTCCAATTTATCACTAGTATTTAACATTTGCATAGTTGTGGGTGTCCGATGTTGCAAACTACTTATGCACCCCATTTTCATAACCCCCCCTGTAAAACACTGGCTTTTGGCCACTTTCGCCTTTTTTCTGGCGTGCACTGACATAGCTTTACGTTTCCTCTTTTGTTTAGGCTCTACCTTGTTTACACCCTGTTTGCTCTTAGTCTCTTCTTTCCCCATAGCTTTATCCTCTTTAGCATCCTCCAACGACATGTCCACTTTAATAGTATTTTCAATTAGTTTGCTATTAACTGGGTGATGAGGTGAATCTAGTATGACATCAACAGAAGTGGCTGTTTCCTCAGGGGCAGAGTGCACATCGGCCACTATGATAATAGGAGTGGGGCCAGTAGAACGCTCAGGAGTTTTAGCTAGGGCTATGCTACCCAGAGAGGATTTTTTACCCAGTGCAAGGTCTGAGGACAGTCTTCTAGCTGCCTCCAGCTCCAAGGATACTCTGTGCTGTAATTTAGTGATCTCAATGTCAATGGTCGTATTGGTCCTTGTAATGAAATCATCCAATGTCCCTGTAACCTTTTTCACAGGTTTAACAGATTTAACCGCCCTGCTCCTACTTTCACGTGAAGACATTGTTAAACAATATCCCAGGACTAGAGAGTGCAAAAGGAAATATTACCAGGGTTATCTAGCTCTACCACACAACCAAGAGGGGTGGCCCGGTCCGGTCTTGTCCGGGCTGTAACGGGCTAGAACAGGCCCGCTCTTGGCCCGGTCTTCGCCCGGTCTTCGCCCGTGCGCGTACGCGCGCGTCCCATGGGCCGAGAATGAGGGTCCACCAAAATAGATCCGTTGATGAAAACCACGCCCCTGATTTCTAGTCACAGGGAGGAGGAGGCGGCGGGAAGAGGACCAGCTGTGGCAGGTTAGCGCACTGCCCGCTGGTCCTCGCAGTCCCGCGGCAAGCCTGAGATGGAATACAGCCACAATCCTCAACTCGCTGTTCCTGGTGATGTCCAAATACACGAGCGGCGCCCGCGAAGCGGGTGCCGCGAGGCGTGGGTCAGGGTCCGTGAAGACAGCAAGTAAGGCAGGGGTGAGACCGCAGTGCAGCCCGTTCCTCATAGAAAGCACACCTGGACATTCATATCAGGCCAGGGATGTACATGACAGTGTGTTTTTCATTTATGCTCTATTTGTTTGTTGGGCTGTTACATGACTATACACTATTGTGTCATGATGGTAGGGTGTGTAGGTAGCCTGCAACCTCCATGGGTGGATATGCATGTGGGATCTGACATCACACCCACATGTGGTGTGTCACGCAGTGTGTGACAGAAATCCATGCTCCGTGTAGTGGGACACTGCTGTAAGTGATGTGTTGCTATGGCACTATCATGACTCTCACATGTTAGGGATGTAAACATACACCCATGTAGTTGTGTTATGATGATGAAAATGCCCCCCTATATCTGAGCACTACTGGGAGTCCTCTGCACCCTCCCCCCATATGTCTGGGCATTGCTGGAAGTCATATCCACCCACACCTCATATGTCTGGGCACTGCTGGGAGTCCTCTGCACCCACCACTCTTATGTCTGGGCACTGCTGGGAGTCATATCCACCCACCCCTCATATGTATGGGCACTGCTGGGAGTCCTCTGCACACACACCTCATATGTCTGAGTACTGCTGGGAGTTATATTCACCCACCCCTCATATTTCTGGGCACTGCTGGGAGTCGTCTGCACCCACCCCTCTTATGTCTGGGCACTGCTGGGAGTCATATCCACTCACCCCTCATATGTCTGGGCACTGATGGAAGTCCTCTGCACACACACCTCATATGTCTGGGCACTGCTGGGAGTCATATCCACCCCCCCATACTGTTGGGCACTGCTGGGAGTCCTCTGCACCCACCCCTCATATGTGTGGGTACTGCTGGAAGTCCTCTGCCCCACCCCTCATATGTCTGGGCACTGCTGGGAGTCATATCCACCCACCCCATACTGTTGGGCAGTGCTGGGAGTCCTCTGCACCCACCCCTCATATGTCTGGGCACTGCTGGGAGTCATATCCACCCACCCCTCTTATGTCTGGGCACTGCTGGGAGTCATATCCACCCACCCCTCACATGTCTGGGCACTGCTGGGAGTCATATCCATTCACCCCTCAAATGTGTGGGCACTGCTGAGAGTCATATCCACCCACCCCTCTTATGTCTGGGCACTGCTGGGAGTCCTCTGCGTCCATCCCTCATATGTCGGGGCACTGCTGGGAGTCCTATCCCCACACCCCCATACTGTTGGGCACTGCTGGGAGTCCTCTGCACCCACCCCTCATATGTCTGGGCACTGCTGGGAGTCATATCCACCCACCCCTCTTATGTCTGGGTACTTCTGGGAGTCATATCCACCCACCCCCATACTGTTGGGCACTGCTGGGAGTCACATCAACCCACCCCCTTATGTCTGGGCTCTGCTGGGAGTCATATCCACCCACCCCCATACTGTTGGGCAGTGCTGGGAGTCCTCTGCACCCACCCCTCCTATGTATGGGCACTGCTGGGAGTCATTTCCACCCACCCATCTTATCTCTGGGCACTGCTGGGAGTCATGTCCACCCACCCCTCATATGTCTGGGCACTGCTGGGAGTCATAGCCATCTACCCCCATACTGATGGGCACTGCTGGGAGTCCTCTGCACCCACTCCTCATATGTGTGAGCACTGCTGGGAGTCCTCTGCACCCACCCCTCATATGTCTGGGCACTGCTGGGAGTCATAACGACCCACCGCCATTCTGTTGGGCACTGCTGGGAGTCATATCCACCCACCCCTCAGATGTCACGCACCGTACCCCGACATTCATGGCGAGTGTGCGGCTCGTATCACTATTGCAATGGTGGTATATGCGAGCGTGTGACGCACCGTACCCCAATATTCATGACGTGTGTACAGATCGTATCACTATTGCAATGGTGGTATATGCAAGCGTGTGACGCACCGTACCCCAATATTCATGACGTGTGTGCGGCTCATATCAGTATTGCAATGGTGGTATACGTGAGCGTGTGATGTACCGTACAGTACACTTCCATTGTTGCGGTACGTTGTACTCACCGTCTGCGCCGTCGTCGATTTCTGTGCACTAGGTCGTAGGCGTACAGGACTGGGATGTCACAGCCGATGGGGTTCATGGTGTGTCTGTCGCGTACCGGGGTGTGGTTCGGGCCTGACTCTGCTTTTACGGACGTTTTCAGCTCCCGTAGCAATAGGGTCACACGGAGTATCCTCGACACGAATCGTACTTGCTGGGCCGGAAACTGCTGCCTGTTTACGGACAGACGGCGCGTATTGCGTGACCCGGATATGAATTGTATGTATTTTTTTGTCGTATGGTCTTTGGTACGGTTCGTATGGAGATGTGCTTTGGGTATGGATTGTACTTGATCGTACGTACGGAGACGTTGAAGCTGTATACATCGTACGGGAAAAACGCTGCGTACGGCGAATCGTAGGGGATTTTAACGGATCAGAATCGACCCCTTAGTGTTTGGTAATTTCCTCAGAAAAGTCTTCATTCTCTTACCAGGACTTTTTTTCTTACTCTTAACACATTGTTCTTCATGTAAATCTTGTGGCTACCTTCTCTTTAAATAAACACCTTTCTTTCGTCGTTTCCTCTTTTAACCTTTCGTAGGCATGATGAATTTTTTTCAGTGTTGATAAATAGAATCTATTATAAAAAATATATATAACATTACAAAAATAAATATATGAAATATACTGCTATATTACTTATAAGAAGAGAAGGAGGATTATAAGGACAAAGATGGGACTATGAAAATAAAAGGACTTACAACAAAAGAAGAAGGAGTATGACAAGTGAAAATATGAGGAGAAAGGAGAGTATAAGCAGACACTGCAATATAAAGAGATAAAGGAAAAGAAAAGAGAGAAAAAGTGTGAGCAGAGAGAGGGGAGTATGAGAAGAAAAAGAAAAGTATGTGAAAAGAATCGGGAGTATGAGCGAAGAAGAGCGAGAATAAAAGGAAAAAGAGAATATAAGAAGAGAAGTGTATATATGAAGAAAGAGGAAAGAATATAAAGAGAGAGAGGGACAAACATGCTGTGAAAAGACAAATATAAGAGAAGACTTAGTGTATAAGGAGAGAGGAAGTACTATGAGGAGAGGGGTGAATATAAAGACAAGAAAGAATATAAAGAGTAGGGGAAGTATGCAAAAAGAGGAGCATGTATGAAGAGAAAAGAAAAGTATAAGAAGAGAGGGATAATATAAGAAAAAGGAAGTAGTATGATGAGAGAGGAAGGAGTAAGAGGAGAGAGGAGGGAGTATGACAAGAGAGTGTAGAAAATATGGAAAAAGGGGCGAATATAATTCCTTAATGTACACAGACGCACAGTTTGATATTAGACAAAAAAATATGAGACCATGCATATTACTATTTACAACTGAAAAACGTTTAAGTGACTATACACATTCAATATATATAATTACTACATTTCAGTGAACAACCCTGACTCATTTTGCAAATACATATGGAATTTACTACATTATTTCTGCCAACATTGCATCAAAAAAACTGACACAATAAAACAACAAAGACGCACAAGGGGCTTGTAAATCTGCCCAGAGTGTATACAGAGGGAGAGAAAGGAAAAAAAGGACAGAACAGGGAGTATCGACAGAAAAATGAAAAATAAAGAGAGAAGGAAGAAAATGAGGAGACAGAAGGAATATGAGCAGAGACAGGGAAATATAAACACAAACAAGGGCAGTATGAGGACAGAGGAGAATATAAGAAAAAGAGGGTAGTACCAGGAGAGGAAGAAGTAAGAGGAGAGAGGGTAGAAAATATGGAAAAAGGGTCAAATATAATTCCTTAATGTACACAGACGCACAGTGTGATATTAAACAAAACAATTTAACACCATGCATTATACCAAAACACATTTACTACTGTAAAACCTTTAAAAAGAGGCAAATATAATTCCTTAATGTACACAGATGCACCGTGTGATACTAGACAAAAAAAATATCAGACCATGCATTTTACTATTTACTACTGAAAATCGTTTAACTTACGATACACATTCCATGTATAGAATTACTACACTTCAGTAAACAACCCTGACTCATTTTGCAAATAGATGTGCAATTTACATTATTTTCGCCAACATTACATTAAAAAAATGACACAATAAAATAACAAAAACGCACAAGGGGCTTGTAAATCTGCCCAGAGTGTATACAGAGAGAGAGAAAGGGGAAAGAGGAAAGAGCAGAGATTATGAACAGAAAAATGAAGTATAAAAAGAGAGGGAAGAAAATGAGATGACAGCTGGAATATGAGGAGAGATAGGGAAAAATAAACACAAAGAAGGACAGTATGAAGACAGAGAAGAATATAAGAAAAAGAGGGTAGTACCAGGAGAGAGGACGAAATAAGAGTAGAGAGGGGGAAGTATGACAAGAGACGTTAGAAAATATGGAAAAAGGGGCAAATATACTTCCTTAATGTACACAGACGCACAGTGTCATATTAGACAAAAAAAATGAGACCATGCATTATACCAAACATATTTATGAATGAAAAACGTTCAAGTAACTATACACATTCCATGTATATAACGACTACATTTCAGTGAACAACCCTGACTTATTTTGCAATTTACTACATTACCTTTGCCAACATTACATCAAAAAAAGTGACACAATAGAACAACAAACACGCACAAGGGGCTTGAAAATCTGCCCCACAATGTATGAAGGGAGAAAGGAAACAATAAGAAGACAGATCAGAGAGTATGAAGAGAAAAATGAAATATGAAAAGACAGGGAAGAAAATAAGGAGACAGAAAGAATATGAGGAGACACAGGGAAATACAAACACAAAGAAGGGCAGTATGAAGACAGAAGAGAATATAACAATACAAAGCAGTGTCTTGTGTTGCTCTAACTTTTGCCACGCCTTTTGGATCCTACTCACGCTATTTACCATGGCCAACGATTCCAAATTATCTCAAACAGGTACCAAACCTAAAAGACTTAAAAATGATCCGCCCTCCCCCATTAAGTCATCCTCGAATCCTGTTCTGGACTCCATCCTTGAGGAGGTGCGTGGACTACAACCATTTATGGTTGCTACTAATGACAGACTTAAACAAATTGAAGACCGTTGGGTTCTTATGGAAGGCAAAGTCTTAAATTTGGAGCAAAGGGTTAGTGACATTCAGGATGCCTCAAACAAAATCCCACTATTAGAGCAAGAAATCCACAAACTTAAGTTGCACACGGAGGATTTGGAAAGTCGTAATCGCCGAAACAACCTACGCGTTTATGGTATTCCGGAAAATTTGGAAGGTCCTGACATGGTGTCTTTCCTGCAAAACATTTTACGAGAACTTTTGGATCTCCAACCTTCGTCTCACCCCCTTAACATTCAAAGGGCTCACCGCCTCGGCCGTCTTAACTCTGCTTCTAACAAACCTCGTGGAATTATTATGCTCTTTTTGGAATTCACGGAGTTAATGGCTGTTCTGAAAGCTGCCAGAATCAAACGAGGTCTCCAGTGGTCTGGTCACACCATCTTTATCTCACAAGACCTCTCCTCTGCGACGAATGCACTAAGGAAAGAATTCTTGAATCTACGGCCTCTTATGCGTCAACTCAACATTCAATATGGCATCCTTCATCCTTGCTTTTGCAAGATCACTCATAATGGTCGGACCAGATCATTTGATGATCCTCAAAAACTTCATGCTTATTTACAGCCTCTTTCTCCTTCAACGATGGATGCTGCTTCCTAATATGGCATACTGCTCCTTCTCACCATTGTCTTACCTATAGCTCTTTTCCTTTTAACTGTGGTTCCCTCTCTCTCTTTTCTGCCGTCCTTTGACTCTTAACTCTATTCCTTCGAATTTTTTATTCATCTGCTACTTCTTTTGCTCTTACATTCTTTTCTATGTCCCTATATTTGTCCACTTTTCGGTAGCTCGTGGGGATATGTCCCCTATCTGGTGTATCCTTGCCCCTGATGTCTTGGTTGTTTTCTGCTTCTCCGATCAGGCTTCTGTGCCTTGATCTGTTTCCTCTTTTCTCTGTTCTCTTTTCTTTCCCCCCTCTTTTTTCTGTTTTTTTGTTTCCTTTTTCTGTTTTTCTTTTCCTATTCTATTTTGCTCTATATTTTTATTTCCCTCTGCAGTCTCTTTCTCGTTTACTCTTTTCTGTGCTGTATTTTGTTCTCTTGATCAGATTTTGCATTTGCGCTGTATGTATTTTGAGAGCTGTCTTCACTCGTATTTTTTGTCTTTACTGTTTCCTTTCCTGTAGTGATTCCCTTGCCATGTGTCTTCTCCACATGTCGCCCATCGCCCCTTACCTCAATGGTGTGTAATTTTGTCTCATGGAATGTGTGTGGTCTTGGTCACCCTGTCAAGCGTCAAAAGGTATTGTCTCATTTATCCAAACTTAACTCTCAAGTTGTTTTTCTTCAAGAAACGCATTGTTCTGATGTTGAATCACTCAAGTTAAAGAGACAGTGGGTTGGTCAGGTTGTTTTTTCTCCTGCTCTTCATAAAAAGGGAGGGGTTGCTATTTTATTTCACAAGGCATTGAATGTACAAATTATCTCCTCCCAACATGATGATGAAAGACGTTGGGCAATGGTTAAGGTTGTTATCCATAACAAGACTCTGGTGCTTCTAAATATTTATGGCCTGGTACGTCCTGACCCTAAGTTTTGGACTACCATTAAAACCCTGATCTCTACCATTGATTGCCCCAATTTTATTGTTGCAGGTGATTTTAACCAATGGTTAGATCCTTTCTCTGACAGATTATCCTCCAGTAAATTCCAACCTGACAAATCGCACAAGAGTTTCCAATCTGCCCTTGCCTCACGTCCTTTGTATGATTCTTGGAAATTGTGTAATCCTGATGTGTTGGAATATACCTTTTTCTCTAATGTTCACCACACCCGTTCCAGGATTGATTATATCATGGTTAGCAAACCTCTCCTCCCCTCCATTCAGAAATCTGAAATAGGTTCCATGTTCATTTCTGACCATGCCCCTGTTTACACCACACTTGATCTCTCCCTTACTTCCTCTAAATTTAATCGTTGGAAATTTAACACATTTCTTTTATCTGATTCAGTTTTTTTGAAGGAAAGTGTCCAATTTTTCAATGCATTTTTTTCTTTTAATAATCCCTCTGATACCTCTATTCCAAATAATTGGGATGCATTTAAAGCTGCTTTTCGTGCTTTTACCATATCCTATGTTGCTAAGAAAAAGAAACTTAATCGGAAACAATACGATGACAAACTTCGAACAATCAAAAACCTTGAACATATGTATTTCTCCTCTAAATCCTCCTCTTCCCTTCATGATTTAATTTTTGCCAAAACAGAACTCAATAAACTTATTACTAATGAGGCATGTAATACTCTACTTAAAATTAAATCCAAATTTCATGGTGGCCAGAATAAAGCGGGGAAAATGCTGGCTAACTATCTAAAAATTAACACTGAACGTAAAAATGTAGGCCCAATTTTCAATGATTCTCTAAATAAATTGGTCTCGGCAGATGAGGACATCGCTGACGTTTTTCTTTCCTACTATCAATCCTTGTATACTGATGATACACACCCCTCTGATGTAAACTTATCATCCTTTTTTGACAACCTTCCGGCTCCCCCTTCCTTGCCGGATGATTTGCTCTCCTGGAAAACGATATTACTCTTCAAGAAGTAACTCATGCCATTAACTCACTCAAAAGATCAAAGGCCCCGGGTCCGGATGGTCTACCTGTAGAATTTTATTCCTCATTTCATAATATTTTTGCTCCTAAACTCCTCCAACTCTTCAATTCCTTTATTTCTGCTGCAAAGGCCTCTGGGTCATTTTTAGATGCTCTAATTATCATAATCCCGAAACCCGATAAAGACCATACCCAGTGTAAAAATTATCGCCCTATATCCCTAATCAATTACGACTGCAAAATTTTTGCTAAAATTCTTGCTTCACGCCTTGATTCCCTTATCCCTCGTCTAATCAACACGAATCAAGTGGGTTTTGTGAAGGGCAGACTTGCTGCGGACAATGCGCGTATGTTCTCTAATGTCATTGCTCACAGCAAGCATCTTAAAGTCCCTTTAGCAGCACTTTCCTTAGATGCTGAAAAAGCTTTTGACCGTATCAATTGGCAGTTCTTATTTCGTACCCTCCAATGGTTTGGCTTTGGTCCCTCCTTTATTTTAATGGTCAAACTTCTCTATTCCTCTCCTCATGCCAGTATTTTTGTTAACAACCAATTTTCCAAGTCTTTCCCCTTATCCAGAGGCACTCGTCAAGGATGTCCCCTTTCTCCCCTATTATTTATTCTCTGTCTAGAACCCTTCCTAGAAAGAATTCGATCCAATCCTAAAATTACTGGCTTTCAAATGTCTTCCACTGAAATTAAACTGTCTGCTTATGCGGATGATGTGTTGGTATATATGTCGAATCCTGAATCCTCCCTTCTCCCATTTTTGGATGAGGTCCAGTTATATTCCTCTGTGTCGGGATATAAATTAAATCTCTCAAAAACTGAAGTCCTCCCACTTAATTCGCTTTGTTATCAATTCATGTTCAATAATACTGCTTTTGTATGGTGTCCCTCTAAAATTAAATATCTTGGTATTTGGTTTGCCCCATCCTTGAGAGATACCCTTAAACTTACCTTTGATTCTCTCATAAAGAAAATCAATTCCCTTCTTCAATTGTGGTCCCCAATATTTTTGTCTTGGTGGGGTAGATTAGATACGATTAAAATGATGATTACCTCCCATGTTCTGTATATTGTTTCTATGCTTCCATTTAAAATTCCCATTTCATATTTCTCCCATATAAATGCTATTTGCTCCAAAGTTTTATGGAATGACAAACATCCTAGAATAGCTCTGCATAAGTTGATTCGCCCTAAGTCTAAGGGTGGAGTCCGCTTTCCCAACTTTAAAACGTATCACTCCGCCTTCCTCATTAAACAATCCTTTTCTTTGGCCTATGATTTTAATGATACTCCTATACCTACATGGGTTCTTTTAGAACGCTCTCTACTGAAAGATTTTCCCTTTCAACATATTGTTTTTATGTCCAAATGTTCTTTCTTGACCAAATTCCCTATTTTGCAATATTCCCAAACAGTATTACATAATGTCTTCTCCTCCAACTTGTCCCCTTTACAATGTTTTTTATTATCGGTTGTATGGTATAACAAGTTTCTTAGATATAAAGGCAAGACATTTTACTTTAAGCACTGGAAAGAAAAGAATATTTTATTATTTCATCAATTTTTTGATAATGTTTCTCTCATTCCGTTTCCGAAATTGCAAACACTATTTAACTTACCTATGTCTTATATTACTGAATATGTTATTCTTACGTCTGCTATTCAATCACACCTAACTTCCCTCTCAATGCCTGACGTTTTACATTCCCTTGTTCCTACCTCTTCACTGTACCCCTTATTCTCACATCAACAACCTAAGGCTGCCCTTGTTTATACATTGTTAATGTCCTTGGATATTGACCGTCCTAAATCAATTGTTGAGACTGCATGGGAAACTGACCTTGATATTACTTTCCCTATCTCACTGTGGGATCGTATCTGGTCTAAATTGTTTAAAGTATCTCCTGCTGCGCGTATTACTCAATCCCTACTTTTCCTATATCATAGAGTCCTTCTTACCCCTGTAAGTATTCATAAGTTTTCCCATACATCTTCCTTACTATGCTGGTCTTGTTCTAAAGAAACTGGGTCACTTAAACACCTATTGTATGACTGTCTCCCTGTTTTATCTTTTTGGAAGAAAATTTGGAAGATATGTATGCGAATATTTTGTTGTTCTACTATGTTATCTTTTCAGAATATTTTCTTAGGTTCGTTGTCATCTGAAGTGGATATTATCTCTTCTTCTGCAGGACTGTTGGACTTGTTTATTTCCCTTGCATTTAAAGTTATTTTATTATGTTGGAAAGATAATTCTAAAATCTCAGTTCACACTTGGTGGAATTTTGTTTGCGACAAACATAGGATTGCTATTGCTTCATCCTCTTCTGTTCCCCTGAAAATTAAATCCGATCTTCTTTGGCTCCCTTTTACCTCTTATCTTTCTTCCAACCGATTTCCTAACTGATTCTTAGTCATCCCACTTATTCTTATTCTTCTCTTCCCCTCTCTTTCTTTTTCTTTCTCCTTCTCCTCTTTTGCCTTTCCCTTTTTCTTTTCTATTTCGCTTGTATCTTCCTTTTTCTTTCTCTTCTTTCTTCCCCTTTCTATATCCTTATTATTATTGGTTTATTTCTCATTGCATATGTTTTGTAAATTCTTTTTATATTATTAGTTTTCCATTTTCTTATGCAATATGTTTGTATTTAATTCAAAATGCTAATAAAAACTTTCTTAAACAAAAAAAAACATTTCAAAAGTTTCCAACTGACATAACTGTCCACCCTACCCCCAACAGATCATGCAAAAGTCAACTGTCAACAAAGGTCAAAAGTTTAGCGCTCTATAAAACACTGCTCCTCAACAAATTTACACTATGCATAAGCATTTACTTATAAGTACCAATAAAGAGAAAAGGTCTCATTAGAACCAACCAACATATAAACTTGATGCATATCTGTAAAATATATATTTTTTAGTTGATTTTTTCTTGCCTACGTACGGTTATGGAACGACTTAGAGAATTTGCACTGTACGTCGTATGTACGTGCATGGTATGTGTATGATAAATCTACCGTAAAAAAATATAGCCTCTATCACAAATTTTTTATAGTCCCCGGGAACCCTATCACCCGGGGCTCAAATATAACGTTGGGCACCGTGGGGGGAGCCCCACAGCCCCCACGATCCCAGCCAGCTCTGTGCATCCTTCGGGAGACGGCATTGCTTTTCATCAGAGAGAGCAGCTTACATGCTGCTCTCTCTCACGAAAAGTAATCTGCTTTCATACTTGAAAGACAGAACAGCCCTAGGGGGTCAGGAAGTCCTATAGCAAATAGGAAACTTTTCCTCTCAATCTACACTCTCAATCTACAAACAAATAAAAAAAATAACAAATCACCTTTATTCCCAAATTAAATCAAAATGAAACACACTTTTATATTGCTTGAACTTTTTAACCTTTTCCAACTGACAAAACTTTCAACCCTTCCCCCATTACACATTCTGCCAGTTACCATAGAAACACTTCAGGGAACACCTAACTGAGTGAGAACACAGGTGAAAAGTTCATCAAACATGTCGTAAATAAAAACAGCAAGTGTGCTTGAGTAGTCAATATAGCAGCTTATCTAAAGTAACGTTCTTTTCTATCACTTTTTCTTAACCAATACATTTCAGGCTTTTAAAAAACCGATAATTGCACCCTAGTTTCTGTGTAAATGTTTTTCAAACATCCAATCATTTCTTTACTTTTTCCAAAACTACATCTTATCCACCATTTTACAAACATCTTAATTTTCAAACTGCCATTTCATGTACAAAGAGTGCATCCAAACCTCTCTTCAAGCTGCTTAAGGTGTGGATTGTGGGACACAGCTATACTTTCTGGAGGCAAAGGTACGCAGAACAGAAAGGACATCAGAAAGACCTAGGTTTACCAAATGTAGACGTTAAATGGATTGGACAGAGAGGGTTAAAGTGGCACCAATTGATGCCATTGGTGAAATCCTTTTTGCATATCCAACACCCTGACCTCATAATTATGCACTGTGGTGGCAATGACCTAGGCACTTTGACAAGGGTAGGTCTGGAAATGCTTATGAAGGACACCGTTCAACAATTGATGACACTTTTCCCCAAAACTACCTTTGTCTATTTTAATATATACCAAAGGCAGAAATGGAACTGGTCCAACCACCATTGTCCACAGAGTAAGAAAGCTAGGAAACTTGTGAATAAATCTGTTTCTGCCTTTCTCCAAAACTATAGAATGGGGTCCATCTACCACAACAATCTGCGTTTCAATATGCATGACATCAATAGGAGAGACGGTGTACATTTTACAGATGAAGGGAACAGAGTCTTCCTCATGACCTTAAGACTCTGCATCGGTACTTACTTGTATCGGTACTAAAATCTCCCAATAAAGATAAGGGTTCTTTTTTATGCCCAGAGCCGTTGAAGGTTCTGGAGACTGCCACGCCTCAGCGTCAGCTCCTGCAGTGTCCCAGAGCTGCGCTGCCCTTCTCCCAACATTTGAAAGCCCTCGGGGGAGATGGTAAATTAATCGAGACTAAATACGTTAGTACAGGCCACTCTCATGCTACCAGGAAAACACAACAACAGTATAAGGCCCAGATTTCCATTGTACTAATTTCTTAGTTGCAGGTCTAGTTGTCAAATTGGCACACAAAATCCTTCATGGCTGGTACACACCCACACCACACCCATCCAGCAAATTCGTCACTACACACGTGACCCTATGTATAAAAAAGACGGAGCGCACGTGTTGTACGCCATTTTAGAGTTGTTCCCAAAGTATCGAACAAGGGGCCCACTACTACATGCGTGGCCTCTTTGGTCACTGAGTTAGTGGTGCCCGAAGCACTGAGCCGGTGAAGAACCTGCGATGATGATGATGATGGGAGCACAAGAATGTTGTTAGCCATAGAGATATCAAGACTCTGCACCATATATGAGACTTCTTTGTTGGACATCGGGACTACATCATGCATAAGGTGTCTATTCCACGAAAAGGTGAGCTGTGAGGCTTGAGTATGCATCGGAGGGAGTCACGGTTGTAGCAGACTAGATACAAAAACGTGACTTACCGTTTTAGATGAACGCACTCCTATATAGTGTATTCATTTACATGTATACTTTTTTTACCAATTGCAGAAACGTTTTTATAATCGCTGAAATGTCCGGAATATTACCAATACAAACAGTTCATAGAAATGTGAGAAGGAACGTGTATACAAGTGCGATGTTATCTAACTCCAAATTAATATAGTAACAATCATAACATCTTTCCTTTAATATCTTTTAGATGTAGTGCTTCACGATGCATTATGTAACAAGGACGATGGCAACGGCACAAGGTGAGCAAACAAGCTTGTTTCCGAAAGAACGACAAGTTATCTGTGAAATGAGAGAATGTGTAGTATGCAGCAGGCGCGCAAAACACACATTGGGCTAACGGGGCTTCAGCTAAGATCAGATAGTTTCCTGGGCCCACACACAGTCGCACCCGAGTACTTCACAGGTCTTTTAAAGACATTTTGCTTGTTAATGAGGCTTTGATGTCCCCCCACTTACAGCCCCTGCAGCTCCACTCTTCTTTTTGCTAGAAGTTAAGCCCCCCCCTGATATTTTTGACTGTGGTTGCGCCTCTGGCTTCAGGCCCTCTCCTGTCATGTGTGTCTCTCCCACATTTTAATGTCCTATTTTCTCTCTTTCTCTTTCTTACTCTCTCACATCGTTTCTCTTTCTTTTTAAAAGTTTTGGACGCTGCTATCTCCAGTCTGCTATATACAACCTTATCTGAGTTGAAGTGGTGAACTCTCTTGATTACACTGAAGGCTTCTCCGACACGTAGAGCACCCTCTTTCAATCACGCCAATAGCACTAGGTGAGCAAAGAATTTTTTTTCCGAAACAACAACAAAATATTTGTGAAAAGAGAGACTGGGTACTGTGCAGCAGCTTCACTGTGTAGAACTATATAATTACCTCCAAGCAGTGACAACAGATAGGTTACAACAGTCCAAAAAACAGATCTACAAGCTTATTACGCCACTTTTGTGTCACTTTTAACATGGGAAAAATGGCGCAAGGAGCTTGTAAATCTGCGTCTGACTTTTCAAGAAAGAATCTCAACTCCAGACTCTGCGAGCCAGTTTTAATGTTGTTTTCTCTCTCTTTCTCTCTCTCACTCTCTATGACATCATTTCTCTTTCTCTTTTAAAGTTATAGACACTTCTGTCCACTTTGACGTGTAGAAGCAGAGTTGTATTGAAGTTGTGAACTCCGGTGGCCAAAGTGATTGGCCGCAGTGTTTATACAAGGTAAGCACAGCGGCCTAGATATACAATGCCTCCATTGCAATGCATTAGAAATAAGTCGGCGTATTTACAATCCCGTTGTGCCACTTTTGTGTCAGTAACGCAGTAGGCACTTCCATATAGACACCACTTGAACGTGGGATTATAACAGAAGTGAAATGTACTAGGCACACCGCACACGTAAGATCGTAGTGTTACCTTCACTTGTAATGCTTCACCTTATTTAGTCACATCTACATAACTTTAAACTCTTTTTTTCTTTTTTGTTTTGCAGATTACCTACCCAACATCTTTTGGAGTCCACATCACAATTTGTTTATAATACTGTTTTATTAAAGTTATTTTTCGAGTTGTTTATAACATTATCTTTAAGTTACGTTTACAGTTATTGTTGTTTTAATAAAAGTTAATAAAAAAACGATATACTTTTTTTTTGAGGGGGGGGGGGCAGTCCACAACAAAAATATTTATAATTTGAAATACTATAGTGAGATGTTTGACAGTAGGGTTGAAAAGTACTGGCTGTACAATAAGTTATATTTTCTCTGGATGGACTACAACATAGAAAGGAAATCAAAGTTAAACAATGTGTACCACATTTACAAACCTCTTGCGACATTTTCACGTGCAAACCTACCCCCTACAAAATGAACCATGTGGGCCTCAATGACGCCCCTCAAACCCCGAAAACGACCACCCCCGTGATTTCTATATTGTGTGAGGGAGGCTGCGTGGCCCACCGCCTGATGCCCTGGAGTCCGCCACACCAAGACCCGGTTCCTGCAGTGTCCTGGGGGAAAACAGCCATTACAACTCGGTCATAACCATGCGTGATCGTCACCACCTTTACCATGCATGCTTTTACAACTAGTATACATTTACCACGCATGATAAAGCCATAAGCATGATAATGGCTTTGTGGAGACGGACACGCGTTGTAATGGCTGTGGCTTACGTGCTTCAAATTAGTTTTTAGGTATGGTGTGACCAAGTCTGATAACATCAGAAGCCAAGGACAAACACCTTGGTGGTGGTGTCTGTGGCAGGAAATCTCATCGATCACAAAGAAGATAGGCGGAGGGTAAAATGAAAGTAACAAGTATAATAAAAATAACGGAGGAAAACTACTAAAATGGCGGTGGATGGAGTATGTAATCAACGTTTGGCGTAATTATTAATATATTACAAAAGTATAGCAGCGGATTACACACACGGCCCGGGAAAAGAAAGCGGCAAATTTAATACCTGAAACGAGGAGAGGTTTGCTTGGCGAACTTGAAGAAAAAGAATCAAACGTGGGTTTGGAAACGAGGCTGCGCATGCGTTGAGAGTACAACTGTTGCACCAAAAAAACCTGAAAGTTTTACAGACTATCATAGAAATATAGGCACCCCGAGACACTGCAAGAGCCGGCCCTGGGAGGTGGGTGGTCCCCAGGGCCATCAAGGGCTCCAGGAGGGGGGCCTCGTGACCCCCTCCCAACATTAAAAAGCCCCGGGGAGTACAGGTTCCCGGGCTGGGAGGTATTTTTACATATTACTGCCCCAGGAAGGTGGCGGTCCCAGGTACGTGTACGGGGGGAGACGGAGGGGGAGCTGAAAACATTCTTTTATAAAAAAAAAATATTTTAAAAAAAGCCCTGAGGGGGTGCCGGTCCCAGGGGCTGCGGGGAGGGGGGGCATGAGCCCCCCACATACATCAAAATAAAACCCCAGGGGATGGCTTTCCCCGGGTCTCGGGAGGTCTTACAAGCCCCCCATTAGGGAAAAAAATGCCCCCGGGGGCTAATTGGGAATAAAATGGACTTCTAGTTTTTTTCCTTTTCCACCGTGTATGCGTACGATACACATACCCCGCGATTTCTTATTTGAAAAATAAATAGATAAATTGGGCCTAAAGACTATGTGGGACCCCCCTGAGCAGGCCCAGAGTGTCAGGATGTTTCTACCCTGCCCCCTTTTCTTATTTTTCAACTTTGTTTTACTGTTTTCTTGTGACTTGGTCCTACCGAGGCACAAGATGGCTGCCAACACTTCCTGGTTTGGAGAGTTGACAGACAGTTAACATCCAATCAGCATGCAGCTCATGCTCATAATTGAACGGATTTCCGTGCGTGAGCAGTACTTCATCTATAGATATCACTATGATTTTACTTTTGATTTTCTCAGGAATTACTGAACGGATTTACACCGAACTCTACCTCTCTGTCAAATTTGATGTAATTCCATTCAGCCGTTCGGGCTGTAGCCCTGGCTAAAGGCCCCTATGGAAAATTGCATGGGGAGGGACCCTTCTTCGTAGTCAGGGTAAGGGGGTTGCACTTCTAAAATAACCCCTGCTCACCCCCTTGGTAGCTTCACATGAGCAGACAGGTTTATCTCAGAGGCAGTGTGTAAAGCATTTGTGCATCCATAAAGTAATACAGTGCAAACACTACAAATGGACACCACGCCAGTTTAGAAAAGTAATCTTTATCTAAACCAAACAAGACCAAAAATGAATAAAAGAATCCAACATACAATATTGTAAAAATAGTTACTTTGCAAGATTACCTTTAAATTGCAGAAATAGCTAAAGAACACAGGGGCATATGACCACGGGTGGCGATAGGCAATTCTCGCCGGTTTAGCGGCCGTTTTCGTCCGCTAAGCGGCGATAATTCGATCGCTCTATTAGCAAGCTGTCGCTAACTGATGTTAGCGACAGCTTTTAGGCGATAGCGAGCGGTTTGGGGCCCACTTTGCATGTCAGCGATATTTATCGCTAATGACATGCAAAGTGGGCGTACCCAACCTGTTAGCGACTGAAAGCAGTCGCTAACGTCGCTATCGCCTATTAGCAAGGCAGGCATAGCGATGGAAATATTTCCACTATCGCCAAAAACTAACACCTGCTCAGACCAGTACTTAGCCATGTTATCCAATGGGAGGTGGATAACATGGCTAAGAGCATTTCGTCGCTAATGCGTGAATATCGCTGTATTCTCAGCGATATTCACGCATTTCGCCTGCTCAGACCAGTTCTTAGCCATGTTATCCAATGGGAGGTGGATAACATGGCTAAGAGCATTTAGTCGCTAATGCGTGAATATCGCTGTATTCTCAGCGATATTCACGCATTTCGCCGCTATCGCTGGATATTTTAGCACAATGGAGAAAAACGTTGCTAATAGCATGTTTTCTCCGCTAACATATCCAGCGATACGCATCGATAAAAAAATCGTCGCTAAACCTATTTAGCGATAATTATCGGTTTTGTTGGTAATATGCCCCACAGTTCCTCTGAATCGGTAGCTCCATCCGGGGCTACCGCGATGCTGAAAACGACAGGGTTTAACAATTCAAACTGATCGCGTCGGTGCAGGGTCCGCTAAAGCAAAGACAGACTCGAAAAGAGTACCTTTCTCATTGAAGCCGACACAATGTTATGAGCATGTTGGGGAAACCACTGCAGTTCCATTGCAAAAATGGAAGCAGTTCAGGGTGCGGTGCCCTCATGATGTGGTGTAGGCTAACCCTGGACAACGAACTTAGCTCCGCTAGCAGAAGTTGCAGAGATTTGGTAACTACGCATTTCATTGAAAACATGGAATTCATGCAAGAATTCCCATTCCGCAATGCAATGGAGTAACCTAATGTACCCACAACCCTTTGGTAAATCAACTTTACCTTTACGCACAAAAAGACGTATAACAATTCAGGCAATAAGAGAGGTGAAGATTTTGGGGTCACCCCTTACCTAGGGGGGGGCAAGCAGATGCCTTGAACATAGGGAGCATATCAAGCTGAACGCTTTGGTGGTGGTCCCAACCTCCTAGGAACACCCCAAGCAAAGTTATGGGCAAAAATACAATGCCAGCTAAAGGCCCAGCAACGCGGGGCGAGATTCTAGAGTTTAGTGAATATTATAGTATTAGCTCTCAGCTGGGCCCGAGAGCCTGCCCCTGGAGGAATGTTTTGATATTGGATACTATAATATAATATAATATTCACTGCATACGATATATATTACCTACTGGCGGTCGCCAGTAGGTATATATAGTTAGGATTTTTTCTCTATGGGTTTTTTGAAAATTCTATGTCTAATAACTTTGGCGTTTGTGGACGGAATCGGCTGAAATTTTCAGGAAAATGGCACATTTTGTTTCTGAGCAGCCCTTGAAAATTTGGGGGGGGTTCGTCCAGTGGGGGCCGAGAAAAAAGGGGGGTCCCAAAACGTGTTTTTAACATTGAGTTTTCCATAGGGCGGTTGGCCTCACTTTTAGCCCGAACGGCTGAATGGATTTGCACGAAACTTGGCAAAATTGTAGGGACTAGTAGCCCGATGTGCCTTTTGTAGGTCTCAATATATGTGCTCCAGTGGATTTTGAGAAATTAACGTTTAAAAAAAGATATATATCTGTAACAGCGGACCGGTTAGCGCTCTGGTTCGCGGACTTTTCGCGCAACGGAGCTTTGTGAAGCGAAGCTGATTGGTTCTCCGGCGTCTGTCAACATTCCAAACAGTCCGTAGCGGCCGCCATCTTGTCTCTCGGTAGGATCGAGAGACAAGAGGAGGTCAAAACAAAGGGGGAAATAACTATAAGGGGGCATAGTAGATCCTCGCTGACCCCCTAGGTTTGATGTGGAGGTTTTAAAAGGGCCCCGCGGGGCAAAAAAAAAACAAAATAATAATAATCGAACGGCTGAATGGATTTGCACGAAACTTGGCAAAATATTAGGGACTGGTAGCCCGATGTGCCTTTGCTAGGTCTCAATATATGTGCTCCAGTGGATTTTGAGAAATTAACGTTGAAAAAAAGATATATATCTGTAACAGCGCTCCGCTTCGCGTACTTTTCGCGTTACGGAGCTTTGCGAAGCTGATTGGTTCTCCGGCGTCTGTCAACATTCCAAACAGTCCGTAGCGGCCGCCATCTTGTCCCTCGGTAGGATTGAGAGACAAGAGGAGGCCAAAGCGAAGGGGGAAATGACCATAAGGGGGCATAGTAGATCATTCCTGACCTCTTAGGTTTGATGTACCATTTTGCCAAGTTTGGTGTAATTCCGTTCAGCCATTCAGGCTGTAGACGTATGTAAATGTCCTATGGAAAATTGCATGGGGAAAACACATTTGAAAGTGTTGAAATTTAGAACCAATTAAAATGTTACTTTGGTTTTGTATTTGTGTGTGATGAAAGTTAATTGGTTATGTATATATGTCAAATGAGAGGAAACCACAGCCATTTTGTGATACTACTGTCTGAGGTACATTTGTGAGGAATTTTTGGTGGTGAATTTCTGGTGTTTGATTTACACAGTACTAACACTTCTGCTACTTTTAAAAAGGTGAGTTGTTAATTTGTAAGGGGAACTATGTTGTACACTTGAAGATAATTTGAAAAATGTTTTCTGTTATTTATTTGCAGTCCTTCTGTTATACTAAATACTTGATGAAGTTAGTTTTATATTATGTATTACTAAAAACGATAAATGAAAGTGATTATTTTTTTCTGCAATTTACAGCAAGCAATTTCAAAATAAAATGGCTCACAATGAAGAGACCGTGGCAATTTCTTTTGAATTGTCCACTACATTGATTGAAATTGAGAGCACCAATAATGAAATATTGTCACAAGGAGGACATGACTTGTATGATTCCATTAGATTGATTGAAATGGACAGCACCAAGAATGAAATATTGTCACAAGGAGATGACTTGAATGATTCCACTACATTGATTGAAATTGAGAGCACCAATAATGAAATATTGTCACAAGGAGGAGATGGCTTGTATGATTCCATTAGATTGATTGAAATGGACAGCACCAATAATGAAATATTGTCACAAGGAGGAGATGACTTGAATGATTCCACTACATTGATTGAAATTGAGAGCACCAATAATGAAATATTGTCACGAGGAGATGACTTGAATGATTCCACTACATTGATTGAAATGGACAGCACCAATAATGAAATTTTGTCAGAAGGAGGAGATGACTTGAATGATTTTTTTGATCAATCTCTTGATGGCGAATTTATCGAGTGTTTGGAGACCATAGAGTTACAAGAATCATCATTGCAGACTTTTAATGAGGAGATTCCAGATGAGATGATTGAAGAGGAAATTACTGATGAGGACATGTTACTAGTTGTTTCAAATTTAGAAAATTCTGAAGAATAAATTTATATTTAGAAATCAAAAATTGTTTGAGACATTATTTATTTTTATTTTTAATTTATGAGGTTGTAGCGAAGTGATTGTAGTATAAAATGAGACTTATAGTATAGAGTGCAACATTTTTATGTTACATGGTAAGTTTACTCATATTTACTTCCCTTCTGCCACTATATTATCTCCAATGTGTATTTGACATGTCTTCTTCATCTCCGGCCTCCTTTCTCTCACTGTGTGTCTCCGATGCATCTTATCGCTGGTATTTTGTGTAATTACAGAAGAGAGTAAAATAAAATAGTTCGGAACGTGAAAAGGGGGCAAAGTAGAGTACTCCTCACCCCCTAGGCCTTTTTAGGCGGTCCCAAAAGGATCAGTTTCTGCTTTCCTGAGAGATTATGGTATGAGTTCCATATACCACAATAACTTGCATTACAACATGCAAGATATCTATCTCCTATTACCAACTTTTGGAGATATTCGCGCTAAGCGCGAATATCTCCAAAAAGTAACACCTGCCCTGAGCAGTTCTTAGCCATGTTATCCAATGGGAGGTGGATAACATGGCTAAGAGTATTAGCTCGGTAATGCATGAATATCGCTGACTTTTTAGCGATATTCATGCATTGCGGCCGTTTATTATCGCATTTGCGATAAACCTTGATAATAGTAAGGTTTATCTTCGATAATTTCTGACGATGCTTAGTGGTAAAAAATTGGTTGGTAAGCATCGTTAGCGATAAATATCGCTTAACTTTGGTAATATGCCCCAACGTCTGTTAACGTTCGATTCGAAGGAAATGAGGAAGTGTTGAAAAACATTGTCTGCGCCATCTTGCCTTTTTTGAAATGCCACACTTTTGTCGTGCACGGCAGCCATTTTAGATGTCTTGACCAGACCCACTCTCTGCACGCTGTCGATTCGTAGCATGGCTCCTCACCCTCGTAAGCATCTCCCCCAGGCACTGGTCACCACCGCTCTCTGTCTTATGCATGGGCAATAAACCTTCCCCCATCTGCGCTGCTCTTCCCTGAGAATCACACTCTGTGCCCGCCCGACACCTCCCTTTCGCCCTATTCACTACCGCACCCTCTGACACTCCTCTTCCTCTGTGTCCGAATGTCCAGGCCGGTCCTAGGCTATCAGCTAGCCCTGCAGATGTAGTTTATGGCCCCAGCTGTAAAGAATCACCCCTCTTCAAAGGAGTTATAGTAGATCAAGGCCCACACCCGATGTGATCCGTCACAGCACACGCGTTCCTACTATCTGAAAACCATCCTGTATTGTGATTGGGGAGGGGACCGAGCCTGAAGCGGAAGATTCCAGGAATGACTCTTTGTACATCAAAGTTTTTACAATTATGTGTCACATTAAAAATATATAGCACTCCAACAAAGTAGTAGGAATATAAAACTTTAATAACATATAAATATATACAACAAAACAAAAACAGTAAAAACATTTAAACAACGAAGAGACCGTGGCAATTTCTTTTTAATTATCCAATAGATTTATTGAAATTGACAGCACCAATAATGAAATATTCTTGTCAGTAGCGGTCTGTTGTGCGAATAGTTCCAAGGCAGCAGAACGCGCTGAAATCTAGATGGCACGAAAGTGATGTCTAGTAAGTTGCCGCCCAGCAAAAAACGGCGTGGGGCGCCGCGGGGGTGAGTGAGTCCAGTAGGCACCACAGCTATTCTTACCGGCATTGCAGAATTACTGCTGGGGACAATGCCTGTGCTGTAGCAGGGTCACAGCAGAAACAAAAAGGATTCTGTTGAAGATGTTGTTGGTTTTCAATTTGAAAACAGTTCTGGTGTCAACTGCTATGCTAATGTAGTGGTTAATGTTTTGTTTTCTCTAGAAAATGTAAAAGAGGGGGAGGCAGTCCAAAGTTCCGTTAAAAGGGCAAAGGAAAGGATCGGTGGTTTGAACTATCAGTCAAAAAGGGGAGGGGGTGCAATAATTTTTCCTACCGGGTCACACTGTGCTTTCACCGGAAGTAAGGTCTGCAGGATTGTAGTAATTCAAAGTGAGGCTGGCGCCAGCATGGGAGCGCCGACGTCCCGCGGATACAGTTTCGTCACTCCACGGGCGATCATGGCAGTCATTCCCCATCGGGGGTCGGAGACTCCCGCGGCTCCTCTAGAATCTTCAAGGTCGTGGAGGACTACGGTGGTGGAGTCAACCAGTGACCGGGCCATTTCTTTATGTTGGGCCCGCTCTTGCCAGGTCGACCGCCATTTTGAGAGTTCGGCAGCTACCGGCGATCGCGGGGTCACATGAGCGGACGGGCTCCACCCTGCCGGGCGAGACGTTGCAGCATGGCCACAGTGGAAGAACCGTTATCTAGGTCGTTCCGAAACTGTGCAGCACTGTAGTTGTTAGGATGCCACCGCCTGGAGCGCTGAGGGTGCAGCTGGGAAGCCTCCACCTGGGGAGGCGGGAGAGGCCTGTTCGCACCGTCTCTCCCTCCCAGTGCACCCCACGGCGTCTCGCTTGAGATTTGTTATGGCCGGACCAGGCGATGAGGACGAGGGGGGGGTCGGAGGCATGTGCAAGACATCCCCCTCCAGTGTTGTCGCAGCCATTATAAAAGAAAGAAGTGTCCCGTCCGTCTTCGGGCCGGGCTTCCGGTGGATGTCGGCCGGACGCCCCTGGCTCTGGCCCCATGAACGGGTTTCTTGGTTTATCGGCTGCAGCCGGATCCCGTCGGCCTCGGCCCCCCGACCGTTGGTGGTCGGACCGGAAGAGCATGTGGCGGGACTACCTGCAACTCTCAAGGGCCACCGCGGCCGGACTGGGAGAGAGAGGGGAGGGTCGAGGAGACATTCCCCCCCCCTGCAACTGTTCAGCGTTGTAAAGGCAATCCCCTGGCCGGGTCCCGCTGGTCTCGGCCTCTCCTCCGGCTACACCCTACGTTAGGATCTCCTGGCCGAGGCGTGGCAGCAGGACCTGCCTTATATGGGCTGCTCCCGGCTGGGCGTAGCCGGAACCCTGCCCCACCTTGGAAGTTTCCAGAGTGGGGGTGGATGTTCTACTGACTTGCATTTTCCCTAGTCTATCGATTTTTTTGGCGTGGCAGGCGGTGGGACAGCGAGGGGTGATTTGGTTTCTCTTACTGTTTTTCTGGTCTCTCACCACTGGCATATTTTAACGTTTTCTTGTTTCTAGGACATTAATAGGTTTTATCATTACGTTATGTTATCGTTTCTTTGTTCGTTGTTTAATAAAAGTTCATGTTCATCAGTGGCCTACTGATTTTCGTTTTCCTATTTTTTTCTTTCCAGGTTGTTTCATGGTAAAGTTTCTGTTAACAGGATACAGTGATCACTTCGTTATTATTGCATATGTCCTTTTCACTAGGGGTGCTCTCTGGTCGGGCCAGATGACGTATCTCTAGTAAATGGTCCGGGTGAAAAAGGTGCATCAATCAGTGGGGAGTAGATAGGCATGACAGATTACAACGGGGGAGAACGGTCCGCATTACGTACCCTTTCACTACTTGCAAAGATTTTCCTACGTTTATTTGCAAACAGGGAATACCTCCAAAAAGAACTAATTCCCAAACAGTCAATGTTCGGACAATCAATCAATCAATGAGGAATGAAATAGGTACGACGTGTTAAAGGCTTGCGTTACCTACCCTTCACTATCTGCAAAGGGAGATAGAATATTCCTATTCTTCCTCGTTTGCAGGTAGAGAAGATCGTTAAGAGAATTAACTTCGAACAATTCAATGCTCGATTGAAACAATCAACAAGGGGTACTGTGAACACAAATGAACGCCGCTTATATACATACGCATTGCTATTTTCAACAGGTTGTTCCTAATGTTTCTATTTTAGCGAGGTCAAAAGAGATCCCATTAGTGGCCTACTGATTTTGCTCGATTCCTTTTGTTTTTTTACACGATTTTTCGCTATCTGCAAAGACTAAACAGAGTATTGCGACTCTGTGCTTGTTTGTAAATAGAGAATGAACCAAAGAGAACAATCAATCAAATGGAGAGAGAAGCAGGCACGACGGATTACAAAGGGGGAAAGGGCTGCGTTAACTACCCTTCACTATCTGCAAAGAGAGAGTACTCCTAATAGAAATGAGGGGTGGGGGGCAGCAATCAAAGCAGATCAGTGTGCATAAACACGAAAAAAAAAAATCTTACCACGTACTTGACATTCGACAGCTTATGATATTTGCTATTAAAAAACCATTGAAATTCACTGAAAAAACCATAGGTTATAGACCATATATAGTTAGGAATTAGCATTTACAAAACCTTGAAAATTCACTGAAAAAACCATAGGTTATAGACCATATATAGTTAGGAATTAGCATTTAAAAAACCTTATTTTACTCACACAAAACCATTGAAATTCCATATATAGTTAGTTGCACTAACTATATATTGCGCACCCGCAATCCACTGCTGATGATGTCACATATTACATCATTCATGACATGGTCAGTGACATCACTGATGACATCACTGATGACATCTCAAATGACATCACTGATGACATCACTGATGACAACATCCAGTGACTATGTTTCTGTAAAGTTAAAATATGTCTTACATATTGAAGAATGAGTGGATGTATAAGTGTCTGGACGAAGGATTTAGTAGGTGCATGACTGAATGTATGAGTGAGTGATTAAATGTGTCTCACTGAGTGCATGGGTTAGTGACTAAACTGTCTTAATTTGTGCATCATTATGTCTGTTGTTCTGTAAACTGCTGCATGTGTTGATCAGTAGCTATATGAGTAACTATATGGGTTATTGATTGATTGCCCAAGTATTTGCATGGGAGACTGAGTGTGTGTGTGGCTGGATGGGAGGTGTGTGACTCTGTACAGATCAATGTGTACTTGTATCAATGATTGTATAAGAGAGTAAGTATGTGTTAGTATATGGTTGAAAACGTAAGGTGCTCTATGTTTAACTGTATAGAGTAGAAAATGGAAGTGTGATTGATTCTTTACAGGACTGACTAGGTGTGTGAGTAACTCCATGGATGAGTGGCAGAGTGTGAGTGTCTGTATAGGTGTATGAGTGCATATGATTGTGTTGTAAACATGAGTGATTGTATGTATGAATGATTGTATGGGTGAATGAGTGAATGTGTGTGTAGACGTAGGAATCAGTGAGTACGTATGTAGTAACTAGTATTGGTGTGTCAATGGTTTCAAAAATTATACTCTGTTTTTAACACTGGGTGAAACAGAGGTTATATTAAAATGTGAGGAGATGCATTGTATTGTCACATGAATGATATCATCAGTGATGTGATCATTGATGTCAAGTGAGATGTCATCAGTGATGTCATTTGAGATGTCATCAGTGATGTCATCAGTGATGTCACTGACCATGTCATGAATGATGTAATATGTGACATCATCAGCAGTGGATTGCGGGTGCGCAATATATAGTTAGTGCAACTAACTATATATGGAATTTCAATGGTTTTGTGTGAGTAAAATAAGGTTTTTTAAATGCTAATTCCTAACTATATATGGTCTATAACCTATGGTTTTTTCAGTGAATATATATATATATATATATATATATATATATATATATATATATATATATATATATATATATATATATATATATTATATATATATATATATATATATATATATATTTATTTATTTTTTTCTGAAAAAAACACAGGTTTCTGGGGTGTTATAGTTAGTTGGACATTTCACTCTCACAAAACCATTGAAATTCCCCCATTATAGTTAGCTCACGCGCACGCAATCCACTGATGATGATGTCACATATTACATCATATTATATGGTCAGTGACATCACTGATGACATCTCAAATGACATCACTGCTGACATCACTGATCACATCATCCAGTGAATGTGGTTTGCTTCGATATTTAAATAAATATTATATATATATATATATATATATATATATATATATAGGAATCTGCCTTGAACACTGAGTGGATGTATAAGTGTCTTAATGGAGGATTTAGTAGCAAAGTAATTGAGTGTCTAAGTGACGAATTTAAACTGTCTCACTAAATACATGGGATAGTGATTAAACTTTGTGAATACCTGTATCACTCTATCTCTTGTTATGTAAACTACTACATTAGTTGGTTACTAGGTATGTGAAAGTCTACATTAGTTATTAATTAGTTAAGTGAGTATTTGTATTGGATAGTGAATGAATGTGTGTGTGGTTGGATGGGACGTGTGTGACTGTCGAAAGATGTGTAAATAGTTGATTTACTAGGTATATGAGGTTAAGACTGTATGTGGAAACGGTTGTTTGGGTGAGTGAATCTCTTTATGGGTGTGGTGATGAGTAAATATATTTCTCAATTATATATGTCCATCAAACTAAAAATATTAAAGGCAGTGTATGTGACAATTGTTGTATATAAATAAGTATACATAAGACTCAGTGATTGTATGTGCGAGATATGGACAACTGTATAGTTGTAAGAGTGATTTTTAAAGCACACTAAGTATGAGTTACTATCTATATGAATAAATAAAGTGGCGTTTGTGTAAGTGTGCAGCTTAGTAAATATAAGTATGATCAATAATTTGCATAAGTGAGTAGGATGTCTGCATAAGTGAATAGGATATGTGCTGGTATGTAATGTTGATGTAGGTGTCTAAGTAAATTTAATAGTGTTCTATTGATCTTTGTTAGCATGTATGAGTGAATCTATAGGTAAGTGTTTAGATGTGTGTGTGGATCTAGGAATCACAGTGGTTTTTTTTAAACTTGTACTGGTGTGTCAATGGTTTCAAATATGGTACTTCATATTTTATAATGAGTTTTGAAAGGTTATGCTACTGTGTGATGAGGTGTATCAGTTTGTCACATGGATGATGCTAACAGTGATGTCATCAGTGATGCCATTTTAGATGTCATCAGTGATGTCACTGACCATGTCATGAATGATGTAATATGTGACATCATCAGCAGTGGATTGCGTGTGCGTGAGTTATAGTTAGTACAACTAACTATAACGGGGAATTTCAATGGTTTTGTAAGAGTGAAATGTTCAACTAACTAGAACACCCCTGAAACCTGTGTTTTTTTCAGTGAATTTCTGTTTTTTTTAAAATGCTAATTCCTAACTATAACACCCCTGAAACCTATGTTTTTTTCAGTGAATTTCTGAGGTTTTTTAAATGCTAATTCCTAACTATAACATGTCTGAAACCTAGGTTTTTTTCAGTGAATTTTAAAGGTTTTGTAAATGACAATTTTTAAATATATTTATTCTTATATTTATTTTTTTGATACTGATTTGCTAATTTTATTTTAAACTATTTATTTTTAGATATTTTATTTTTTAAATTACATTACATTGTTTGTCCCCCTTCTTTTTATTTTTTTTGGGCCCTGGACCCCATCCCGTAGAGCCTGACCCGCAAATCTAAATGTTTTCATTTTTTTTATAGGAATGGGATTCCTATAGAAGGAAATACAAGTTACTTGTAAGTATGCTTGGAACTACTTTTCAGGGTCAGTGCTGGGCTAAAAGATGCAGCACTGGTTTCTCTCCTGATAACAAATAAATAAATCAGAATTCGTTCTTCGGATGACTTAAGGTGAATATTTTAAAGCTCGAAAACTGCACACTTAGAAGAATTTGCAACTGAAACCAGTCACTGTCAACCTATGAAAGGAAATTCACTTAGCAGGTAAATAGAGTTAATATTACTTTTTCTTACTCAGGGGTGGATCCTGAATCCAGCACTGCTGCATCACCTCTAAACAGTTGAAAGAATTGAAATTATCAAAGGCGCAGAAGCCCACGTCTCTTTTATATTGCTAGAATGCGTGGATCATACGCGCACCCCGCGATTTTACCAACAAAACAAAATTGGGGCCAAAGGGGTCCTTGTGGAAGCACCTGAGCAGACCTAGAAGGTCAGGGTGTGTCTACCCTCCCCCTTTTCCCGTTTTAAACTCACATTTCACACGCTTCTTCAGCCTCCCTTCTACCGAGGCATAAAATGGCTGCCAACAGTTTCAAGTTTCGAATGCTGACAAGGACATGACAGCCAATTAGCGTTCAGCGCGTGATCGGAAGGCTGCGCTTATGGTACGTTGACAATAAGCGGAGAATCCGTGTTAAATTTTTTTATGGGAAGGGGGCCATGTGCTCCCCTCCCGTGGCCAATTGCGGGCACCAAGGTCCCCACCCCCGGGGCATGGCTAATTATATATTATTATTTTATGGAGGAGGGCTGCATAGCCCCCCTACGGAAGCCATTTGAAGGCCCCGGGGACCGCAGTCCCCGGGGACGGCCTTTTTTTCAAATGTATTATGGCCGTCACTGTTGGGGACCGTGCGAGGGTCTTCAATTCCCCCACTGTTCCACCGGCTCCCCGCCTCCTGCGGGAGCCAGTATTCTATCGACATCCAAAGTCCATCTGTGTATGTACCACCTAGGAGTTGCCTTCACTTTGCGCATGCATGTTTGTGGTAGCGCATCTGTGTTAATATTACGTATGCGCACAATACGTCCCACCGTCTGGCTATGTACCCCTAATGTATTTAATTTTATTTGTGCATGCTCAATTACAACATGCCCAATCACAGCTCTCACACCCAGTGATATCATGTTGAACCAATCATCCTTCTGCAAAGCATTTATAACCTGCCAACCTTCTCGAACTTTTCCTATTCTGTAGTCACAGCCATTGATAGTGTTCGTATCCACTTCCTCATAGGTGAGCACTTTTTTTAAAGAATAATTAAATTAATTAATCTGAATGATATTTAAATACCACGTAAATGCACATTTTCATTCGATTTGAAAATGTTGTTTTTAAGCAGGCTTTCCTACTTTTTTATATCGTTGAAGTTGACTTTGTAACTTTTGTTTCTGAGCAAATCACTTAATCCTGCCGCCTTCAATTTTTTAAGTAGTGCGCCACGTGCTGCTTCCTCCCCATGCAGTGCACATGTAATCGATTGGCCAATGTTGTATTTTAGCATGCTCTCCTTGTTTTTTAATAACGTTAAACTTGATTTCTTATTGTTTGTTCTGTGCAAATCAGTTACTCCTTCCACGTTTCTTTAATTTGCCAAGCGCCACGTGGCCGTTCCCGCAACAGTGTGCTACATGCTTTTCAACTTAATGCGATGTAGTTTTTCTCGTGTATGTTTTGCGTTACGTGCCCCATGCATTGCAAAAGTAATGTTTTCGGCAATAGTGTAGCACGATTTCCAGCTCTTACACCTCAAATATCTTACCTTGGTAGGCGATGTTCTAGGCACATCACTTAATCCTGCCGCCTTTACTTTTGTAAGTAGTGCGCCAAGTGCTGCTTCCTCCTCATGCAATGCACATGTAATAAATTGACCAGTGTTGAATTTAAGCACGCTCTTCATGTTTTTTAATAACGTTAAACTTGATTTGCTATCCTTTGTACTGTGTAAATCACTTAATCCTGCCACGTTTCTTTAATTTTCCAAGTGCCACGTGGCCATTCCCGCAACAGTGTGCTACATGCTTTTCAACTTAATGCGATGTAGTTTTTCTCGTGTAAGTAGTGCATCACGTGCCCCATGCATTGCAAAAGTAATGTTTTCGGCAATAGTGTATTTTAGCACGGTTTCCAGCTCTTATACCTCCAATTTCTTACCTTGGTAGGCGATGTTTCTAGGCAAATCTCTTTATCCTGCCGCCTTCAATTTTGTAAGTAGTGCCCCAAGTGCTACTTCCTCCCCATGCACTGCACGTGTAATTGATTGGTCAATGTTGTATTTTAGCACGCTCTCCAAGTTTTTTAATAACCTTAAACTTGATTTGTCCCCTGTTCTATCTCATTATACAGATATTTCAACCATGAGACGTACTGGTCAACACAAGCTGTTTATTCCTGCCCATGCACTATACCAGATGGTGGTCAACCACTCAACATACCAAATCCACTGACTGCTCTCCATATGCTATCAGATCAAGGCCAGGAGTTTGTAAATGAAGTGAGTGACCAATCTCGGCCCAACATTTGTATAATGCAATGATATTTCCTATTGAGAACAAATGTTTTTATGTACATTAAAATTAATCTTGGACATATGTACAATATATACATTTTTAACTCTATTTTCAGTTTGCAGAATGTTACATAAATCAGCAGCAAATTGCCAAGGTTGAAAAAAAGTATATCCTCCTCTTCCAGCTGATTACACCAATGTCTCAAATATGGCATTTACTAGTTGTCTGAACCATGCAGATTTACAAATGTTTAACGGATAATGTTAAGGTAAATACTCTCAATATGACTAGTCGACGAAGTTAAAAAATAATAGATATAAGTACTTGAGGTTTTTTTGGTATCCGATAATGTCCAACTTACACTTGTACGGATGAGTCTGATACAGGGTGGATCTCTGTATAACTAATGGATGATTAGGTATTAGGATGGCATACAAAGCTCCCAACCTTCTTACTTTTTCTCTTAAAGGGTTCCAAATTGGGGATGAATATTAGGCTGTACAGTAGAGGTTGACTGTGTTGCTCCACTGGTACTTGGGCCTTCTCATGAAGCAGAAGGAGCCTCTCAATATCCTTAACTCTTCCCTTCCAAAGTTGACCAAGTTCTTAGTCTGCAAGTCTTTCCGCATACTTGCAGTTGCACACCAGTACTCTTTATTGGGGCCTCCTCTTGAAAGCAGTCTTGCATATCCTGCCAGTAACAAACCAAAGCGGAGTTCAAGTTCGGAACTCTGTTGGCCACAGTGTTTACACAAGGTAAGCAGAGCGGCCTAGATATTCAATACTCCCAATTAAATGCATTAGAAATAAAAGAGCTTATTTACAAACTCCTTGTGCCACTTTTGCGTCACTTTCAACATGAGAAAAGTAACAAAAAAGTAGCACAACGGTTTTGTAAATAAGCCCTAAAAAATATTGTCCTGCATAATGACTTCATCTCTCACCTAATTCTGTCTCATCTGTGAATCATTTTAAAGACTTGTTCATCTGTAATATAAATATGATGCACTAGGCACTTCTATACAGACACCGTTTGAATGCAAGCCTATAAGATAAGTGAAATCTATCAGGAACACTGCACACATTAAAAAAATAGAAAATATGGTCAAGTGTTACTTTGACTTGTAATGTGTGACCTCATTTAGTCACATCGATCTAATTTTAAACACTAATTTTCTTTTTTGTTTTGCGGATTAACTATACTACTTCTATTGGAGTACATATTACATGTTGTTTATTATATTGTTTTGTTAAAGTTATGGTTCTAGTTATTTATTGTATTGTTATCATGTAGTTATACTTCTAGTTATTTATTGTTTTAACAAAAGTTAATTAAAAAAGTACATATGGTTTTTTTTTGTGGGTGTAGCAGTCCACAATAGAAATTATATTTATAATTTGAAGTATAATTCTGAGGCTAGCTCTTCACCAGATCTTTACCAGAGTGTATAGCTACAACTTACGGTTCCAATTCAAAAGAAGAAAAAGTACAACGCCACTAGCAACATAGTAAGGTGAACTTATAACCTCTGTGCTCACGTAAGTGTTCCAAGAACTGTTACTATAGTAACAGGCAGAAAGCCATTTGGGGGTAGAGTTAAAAGTTACTGGCTGTACAGAAACCGTTATATTTACCCTGGACCGTCTACATGACTGAAAGGAAAGCAAAGTAAAACAAAACACTGTGTACCAGATTTACAACCCCCTTGCACCACTTTCGCATCCACTCCCGCCTACAAAATTACAAGTCTGTGAGCCTCAACAACTCCCCTCAAGCTCAGGGAATCACCACCCCCGGGAATTTGTATATTACGGGAGGCAGACTGCGTGGCCCTCTGCCTGGTGCCCTCGAGGGCCCTGGAAACTACTACGACCGGCTCCTGCAGTGTCCCTGGGTGCCTACCCACTCTATATTGCGGTTTGCTTTGACAGAGCGGGACTTTCACGACTCCCGCCCTCCCGTAGCAAACATAGTTTGCATTTTGAAAGACAGAGCAGTGAAATCTATTCTCACTTTCAAAATCCAAAGCAGATTGCATTTCCATATACAAATTACCATCTACCTATGCAAAAAAGCAATACTGGCTCCCGAAGAACACAAAAGTTCATCACACAATGTTGCTAAAAAAACCAGCAAGTGTGCTCGACTTCTCAATATATACTACTTAATGTTATTTTCAATCACGTTCTGATAACCAATAATAATCATGCTTTTAAAAAACAAAAACATGCACCCTAGTTTTCTGTATAGAATGTTGTCAAACAACCAATCATTTCTTTTCTGTTTTAATTTCACTCTTCCCCCAAACTCCCTTTTTCTATTGTAACATATGCCAAAAGCAGAAATGGAACTACTCCTAACTATTTTTTTCACAGATTGAGAAAGCTAGGAAAAAATTTGAATACATCTGTTTCTACTTTTCTCCGAGACTATAGAATGGTGTCCATATATCACAAAAAACTGCGTTTTAATATGCATGGCATCTATAGGAGAGATGTTGTACATTATACAGATGAAGGGAACAGAGTCTTTCTCATGAACTTTAGACTCTGCATCGGTCCCTACTTGTTAGTACTAAAATATCTCAATAAAAACAAGGGCTCTTTTTAGAGCCACCCAACATCTATACACATAAGCTAGATGTATATATCAAAAATACATGCTTCTTTTTTTTGGCGGTGAAATGCGCGGATCGTACGCGCATCCCACGACTTTTTTTAAAAAGAAAAATACTATCTTACTTTTTTGGCCCTATGGGTCCTTATGTGACCTCCTGAGCAGGCCTAGGGGGTCAGGGTGTATCTACCCTGCCCCCTTTTCACACGTTCCACACATATTTCAATGACTTCCTCAGCCTCGCTTCTACCGAGGCACAAAATGGCTGCAAACAGTTCCTGATTTTGAATGTTTACAACCGCTTGACAGACAATTAGAATTGAGCACGTGATCAGGACGGTGTGCTTATCCTACGAGGCCAATCCTCGCACAATCAGCAGATCCGTGGATCCTCCGTGCCCACAGATATATAAATGATACGTTTCGGGACCCCCTTTTTTCTCAGCCCCTCATCACCAATCACCCCCAAACTTTCAGGGAAGGAGCAGAACTGAGCTGGCCAAAAGTTTGGAAGATTTCAAGAAGATTCATCAATCGACGCCAAAGTTATTGCCAATAGAATGTTGCAGATTTTCTATGGATAATAGGTCCCAACTATAACTACCTACTACCATATATATATATATATATATATATATATATATATATATATATATATATATATATATACTCCCGCTACTTCCAACCTTCGGCGGCGGCAAAGAAGGAGACTCAGACTCCACAGAACTTCAGGCAAGATGTTTTATTCTTTTATCACAACCCACGCACGACGCGGTTGCCAGGTGGTAGTTGTAGTTAGAACCTAGTTTCCTTAGGATTTGCTAAAAACCTTGGTATTGTTTGACTAATGTTCACACAATACTAAAAAAAATGATCTATCCTGGTCAGCTCCTATCCTTAAAGTTTGGGGGTGATTCGTCAAGCGGCGGCTGAGAAAAAAGAGGCGTCCCAAAAAGTGTTTTCTCCATCTTAATTTCCCTAGGAAATTTTATTACAGGATGCAGCCTGAACAGCTGAACGGAATTACACCAAATTTGGCAAAAAGGTAGAGCATGGTTCAGAAAGCGACCTTTTTTTAAAATGGTGTAAATCCGTTCTGTAGTTGTTGAGAAACTCAACAAATAAAAGTAAAAAAATCAATTTCCCATAGGAAACTTCAGCCAAGGCCACAGCCCGAACTGCTTAACGGAATTACACCAAATTTTGCAAATAGGTGATGCTTGATTCAGAAAGCGACTTTTTACTTTTTTTTTTTAATGGTGTAAATCCGTTCTGTAGTTGCTGAGAAATAAAAAAAATAAAAGTTTTGATATCTGGGGCAGTGGTGGGTTCGCGCATCCTCCCGACCACCAGCTTCACTGTGATTGGCTGCCACGACCACGAGCTTCACTTATGATTGGCTGCCAACACTCCAAACCAGGAAGTGTTGGCAGCCATCTTGTGACTCGGTTCTATCAAAAAAAGATTAAAAAAGAAGAAAAGAGGGCATGGTAGAAACACCCTGACCCCCTACGCCTGCTATGGGGTCAGGGTGTTTAAAAAACATCTGAATGCGGGCCGGGTGCCTGAATCCGGACAAATAAATTTGAATAAAATGAAGCAGGGGCTCCCCCACTTCATTTAAATTAGCCCCTGGGTGGGCCAGGTTCCGGGGGCAATCCTATAATTATATTGCGGGGCCTGTGGGGCCTCCGCAGCCCCGGGGACTGCCACCTCCCTGGGGCTATGTAAATTAGGTGCTGGAGAGCACAGGGCCCACCCGCAGCCCTGGGGAACGCCACCTCCCCGGGGCTTGTTTTGTCAGTATTGGGGGGCCTCCGAGACCACCAGAAGCCCTGGGGATCGCAACCCCAATATGCAGGGGGGCCTTGCGGGCCCTCTGAAGCACCGGGGACTGCCACCTCATCAGGGTTTTGAAAATAGTGGGAGCCCTTGATGGCCCTGGGGACCGCCACCCCCCAGGGCCGGCTCATATAATGTCCCGGGGAGCCCACCCCGGGATATTTTTGTTTGCTATGAAAGGGAGGATGCATGTCTCCCACCCTGTCATACCAAACCCTGGTTTGCTTTGTTGAAGCGAGAGGAGGAAAACCTGCTCTCGCTTCAATAAAGCAAAGCAGGATTGCTTTTGGGCAAGGGGAGCTGTATGTTAGCAGCTCCCCTTGGCCAAAAGCAATGCCAGTTCCCACAGGGGGTGGGAAACCGGTGGGACCGTGGGGGCATTAGGGCTCCTCCCTCTGTCCCCAAACAAGATGCCAGGCCCCAGGGGATGGGGTCCCCAGGGTAAGAAGTGGACAAGGGATGGGGGACCCGCGCCCCCCATTCCTTATGAATAATAAAAACACTCAAGAATTGGGCATGGAGCGAATATAAATTAATGGAAGTGGGTAATTTTTTTTAGAAAAGTTTGGAGTGGCGATCCTAACGCGGCACTCAGCACGGCCCCCTAGTGTGAATGTGCTGGGTGCGCGGCTCTCAGCACGGCCCCCCAGTGTGAACGCACTGGGTGCGCGGCTGTCAGCGTGGCACCTGAGTAATTCATTGGTCTTTAAAAGACCATTTACCTGTAAATGAGATTTTGTTGTGTTTTCACCCCTTCTTGGAGCCCCTGCAGCTCCACTCTGCCTATGACTGGAAGAATTAGCTCCCCACAAAATTCTTTGCAGCCTTCCCTAAAATGTGGCTCTACTTGCGCCCCTGACTGGCGTACGCCGGCTCTGCCCACTCCGCTTACGTTTCCAGAATTCCGCAGATTCTATCCATCGTATGTCAATGATCCAGCTGTGGGACTGGTAATATCTTGCAGACTGGATTCTGGGCCTTTTATTACTGGTGCTCCACAAACCCAGCTGCTCGGTTGAGGGGATCCAGTGGAAGGGACTCCGGGGATCCAACAGTCAGAATTCCTTGATCTAGAGATTAACGACCTGGGCGGGTATCTACTGAATGAGAATGCAGTATACCACAATGAGAATTCCAAGCTCCTGGACTTGGTTTTCCAGGCATCCATGCAGTATTCCCGCTAGCCAGCGGCCCAGATTTTAGTGGGCGGGACCTCAGGGTACTAGAGCAAAGGCTGTGGAGATCCCGTAGCCGGCGAGTGCCTACTCACTCTCCGTGCATAGCGGCGGCTCTCCTGAGGCTTGTTTTTGCAATCCTGACGCTCCGCCAGGGTTACCACTGGTTGGCAGCCAATTAGAGCCAAGCTTGTGCTTGGGGGTTAGGCTCCGCCAACATATGTACTCATCCAATCACTCCGCCAATCCCCATGCACTTATAAATTCACCATACACTCTCCTTGCAGTACTCTAATCATGCAGTCTCTACCCATGTACTCATAGAATGACCCAGACAGAGTTACATAACTGAGGCCTTCCCACTGTCAGAGGTAACATGGTTGCGTGGGCAGTCAGCAGCACAATGTAATGTGGTAGGGACCAGGGCCATCATGCATACATAATGAACACACGGACATAGTTAGATAGATAATGGAACTGGCTTCGAGCACGTGCGCTCGGCCCATTTTTATTACCAGGGTCACATGTCCAGTGACATCTGTGCTGGATGCGTGTGGGCTGAGTGTAAGCCAGCCCTCAGGGAATGGTTGGTGCTGGCAACAACTGCAACAGTGATCATCGGATCACACACACAGATTCAATCATAAAGGGTCCATGACTTCTGGTGCACTGAGGTAGGGGTACCAGATCTTAAATCACGCACAAAAGATTGTATCGTAAAGGGTCCATGACTTGTGGTGCACTGAGGTAGAGGCACCAGAGATGAGCGTGCTGATGTGAAGAAATTGTTAATGTCCCTTCGGGATATTCCTGCTGCCTGAGGTGACATTGTTGTATCCGGTGCCAACAGCACAAAAGTCAATCATAAAAGGTCCATGAGTTGTGCTGCACAGAGTTTGTGGCACCTGAAGAGCTCAGCATGTGCGCAGCCAGCGATGATAGCATGTCCTTGCAGAACTGGATTAGATTGGATATGTATGAGACCTGCTGACTGCAGTGTAGGCAGGAGGCAGCAGTCAGCAAGGGCCCAAAGGCATGTGGTGTTGACTTGTGGTGCACTGAGTTAGTGGCAACAGTGGCGCTCAGTGTGTGCGCAGCCAGAGATGATGCGTGGTTTGGGCGGGCCACACTGGGAGCAATGTCTTTTACCTAATGAAATCTGCCTCAATTGGGCCACGTGGCGGTGGCTTGTGGTGCACTGGGTTAGTGACATAAGAAGCATTCAGCGTGTGCGTAGCCAGCGATGATGCGTGGTGCGGGCGGGCTGTACTTTGAGCAATGTCTGTTGCCTACTGGACTGTGTAATCTGCAATTGTGACTCAATCTGAATTGTAAGCCCTGCTTTTCGCAGTGTAGATTGAAGGCAGCATTGGTAGCAATGTCTGATGCCTACTGGATTGTGTCATCTGCAATTGTGACTCTATCTGAATTGTCAGCCATGCTGACCGCAGTGAGTAGGCCGAATGCAGCGGTCAGCAATGGCACACAGGCATGTGGCATCGAGTTGAGCTGCACAGTTAGTGGCACCTGAAGCACTCAGCATGTGTACAGCCAGCAATTATGCGTGGTCTGGGAGGGCCGCACTGGGAGCAATGTTTGTTGCCTCCTGGACTGCGTCATCTGTAATCGCGACACAATCTGAATTGTGAGCCCTGCTATCCGTATGTGTAGGCTGGAGGCAGTAGTCAGCAAGGGCCCACAGCCACGTGGCATTGAGTGGAGCTGCACACTTAGTGGCACCAGAAGCATTCAGCGTGTGCACAGCCTGCTATGATGCATGTGTCGGTAAGGCTATGTGGCAATGTCTTTTGGTGCACTGAGTTAGTGGTACCTGAAGCACTCAGCATGTGGCAGCCTGCGATGATGCATGGTCTGGGCGGGCTGCACTGGGAGCAATGTCTGTTGCCTACTGGATTTCGTCATCTGCAATCATGACTCGATCCAAATTGTGAGCCCTGCTGTCTGCAGTGTGCATCGAAGGCAGTAGTCTGTACAGACATAACTCTGCAGTGCTGTGCCACTGGGTTTGCAGGGGGCCTGTGTCTAGGAGGCCGCACGACGGCAGCCTCGTGGCAGGGTGAGGGCCGCCGCTCTGGCAGACGCGTTGGCCTTCCCAGAAGTGAACTACACCCAGAGCCCCGGCCTATTTATTCACACTACTATGCTGGAGTGGCGTACGTTGGACCAGCCCACTCCACTTCTGCTTACAGGGTGGGGGACAGCTACATGACCAAGATCTTCCCCACTGCCTGAGGTAACATGGTTGCATCCACTGTCCACAACACTACAAGCACCAGCAGTATATGTACCTATATGGAGGGGTCTGTGCTCTGCATAGTGACGTCTGTCCAGTACATCACCGCTACTGTTGGCATTGTGTGCATTGTTATTGATGGGTGACTTGCCTCCTTCACACATACTTGGTTCCCACGTCTCCAAACATTCAGCTATTGTGTGGCTGAGGGGCCGTGCCGTTATGGAAAGGTATGCTGTCCTGTTCTGCGCTGCCTCAGTGGTAGTGCGGGTGGGGTCCGGGGGGGAGATCCTGGGGGTGGTGGCGGTGGGTGTTGTGGCCTTCTTGGGTGTCGGAGTTGCATTATCAGTAGCTCTATGACATGTGTTGGTCTTCAGATGTGGCTCCGTCCTGGTCTCTCTTTCATACTGTAAGTAATCATCCTGCTTTACGCCAGTGAAAGGCAGATATTAAATTGTTACTGCTAACGCGGCTTATGGCCTGTATTTGGACTGCATCGCAGATTTTGCTGTTCGTTGAAAATATCGGGAAGTGGTGTTTTTGTGTTTCTTTTTGCATGGGAACGCCTATTCTGCACATCAGTAGCGTTAGTTGTCGCTCTCATTCGTGGCAATGTTTTTTGCGGAAACTATCCCTGTAAAACTGGCAATATCTGCAGTTTTCACCAGGTTGAGAATGGAATGACAATTCTTTTGCTACGCTAAAGTGCTGATAACTCAGCTGTAAGTTTTTTTTATTTTTCCGTCTGGATTCATGCACCCAGCTGCTTAAAAAAAAAAAGTAGTCATTTTTTGGCCCTGGGGCTTTTTGTGGGATCCCCTGAGCAGGCCTAGGGGGTCAGGGTGTTTGTACCCTGCCCACTTTTCTTGTTTTTTCATCTTTTTTCTTGTGATGTAGCTACAACAAAGTCCTAATAAACACAAGGGCTCGTTTTAGAGTCACCCTATAACCCAACAGTGGGGACTTATCACCGGGTTATCTGCCCTTTTAGTGCAGCAAAAGTAGCGAAAGAATGATCGCCCCATTCTCAAGTTGGCGCACACTGCCACATTGCCCACAGGCTGACGGTACCAACACAGCGGACAATCAACATCCTCACGCAGACAAAGCTGCTGGCTGTGCTACACCCGTTGGCCTCTTGTACCTTCCAACTAACAACTGCGAAAGACGGAGGAGTCTCACAGCCAGCCCTATTAAACGTCCTCACTCGTCTTGGATGCATGTCTACAAAAGCAACGTAGGGCCGCTGTATCCGCACCACCCACTCGTCCCAATTCATAGTATTCCTACACAACCAACCCCAGCCGTTGCTTGATGCCTCTGAGCTCCAGATCCAAGATTGTAGTCACTGAAATGGGTGTGCGCCAGGTCATAAAGTCTACTAGTCAACAGTAGTGGAAAAACAGTACTTTATTTGAAAAACATAAATTAACAACACAAAAACATCAAACAACAAGTGACATTGCCAACGGGGAACATCAACTTGTGGATCGAAATAACTGTAGATTGTCCTGGAAAAATCTCTGTATACAAAAACCTGTTGGATAAATGACAATGGTCAAATGTTAGTATGGTCACAAACGTAATATGGTACAATGTATTGCACTTGGACAAATCGGAATGCTTACAGGTATGATCAATCGTAAACAAAATGACCATAACTGAAGTTTGTGTGGTCCTAACCTTCATAGAAAAGAAAAGGAATGTTACAACCACAAGAACTTCAGTTACGGTCTCATTATGCAGGGTTTATCACACCTAAAAGCATCACTGTTCGTTTCAGCTTGATACACCTGCATGTTCACTTCACCGACACTGCACAGGAACAGCTGGGGACCAAGCAAGGGAACCATGCCATAGCAGGCTTCCTGCACGTGTTGGGGGCAACTGACTGCACACATGTACTACTTCTGCCCCCTGCAGACACTGTACACAATCACTGCAACAGAAACCACACGCATTCCAACAATGTGGAGGCAAAACTGGACCACCGGGGCCTGTACACTAATGTCGTCACAAACTTCTCAGGCATTGTACATGATTCTTACATCTTTCGCAAGCATCCCAGGCCTGGTCCCCAGACCAATCCACCACCCAGTGATGACTGCCCGACCCTGCACACCCAGACCTCAATGCTCACCTGCTGCCACCGGCATGTCTCCAAGAGGGCGCACCACGTGCCGGAGCAACCTCCTCAGCTGTCCCTGGAATACACGGCACAGGCCCCCAGCGCATCCTGCTGCACCGCGCTGAGGAGTCATGTCTGTACAGCCAGCTGCCTTTGGCGTACACGCGGTCTTGCCGAGCTCACAATTCAAATTGTGTCTTCATTGCCAGGATGATGTATCGAGGCCTATGCTTCATCGCAGGCTCCACACCCGTTTAGCTCTGGTGGAACTAACTCAGTGCAGCTCAAGTCATCGACACGTGGCGGGAGGCCTGTGTCGGCCAAAATGCCTTGGCTGCCACCAACTCTGTGCACCTCAAGTCATCGCCACGTGGCAGGAGGTCAGTGTCCGGCAAAGTGCTTTGGCTACCACCAACTCTGTGCACCTCAAGTCATCGCCACATTGCGGGAGGCCCGTGTCGGCCAAAGTGCCTCGGCTGCCACCAACATATTAAGCACATGAATAGGTAGTGGAAATGGTGTAGAGCATGTGTGCCTGGCTCTTTTTATTGGCAGCATGTGACGCCTGTGCTGCATGGGTGTGGTGTGGGTGTAAACCAGCCACGAGGGAGTGGCTGTGGCATGCTCACAACTAGACCTGTGATCGGCAGATCGCTACAGGGAAGACCTGGGACATGTAGCATTGTAGTTCCCTCCCTGTAAGCGTAAGCGGAGTGGGCTGGCTGAAACACGCATCCTTCAGGACTTTACCAATATGGCAGTTTGAATCCACACACCCACCGAGATAGGTACACGATGGGTGCGCGACTCCATATTTTTCTCCCCAAAAAATATATATCTATTAATATTTAAGAAAACAGAAGGCATTATATTATTCTAATAACAAACAAAAAAAATGACAAAAACTATTTTTAGGATATTAAAGTTACAAGATATCAACGACCAAAAAAATTCTAAATTACTGAAAAAACCAAAGGTGTAATGAACATTATAATTCGAAATTATCATTTAAGAAACCTTTGAAATTCACTGAAAAAAACCATAGGTTTCAGGCACATTATAGTTAGAAATTAGCATTAAAAACCTTGGAAATTCACTGGAAAAAACAAAGGTTTCAAGGACGTTATATTTAGTTGGAGATTTCTCTTGTACAAAACCATAGAAATTCCCCTGTTATAGTTAGTTCACCTAACTATAACACGTGCCCCCGCAATGCACTGCTGATGACGTCACATATTACATCATTCATGACATGGTCAGTGACATCACTGAGGACATGGAAAATGTGAAAAGCGTTACACATCCTTGGTTTTTTCACATAACACCTGGACTAGGACTAGTTAATTCGCCCAAAACTTCATTTGCACATTATCATGTGCTCCCTTAGCTTATATTTTTTCTTTTTCCCCGATGTGTATTCTCGCCCTGATTTTTAGCATTAAATAATGTAGGGTAGTGTTTTGCCTTTTGTTGGCCACTACGTCTTCATCGAATTACCACAAAAAACACTGGTGGTTTGCAGGGATGTTTTTTGTATTTCCCGGCATAGAAACGTATGGAGTCCCTCTGTTGCCCACACGGGCACAGTCTTTCAGAGAGAGAGTAAAGGGTACACAACGTATGGAGTCCCACTCTTTCCCACTTGGGCACAATGTGTCAGACAGCGTTGTGAAGGTTTTAAGTCATACCAACATCATTGTGATTAGAGTAAATTTTGGGTACATTTGGTGTAATTAGTCCCCCTTGCCCACGGGGGCTTATGGGCATGGCTGTGAATCTAACAGCTTTCAGATGTTTAGGAAACAATCGCCATAGCCCGAATCCTGGACAGCATTATTGAACCAGGGTGTACACACTAAGTGGGACAATAAAGTTACGGAGAAATTGAATTCACGTAACAATTATGTATTCAACATTCCTCACGGCACTGCAATATGTAAAACAAATTTTTGTCATTTAACGAAATCTGTTTTGAATTAAGAAGCATAATTTTGTTGTTTTCGCAAGTGACGGAACTTGAAAACATGAAGTCTGTGCACTATGTTTATCGTATTTATGATCACATGGTGTTTTATTTAAATCAATTTAAAACTGACACAAGTTTGCTTGTGAGCAAGGGGTGAGGTTCTGTAAATTAGGAATTTGTTTGTGCTCAGCCTCCATTTTGTAATCGCCGCCATTTTGTGTTGCCCTCACTCAGGCAGCGCGGCGAACGCGATGTTTTTGTCATTTCTGCATTCACGTGTCAGGTGGCTTCTTTGCTCATGTTTTCTAACAAGTGTCAGGGTCTGGCCGAGTACACTAATTCCTGTCTGAGCTCATTAATCCCCGTCCGGACTATTGTTGGCTCACACCATTCTTTCCTCCAGGTTATCTTATCTGCTGTCCTTCGCTACATGTCTCATGTATTCTCTTGTTTCACGACTATTCTTCTAACACATACAGCTGTGTTTTCGCTGCTTGTAAACCAAATTGTGTGGATTCACTCGATGTTTTACTTAAGGGGTCGGGTAACAAACACAACCGGGAAACTTCAGTTACTTTGGGCTTAAGGCATTGTTTATAACATTTGTTTATGTCTCCTGCTCTTGTGTGATTGCATTTTGCATTGTATTGTACCATATATAAACCTGTGCGCCACGGAGTTAAGTGGCAGTCTCTTTTGAACCTTGTTGTACTGACGACTTCTAAGACCACTGTGCTAGCTGCAGCTAATAAATATCATCTTCTACGCCAGACGAAGAGTCTGTGTCTCTGTATTTGACAAGGCAGGTTAATCCCGGAGATCTTAGGCGTACCCTGTGCCACCGGGCCCTAAGGCTGCGGTTCTCCAACTGGCGCCCAACGTGGGGCGACTTCAGAGGTAGCGGTTAAGCCCGAGGGTCGTGAGGAGCCCCGCAAGAAAATTCTGGAGAATGCGCACCACGTGATCGACCCCTGTATGTCGTAAGTGGACCGAAGGTCTTTGACAGCACGGCTACTCCTTTCCGACGGCTACTGAAGACTGCTGCCCTGACTGTCGCCCTGCCTTGGACCCTTCTGATGATGTTTGGTAAAGCGAGACGATAGACGGACCATCGCTGGTGTAGGACGATCCTTAGTTAAGTATTTTGTGGGTCGCTCCCACAATCCTTTGTTTTGCTTTGTTTTTGGGTTTTTGATTCAGTCATTGCAATAACTGAAGCCAAGGGGTAAGTGCGTTTGTACTGTTTCTTATTGATCTATACCCCTTGTTGTTTGTAATAGCCTAGAGAATTAACGATGCCTGGGTTAAGTAAGTTCAAAAGAATTTGTTGTTTAGGTTGTACGAGGGATTCCCAGTTGGAAGATTCATGTCCGATTCCTCCAGTTGGAACTCCCACTTATGAGCTCTATTCTAAACACGGTATTGGTCCCATTACCTTTATTGAAACATGGGTTCGATATACGAAAAATAGTGGAGTTTTGAAATGGCCCCAAAATGGTAGTTTTGACTCCGCCATACTAGATAATTTGGAAACGATTCTGTTTAGACGAAAAGCCCGGCCGGCGATCTTTGACTCTTTTCGCCTTTGGCGTAAGGAAGCCAAACAGAAAGAAATTAAGCAAGCAAAAAAGGATAAGAAAGCTCAAAATATGTCAATTATAGAGGTCGCGCAGCAGTTTACAAATAATGAAACGGACGATGCGAATGAAATTTCAGAAAGACAACATCGCATGGCGATAGATAGATGCTATCCGGTGTTGCCTACTTCCTCCTCGGATAAAAGTAAGGAATTAGAAGAAGATTCTTTAATGTCTTGTTTATTGAATTCGCCTCCGCCTAATGCCCAAAATCCTACTGCACCTTTGTTGCCCCCTCCTATTGCTCAACCAGTGGTTGCTCAATTACCGATTATTCAGCAACCGGCTCAGCCCATTAATGCTTCCCTGCTTATTTCTGCTTCTACAATACAGCCCCCACCTCTACAAACGCTCACTCCTGTTCCTCCGTTGTCTCCATTTCAGTCTCCCTTACCTTCTGTGTCTGTATTGCCTCCCATTCTCTCGAGGGATTCCCCTATGTCGCGCAGGAGATTAGCTGATGCTGTCTCCAATTACTTTTCTCCTCTTCTCGGTTCCTTGAATCTGTCTCCAGCTTTCTGTAGATGACAGTCTCGTTGTCAACTTCCTATGACAGACGAGAAGGTAGCTTTAGGTTCCCTTGCTCGTAAATGGATTGAGAGAGTTCAGTTCAGTTTTTTTTCAATCCCAAAAAAGATATTAAACTAAGGTTTTTAAGTCATAATAAAGAAGGTCGTGCAAAGGTGTCTGGAAAACTGCAAACCGTGATGACCTACCGGGACTACAATCTACCCACTGGTTTCCAACCTTATCTTTCTGGTGTCACTCGTAACTCTCACCGGTTTGTTTTAACAAGCTTACGATTGGGAATCGTCCATCATCTTGTTGCATTTCCTACAATGAATTTTAGATCTGATATAGCATGCCCTTGTGACTATGTTTCTCGCCAGAGCTGCTGCCATTTTTTACTGTTTTGCTAATTTTATCATTTTTTTAGGGTAACATATTTAAAACCCGTCTTTTCAAAACACAATGTTCGTTCCACGAGGAATGCTTTACGGCTACTTAGTTCCTTAGAGGATATGGATATCTGCTTCTTTGTAGCGACATATATATTAAAATGTACAGCTGCCAGGAAAGCCATAGTTTTATGATATTTCGGACTGTGTCCGGTTTCTACCATGGCCTCCTGTCTGTACATTTTATTAATGTACAGCTGCCAGGAAAACCATAGTTTTATGATATTCCTGTCTGTATATTTGTTTATTTATTCCTGTGCAATATATCATGTATATAGTATACTGTATGAACTTTAAATGAATTTAGTCTTTTGGCTTACAGCTTTTGTCTAGTAGAAATTTAACTTTGGTTATATTATGTTCTTAGAATCCCCTCTTGTTGTGTCCTTGATGCCTTTTATCCATGCATGTTATTATGTATATAATGGTTCCCCCGTGATTGTTTCTTATTGCTGTGTCCTTGACGGCTTTTTAGCAATGTATGTTGTATACGTATGTGTTCTGCTTGTATGGTTTGTTTTACAAATCGAATAAAGCTTTTGAACTGAACTGAACTGGATTGAGAGAGGATTAGACTATAGTACAGAAGATATTGTGAGTTCTTTTCACCAATGGGTAGAGCCCACACAGAGATATGTTTTTAATGTTATGTGTCAGACTCTTATTAAAGGTTGGGAAGATATGAAGCTAGATATAGTCCCCTCTGAGGTATTGAAGTTGCAAGCCGACTTTGATAAAGGTTTTATTGTAGGGCCGCAAGTCGAAGACGCGGTAAATAAACTCATTGCGTTTCGAACGATGTTCTTGTCTTTATCCCTCTCCGAGACTTGTCCTGCCAAAACGAAAGGCGTTAAGAATTATCCGATGGTGAAGTTCCTCCCGTATGGAGGGACGCAATAGTTGCACCGCCTGCTATCCCTGCTCATTTCCAGCGTATATGGGTCCACGAGCCCTGGAAAAGGTCTGAAGTATTAGCGCTTAAACAAACTCTTCCAGACCCGCGTAAAAACCTGGCTGGATATTATAAAGAACTGTCTCAGACAGTTGACGCTTGTATTATGAATTTGGCCAATATTGATATGTTGTTTGGGAATGTTGTTCCACAAGCGCTAGGGGCACGGATTCGTAAGGAAAATCATAATGCTGAATTAGGTGGTGATTGGGCTGCTATTAGAGCCGCTGATGCAGGTCAAGTGGGTGGTGCGAAACCCGACGATCTGATTACGGCCCTACCAGGCAGAATAATTGAATTGATTAAAACTATGATGCCCGCGATACGAGTTAATTGGGATAAGTTGGCCGCGTGCAAGCAAAAGAAAGACGAAAGTGTTTCGGATTTCTTCACCCGTTTTGAAGAGACGTTTATTGATCATAGTGGTCAGGATTTGAGTACAGAGGGTGGCCAACGGTTGTTTGTGGACAAGTTTGTATACAACTTGCTTCCTGAATTATCGAATAAATTGAAGAGTTCTGAGAGTGCATGGGCTGTCTCTTCCCCTGCTAAACTACTGGCTACCGCACAGTATTATGAAAATAGAGATAAGGAGGAGAAAGAGAAGCAAGAGAAGAAAAATAAAGATTTGAAAACAAAGGTTCTTTTACAGCAAGCTTATCCTCCGCGTTCTGCGCAGCCTCAGTTTTCTCAGCCCCTGCAGTTTCAGAAAGTGTTTCAGAAACCTGAGTATTCTACGCCACGTCTTCCGTTGGGTCCTAATCAATGTGCGTATTGTAGAGAAGAGGGACATTTCAAGAATAATTGTCCGGTTTTATTACAGCGTAATAATGGGATGTCTGTTCCACGAGGACGTGGAAATTCTCAGTCAGGATCTAGAGGTAGAGGACGAAGTGTGCCCTCTCAGAAACAGCGTTCTACTGTTCCATCTACTACAAATTATTTTGATCAACAGAGAGTTCAGTCCGCGCAGTATTATAATGACAATTATTGCGAAGACAGGGTTGACAATTTTCAGATCGAATAGGACAGCCATGGACGAAGTGAGGGAGTTGTGTCGATTCTAGTAGATCAAAATGGGCCATATGTCACGATCAATACTATGGGTGTTTCGGAACCGTTTCTTTTGGATACTGGTGCGATGAGAAGTTCTATCATGCGTAATAAACTCCCTGGGGCACCTTTGTCTGGCTTAATAAATACTTCTGTAGGATTTTCTGGCGCCCCAGTTCGTAATCCGGTTTCTTGTCCCTTGCCTGTTTCGATTGGTCCCTATGATTTGAATGCTCCGCTTATTCTGACAACTGGTTGTGGCGAGAACCTGCTAGGTTTGGATTTGTTGAAAAGATTACATGAAACGTTGTACTGTTCCCCTTCGGGTGTGCAGCTCACATTAGGAAAGAAAATGACTTCTTCTGTGTATCTGTCCCGAGACGGATTCCCATCTGAGTTGCTTTCTCTTCCCGAAAGTCTTTGGGCTACAGGCCCGAATGACGTGGGTTGTCTTGCGATCCAACCGTATGTTGTCAAAATTAAGGAAAATGTGAGAATGCCACGAATTCCCCAATACCGTATCTCCAGTGATGGAGAGAGAGCACTTTTGGCTATTGTTGATGATTTCATTCAGAAAGGTGTGGTTGAAGAGACGAGAGGCAATGTCTGTAACAGTCCTATTCTTTCGATCCTTAAAAGAACTGATCCTTCACAGCCTCCTGTCTATCGATTTGTTGTGCCACAGTTTCCTGTTGTTCCGGATATTACAGCTTTGCTAATGATGATTCCTGCTTCAGCAGTATGGTTTTCAGTTATTGACCGCAAAAATGCTTTCTTTAGTATTCCTATTGCTGAAGAAAGTAGGGATATCTTTGGTTTCTCTCTCGGTGGTTGAAGCTTTGGATTTAAGAGAGCTCCCAGAGGCTATTGTGAAAGTCATTCTATCTATAGTAAGGCCCTTAAGTCACAACTGGATGTTTTTTCCTTGCCCCCTGGTGCTACGCTTGTTCAGTATGTGGATGATTTGTTGGTGGCTGCTGATACGGAAGAAGTGTGTAAGGAAGTGACTGTTGCGTTGTTGCATCATTTGTCTACTCTACATCATAAGATGTCTCCCTCTAAGTTGCAATATGCCCGCCAAGAGGTTACCTATTTAGGTCATCTCTTGTCGAAGGAGGGAAGGCGATTGACCCCAGAACGTATTCACGCTATTTCACAGATATCTGTACCCACCACACAGAGAGAAGTGCGTGCCTTTTTGGGTATCACTTCCTACTGTAGACAATGGATTCCTAATTTTTCACTTTTGGCTAAACCGTTGTTGGCATTAACGTTGAAAGATACGCCACATCCGCTCCCTTGGACGGATGAATGTCAGAAAAGCTTTGTCGACCTACGTGCTGCTCTGTGTTCTGCTCCAGTGTTGGGTACACCAGATTAAAGCAAGTCCTTTACATTGTATGTCCATGAGAGAGAGGGTTGCGCATTGTCAGTTTTGACACAATTATTTGGAGATAAACAGACACCACGTGCCTACTTTTCCGTTACATTAGACCCAGTAGCTAAAGCTTTGCCCAGTTGTCTCAGAGCCACAGCAGCTGCAGCGACTTCTATCAGACAATCTGCCGGATTAGTGTTGGATAACACACTAAGGGCCAGATGTAGGTAATTTTATTTTACCACTTCTTAAATACCGAATCATACCGATTCGGTATTTAAGAAGTGGTAAAATAGATGGGGGGAGATGTAGGTATTTCTGAATCGGTAAATACCGAATCGTTAAGATTCGGTATTTACCGATTCTGTAAATACCAAATCGGTAATGCCCATTGATTCCTATGGGCATTGAAGCCCATAGGAATCAATGGGCATTACCGATTTGGTATTTACAGATTCGGTAAATACTGATTACAGCAAGGGTGCAGGGGGTGTCACTTTGACACCCTCTAGCACCCCAAATACAGGCATGTGTGCCATGTGGCACACAGACATGCCCTAAGGGCATGTCTGTGTGTCACATGGCACAGGTGTGCATGCACAGATGTGCATGCACACCTGTATTCGGTATTTTACCACCCAATTGGATTGGGTGGTAAAATACCGAATTCTGAAGGCCTGTAGCACTGTCAACAGTGCTACCTACATCTGGGTCTTACCGAATCGGTAAAATTACCGATTCGGTATTTTACAGATTCGGTAAATTTACCGTTTCGGTAAATTTACCGAATCTGTAAAATATTTGTCCCTACATCTCGAAAACCAATTACCGGTCGGTAACGGCTGAAATCGGACGTTACCGACCGGTAATTGGCGACCTACATCTGGCCCTAATTGTCATGGTTCCACATGCGGTGGATACCTTGTTGAACAGAACCAGAACACAGCATCTTACAAGTGCTCGTTTGTCTGGATACGAGCTGACACTTCTAGCGAGTCATATACACATCAGAAGATGTAACACGTTAAATCCAGCTACGTTGTTGCCATTGCCAGACGAGAAAGATGGTCAGGAAAAGCATGATTGTTTTCTCCGAACGGAAGAAGAAACGAAGGGTAGGATTGATTTAAAGGACACTCCGCTCAAGGACCCGGATGGGATCCTATGGGTAGACGGTTCCTGTTTGAAGCTTCCTAACGGGGAGACTACTTATGCCTATGCTGTTACCACTTTATGTACAATTGTTGAGACGGCACGTATCGGACATAATTCAGCCCAAACAGCTGAATTGATAGCTTTGACTAGAGCATGTGTGCCACCGGGAGTGAAGCCACGCCCCTTTTTCTTCTGTTCCCTCCCCGCTCCCGCCTCCCAGCTGCTCCTCCTCCCAGCACTTGGCCATATATGGCGGCCGTGCGACACAGGTGAGCGTGTTCCTCGTGAGGACGCTCCCTGCACCACACGGCCACCAGCCGCCGAGTGCTCTCCCCGCCTGCCGCTTCACAGGAGTGACCAAGCCCTTGGCTGGCCACGCCCCCCGCCGCTCGTCGCTGCGTCGCTGCCTCTTGCCCTCTGCTAGTTAGTAGCCCAAGTGTTGTTTAGCTTATTGTTACTGTCTGCACTGTCTGTTTTTACCACTGTTTTTCTCCACTGCTTTGTTTTTGCCCTGTGCCCCTGTGCCTCGCCGCCCACGCGCCCACCAGCTCCGGTCCCCTCCTCCCGCCGCCGGGAGTGAAGCCACGCCCCTTTTTCTTCTGTTCCCTCCCCGCTCCCGCCTCCCAGCTGCTCCTCCTCCCCGCACCTGGCCATATATGGCGGCCGTGCGACACAGGTGAGCGTGTTCCTCGTGAGGACGCTCCCTGCACCACACGGCCACCAGCCGCCGAGTGCTCTCCCCGCCTGCCGCTTCACAGGAGTGACCAAGCCCTTGGCTGGCCACGCCGCCCGCCGCTCGTCGCTGCCTCGCTGCCTCTTGCCCTCTGCTAGTTAGTAGCCCAAGTGTTGTTTAGCTTATTGTTACTGTCTGCACTGTCTGTTTTTTCCACTGTTTTTCTCCACTGCTTTGTTTTTGCCCTGTGCCCCTGTGCCTCGCCGCCCACGCGCCCACCAGCTCCGGTCCCCTCCTCCCGCCGCCGGGAGTGAAGCCACGCCCCTTTTTCTTCTGTTCCCTCCCCGCTCCCGCCTCCCAGCTGCTCCTCCTCCCCGCACTTGGCCATATATGGCGGCCGTGCGACACAGGTGAGCGTGTTCCTCGTGAGGACGCTCCCTGCACCACACGGCCACCAGCCGCCGAGTGCTCTCCCCGCCTGCCGCTTCACAGGAGTGACCAAGCCCTTGGCTGGCCACGCCCCCCGCCGCTCGTCGCTGCCTCGCTGCCTCTTGCCCTCTGCTAGTTAGTAGCCCAAGTGTTGTTTAGCTTATTGTTACTGTCTGCACTGTCTGTTTTTTCCACTGTTTTTCTCCACTGCTTTGTTTTTGCCCTGTGCCCCTGTGCCTCGCCGCCCACGCGCCCACCAGCTCCGGTCCCCTCCTCCCGCCGCCGGGAGTGAAGCCACGCCCCTTTTTCTTCTGTTCCCTCCCCGCTCCCGCCTCCCAGCTGCTCCTCCTCCCCGCACTTCGCCATATATGGCGGCCGTGCGTACGCGCAGCGTTGACGCGCAGCGGGCGCGCCGATTGTGCGCCGAAGGCGCGCCAAAGGTAAGCCCGTCTGCGCCCGTCCGCACCTGGACCGCGCCCAGGGCCAGGACCCCTGGCTCCCGCAGACCCCAGCCCACCCGCCGGACGTACGACGCCGCCACCCTCAACGCACTCAACACCGGCCGAATCCCCGGATGCTATCGAGCCACCCCGAGACTAACCCACGGACCCTTCAGCTGTCACGCCTGCACGTTCTCCTGCAACCGGACCTGCCCCGCTCCAGCACCCGCCAAGCCGAACACCAGCAGCAACCACCTCAAGTGCATCCTACTCAACACCCGCTCCGTCCACAGACACACAATCGAACTCTGGAACCTCCTCGACACCACGGCTCCTGACGTCGCCTTCCTCACGGAAACCTGGATGAACGACTCCTCAGCGCCCGACATCGCCATCGCCATCCCAGAGGGCTACAAGATCACCCGAAGAGACCGCGGCAACCAGACTGGAGGAGGCATCGCCATCATCTACAGGGACACCATCCGCATCACGACCAACACCGACGACACCCTGAAAACCGCCGAACACCTGCACTTCCAGATCCACACGGACCCAAAAACCACCCTCAGAGGCACCCTCATCTACCGACCCCCGGGACCACGCACACAATTCAGCGAAGACATCGCCGACTTCATCTGCCCGCATGCCCTCCCCTCCGCTGACTACATCCTCCTGGGGGACATCAACTTCCACCTGGAGAACAACAACGACCGCAACACCACCACCCTGCTGGACAACCTCGCCAACCTGGGACTCAAGCAGCTGGTGACCACCCCCACCCACCTCGCCGGACACACACTCGACGCTGTCTTCTCATCCAGCAAGAACATCATCTTCAGCCACGCCACCGGACTCCACTGGACGGACCACAGCTGCGTCCACTTCAGCTTCAGAAGGACCACGATCCACCACCACCAGCAACAGGTTGCTCGAAGAAACTGGAACAAGATCACGGCAGACCAGCTCGCCGCTTCCCTGAGCCAGCACCCTCCCGCCAGCTCAGCAAACCCCAGCCAGGCCGCCGACAACCTCACGAAGTGGATCAGCAACTGCGCAGATGACCTCGCCCCACTGAGGACCCCGCCTAGCAGACCCGGCAGCAAGAAGGCCCCATGGTTCACCGACGAACTCAAGAGCTCCAAGAAGAACTGCCGAGCCCTCGAGAAAGCCTGGAGAAGGGAGCCAACACCGGACAACATGACCACCCTCAAGCTCGCCACCCGGAAGCACCATCAACTGATCCACGCCACCAAGAAAACAGCATTCAAGGACCGACTGGACAACAACGCACACAACTGCAAGGAGCTCTTCACCATCGTGAAAGAGCTCTCCAACCCCAACGCCGGAAACAACGACATCACCCCTTCGCAAGACCTCTGCAACTCCCTCGCCTCCTACTTCCACAGCAAGATCGCTGACATACACAACAGCTTCAGCCCACAAACAACGCTCCCCACGACCGCACCAATGCCCCCCACCACCACCCTCAGCGCCTGGACCCAGATCAACACAGAAGACACCATCTGCACGATGAACTCTATCCACTCCGGATCTCCGACCGACCCCTGCCCCCACCACGTCTTCAACAAGGCCGACGCTGTCATCGCACCCCACCTGCGGGACATCATCAACACCTCCTTCGACACAGCCACCTTCCCTGAGAGCTGGAAGCACGCCGAACTCAGCGCTCTACTAAAGAAACCAACAGCGAACCCCACCGAACTCAAGAATTACCGCCCCATCTCGCTCCTCCCGTTCCCAGCCAAAGTCATCGAGAAGACCGTCAACAAGCAGCTGGCCGCCTTCCTCGAGACGAATGGATCCCTCGACCCCTCACAGTCTGGCTTCCGAGCCAACCACAGCACCGAGACCGCCCTCATCGCTGCCACCGATGACATCCGAGCCCTGCTGGACAACGGTGAAACAGCAGCCCTCATCCTCCTAGACCTCTCCGCGGCGTTCGACACTGTTTGCCACCGCACCCTAGTGCAGCGCCTCAGCAACATCGGAATCCAGGAGAAGGCACTGGAGTGGATCATCTCCTTCCTCGCTGGAAGGACACAGAGAGTCCGCCTACCACTGTTCAGATCGGCAGCCACGGAAGTCATCTGCGGCGTTCCTCAGGGCTCCTCGCTCAGCCCCACCCTCTTCAACGTCTACATGAGCCCCCTGGCGGCCATCGCACGCCAGCACAACCTCAACATCATCTCCTACGCCGACGACACCCAGCTGATCCTCTCCCTGACCAACGACCCCGCCGCCGCCAGAACCAACCTCCATGAAGGGATGAAAGACGTAGCCGAGTGGATGACGACCAGCCGCCTGAAACTGAACTCAGACAAGACGGAAGTCCTCATCCTGGGATCCTCACCCGCCGCCTGGGACGACTCCTGGTGGCCCCCCGCCCTGGGCACCGCACCCAAACCGACAGACCACGCACGCAACCTGGGCTTCATCCTGGACTCCTCCCTCTCCATGACCAGACAAGTCAACGCCGTCTCCGCGTCCTGTTTCAACATCCTGCGCATGCTACGAAAGATCTTCCGGTGGATCCCCACCGAGACCAGGAAGACGGTCACCCAGGCCCTCGTCACCAGCCGACTAGACTACGGCAACGCCCTCTACGCCGGAACCACCGCCAAGCTCCAGAAGAGACTACAGCGGATCCAGAACGCCTCAGCCAGACTCATCCTCAACATCCCCCGTCGCAGCCACATCTCCGGACACCTGAGAGACCTGCACTGGCTCCCCGTCAACAAGAGAATCACCTTCCGTCTCCTCACCCACGCACACAAAGCCCTACACGACCAAGGCCCGAGCTACCTCAACAACCGCCTCAACTTCTACGCTCCCAAACGCCACCTCCGATCGACCAACCACGCCCTCGCCGCCGTCCCCCGCATCCGAAGAGCGACAACAGGAGGAAGGTCCTTCTCCTACCTGGCCGCCAAGACCTGGAACACCCTCCCTACCGACCTCCGCCTGACCCAAGATCACCTCTCCTTCAGGAAGAAGCTCAAGACCTGGCTGTTCGAGCAGTAGCGTCACCCCACCCCCCCAAGCGCCTTGAGACCCTCTGGGTGAGTAGTGCGCTCTATAAATGCCTTGATTGATTGATTGAATGTGTACACAGATAGTCCGTATGCTTTTGGTGTTGCACATCATTTTGGCAGGTTATGGAGGGAGAGAGGATTCTTTACCTCTCACGGCACGAAGATTCAGCATGGCCAGTTGGTGACTGATCTTCTTGAGTCACTTATTTTACCTGCGCAAATAGCGATCATAAAGTGCAGCGCACATAAGAAAGTTACAGATGATGTGGGTCGTGGAAATGCGTTTGCAGACGAAGTAGTAAGAGCTACAGCTAGAGATACAGTTAGTCGAATGTACGTGGCAGGTCCTGCAAACTGGGTTAGGGAAATTGGAATGTGTGAAGACACGATTGAGAGTGTGAAAACGATTCAGGGAGAAGCAACTGAGACAGAATTAAGAACGTGGAAAGAAAGTACAGGAATGTTAGATTTGGCGGGTTGTTGGCCGGAATTGTCAGAACATCAGCGATGGTAACTACCGGACGCTTATGTATTGCCGGTTGTAACTATGGCTCATGGTCCAGCTCACATCAATGCGAAAGGCATTTGTAAGCTCTTGGCTCCAGTATGGCAGAATGAGGGAATTCCAAAATGTGAAGAGAACATGGTTAAGCATTGTATTGTTTGTCTAATGCATAACCCAGGAAAGGGTACCCCAACTCCGGCAGGTCATTTTTCTCCCCCGTCATATCCTTTTGAAGTGTTGCAAATCGACTACATTCATATGGATCGATGCAATAACCTTAAGTATGTTCTGGTGGTGGTGTGTGCCTCGATGGATAGAGGCCTATCCCTTGAAATATAACACTGCTCTGTCGACTGCTAAGGTGTTACTTAAAGAGTTCTTCCCCAGATTTGGTTTGCTGCGAATTGTCTGGAGTGACAATGGCTGTGAATTCGTGGGTCAAATTATGCAGAAAGTATGTTCTGGTCTTGGGATCAGACAAAAATTTCATGCGGCAAACCATCCACAGTCAGCAGGTTTGGTTGAGTGCTATAATGGTGCACTCAAACTTAAACTAGCCAAGATTCAAGCCAGTACGGGTCTTGCTTGGCCAGATGCCTTGCCCCTAGCTCTCTTGTCAACCAGAACTACTGTACACTCTCGTATGGGACTTAGCCCATATGAAGTGGTATTTGGACGCCCAGCAAACGTTTGGGGTGTCCCCCGCCCCAAGAAGTATTCTGATATACCATATCCTTTGCTAATTGACTATTTGCATGATTTGACTACTAAATTAAGTGTTATTCGTCAACAGGTACAGAGTGCTTTGCCAGAGGCCTCCAAGGACCCAGGTCACACCATCCTGCCCGGTGACTGGGTCTGCATTAAAACTTTCCAACGGACTAAGAACTTGGAGCCTCGTTGGTCTACGCCTAGGCAAGTTTTGCTCGTCACCCGCACGGCTGTGAAAGTGGTCGGCAAGCGAAATTGGGTGCATGGTGTGCACTGTAAGAAAGTGCCATTACCATTACCCTCTGACCAGTGGATTCGTAGTGGTATAAGAGAATCAGATACTGCAGCAGTCCCTTGTTTTGTGCCCTTCAGTGATGCTCAAAGTTATGGAACTCAGTCTGAAAAAGCAGATGACGACATTCTTCAAGCTGCTGTGCCTGCGCACCTTCGAATAGACACTACGGATCCAGAGACATTGTTTAAGGATCAGACAGTGCCGAGCAAAACTCGCTACTACCTAAGGTCAAGAGCTGACCAGAAAATCTGATTATCTTGAACACCTTTTCTCTTTGGTACTCAAAAACATTTTTTTTAATGAACGGATCTCTTGCCTTCTTGTTTTTTGCGTGATATTTAATATTAGATGTGCCATCCGTCTCCATCGCAGGGTCACAGTAGGAGACTCAGATTGTGACCTGGTTTTTGTTCTTTTAGTAAGTGGCTAGCACCTCAGGATATACAGAAGTACATAGCTGAGTGATTGAAGAAGATTGCTGTGAGCGACATTTTTTTTAGATAAAGATCGATGGTACAACAACGATAGGTAGGGAAAATAGGAAACAAGAAATGAGATTAAAATATTGCAAATCATTGCGTAGTCGATTTGGCGTAACTTTGTGTATTTTTATGTTTTTGTGTATTTTATTAGCTTGTATCGGTTGGGTTGTCCATGTTCTACACCCAAAGAATGATGTTAACTCTACAACTTCTTTGCCCTCTCGTCTTTCTGTCCTTTCACATAAAATGCATGCTTTACCCCCTCATGAACAGATAAGGAGAGTTGAATACATGAATAATACATTCATTCAGTTGTTGCACCAACACCAGTTGGCCATCAATATAACTGACTGTTGGGTGTGCGGTCTTATGCCACATAATACGCAGAGGGGAATGCCTTATTTGGTCCTCCCTTTATCATATGACGGTTCAGCTTGGGCCTATCCGACTATGTTTTCGGCCGCATACCACAACAAGCTTAGAAATCCTGTAAAAACTTCCGGGACTGGATTGGATTTCAGCTACAGCTCCTTAATAAAAGGTATAGTTGTGATGGCTAAGATTGTAGAAAAGGGAAAAATTCCGGTAGATGAGAAGAGAGCTTATGATGGATGGAATGTCACGCACTATGTTTCGAGTCTTGGTGACAAAAGTAAAAAGGGTGAGTCCTCTCCTGTATGGACTGTACCCCATCAAGGTAATCTTTGTCTCCAAGTAAACAGTAAGAAAGTTGACAATAAGCAGAGTTGTTTACACACTTACATTTTCTCGTCCTCTGATTTCCCTCCATTGGTTCCATCTCAAGGAACCTATTTTGTCTGTAAAGGCAGAGCTTACACCTGGCTCCCTTCCAACTTTTCTGGAACCTGTTATGTAGCTCTCCTTCTTCCCCCTACATATTCGGCTCCGTCAGACCACCACAGAAGCAGATATAGCAGAGGTATATTTGACCCCAAGGACACGGCAGCCCAAGAAGGAGGGGATTTCCTTAAAGGATTCCTCCCCTTTTGGGGTTCGATGATTAACAGCAGACACATCAGGCAATTGGTTCGAGTGGTCGAGAATTCAGCATTTGTGCCGTATATTGTGAGATTCGCCATCCCGCAGTGGAATGCCGTCGTTGGAGGCTGGGGTAAGGTGAATGCTGTGAGCTGTACCGCTTTGCTGTGGTATATATATATATATATATATATATATATATATATATATATATATATATATATATTGCGATCCAAGGATTCCACAGGAAAGGAATTCAGGCGAACCCACAGCAGTTGCAGCAAGTAAGTTTTATTTTCGACAGAAAAGACGACGCGTTTCGACCACGTCCGTGGTCTTGGTCACATATATATATATATATATATATATATATAAATATCAAACAAAGTGCCCTGAAGCTTGGAAGCACACTCGAAGTTACTCGACCATACGGCTTTTTCACGTGCAGCCTGCGCTCTGTTCCACGTTTTATTTAGGATGCCTACGCGTTTCAGGGTTTCCACGACCCCTTCTTCCTGGGCTAAACAAACAACAGGATTTCAACTTCTCATGCTTGCATTTCCGGTTTTATTCATTTGCAGGTAACGTATGCATTTTCACTATCATTACAATGCATGATGGGATATAGAGTTCCTTTACTGAGTTCAAATGCGCAGTCCGTAATTTTAAGTTTATCATTACCTATAGTAGGTTTGTGTCACAGATTGGCAGGTTTCATTTGGCACCGAGTGACTTTCAGATCCAATTTTGATAAGTTCAAACTTGCTGCCTCGCCAGCTGGTTGCAGATTCTTTTCCAACTGGCAATGGTGCTGCTTCCCACGGCCGGACCGCCTTGTAGAAATGTATAAAACAAAGTGCCCTGAAGCTTGGAAGCACACTCGAAGTTACTCGACCATCCGGCTTTTTCACGTGCAGCCTGCGCTCTGTTCCACGTTTTATTTAGGATGCCTACGCGTTTCAGGGTTTCCACTACCCCTTCTTCCTGGGCTAAACAAACAACAGCATTTCAACTTCTCATGCTTGCATTTCCGGTTTTATTCATTTGCAGGTTACTTATGCATTTTCACTATCATTACAATGCATGATGGGATATAGAGATCCTTTACTGAGTTCAAATGCGCAGTCCGTAATTTTAAGTTTATCATTACCTATAGTAGGTTTGTGTCACAGATTGGCAGGTTTCATTTGGCACCGAGTGACTTGCAGATCCAATTTTGATAAGTTCAAACTTGCAGCCTCGCCAGCTGGTTGCAGATTCTTTTGCAACTGGTAATGGTGCTGCTTCCCACGGCCGGACCGCCTTGTAGAAATGTATCAAACAAAGTGCCCTGAAGCTTGGAAGCACACTCGAAGTTACTCGACCACCCGGCTTTTTCACGTGCAGCCTGCGCTCTGTTCCACGTTTTATTTAGGATGCCTACGCGTTTCAGGGTTTCCACGACCCCTTCTTCCTGGGCTAAACAAACAACAGCATTTCAACTTCTCATGCTTGCATTTCCGGTTTTATTCATTTGCAGGTAACTTATGCATTTTCACTATCATTACAAAGGTTGCACATTTATGCTGGATGGCGGAACACTGTTGTGTGCCTTCCCGAAGCTACAGGGCACTTTGATGATGAATTACTACACGCGGCAGCCTGGCCGCGGGGAAGTGCAACCATCGCCAGCTATCGGAGAAACGTGCTCGAGCTGGAGTGAGGCTGTGGTCTTAAACTGTTTAAGATAAAAAATGGCACAGTGTTCCTTGAGGATTAAGTCTTTCCATCAGTCCCAATACCTACTTAAGGATGTAAATATATCTATAAATTACAGAAGCACACTCAAACTTACTCAAAGATGAACTTTTTATCGCATGAAGGACTCCATGCCCCAGAATGCACCAGTGAAGAAGACCTTGAGGATACGTCCATGGGGGCGGGGCATGGCATATAATAAATCGGGTGAAGCTAATCATGCGAGCCTCAAGTGTGGTTTTGTGCCCAGGATGAAGAGGCTGTGGGCCTCGAAACGCGTTGGCAATGAGAAACAAAAGCGGGGCCAGAGGAAAGGTTGCACATTTATGCTGGATGGCGGAACACTGTTGTGTGCCTTCCCGCAGCTACAGGGCACATTGATGATGAATTACTACACGCGGCAGCCTGGCCACGGGGAAGTGCAACCCTCGCCAGCTATGGGAGAAACGTGCTCGAGCTGGAGTGAGGCTGTGGTCTTAAACTGTTTAAGATAAAAAACGGCACAGTGTTCCTTGAGGATTAAGTCTTTCCAGCAGTCCCGATACCTACTTAAGGATGTAAATATATATATAAATTACAGAAGCACACTCGAACTTACTCAAAGATGAACTTTTTATCGCATGAAGGACTCCATGCCCCAGAATGCACCAGTGAAGAAGACCTTGTGGATACGTCCAACGGGGCGGGGCATGGCATATAATAAATCCGGTGAAGCTAATCATGCGAGCCTCAAATGTGGTTTTGTGCTCAGGATGAAGAGGCTGTGGGCCTCGAAACGTGTTGGCAATGAAAAACAAAAGCGGGGTCAGAGGAAGGGTTGCACATTTATGCTGGATGGCGGAACACTGTTGTGTGTCTTCCCGAAGCTACAGGGCACTTTGATGATGAATATATATATATATATATATATATACACACACACACACACACATATATATATTACCTGCTGGCGGTCGACAGAAGGTAGTTATAGTTAGAACTTTCTTGATTTGCTTATAACTTTGGTGTCGTTTGACGAATCTTTACGAAATTTTTCCCAAAACTCCTTTTTCAGATCTGCTCCTATCTTGAAAGTTTGGAGGTAATTCATCAAGGGAGGGGCTGAGAAAAATGTGCTTTCTCCATGCAATTTCCATGGGAAACTTTAGACAAGGCTACAGGTCAAATTGCTGAACGGAATGATGCCAAATTTGGCAGGGAGAAAGGTCTTGGTCCAAAAAGCACGCTTTTGTTTAAATGGTGTAAATGTGTTCAATAGTTCTTGAGAAATATCAAAATTTACAGATATCCATATTTGAGAATTCTGACATCTGATTGGCTAATGCGTTACACCACAAGCTTGCGGCTCATTGGCTGCGAACTGTTGAAACTAGGAAGTCTTGGCAGTCATTTTGTGACTCAGTCCATCAGCTCGCATATAATCCTCTACAAGCCATCAGGTATGTAGTTCTACTTCAGCGAGGCAACACTGAAAATATACCGCAGCTCTGTCCCTGCGAGATACCTCTTTCACATTCCCTCTCCCAACATCACCAGCTCGCAACTATACCTTTGAAAGCCAGTCCGTCGGCTCGCAGCTCTGCATCTTGGAGCCGTCGGGCCCACAGCTCTACTTCTGTGAGCCAGCCCGTTAGCTCATAGCTGGGTCTCTGCTAGCAGGCCAGTCAGCCTTTTGCTTTCCCTCTGTGAGTCAACCCGTCGGCATGATCCCCTACACTACCCAAACACCACTGCACTACCCTAAACCCTAAAACACTACCCCAGCACAACCCCTTACACTACACAAACACCACTGCTCAACCCTAAAGCCTAAAAGCACTACCCCCAGCATGACCCCCTACAATACACAAACACCACTGCACTACCCTAAACCCTAAAACACTACCCCCAGCATGACCCCATACACTACACAAACACCACTGTGCAACCCTAAACCCTAAAACACTACCCCCAGCATGACCAATATACTACAAAAACACCCCTGCACTATCCTAAACCCTAAATCTACCCCCAGCATGACCCCCTACACTACCCAAACACCACTGCACTACCCCAAACCCTAAAACACTATCCCAAGTACAATACCCTACACTACACAAACACCACTGCACTACCCTAAACCACTACCCCCAGCACGACCCCCTACACTACCCAAACACCACTGCACTGCCCTAAACCCTAAAGCACTACCCCTAGCACCACCCCCTACCCTACCCACACACCGCTGCACTACCCTAAACCCTAAAACACTACCCCAAGTATGACCCCCTACACTACACAAACACCACTGCACTACCCTAAACCGTAAAACACTACCCCCAGCTCGACCCCCTACACTACACAAACACCACTGCACTACCATAAACCCTAAAACACTAACCCTAGCATGACCCCCTACACTACACAAATACCACTGCACTACCCTAAACCCTAAATCTACCCCCAACATGACCCCCTACACTACCCAAACATCACTGTACTACCCTAAATCCTAAAACACTACCCCTAGCACGACCCACTACCCTACCCAAACACCACTGCACTACCCTAAACCCTAAAACACTACCCCCAGCATGACCCCCTACACTACACAAACACCACTGCACTGCCCTAAACCATGAAACACTACCCCCAGCATAGCCCCCTACACTACAAACACAACTGCACTACCCTAAACCCTAAAACGCTAACCCCAGCATGACCCCCTACAGTACACAAACACCACTGCGCTACCCTAAACACTAAAACACCACCCGCAGCATGACTCCCTACACTACCCAAACACCACTGTGCTATCCTAAACCCTAAAACACTACCCCCAGCATGACCCCCTACACTACCCAAACACCACTGCGCTACCCTAAACCCTAAATCTACCCCCAGCATGACCCCCCTATACTACACAAACACCACTGTGCTACTCTAAACCCTAAATCTACCCCAGCACGACCCCCTACACTACACAAACACCACTGCGCTACCCTAAATCCTATATCTACCCAAGCACAACCCCCTACACTACCCAAACACCACTACGCTACTCTAAACCTTAAAACACTACCTCGAGCATGACCCCCTACACTACCCAAACACCACGCTGCTACCCTAAACCCTAAAAAACTACCCCCAGCATGACCCCTAGACAACACAAACACCACTGCGCTAACCTAAACCCTAACTCTACCCCCAGCATGACCCCCCACACTACACAAACACCACTGCACTGCCCTAAACCCTAAAACACCATCCCCAGCACGACCCTCTACACTTCACAAACACCACTGCACTACCCTAAATCCTCAAATACTACACACCACTGCACTACCCTAAACCCTAAAACACTACCCCAGCATGGCCCCTATACTACACAAACACCACTGCACTACCCTAAACCCTAAAATACTACCCCCAGTGGGACCCCCTCCACTACCCAAACACCACTGCACTACCCTAAGCCCTAAATGTACCCCAGCACGACCCCCTACACTACACAAACACCACTGCACTACCCTAAACCCTAAAACACTACACCAGCATGACTCCCTACATTACCCAAACACCACTGCATTACCCTAAACCCTTGTTGGAAATTATAAAGATGCTTTAAGGAATTCACATTGGGTGATTTCAAACAAAATTTCTGACACATTATTCGGCCTAGTGGTAAAAAGTGAACAGGAACTACAGATTAAATGTAAGATTTAAACATTGGAAATAATATTGGATGTCTTATTTGTGTTGGTTTCGTATTGTACTTGCAATAATTAGTCATTTGTTTTGGTTTTTTCCCCTGCTGTTTATGATGATACTACACTGACATCACAGTGAATAGTGAAGTTAAGTAGAATCTGATAACAGCAAAAAAGGAAGAAAAATGTTTTCTGAATGTTAAATGATGTTGTATTACTTGAAAAGTAACTGCAATTTGTGAAATATATTACATTACATAAAACTTTTAAAGTTTACTTTCTTTCATGTAGTGTAAAAGTTACAAAAAACAGTACTGATGACAAATAGCAGCATAGTAGTTCGATATTTAAAAAACCTTTGAAATTCATTGAAAAAAACATAGGTTTTACAGACGTTATAGTTAGAAATTAGCATTTAAAAATCCTTTGACATTCACTGAAAAAACCAAAGGTTTCAGGGACGTTATAGTCAGAAAATAGCATGTAAAAAAACTTAGAAATTCACTGAAAAAACTGAAGGTTCCAGGGATGTTATAGTTAGTTGAACATTTCACTAATACAAAACCAGAGAAATTCCACTTTATAATTAGTTGAGCTAACTATAAATCGCACCCCCACAATGCACTGCTGATGATGTCACATATTACATCATTCATGACATGGTCAGTGACAGCACTGATGACATCTCAGAAGTCAACACTGATGACATCATCCACGTGAAAATCTGATGCACCTCCTCACACCCTAATATACCCTTTGATAAACCCACTCTAAAATACAGACTACCATTTTCAAAACAATAGTCACACCAGTACCAGTTACTACGTACACACTCACTGATTCTTAGGTCTACACTAACCCTGGGCGTAGTACTTCGCTACGCCCATGGAGTGGGCATAGTGTTGCCTACTTCGCCATTTGCGAAGTAGGCGTAGCAGGCAACACTACGCCCACTCTGTGGGCGTAGCAAAGTTGCCTGCCACCTGCCTCCCTCCCGCCCTCCCTAAATACTTAAATAACACTTTTAAAAAGAATTAAAACCACTTACCTTGTCTGCTGCGTCTCCGGGGCTCCCTCTCGTAAGCGCGCCGCCATCTTGGACACTAATGCGCATGCGCGGCCGCCCGCGCATGCGCATTTCTCACGAGAAATGCGCATGCGCAGGCGGCCACGCATGCGCATTAGTATCCATGATGGTGGCGCGCTTACGAGAGAGAGCCCCGGAGACGCAGCGGACTAGGTAAGTGGTTTTAATTCTTTTTAAAAGTGTTATTTAAGTATTTAGGGAGGGCGGGAGGGAGGCAGGTAGTATTTAGGGACGGCGGGAGGGAGGCGGGTGGCGCGTAGTGGGGCTACGCGAAGTGCGTAGGTGGACGTAGTTTATTGCCCACTTCGCGTAGCTTCACGTAGCCCCACTACGTCTACTACGCCCAGGCTTAGTCTACACACACATCCACTCATTGACCCATAAAGTTGCTGATACATGCAGTCACTCATCAATACAATACTATCATATGCACTCATACATCTATACAAACCCTCACACACCGTCACTCATCTAGAGTACTCACACATCAAGTCAGTCATGCAAAAAATCAATCACACTTCTATTTACTCACCTATACAGTTACACATACACTACCTCACTTATTTGTAACACATACTTACTCTCTTATACAATGACTGATACAAGTACACACTCATCCATACAGCCACTCTCACAATCACCCACTCTCACATATAGTTATTTATATACACCATCAATCACATATACTGCCTTTTACATATATAGTTACTCGCACATTTACCACTGAGACATCCATTCACTCACCAACACACCCATACACTCACTCACCCACCCAAACAGCTGTTTCCACATGCACTCTTGAACCCATACACCCAGTGAATCAACTACTCACACATCTATGTGCAGAGTCACACGCCTCCCACCCATCCACACACACTCAGGCACCCACACAAATACTCTGGGAACCAATCAATGACCCATATAGACACTCATGTAGCTACTCACTAACCCATGTAGCAGTTTACACAACAGACAGACTGATACAGACATTCACACATTTTAGTCACTAACCCATGCATTCCATAAGACATATGTAATAACGTACTTAAACAGTCACGCACCTACTAAATCCTCCATCCAGACACTTATACACCCACTTATTCTTCAATACACGTTGGCATATATATAATACATATTTAAACTTTATAGAAACACACATACACCGGATGATGTCATCAGTGATGTCATCAGTGATGTCACTGACTATATCATGAATGATGTAATATGTGACATCATTAGCAGTGCATTGTGGGGGTGCGAGTTATAGTTAGCTCAACTAACTATAACAGTGGAATTTCTCTGGTCTTGTACAAGTTAAATGTCCAACTAACTATAACGTCCTTGAAACCTATGTTTTTTTTGTGAATTTCAAAGGTTTTTTAAATGCTAATTTCTAACTATAACATCCCTTAAACCTATGTTTTTTTCAGTGAATATATATATATATATATATATATATTCACTGAAAAAACCATAGGTTTCACACCAGTTATAGTTAGCTGGAAGTTTTACTCGCATAAAACCATTGAAATTCCCACGTTATAATTAGTTGGACTCACTATAACTTGCGCGTGCAATGCACTGCTGATGACGTCACATATTACATCACTCATGACATGGTCAGTGACATCACTCATGACATCACTGATGACACCATCCAGTGAATGTGTGTCTTTCTGAAAAATAAATATTAGTGAGTAATGTTTAAATATTTAAATATATGTATTAGTGTTTCACTTTGTGTATAAGTGGCTGCATGGGTTGGTGAGTAGCTACATGTGTATTTATATCGGTTATTAGATGTTTTTCTTATTATCAGTATGAGTGTTTCTATGGTTTGGTGGGGGTATTACTTAGCACATAGATGCATGAATGACTGACTCTCTCTTTGTATGTGTTTTGAAGACAGCATATGTGCAAGACTGTATGGGTGCATGAGTGTGTATATGTGTGTGTTAGTGAGTGAATGACTGTCTCACTAGTGTTTTTATCAGTAACTACATATGTTTTAATCTAGTATATGTGAATATTGATGTATATAAGTGAGTATATGTGAGAGTGAGGGATGGTAAGAGTTCTTGTTTAAATTAGTATGTGTTTCTATAAGTGATTGTTTAAAAGAGTAAGTATGTGTAAGTTTCCTTAGAAGTAAAGTGGTAGTGTGTGTATAGCTGTATATGCAAATAAATGGATGCTCAATAGTTTATTTGCATGTGTGAGTATGTGTGTGAGTAACTTATGGATAACTTTCGGTGTGTAACAGGATGTATAGGTGTATCACTACATATGATGAGTGAGTATATGTATGAGTGACTATATAGAACTGTTTGTCAATGAGTGGATGTGTATATAGATGGTGGAATTACTGAATTGGTTGTTGTAACTGATATGGGTATCTCCATTTTTTGGAAAATTTTAGTTTCTATTTTTGAATATGTGTTTCAAGGGTTACATTATAGTGAACGTTGGTCTGTCACTCTGTCACAAGGATGGTGTCATCAGTGATGTCATGAGTGATGTCACTGACCATGTCATGAGTGATGTAATATATGACGTCATCAGCAGTGCACTGCATGCGCAAGTTATAGTGAGTCCAACTAACTATAACGTGGGAATTTCAATGGTTTTATGTGAGTAAAACTTCCAGCTAACTATACCTGGTGTGAAACCTATGGTTTTTTCAGTGAATTTAATAGGTTTTTTAAATGCTAAATCCTAACTATAACTGGTGTGAAACCTATGGTTTTTTCAGTGAATTTCATAGGTTTTTTAATAGCAAATCTCTATAGGTATGAAATGTGATATTGAATTGAATTTTATATTGTATAATTATGTAATATTTTTTGTTTGAAAAAATTTTTTTGTCCGGAGCCCTCCCGGGGCGCGTACCGGTGCGCTCACCGGTAAGCGCAGTGTTACGGCGCGCCCCGGGGCGCGTACCGGTGAGCGTCCCGTTAGCGCTATTTCCACGAACGAAAACAACATCGTAACGTATCGCGTAGCCGCGTCTGCGTGATACGCACGGCATAAGCGCACCCGGAAGCACCCACGCGCATATGAACGCGCTACGTAAGCGCCCCGGGGCGCGCAGCGTAAGCGCGTCGGGTCATGTGACCTGAAAATAACAATTTTCATTGGTTGCTAACATTATTTTTATAAAGAATGAAATCCCCACCCATTTCCTTCACTTCTTCTTTCACTTTGTGACTGAAAGACCTGCCTGTTTTACTGTCGGTTCTTTGTTGGATATCTTGGATTATCATGGCTGCCAGACCATCCAGCAGTGAAGATGACTCCAATTAATTCATCGATGAAGAGCCTCCTCAGCCAAAATACAAAGAACATTTCATCTGGAAAATGTTTTCCATACCTGATCACCAGAAGAAGGTAAATGCTCCAAAAGTGGAGTGCAGGATCTGTCGCACAGTCCTGTCATGGGGTAACCCCAATAAAAAATATTCTTTTGGGAACTCCACAATGATTCGCCATGTGGAGAGAAGGCACCCCCAGAATTTTGCCCGGGAAAGTGTCAGGGCTCTGGCACAAAAGGTTCCCAGTGATGGGGCCTCTACATCAACCGGAGGACGAACACCATCGGTGAGGGGGAGATCACAAGAGCAGGTTCCGAACATTCAGCCTGCATTTAACAAAGGCACCCTTAAATGCAGATACTGTGATCAGCTACTTTCCTGTGGGGAGCAAAGTGTTCTGCTCATGGTTCAAGCACTGGAGAACCATCACTGCCGTTATCAGCCCTAATTTTTTTTTTTTTTTTTTTGCTCCTGTTGAGCAGTTTCCATTCCCTGTTTTTGTTGTAGTTCTAAAAAAAGAAAAAAGAAGAAAACAAAAAAGTTCTTTTCAGAACTACCTCCAATTCTCATCAAAGAGCTATATTCTTAAAAAAATGAAAAAGAGTAAGTGAAGTGGAGTGCATTGATAAATGAAAGGAAAATGAGTAAGAAAGAACAGAAAAGTATGAGAGGAGAAAGGAAGTGAAGTAGGGAGACTGAAAGAAGGTGAGTGTTAGTAATGAAAGTAAGGAGAAGGAGAGTGAACTAAGCATGGGCGGATTTTGCGGATTCGCAATCCGCGAATTTGCGGATTTGCGTATTTGCGGATTGCGACAATACGCAAAATCCGCGAATTGTCGCGGATTTGCGTATTTTTTTTGGGGTGTGTGTTCGCACGGGTTTCTGCAAGTTCGCGAGGGTTTTGTACAATTTCGCAAATTGCGAACTTACTTGTCGGGTCGCCAGTTTTGCGAACTTGTTGTTTCTACGTGTCCAGACTGTTTGCAAGGCTTGCTTCATCACTGCCACCCTCTGTCACCACTGGCACTCTCTTTGGTCACCCATGCCACCCTCTGGCTCACCCATGTCACCCTCTGTGTCATCACAGCACCCTCTGGTTCACCAGTGTACATTATTGGGGCAAAGCAAAGCACTGCCATCCTCTGTCAACACTGGCACTCTGGTTCACCCATGCCACCCTCTGGCTGGCACACCCATGCCACCCTCGGTGTCATCACAGCACCCTCTGATTGACCAGTGAGTGTACATTATTGTGGCAAAGCCAAGCACACCTGCTAAGTGCTTTAAGTTTTGCAAACAACAACACCTGCCCTGCCCCAACTGACATTAATGAAGGCTGGCACCTGCTTGTCTGCTCCCTTTCCTTTTTGTTGCAATAACAGGATGCAATGGCATACTTGTAACTATTCTGTGACTGTCAGAGCAGGGTCACACAATAGTTGCAAGTAGGCAACCGGATTCTGGAGGGCCCCTTCAGGAAGCACTACAGGTAAATGGTTACAAATGATGAGCTCGAACTTTTGCACCTGCTCGTTGGTTTTGCTTTTGCAAAACTCGTTTTTCTGTAATTTCGCCCTATTCGCGAGGCGCGGCGTCGTGCGAAATCGACCGTGGAAGCCGCGAACTCGTGCGAGTTACCCCAAGGTTGAGTATGGGCGCCGCCATTTTGTTTGCGTGACGTATTTCCGTTTCCGCCCGCTATGTGTAATCTCGCGCAATGAGCGCCTTGCGAATGCAAGTTCGCACGAGTTCGCGAGAGAAATCGCGTGCGAACTTACTTACACGCACGTGTTCGGGCCGCCATCTTGTTTTTCATTCATTCCTATGTGTCTGGGCATGGTGTTTCTATCCTCTGTATATCTCTGCCATCCTTTGCTTGTTTTAATATTTTTTTGATCTATTTAACTTTTTTTCTATCCCTCTAATTTTCTAGGTCTATATTTTTGTGTTTTAGGCTACTTTTGTTTACTTTTCAACTACTTTTTTAAACTTTTATTTCCTTCTTCCCTACTCTTATTCTTTTTCATTTTGTCTCCTTACTGCTAACACCTGCCCAGAACATGGTGAAGACAGCTGTCAAGCTGCCCAAGACGGGCACCGCAGCCCGTGCCCGGCTCCCGTGTGGCCGTTTGAGGGCGGAAATGGTGGTGCCCAGGGAGATCTTCAGCCCTGAGGAGGTGGGCTCACTCATTTTTTATGTGCAGCGCCGTCTCCCCAGGACCATCGCGGCAGGCGGCAGGATCGCTGCTGGTTATACCAACAGCCAGGAGCGACGGAAGCGGTGGGGGCAGGTGTGCCGGGCCCTTTTTGACATCACGGGGGTCCAGCGCACCTACAATCAAGTGACCCACCGCTGGACCGATAGCCTGGACCGTGAGCGCGACCTGCTAGACCTGCTGGGAGTGGAGGTCCCCGGGCTTGGTGAGTAGTAGTAGCAATTTTTTCATCACTCACTACTCTGTTTTTTCTCCTGCTCTGTGTGACTGTGTTATATTGCAAATGTTTGCTTTAACTTTTTTACAAACAGCAATAATGCTGCTGATTACATTGATAGGAGAGGTAAATTAATATTTCAAAATCTTCTGTGCATTTCAGGTGCACTGTTCTCCTTCTCTGTGGCGGTGCCACTGCTTATTTGTTTTCTATTTTGTGTTCATTTAATTGGGCTGAGTAATGTATGAGTGTACTTTACAGAACTGCGTAATGCTAGACACAAAGGGGCAGATTTACAAGCCCCTTGCGCCACGTTTACGCTGCCTTACCTGACGCACAGCGACGTAAACGTGGCGAATCCATGCGAGTCATGTACAACGAGATGCATCTAAGGAGATGCGCCACGTTAAGGCCTGGGCCTGTGCCACAATGGGTGCGTTCCCACGCAGGGGGGGTGGGGTGGGGGGTGGCGGTCAGGCAGCTGTGCGCCTCGCAAAAGTGCCTGCGTGAAATCTACAAGATTTAACGCAGGCACTTCCGCGACGCTGTTACGTCAATTCTTTATGCCTGCTTGCTTGAAGCAGGCGTAAGGACTGATGCGGTATGTTGAGTATTGGGCAGCCCTGAGCATTGCTATAGTTGCATCGCGCCTGCGACGCGACTCTAGAGATGCGCCCCTCTTTCGTCACGAGATGCGTCACGCATCTGCCTACCCTTGCGCCAGGGTTTGCCGCATTGTAATTGCGGCGCATCTGCCGTGACGCAAGGTTAGTTTTGCGTTACGTATTTGTTCTGGTGCACATCTGGAGGTGTCCAGCTCAGAACTCGTAAGTATGCCCCTAAGTGTCAGATTAGCAATTACCTGCGCATCCCTGCAAAGTGTGCGGCACGCCAGCACCACCCATGGTGCGCCGTATTTACAATGCGGCACACCATGGTCCCAAAACATCACCGAAGCGTTACGCATCGGTGCCGTAAAGGCGGCTCATTGATGGAGTTGCGTTGCAACGATGGCGCAGCTCCAGCAATGCTGCGTCAAGCCGTAAGTCTGCTTCATGCAGGCGCAGGGTTTCAGTGACGCATCATTGTCCTAAATGACTGATTGAAATTTTATATATTCCCCATAGCCACTTTTAGCATGCGTTCCTGCGCAGGAACGCCCTCCCTTGCGCTGGAACGCTCCCTTATGGCGCAGGGCTTTAGAATGGGATGCATCTCCCATATGCGTCACGTTGTTAATATACGCCACACCATGGCGCCTCTTGTTGTGGCGCTGCGTCACAAAAGTGACGCAAGAACGGAGCAAAAGAGCTGCAAGGGGCTTGTAAATCTGCCCCTAGAGTAGAGGCTCAGGTGCAGTCCTTCCTTTGTAGCCCTCTTTTTGGCTGAAATAGTTGGTTCTTGTTCTTTCTAAATGTTTGATTTGGTTGACAAGGACATCGACAAGCAGCAATCATCAATGTTTTCTGTTCATTCTTTCATGTTGTACGTCAGGTCCGCCCAGGGGCAAGCGGACAGAAAAAGCGGATGCAGTGGCTCCAAAGGAGGAGGATGCAGGCCAGGGCGGCGAGTGCTCCTTTGCTGGCCCCAGTAAGTTTTCATTTAAATATAGAGGACCTATTGTTGTCCAAGCGTTCCTAATTTAATTTTTTCAAAATAGTGTTTAGATAGGAGCAAAATCAATAATACTACTGTTGCAGGGACAATTCTCCACAAACCTAACTATGGACACCAAAGACCAGAGTAATAATATTTCAGAGTGGAGTGTTTGGCACACTGTATAAACCTGGTAGTGTCAGCGGCACGGACGTCTCCTTGCAAAAATTGCAAAACCTTTCGCTCAGTCACTCGAGTCTGGAGGACCAAAAACCACAGAGTCTATTCAAGTTTAAAAGCTTTATTAAAAGTAAAAGTAAACACATATATTAAAATAAAGTTAGTTGGAAATGGAAAAGTGCTTGGTGCTGAGTTGATGAGTAATGGAACACATTTCTTGTGGTCGAGCCGAGCTTTCACCTGGTTTGAAGTTGATGTTGCTCTTGTCCTTAGAAGTCCAGTTTCTGTCTGTTCAGAGAAAAATGATGTGTGTTAAAATTAATCAAGCATTCATCAATTATGACAAAAAAATGCAGCAAGACAACAGCCTTCCCTGGAAGGAGGGACGTTTTTACTTTAGACTAGAGTAGACAGTCAATTACTTTTTCTGTTGTTTTCACATTCTTCATTCATAGACCAAATACTAGTGAGTAGTGTAATCTAACATTCTTAAATCTACTTTGTAGGTGGAACATCTGGTGGCGGGGCCAGCTCCGATGTGGTAATAGTGATCGACTCCGAGTCCGAGGATCACTCTGGGGAGGAGGCGGCGCAAGAGGACCAAGAAGTACAGACTGTGAGGAAAGAGATAGTGGGGGTGGCGGGTACAGATAAGCTGGATCATGGTACTATCTGACTCTTAGATAGCATATGATGTGTATCTACAGAGAGTAGACGGTCACTGGATGAACTACGAACATACTATGAAATGTTTCCAGGGGGGGTGCAACATCATCACCATCTCCTGAGTCCTACTCCTGACATGATTGATAGTGTGGTTTGTGGCCAAGGGCCGCACCGAAGGGGGCAGGGTCAGTGGGGGAGGGGGGTGGATCTAGAGCAACAAAAAAAAATATGACCATGAAATTGAAATCATGCCCCTGCAGCGGATGCCTTCGTCCACTGAGCCACCAGACCTGGCATACACATTACACACATCTTTCTTTCTCTCTCCCCCTCCCTCTCTCTCTGTCTCCCTCCCTCATCCTCCCTCTGTCACCCTCTGGCTCCCTCCCTCTCTCTCTCTCTCCTTCTGTCTTCCTCTCTCTCTGTCTCTGCCTCTATCTGTCTGTCGGTCCCAGCCTGCTGTAATTAACATATTGTAATTTGTCACTGGGCCAGCACTGGATGGACCTGCGATCCAGGGGGGGGCAATCGCGCCCTCTCTTGCCCATCCCTGCGGACGCCCATGATATTGGCCTGAATAGTTTCTTTTGTACTGCGCTGGCTAGTTGCTAGTTGTACTGTGACACAACTTCCTGCTGAATCATTTTGTGTTAATCATATTCTTAAAGAGCATTGGTTACAGATTATGTCTTTCTTTCTTCATTTAGTTGGTCATACTAAAACAAAACCAACAAGGAGTATGTAGGCTGTACTGGCCCGGCAACGGAGGCTGGATGCAACTGTTGCCCAATATCGGCGGCTGGTGGAACTGGAGGGGGACGACATGCAGTCCAGTACTTCCAACGTGACATCTGCATCCTCCTCCGTGACCCCACGTTCTGCCGGTCAGCGCAGTGCTCCAGCCAAACGGAGCCGTGCTGGCAGACGCCACCGCCGAGCAGCAAAGGCTGCACCTCACAGTACTGTAAAGGCTCGCTTGCGCCGAGCAATCCGCAGAGTGTCGGACCTGGAGGCGGAGGTCCGGAAATGGAAAGAGTACCAAAATTTGGTGGAGGGCCTCCGTTTAGATCACGCCACCCTCCGGGAGCAATACGATGCCCTGGCCCTAAGGCATGATGCCCTGGAGGCCAAAGTTAACAACACCATGCATCCCTAGAGTGTCCCTTGCCCCTTTTTTAGAGACTTTTGGGGGGTGGGAATTGGGAGTTGAGTTTTTTGGGGACTTTTGAGGGACTATTTATTTGTTGGGGTTAGGGAGGGTCTTGCGGGAGATTATTTTGTTAGGGATATAAAAATATACTTTTTCAAACTTTATCTGAGCATATCTTTTTTTTTTACTACTTTTGAGCCTGGTGGGTGGTGGTTTTGCAGTAAGTTCGTTTTACTGAACACTGTCATCGTGTTGGTTCACGTGTAATTGGCCAAATGTTTTCCAAAGTAAATGCCTGTCACAGAGTTTGTTAATAGAGGAGTCCTAGGACTTTACTACTAGTACCACTGTCACTCTCTCACTTCTCCTAATACTCCATTATACTACCTCCCATCCGAACGCTTATCTTACCTGTAATTTGTGTTTGAGGGCTGGCTCCACCTGGAATTCACAGTGTCCTTAAGCGTTCTGCAGCAGGGCCCCAAGTGGAGTTTCCCGGCGTGGATTTTCTGCAAAACAAAAGCAATCAACATTAGAAATATGGCTGCGGTGCTCACAGACCCCAAAATCCTAGAAGCCCCACAGACAGCACCCCTAAGACAGGCAAGCGAGCAATAATAACGCCTAAACGTTCACGTGTAATAGGCCAAATGTTTTCCAAAGTAAATGCCTGTCACAGAGTTTGTTAATTGAGGAGTCCTAGGACTTTACTACTAGTACCACTGTCACTCTCTCGCCTCTCCTAATACTCCATTATACTACCTCCCATCCAAACGCTTATCTTACCTGTAATTTGTGTTTGAGGGCTGGCTCCACCTGGAATTCACAGTGTCCTAAAGCGTTCTGCAGCAGGGCCCCAACTGGAGTTTCCCGGCGTGGATTTTCTGCAAAACAAAAGCAATCAACATTAGAAATATGGCTGCGGTGCTCACAGACCCCAAAATCCTAGAAGCCCCACAGACAGCACCCCTAAGACAGGCAAGCGAGCAATAATAACGCCTAAACGTTCACGTGTAATAGGCCAAATGTTTTCCAAAGTAAATGCCTGTCACAGAGTTTGTTAATTGAGGAGTCCTAGGACTTTACTACTAGTACCACTGTCACTCTCTCGCCTCTCCTAATACTCCATTATACTACCTCCCATCCAAACGCTTATCTTACCTGTAATTTGTGTTTGAGGGCTGGCTCCACCTGGAATTCACAGTGTCCTAAAGCGTTCTGCTGCAGGGCCCCAACTGGAGTTTCCCGGCGTGGATTGTCTGCAAAACAAAAGCAATCAACATTAGAAATATGGCAGCGGTGCTCACAGACCTCAAAATCCTAGAAGCCCCACAGACAGCACCCCTAAGACAGGCAAGCGAGCAATAATAACTCCTAAACGTTCACGTGTAATAGGCCAAATGTTTTCCAAAGTAAATGCCTAACCAATTTCATCCCTTAATAGACCTTGCCAGCAATGGCCCAGCCAAGACCCGTAAACCCAAACGCAAAAAAGTCACACTTAGCAAAATGTATTTAAATGAGGACTCACTACTTCCAGACAGTCCCTCTTTAGGGGACTCGTCAACGTAAGTTTCTTCATTATGCAGAATCCAGGCATCAGCATTACGGGAAATGGATAGGGTGAGTCTGGAGGAGGAGGATAGACGACCAGGACTGAGTTCTTGTCAACTAACTGTTGTGAACCTGAGGAATGCTGCGGCATCAAAATCAAGACAGTTCTGTTGATGGGCTTGTTGTTTGATTGGGTGATTACAGTTTTGTTGTGAATGTGATGAAGCACTTGCTAAAAAAAGAAAGACAGACACACAGGAATAAAAGTGAATAAGGACTAATATTAAAGTTAATGAATCATTGACTAATTTTCAGAACTCGCTGTCAGGGAAGCAGAGCTCGTCCTCAAACTCTGCAAATTGAGTCGGTAGTACTTCTGGTAACTGAGGAGAACTTTCCTCAGGTAGGTCGGTGTCCTCGTCTTCTTCCTGCGTGCATTCTCGTACTTTGTAATCTGGTGGTATGAAGTGCTGGTTCATCTTTATCATGGTGAGCCGCTCCACATTTGCGGGCAAGAGGCGGGACCTTTTGGAAGTCACAATGCCACCAGCAGAACTAAAAACACGTTCTGAAGACACGCTTGCGAGTGGGCAAGACAAGTAATTGATAGCCAGGTTGGTGAGCTCTCGCCATATGTTTCTTTTCCCATGCCAATACGCCAATGGGTCCTCAGTAATATTGACCGCTGTTGAGTCATCCAGATAGGCCTGCACCATTGAAAGATTGTCCTCCCGGATTCCTGTACTTTGCACTTCTGTGTCCTTTCTGGGACAAGGAAACCCTAGCTCACTTAGCCAATCCGCTTCAGACATATCGCCTGGGCCTGGTGCAGATGATACGGTTGCTGGTGTGGTTAACGGCTCAGAGGAAAAGTCACTCACTTCTGCCACAGGCACAGATGCAGAAGTGTTTTTTTGGGACGCCTGATGGCCTGCTGATTCACTAGTAGTACTGTCTTCTACAGTTTCCTTCCGCTCTCTTTCAAAACGAATGGCTGACTGAACTAGCCAACCTTTGTACTCTGTAAAATCTGATGTTTCAAAAGGAATTATTACTTTGCCAAACAATGGCTTTTTGTAACGTGGATCCAGAATAGTAGCACAAATGTAGTGCTGTTGTTTCTTGATATTTACAAGCCGTTTATTGCTAACTAGGCGTTGTAATAATCTCTGCGCCAACTCATATGCTTCATTCTTTCCAGCATCTTTTAATTCTGAAGACACCACCTTGACTTGGTGCTCGAGCTTCAGCAACAATGGGATAGCTTTGCTCAAAGAACAGTCCTCCCTGCTGACGTCACGCGTGAAGACCTCAAAAGGACGAAGCATGTCTGTCAGGCTTTTAACTAGCTGCCATTGCTCCACCGCTAGCATCATTTCTGTCGTATCACCACCCAGGTTGTAGAAATACTCATTGACTACTGGAAACAGCTCATGCAGACGCTCAAGCATGTAGAAGGTTGAGTTCCAACGTGTTGCCACCTCCTGGATAAGTGCTTTCACTGGCATTCTACGTACATTTTGCTGGCGCCTCAGCTCCTTCCGGGCCTTAAAAGAATGGTTGAAATGTGTGCATATTCTTCTGCAGATGGTCAGTATTTTGTAGACTGCAAGTTCTTTTTTCAAGAACCTTTGCACGACAAGGTTCATACAGTGCGCCAAACACGGCACTCTGAAATAGTAACCGTTCTCCATGGCCTTAACTACATTGCTGCCATTATCAGTAGAAACATAACCAACCTTGCAATTTCTTGGGGGCAGCCATTGCGAGACCTTTTTGTTAAAGTCATCCAAAATGTTGGCTGCAGTATGACTTTTCTCCATGCCAAACATGGCTAATGTTGCATGTTTACGAGCATCCTTAAAAATCTCGGCCAAGTCACCACCTGCATTTATCTGTTTTGCAACCCCTGAAAAAGAGACCCAGTGTGCAGTGATGCACATGTAATCAAGGGCTTGGCAACTGGTCCACATGTCTGTTGTCAGGTGTATAGTGTGAACAGCACTCTTCTGCAAAGCTGCCCAACCAACTCAAGCACCTCTTTATGTAGTGCTGGAACAGCAACCCTGGCAAAATAGAACCGGCTAGGAACCTTCCATTTAGGGGCCAGTGTTGCCACGAGTTCAAGAAAACCCACACCTTCGACAAACGAAAAAGGGAGAAGGTCCACCGCTAGCATTTTAGCCAGCTTAGTGTTATACAGGCGTACAATTGGGTGGTTGTGTTGAAATTGCGCATCTGAGGAGAACATGGCTGAAATGGTGCGCTGGACAAATTTACTGGATGATGCTGATGCCTTCTTCGACCCACTTGTGCTCAGTGTTGACATTTTCCACATTGGTGTGTCTCCCAGACTCTCAGTGTGCCTCCTATGTGTTCCGGAGGGTGTGGTGCTGCCAGGGGTACTGGGTGCAACCGGACAAATGTCTGACGCTTCTTCTACCTCCCCGTCATCTTCAGATGAAACACCTAGTATGGGTATATTTTGGCCACTTGCCCTTTGGGATTGCTTTCCCTTGATGTTTGCTAGGTGCGCAAACCATACGACAGCGTGCCTTCTTTGAAGATGACCTATCTGGCCTCCGGTTCCATAGTTGGTACCAGTCTTACCACGGCTAACTCTAGTCTTACAAATGCAACAAACGGCTATGTTATCATACTTTACATGGACACTAAAAAAGTTCCAAACTGGGGACTGGAAACTTCTGGTTTTGCCGCACGAGATGATACTGCCAATGCCAGATGAAGCAGGGGTGGCTGAGCCTTGCAGACATCTACTGGGTTGTGCAATTATTGCAGCAACCCTACTTGAGGGAGTCGAGCTGGATGGAGTCCCCCTCTGGGGAGAAAATATGGGAGCTGTAGGTTTTGTTGAACTTGTTGTACTACTTGACTGCGTTGGTGGTGCTACCAGTGCCACGTCGCCAGGGTCACGCTCAGCATGACGTCGGGATAGGGTATAAATGTCTGTCTGCTGCATGGCCGGTGTGGCTGGAATGACGTGTGTGATGACTAGGTCATTGCTGTCATCCTGTTCATCAACATCAGAATGAACCACTTCATCAAGTCCGGCGTTCGGATCCATAAGTATGAGCTTTCCGGGGCCCTTCCTTTTAACTTTTGATACCTTTCGCAGCAAGTGGTGTGCCTCCCTCTCAGACGTCGGAGATGGTTGCCAATCTAGATCCAGATCATCTGATGGAGCGGGCCTTGAAGAGGAACTTCTACACACACTCCTTGATCTTTTCCTTGCTGGGGAGCTGGGAGAAAATGAATCATCAGGAGGAGTGCCTTCGTCTTCCTGACATGATACCCCGGCTCCAAAGTCAATTTCCTCCTGTGCCCCTACTCCTGGAAGAAGAACCATTGTGGGCACTTGCACCGCTCCATGCGCCGCTACATGGGCCTCTTCACTGACCTCTACTTGCAACTCTCCATGGACCTCTCCTTCTCGGCCTTCTCCTTCTCGGCCTTCTCCTTCTCGGCCTTCTCCTTCTCGGCCTTCTCCTTCTCGGCCTTCTCCTTCTCGGCCTTCTACTTCTCGGCCTTCTACTTCTCGGCCTTCTACTTCTCGGCCTTCTCCTTCTCGACCTTCTCGACCTTCTCCTTCTCGACCAGCTCCTTCTCGACCAGCTCCTTCTCGACCTTCTCCTTCTCGGACAGCTCCTTCTCGGACAGCTCCTTCTCGGACAGCTCCTTGCGTATGTACTTGTGCTTGTACTAGTAGCCCATGCAGTTGTTGTTGCGGCTTTGGTTGTTGAATAGTACTTGTGAGATGAGTTACAACCTGTGTTGATGGTGTGCTGCTACTTTCTTGCGATGAGCCAACATCACTGGTCGTTGGTGATTGAACCACTAAACAGGCTACCTGTGCAGCACTCATGGTGGACTTTTGTTTTTTCCACAAAAACTTAGTGGTCGAGCCACCAGTCTCCTTGGTAAGTGGTGCCACTTGCTTCTTCTTCTCCTTAGTAGAGACATCTTTCTTGCAAGAGGAGCTACGGGCACCTCTTTTTGGAGCCATCTTCTTCAGATGTCGGAACAGCAGGCCGCAGCAGGACTTCTTCCTGGCACTGATGCTCAACGATGATGCGGAGTTATTGACTTTGTGCACCTAAAAGCAAACGAAGACAGAGGAACATCAGTAAATATATGTTGCATATGTAGCGCTTCAATAAATAGTTTGCAAGTAGGCATTTATGAATACACACGTGCACACCACACAATATGGAAATTTCAAAATTAAGAATTGCTACATTTTTGGGAAACAGGAATTTAACATTGATCCAAGATAGCACACACACAGAGGGTTATAGTTTCATGTACCACTGACTCCCCCTGGGCACAATGGGTGAAAGCAAGGCAAAATGGGTGCAGGCCTATGGCACAAAGCTCACTGCCTGCCTTCAAAATGGCCGCTTGACCCCCATCCACATGGCCAGGACCATGCCTCAAAATGGCCCCCACCAACATAGCCAGCCCCCAACCCCTACTCCAAAAAGTCAAAAAACACAACACCAATCAAATCACCACAATCCAATGCCATCCATCAAGTTTCAGAAGGTTTATGCTGCCTGCTGGTGGTTTTCTGGTGCGAAATTGCAATTTTTGCAATTTCGCGAGTGCGAGATTGTTGCTTCACGACGCGAACGTGGCGAATAACCAGCCAAATCCGCGAACAGACGGATTCTGGGCCCCCTGGGCATGATAAAATCACAGCACACTGGGTGCAGGCCTATGGCACAAAGCACACAAACTGGCTTAAAAATGGCCCCTAGACCCCCACCCACACGGGACCAGGCAATAAACTGGCCCCCACCCACATAGCAAGCCCCCAACACCACCCCAAAAAGTCGTAAAACACACAAAAATCACAACAATCCAATGCCATCCATGCCCTGGCCAGAATAATGTTAAAGTTAAAGAAAACAGTTGTATCATGCATGCACCCATAACTAAGCCTGGTAGTTTTCAATTCATGTGCAGAATTGTAATTTTTACAATTTCGCGAGTGCGAGATTGTTGCTGCGCGGGACGCGAGCAGTGCGAACACAGGCAAAAAAAAAATTTAAAATCCGATTTTCGGGTAATCCGCGGGAGTTAAAGGCCCCCTGGGCATAATGAAAGCAATCAGAGCAGACTGGGTGGGCATAGGGCACAAAACACACTGCCTGACTTCAAAATGGCCGATTGACCCCATCCACATGGCCAGGACCTGCAGGACCATGCCTCAAAATGGCTTCCCACACATAGCCAGCCCCCAAACCCACCCCAAAAAGTCGAAAAACACACACAAAAATCACCACAAACAAACAACATCAACTTATCAACTTACTTGTAAATCAAATTTCTAATCAAAAAGTAATCCAAAAGGCCTCAAAGCCAAATCTCCAGCAGCATCCACAAAAAGTAATCCTTCCCAGTCAAGATCGAATTCAAAGTGGCCAGGAAATGGACTAAGCAATGGGAGGAGCTTGCTGGACAGGAAGAGGAAGTTGGAGACTGGATCACTTCCTTCACCCCTCCCCAATTGTAATTTTTGTAATTTCGCGAGTGCGAGATTGTTGCTGCCCGCGCCGCGGCCCGCGAGCAGTGCGAACACAAGCAAAAAATCCGCCGCGCGCGGATATGCGTATTTTTGCCACATCCGCGAGAGTTCGCGGATTGCGGATTTACCGAAAATCCGAAAAATCCGCGAGCGGAACGGATTTTGCGCCCATGCTTAGAGTGAACATGGGGAATGTGGTTATTCAAACCAAATGTAGAAAAGGAACGGGGCTGTGGAAGGGTAAGAAAAGATGCATTGCTGGAGTTGCATCATTTTTGTGACACTCTCCAGCAATGCATCACTTTTGCGCTTACAGATACGTCTGAAATACTGACGTATCTAAAAGTACTTGCGACATAATACGTCATATATTTAATATGACGCATGAGTAGAAGTCTGAAGGCCCTATTTATGAGGCCATGCGTCTCTTTTACGCCACCGGTGCGTCACTTTTTGTGATGCACCAGTGCTGTTAAAAATGCACCTTAATCAGTCATATTTACAAAGTGACGCATCTAGGTAGATGCGTCACTTTGTAAACCCCTGCGCCACATTATACCTACGTCAGGTGTAATGTATGCAAAAGGGACGTATTGACGCTAGAAAGGGTCGTACAGGTGACGCAGTAAAATCTATGAGATATCACTACGTCACTTTTATGACGCTGTTGCGTCCAAATCTTGCGCCTGTTTCACAGCAGGCGTAAGACTGACGCAGGCCCTTTCACATGGGGCCTGGCCCCATGTGAAAGGATGCATTGCTGGAGTTGCATCATTTTTGTGACACTCTCCAGCAATGCATCACTTTTGCGCTTACAGATACGTCTGAAATACTGACGTATCTAAAAGTACTTGCGACATAATACGTAATATATTTAATATGACGCATGAGTAGAAGACTGAAGGCCTCATTTATGAGGCCATGGGTCACTTTTACGCCACCGGTGCGTCACTTTTTGTGACACACCAGTGCTGTTAAAAATGCACCTTATTGAGTCATATTTACAAAGTGACGCATCTAGGTAGATGTGTCACTTTGTAAACCCCTGCGCCACATTATACCTACGTCAGGCGTAATGTATGCAAAAGGAGTGTATTGACGCAAGAAAGGGTCGTAGAGGTGACGCAGTGAATGAACTGAGTTTTCCCCATGCTACGCTCCTCGGTACGCTCCCCGGTGCGCGTGCCAGCGCTCCCCCCGCGAAAATCGAAATTTTTATTTTTTATTTTTTTTGCCCCGCGGAGCCTTTTATGGCCCCCACATCAAACCTAGGGGGTCAGGGGGGGTCTACCCTGCCCCCTTCTGGTCATTTGCCCCTTTGTTTTTTGCCACCTCTTGTGTCTCGATCCTACCGAGACACAAGATGGCGGCTGCTCCGGACTGTTTGGAATGTTTACAGACACCCGAGAGCCAATCAGCTTTCCGCTCGCGAACTCGCGTGGCGCGCTGGTACGCGCCCGGTACGCGTACCGGGGCACGCCTATAGATATATATATTTTTTTAACCTAAATTACTCAAAATCCACTGGAGCACATATCTTGAGACATAGCAAAGGCACATCGGGCTACCAGTCTCTACAATTTTGCCAAGTTTGTTGGAAATCCATTCAGCCGTTCGAGCTAAAAGTGAGTTTGAACGCCCTATGGAAATTAACATGGGGAAAACACGTTTTGGGACCCACCTTTTATCTCGGCCCCCGATTGACGAATCCCCCCCAACCTTTCAGGGAAGGAGCGGAGAGCCGCGAGGCAAAGTTGAGGAAAAATTCAGGCAGATTCCTCATCCGGCGCCAAAGTTATTCCCAATAGAATGTTGCGATTTCCCTATGGAAAACAATCCTAACTATAACTACCTACTGGCGACTGCCAGTAGGTAATATATACATATACATATATATATATATATATATATATATATATATATATATATATATTCACTGAAAAAACCATAGGATTCACACCAGTTATAGTTAGCTGAACATTTTACTCATACAAAACCATTGAAAGTCCCACGTTATAGTTACTTGGACTCACTATAACTCGCGCGCCCGCAATGCACTGCTGATGATGTCACATATTACATCATTCATGACATGGTCAGAGACATCACTGATGACATCTCAAATGACATCACTGATGACATCACTGATGACATCATCCAGTAAATGTGTGTTCCTGTAAAGTTAAAATGTGTTTAACATATTGAAGAATGAGTGTATGTATGAGTTTCTGGGTAATGGATTTAGTAGGTGTGTGACTGACTGCATGAGTGGGAAATTAAATGTGTCTTACTGAATGCATGGGTTAGTGACTAAACTGTTCAAATGTGTGCATCATTATGTCTGATGTTGTGTAAGCTGCTGCATGTATTGATTAGTAGCTATATGACTGGCGATATAGGTTATTAATTGGTAACCCAAGTATTTGTATGTGAGGGTGAGTGTTTGTGGAGGTGACTGGGAAGTGTGTGACTCTGTGCATAGATGTGTGAACAGTTGATTTACTTGGTGTATGGGTTCAAGAGTGTATGTGGAAACAGCTGTATAGGTGGTTTACTGTGTGCATGGGTGTGTTGGTGAGTGAATGGATATCTCAGTGCTACATGTCCAACTAAGTACATATGTAAAACACAGTGCATGTGAGAGTTGGCATATATAATTGACTATATATGACAACCTGTGATTGCATAAGTGAATGTCTCTATCACTGTGTACTTGTATCAGTGATTGTAAAAGAAAGTAAGTATGTGTTAGTCTATGTTTAAATAAGTAAGGTTGTGTTTGTATAACTGTATAGATAAGGAAATGGGAGTGTGATTGATTATTTACATGACTGACTAGGTGTGTGAGTAACTCCATGGATGAGTGGCAGTGTGTGAGTCTCTGTGTAGGTGTATGAGTGCATATGAATAAAACTGGTCACTTACGCCGATGACACCCAGTTGGTGGTCTCACTCTCGAGGTCTGAAGACGGGACCTCTGGGCTAATCAATCTGTCCCCCTGTCTCACCAAGGTCTGTGAATGGATGGAAGCCTCATTTTTTAAATTAAATGGGACCAATACAGAGATCATGATCATGGGTCATAAGGCTCCTTCGAACCTTAATCCATGGTGGCCGAGTTGCCTGGGTCCCCCCCCGACCCCTAAGAAACAAATCAAGAGTTTGGGAGTCTGGCTTGACCCCTCCCTCGGCTTTCAAGCACAGGCAAAGAAGGTAGCTGCAACATGCTTCGGTCTGATTAGGACATTAAGGAAGGTTCTCAACCTCCTTCCTCCTGATTCCAGACGGCTCCTGGTCCAGTCTTTGATCATCTCCCGATTGGATTACTCCAATGCACTCTATCTTGGCGCCCCGATAGGCACTATCAAAATTCTGCAGTCAGTCCAGAACTGTGCTGCTCGACTTCTGGTCAAAGTCCCTAGACACAGTTTGGTTAAGCCTGCACTACGTGCTCTTCACTGGTTACCGATTCAGGAGAGGATAGGTTTTAAGGCCATGTGTATGGTCCACAAATCCATCACATACAACGGTCCAGATATTCTTTGCCCCCTCTTCTGCCCATACCGACCCTCCAGAACCCTTAGGTCTAGTGAACTCAATCTTCTGACAGTCCCTAGGATCAAAAGATCCCGTACGGGGGGTCGGCGGTTTTCTGTGCAAGCGGCCAAATTCTGGAATAATCTTCCTGAGAGCATTCGACTCCTACCGAACCATCTCATGTTCCGGAAACAACTAAAAACCTTTCTTTTCCAATGAGTGATGGCGATGTTACTCGGGTCTAAGCGCTGGGATGCCTTAGGGTAGCCATGCGCTACACCAAGTATATTTTCATTTCATTTCATTCATTTCATGATAGTGTTGTATTGATGAGTGACTGTATGTATGAGTGATTGTACGGGTGAATGAGTGGATGTGTGTGTAGACCTAGAAATCAGTGAGTGCGTATGTGGTAACTGATATTGATGTGTCAATGGTTTCAGGAATGGTAGTTTGTATTTAACAATGGGTGTATCAAAGGTTAGATTAGAGTGTGAGGAGGTGTATTGTATTATCACATGGATGATGTCATCAGTGATGTCATTTGAGATGTCATTTGAGATGTCATCAGTGATGTCATCAGTGATGTCTCTGACCATGTCATGAATGATGTAATATGTGACATCATCAGCAGTGGATTGCGGGCGCCTGAGTTATAGTGAGTCCAACTAACTATAACGTGGGAATTTCAATGGTTTTGTATGAGTAAAATGTTCAGCTAACTATAACTGGTGTGAAACCTATGGTTTTTTCAGTGAATTTCAAAGGTTTTTTAAATGCTAATTCCCAACTATAACAAATGTGAAACCTAAGGTTTTTTCAGTGAATTTCAAAGGTTTTTTAAATGCTAATTCCTAACTATAACGATTGTGAAACCTCTGTTTTTTTTCAGTGAATATCAAAGGTTTTTTAAAAGCTAATTCCTTTGTATATTGAGTTTGTAACCTACGATTTTTAGTGTTTTTTATTAGCTGTTTTGTATAAGTATTAATTATTATTAATGTATTTTAAAAAAAAAAGTCAATGTATTTTTCTTTTTTTAAATAATTTTTTTCTGGTGCACTCAGGGTGCGCGCACCGGTAAGCTTACCCGTATCATTTTGACTTGGAGCGCTCAGGGTGCGCGCACCGGTAAGCTCTCCCGAGAGCGCTATTTCTGCGTTCGTAAAAAAAATATGTATGAAAACTAAATATTAATGCAAGACATTCAGTACCATGCTTATAAAAGTAGTATTTTTGATTTTCCGAATGACAATGATTTTGCATTTCCGTAAAGCTACCAAAACGTCACTCAGGCGCGCCACGTAAGCGCCCCCGGAAGTGCCTACGTTCGCGCCGCGTAAGCGCTCCGGTGCGCGCAGCGTAAGCGTGTCAAGTCATGTGACCTTAAAATAACTCTTTTTATTGGTTGTTAACAGTTTTTTTTACAACTAATGAAAACCCCACCCTTTTCCTTCACTTCTTCTTTCACTTTGGAGAGAGCAAGACCTCTTTTTTTCTGTCCTAACAATTTGTGGAAAGAATGGCTGCCAGAGAATCCAGCAGCAGTGAGGAGTCAGATGGTTTCATTGATGAAGAGCCTCCTCAGCCCAAGGTCAAAGAACATTTTATTTGGAAGTTCTTTTCAATACCTGAAGGATTAAAAAAGGTGAATGCTCCCAAAGTTGAATGTAAAATCTGCCAAACTGTACTTTCCCGAGGAGACCCCAGAAGGAAGTACTGTTTTGGAAATTCAACAATGATTCGCCACGTTCAACGCAGGCATCCTCAGAACTATGCCCGGGAGAGTGTCAGGGCTCTGGCACGAGATGCTCCAAGGCATGGTGCTTCTACTTCGACTGGAGGAGCAACTGCATCATCGGTGAGGGGGAGACCAGAACAGCTGATTCCAAATATTCAGCCTGTTTTTGATGGCATCACAATCAAATGTAAAGATTGTGATGAACTACTTTGTTATGGTGAACAAAGTATTATGAACATTGTCCGAACCAGAGAAAATCACCGCTGCCGTCCCCAGCCCTAATTTTGATTCTTTTTTTTTGCTCCTGTTGAGCAGTTTGACATTGCCTGTTTTTGTTGAGAAAAAACAAAAAAAGAAGAAAAAAAAGTTTAGAACTACCTCCAATTCTCAAAAAAGAGCTGTATTCTTAAAAAAATCAAAAAGAGTAACTGAAGTGGAGTCCAGTGAGAGAGGAGAGGAAAATGAGTGAGAAAGCAAAGAAAGGGACGAGAGGGGAAGGGAAGTGAAGTAGGGGCACTGAAAGAAGGTGAGTGTGGGAGGTGAGTGAGGAGAAGGAGAGTGAACATGGGGAATGAGGATAAGTGAAGAAAATGTAGTAAAGGAACGGGGGTGTGGAAGGGTAAGAAAAGAGCAGTGATGTTGAGGAAAGAGTGGAGATACAGACTGGATAAAGGCAAGTGAGTGTGAGACAAGGTGAGTAAGGGAGTGAAGAGATAGAGAAAGTAAAAGAAAAAGTGAGAGTAGAAGACTGAGTGAGGGAGGAAAGAAACATAAGTGAGGGAGTGTGGCTGTGTTATAGGGAGTGAGCGTGATAGAAGAGGAGTGACAGACTAAGGGGTCAGAGAGAATGAGGCTAACATAGAGAGAATGAGGGAAGGGGAGTGTAGAAGTAAGAGGGCAGAGGGAGTTAGAGAAGGAATTAGTAAGTGGAGTAAGGAGAGTAAGGGAAGGGAAAACAGTGAAGGAGTAAAGAAAGGGAAGTGAGAGGAAGGAAAGTAAAGGAGAAGGTCTGAAAGAAGGTGAGTGTGGAAGTATGGCTCAGTTATAGGGAGTGAGCGTGATAGAAAAGGAGTGAGAGACTAAGAGGACGGACAGAATGTGGGTAACAGAGAGAGAGTGAGAAAAAGGGAGTGAGTAAGTTAGAGGACAGAGGGATTGAGAGAAGGAGTTACTGAAGTGGAGTAACGGGAGTAAGGGAAGGGAAAAGAGTGAAGGAGCGAAGGATGGGAAGAGAGAGGAAGGGAAGTAAAGGAGAAGATTTCAAAGAAGGTGAGTGTGGGAGTATGGCTGAGTTATAGGGAGTGAGTGTGACAGAAGAGGAGTGAGAGACTAAAGGGATGGAGAGAATGAGGCTAACAGAGAGAGAATGAGGGAAGGGGAGTGTAGAAGTAAGAGGACAGAGGGAGTAAGAGAAGGAATTAGTGAAGTGGAGTAAGGAGAGTAAGGGAAGGGAAAACAGTGAAGGAGTAAAGGAAGGGAAGTGAGAGGAAGGAAAGTAAAGGAGAAGGTCTGAAAGAAGGTGAGTGCGGGAGTATAGCTCAGTTATAGGGAGTGAGCGTGATAGAAAAGGAGTGAGAGACTAAGAGGACGGAGAGAATGGAGGTAACAGAGAGAGAATAAGAGAAGGGGAGTGAGTACGTTAGAGGACAGAGGGATTGACAGAAGGAGTTACTGAAGTGGAGTAAGGGGAGTAAGGGAAGGGAAAAGAGTGAAGGAGCAAAGGAGTGGAAGACAGAGGAAGGGAAGTAAAGGAGAAGGTTTCAAAGAAAGTGAGTGTGGGAGTATGGCTGAGTTATAGGGAGTGAGCGTGACAGAAGAGGAGTGAGAGACTAAAGGGACGGAGAGAATGAGGCTAACAGAGAGAGAATGAGGGAAGGGGAGTGTAGAAGTAAGAGGACAGAGGGAGTAAGAGAAGGAATTAGTGAAGTGGAGTAAGGAGAGTAAGGGAAGGGGAAATAGTGAAGGAGTAAAGGAAGGGAAGTGAGAGGAAGGAAAGTAAAGGAGAAGGTCTGAAAGAAGGTGAGTGTGAGAGTATGGCTCAGTTATAGGGAGTGAGCGTGATAGAAAAGGAGTGAGAGACTAAGAGGACGGAGAGAATGTGGGTAACAGAGAGAGAGTGAGAAAAGGGGAGTGAGTAAGTTAGAGTACAGAGGGATTGAGAGAAGGAGTTACTGAAGTGGAGTAAGGGGAGTAAGGGAAGGGAAAAGAGTGAAGGAGTGAAGGATGGGAAGAGAGAGGAAGGGAAGTAAAGGTTAAGGTCTGAAAGAAGGTGAGTGTGGGAGTATGGCTGAGTTATAGGGAGTGAGCGTGACTGAAGAGGAATGAGAGACTAAAGGGACGGAGAGAATGAGGCTAACAGAGAGAGAATGAGGTAAGGGGAGTGTAGAAGTAAGAGGACAGAGGGAGTAAGAGAAGGAATTAGGGAAGTGGAGTAAGGAGAGTAAGGGAAGGGAAAACAGTGAAGGAGTGAAGGAAGGGAAAAGAGAGGAAGGAAAGTAAAGGAGAAGGTCTGAAAGAAGGTGAGTGTGGAAGTATGGCTCAGTTATAGGGAGTGAGCGTGATAGAAAAGGAGTGAGAGACTAAGAGGACGGACAGAATGTGGGTAACAAAGAGAGAGTGAGAAAAAGGGAGTGAGTAAGTTAGAGGACAGAGGGATTGAGAGAAGGAGTTACTGAAGTGGAGTAACGGGAGTAAGGGAAGGGAAAAGAGTGAAGGAGCGAAGGATGGGAAGAGAGAGGAAGGGAAGTAAAGGAGAAGATTTCAAAGAAGGTGAGTGTGGGAGTATGGCTGAGTTATAGGGAGTGAGCGTGATAGAAGAGGAGTGAGAGACTAAGAGGACGGAGAGAATGGGGGTAACAGAGAGAGAGTGAGAGAAGGGGAGTGAGTAAGTTAGAGGACAGAGGGATTGACAGAAGGAGTTACTGAAGTGGAGTAAGGGGAGTAAGGGAAGGGAAAAGAGTGAAGGAGCGAAGGATGGGAAGAGAGAGGAAGGAAAGTAAAGGAGAACGTCTGAAAGAACGTGAGTGTAGGAGTATGGCTGAGTTATAGGGAGTGTGTGTGACAGAAAAGGAGTGAGAGACTAAGGGGATGGAGAAAATGAGGGTAACAGAGAGAGAATGAGAGAAGGGGAGTGTAGAAGTAAGAGGAAAGAGCGAGTAAGAGAAGGAGTTAGTAAAATGGAATAAGAAAGTAAGGGAAGAGAAAAGAGTGAAGGAGCAAAGGAAGGAAAGAGAGAGGAAGGAAAGTAAAGGAGAAGGTCTGAAAGAAGGTGAGTGTGGGAGTGTGGCTGAGTTATAGGCAGTGAGCGTGACAGAAGAGGAGAGAGAGGCTAAGGGGATAGAGAGAATGAGGCTAACAGAAAGTGATTGAGGGAAGGGGAGTGTAGAACTAAGAGGAGAGAGGAAGAAAGAGAAGGAGTAAGTGAAGTGGAGTAAGGAGAGTAAGGGAAGGGAAAAGAGTAAAACAATGAAGTAAGAGAAGAGAGAGGAAAGAAAGTAAAGGAGAAGGTCTGAAAGAAGGTGAGTGTAAGAGAGGAGTGTGAAAAAGGGGAGTAAACGTGGGGATTCAGAATAAGTGAGGCAAGCGCAATAAGGGAACAGAGGTGTGGGAGCATCAAAGAAGAGTAGTGAGTTTAAGGAAAAGAGTATAGGGAAATTAAATTTTGTACATCAAACTTACCTTATAAGTAATGTAAACTTAATTTCATATTTCCATTAAAATTAATATCTGTGAAAGACAAAAAAAGTTAGAATATTTATAATATATATTTTACAATACAAGAGACAAAGTAGGACATTAAAAGTCATAAACGGTTAGTAAGAGATAAAGTAGAAGTGAATCAGTCAGAACCAAAAACAAAGGAATGGTGAAGGTCAGAGAGAGTTAAAAAGAAATAGAGAGAGAGCGAATTGCTAAAAGGATAATGACATAGATACATTCAGTGACAGTGAACAAGAGCAGGAGAGAGAAATAAACTGAAGGTGAGTAAGATCCTAAAGGAATATGCATTACGAAAACTAAAGGCAGAAAGGGGAGTAAAGAAAGGGGAGTGAGTGACAGAGAAGCAGGAGTGAATAACAGTGGATTAATGACAATGAGGCATGGAATTTGAGTGAGGGTGAATGTAGGCTTGTAAGACAGTGAGGACACAATGGGAGTGAAGGTAACAGAGAGGGAGTGAGGGAAGACAAGTGAGAATATGAGAGAATAGAGGGAGTAAGACAAACAGTGAGTAAAGGGCCGTAAGGTGAGTAAGGGAAGGAGAATGACAGAGAGCAAAGGAAGGGAAGAAAGGGAAGAAAAGTGAAGCAAAGGGACTGGGAAAAGGTGAGTACGTGACGAAAGAAAGAAGAAGGGTAGTTAAAGATGATGATTGAGGATAACTGAAGGAACTGAAGTAAGGGAACAAGGGTGAGGGAGGGTGAGTGCAGGAGAGCGAGGTTGATAAAAAAGGAAAATAAAAAGAGGATAAAAGCAAATGAGCTTGAGACAAAGGAAGTGAAAGAGTGAGAACATAGAGGTAGTGAAGGAAAGACTGGCAGAAAGAAACTGAGTAAGAGAGCAAAGAAAGATAAGTAAGGGAGTGTGGGTGAGTTTTAGGGAGTAAGGATGACAGAAGAGGAGTGAGAGAGTAAGAGGATCGAGAGACTGAAGCTAAGAGACAGCGAGTGAGGGAAAGGGAGTGAGGATGTGAGAGGACAGAGGAAGTGAGAGAAGGAGTGAGTGAAGTGTAATAAGGTGAGTGAGAGAAGGGGAATTATTGAGGGAACAAAGAAAGAAAACAAGGAGAAGGGGAGTGAAGTAGAGTGACTGACAGCTGGAAAGTAGTGGATGGGAGAGAGGGAAAGGGCAGTGAAGGAGTGGTTAATGAGAATAAGTGAGGAAAGTGGAATAAGGGAAGGGAGGTGAGGGAGAGTGAAAAAAGGCCAGTGAGGGTGAGTTAAGAGGAGTGATAGAGGGTGGAAATAGGTAAGTGAGCAGAAGAGAATGGGAAAATAATATATATTTAATAATAGAAAAGACAAAATTTCAACAACATGTTATATGGTTTATTTTTGCTGTTCTCAGAATATATTGAATTTCACTTAAAACAGTGACTTCAATAGTACTCATCATATAACAGAGGGCAAAAAAAAACACAATCAAAATGATTGTGTTTAAAAAAACCATAAAATATTTTCTTAAATAATGTAAAATTTTCAAAAAACATATCTAAACTCACTTTTGATCCATCCACTTTTCCACGTGCCAAATAGTATATGGAAAGTCCTTTTCTTTGGAAATTAGTCCAGAGTATTCTTAATTTCTCATTTACCGGACTTTCTGAAAGAAAAGCTCCAACATCTTTCACATTATGAAACAAGAGTTTTATTTCCACCTCTAGCTTACTTTTTATAAATAATTTCTATAATACTCACAGCACACACTATTTGATATACATATACTATCTCTATGACAACTACATGTTTTTTATTATCTTCATCACTCTCATTTAGAAAGTAATTTTGAATAGCAAACTAAGTTATATTAACTGCTGCAATCTTCATAGGCCAATTACCTTCCCTAAAATTTCGGTTGTAAGAACACTAGGTAAGAATTTTGTAAGTCAGAAGGCAAACGTTGTTTGAAAGTCAATTGAGTATCATTACAGTGTTTCCAGCCTTTTTGACATTTTAAATAACTTGTGTAATGTCCTGATGTTGTTGAAGGACCATCATGGTAAATAATTGCTGCAGTTGTAAAGGTTCTACCTGAAATTGATAATTGAGAAGCCACAACATTTTTAATTAATGTTGTCAATTTAGTTCCATAAGGTCTACATCGTTGGAACATTAAAATAACATAATGTCCATATCTTCGTAAAAATAAAGTTGATAGCATTGCAGATTTACATTGAGTACAGACCATGTTTTGATTGGCTTCTCTAACTAGATTATTAAAAGACACTGATTTGCAGTATGGTAAAGTCAAATATATAAATCTTTCTGTGTCTACTGTAGTACTACTTGAAAAAGAGCAATTGTCGCAGTCATGTTGCCATTTATAAGAAAGGCCAAAAAGATTTTCTACATCTACACCTTCATCTTGCAATACAACAAGCATATACATTAGAAATTCCTGACAATCTTGCTGAATATTCTGCGAAAATTGATTTAGACCAGAACATATGTCTAAAACCTTTCGAATTTCATAACCACTTTGTATTTTTGTTCTATCACTGCTACATTTCTCTAATACAGAATTTAATAAACAACAAAATGTTTGATCACGATTTTCAGCAATCTGTTCTTGTACAGTTTGGAGAAAGAAAACATCATTAACCACTACATTAGCATAGCAGTTGACACCAGAACTATTTTCAAACTGAAATCCAACAACATCTTTAACTGAATCCATTTAGTTTCTGCTTACAATTACTGGTTCACCTACCTTTTTTTCTTTTTGCTACAACTTCACTACAATTTTTCTCATTTCTTCTTTTTCGGCCTACCACACGCTTTTCAAAATAGAGGATATTGAGGTATATTTGGAGTATACTCTCTTCTTAAACTACTATATTCTTTTACACAATTTAGATCTGCATTAATCTTTGTCTCATCAAAATCAATCAAGTACAATCCTGATAAAGTTCTGACTCGAGATAAAGCAACATATGCCATACCCTCCTTGAACACAGAATTTCCAATATTCACCAAAGCCCTATCAACACTTAAACCTTGAGATTTATGAATAGTTACTGCATATGCCAAAGAAACAGGAAACTGTTTTCTGCGGACATATAAATCTTTCACTAGCAAAAAACGGGCAGAACAACGACTGATTTGTTGTACTTCTTCAATACCATCAAATTTAATTTTTATAATTTCAATTCCATCTCTATTTCGGTAATTCACAAAATCCACAACATGACCCATTGCGCCATTTACTAAACCTCTTTCCACATGTAAATTACGTCGTAAAATTATACGACAATTTAAAGATGCATACAGAGTCTTTTCCATACCAATAGTTTTAGATATTGTCTTCTCTAAAGAATCCAATTTTGATTTCAACTTTTCTGACAAAATAATAGTTGCTCCTTCATGTTTAATTTTATCAATAGCTTCCAGTTTCACAATCTCTTGATTTTCTAACTTTAATATTTTGTTGTTGAAGATTGAACATTCTTGCAGAGTTGGCATCAAGCATATGACAGATTTGTTTTCAGGAATTTTCTTAAAAATATTCTCTGGGAGAATATTTTCATTTGGAAACAAATTTGAAATTAATCGTCCATGTAAAGCTTCTTTGCCATGCTCAGTTAGTTTTCCAATTCTTACATCTTGTAGAATATTTTTATAATCTTCATCCTTTGCCTGTCGCATATTTTTAAGCAGTTCTGCATATTTAAAATATAACCAGATATTCACATTTCCAATGCTTCCTAAGCACTTCCTGGTATCTTCATGCGTAAGCATTTTAAACACTGGCTGTCCTTTCACTGGAGTTAGTTGCAGTAAATCTCCAAAAACAATGATGTGTTTGCCTCCAAATAACACATCATACTCTGTTTTAAGAATTTGTTGCATTCTTAAATGCACAAAAGCAAGCATTACATTTGATACCATGCTTACTTTATCAATGATAAGAAGTTTCATTTTCTTTAGGACTCTTGAAACTTCACAACAAGCTTCTCCAGATAGCTTGTGGTATTGTAATTTGTTATCATGCTCCACTGGCAGCATCAATAAGCGATGTAAAGTAATCCCTTTAATGTTGTGTGCTGCCAACCCAGTTGGAGCGTTAACAACACAAGAGAGCTATGACTCCGTTGTTTTCTGCAAATATGTTGCAATCGCTTTAATCAGGAAACTTTTCCCAGTTCCTGCTTCTCCACTCACATATAGTCGGACAGGTACAAATGATGTACATGAGCACTCTTTTTTCTCATGAGATAAACCATGCTCAATGTGTTCTGTGACTTTGTCATATATTTGTCTCTGCTCAACGTTTAGTTCTTTTTCCAAATCTTCTAAGTCAACTCCATCCTCCTGAGCTTGTTCCATGGCTCTTTCAACTTCATCCATGGCAGTAGCAGCTTCATTTTGTATAATTGGTCCTCCTAGTGGATCCTGACTCAATGAAGCAGAACTCTGACTATCTTGAGAACTGTCTCTAGAAATCTCTGCTGCAATTGTAGCTTCTTGCTGTATTTCCTCGTTCAACATTTGGAGATAATTTGAAAAAACAGGACATTCTATCGTATCCTTGGTTGCATTGAATGAATCTTCATAAGTAGGAAAATCTCCAAGTAGTTCCTCTTCCGTACGCCAAGGCTTAAAGAATTGCAAAAGAGCTAAGTAATAAAATTCCCTTTTGTCTGGAGAATCACAACTCAATTTTCGATGATTAATCAAATGGCCTTTTCTTTGTTTCACTAGACAGCCTTCACAACCAATTTCAGCATATACACCTTTATTGATGTCTTCTGTGACGTTCTTTTTAAAAATATAGGTTTGCAGAACTTCATAGAGACAAACATTCTCAAGGTGAGTACTTCTATTTGGATAGTATGTATCCAACATGTTTGTCTTCAAAATATCTGTACTGTCTGGTTCTTTCTCCGCCAAATACTCAATTTCTTGTACAGATTTCAAAACTTGGTTTCGTGTTGCAGCAACACCTAGACTCACCCAAATGATGGTTCTAGATTTGGCAAATAGACTTGCTGATGACAACCGATCGGAACATTCATATGCTCCAATTTCTCGATGCAACAACATCTTCAGACTGTAACTGTATAATTTCTTGCTTAGACTCTTTTCATGTGAAATTTCCTCCCACATTTCCTTCAGTTCCGTCTTTTCTGATTTTGTGATGTAAGACGTCACATATCGAGCCACAGCAATAGAGTTGTCAGCCACATATTGAACATCCATGTTAGCATTCCACATGGACAAAATGACTGGGTTGTAGTCATTTATGAATATAGATTCCTCATTTCTTCTTAGGCTGTATGTATTTTTGGGTGATTTCCTTGTCACAGTATGTCGCAGAGAAGACATAAAATTGTTGACTCTTCCTTTCGATGTTACTGGACGTGGAAATGCAAAACGACATTTCGTGTAGAAATTGTCCTTGGATTTGTATTTTCAACGACAGTATTTCCCACAACGATGGCTTTGAAAGCGTAAAACTTGATCTCTTAAATTGTTTTCTTCTGTACTTTTCGGAACAGCACATGTAGAATACTGCTCAATGAAACTCATCACTTTCTCATCTGAATCTGTTCCAAATTTTGGTGCATCTTTTATCCATAGCAGCATATGTATATGAGGAGCACCTCTTGCTTGATACTCCTTTCTCCAAAAGAAATCCAACACCTCTCCAAGCGGAGGATTTTTTTTGTTTGTAATAAAAGACATCATAGCTTCAAACCTATGATTGAAATACCTGCATACATTAACTGGATCCAAAGAGCACAGTTCTCCAGGTGTCTTGTATTCAATATTTTCAATGTTTTTATTTGCCTCTCGTAGAAATTCATTAAGTCTTCCCGAACATACTCAGCACAGCTAAGAGTGAGGAACCATGTAGGAGTTCCTAAGTTTCTTAGCATACATTACGATTCCCCATGACAACGGTACCAATACTCGTTAGAACCACGCTGACATGCCATGAGATTAATTAGCTGAGATTCCAACACACGGTCTTGCAGTTTCACTTTATCCAGAAAATCCCTTGCCGAAAAAGTTTGTAGATGTGTTCCACTTTTCAGTATATGGTTTACTGCATAGGAAAGTCCAGACAAGTCACTCTCAAACAGTAGATGGAACAAATATGGAATGTATTGACGAAACCTTGGATCTTCTGCATATAATCTTGAAGTCCGGTATTCAGATGCAGGAATTTGAACAGGTCGGTCGTCATATCGTCCACCTTGACCTGTTGGAAATAACTGTGGAAAACAACGAGCTTCCAAACTTTCTTCCCATACACTAATGGGACTTCCTTCGGCTTTTTTCATCTGAAAGAAGTCAATAGGATTCCCCATTACTTCTTTGGAATGCAATGGATGAACACTATAATGTTCATAAATTTCTTCACTTCTAGAGACATCAACTTTTTCCATTTGCCCAGCAGAGACATCAGTGTCCTCTTCCACAGTTGTTTCTTCTTCTCCCACATACACATTTCTATAGTACTGATTATTTTTTACCAAATACAACGTTGCCTTCTTGACTTTCCTAACATCCACTAATTCTTGCCAGATTTTCTTATTTTTTGTCGTAACACCATTAACTAGAATAACCAGAGGTTCCTCTTCTACTTTTTCGACACCAATTGTATCAATATTTTTCTTAAATAAACAACTCTTCCCTTTAATCCTCTCTGTAAATCTGAAGGAGGCAATTTCCCTGTCTTAGGCTCCATGCGAACAATAGCCTGAAAAGGATGTACACATTGAATCAGAATAGACTCATAGGTATTTAAATCCATCAATTCAGAAGGAATGTCTACCAACTCCAGATTATTATGAACAGCTCTAGCAGGCATTCTGTTTTCATTTAATTTATTATAGCAATATTTACAAATACGTTGATCAGAGCCCAAATCAAAACAATTTTCAACCAGCAAATAAGTTGCAAAATCCTTCCACTCATTATTATTTATCTTTTCGCTTTTTACATATAAATCAACTAATCTAGTCTGATGCTTATAATGAGTTCGTCGACAACAAACACAAGAAAAATTAGGCCTTTCCCTTGAATTGACCTTAAACTTTGTAATTTCATTTTCAAATTTTTCTGTACTTAAAATCTCTACATTCTCTTCTACATTACCTTCTATTACTGATCAATTTCTGCACTGACCTCTTTTTCACCAAAGTAACAAAACTCAATTTCATCACAAATGTTTTTGACATCTAATTCAGTTCCATTCAAAAGAGCACTGTTTAACTGTTTTAGTTTAAGTGCTGGACTTTTTGCATAATACAACCTTCTCACTAATTTCCTCACTTTATTACGATGCACTGCTAACATCCTAAAATGGTGAAAAACACTCTGACATACTTTTCTTGAAAGACAAGCCAGTGAATGCCCTTGCAAACCTGTTTTTTCTCTCACTTTACAAGGATCTAACTCTTGTAAAATTTTCATTTTTTGTTTCACACTTTTCTTAGTATATGTCCATAAGAAAGTCCGAAACAAATCAATTGGTTCCTGTCGGACACTACAAATACAACTACAATTCCATGTATACACTGGAGCCTTAGGACATCTCCCTAAAACTTCATCAGCTAACACCTCTTCTGTATTTCTAGGCACAATCTCTTCTTTTTCAACCGGACAACCGTCCTTCACCTCATATGCTCGACCACTGGTGTCAACTGCATGCACCAAATCATTATACTGAAAGTAACTTTCTTCATTAAAAAATGGCTCACAACTTGAACTATGCTTCCATTCTCCAGAAAAAACATCACAGAAATTACTTCGATTAATTACTCTCCTCCACTTATATTTTGATTTGAACACATTGATTACCTTATCAAGTGTACGAATTCTATTCATTACTAAACTAAACAATTTATTTTTCACTTTAAATGCTTCATCCACAATCATAACTATGTTTTTTTCTTGTAAAAAGCAGTCTTTTTTTATACCTCTTTACATTTTTTAATAAATTTGATACTATTCTGTTGTAAAACATTCGTCTACGAATTTCAGTAAATTGGTTGCTCCTTCTTTTGTTATACAAAATATCATCTCCTTGTACAGGTCTAACATTTTTAGAAGGACATCCTGTCTTCTTTCTAATTACAGGTGTTTCATTCTTCTTTGCAAAAAAACGTTTTTTTTCTTGACATTTCAATAAGTTCCTGAGAACATTTTTAGTTTGCTTACCAGGAGCATTTTTTTTTTCTCTGAAGATTTTATTTTGGTTGGTTCTTGATTTTCTTTTTCCTTAGACCTTAATTTACTTTTATAAACTTTTTCACGTCTTTCTTTCGAAGGCATTTTTTTCTTTGTTTGTATAGATGATTATAATCTGTGGTAAACAAAAAATAACATATTATAGACCACTACAAACATATTACATAGCAATTACAATAAGTAAACAATATAAACACTAGTATACAACAAAAGGCTGATTTACATTACATCTGCTTTGCTTTGTGTCAAAAACGATTTACTAATTAATGTTATGTCTTGCTTATATATAGGAGGCCTGTTTTTGGCCTGTAGATACAGTGAAATAATATGAGCAGAGACACACATACTGCTTGCAGACACAGAGATGGTAGATTACATGTAATATTGTGGACATGTGCCTAAGATCACACTGATGGGTGAATTCAGCTTCACTCACAGTGTGATCTTAGGCAGATTAGCAGGATGTTACATGTAATGTGAAAATTAATGTTATTTGTTGCTTATATATAGGTGGCCTGTTTTTGGTTTCTAGAGACAGTGAAATAATATGAGCAGAGACACACATACTGTTTGCAGAGACAGACATGGTACATTATATCTAACATTCTGATCATGTGACTAAGATCACACTGTGACTGAAGCTTGATTCACCCATCACTGTGATCTTAGGCAGAGTCGCACATACTGTTGGCAGAGACAGACATGGTACATTATATGTAACATTCTGATCATGTGACTAAGATCACACTGTGACTGAAGCTTGATTCACCCATCAGTGTGATCTTAGGCAGAGTCACACATACTGTTGGCAGAGACAGACATGGTACATTATATCTAACATTCTGATCATGTGCCTAAGTTCACACTGTGACTGAAGCTTGATTCACCCATCACTGTGATCTTAGGCAGAGTCACACATACTGTTGGCAGAGACAGACATAGTACATTATATGCAACATTCTGATCATGTGCCTAAGATCACACTGTGACTGAAGCTTGATTCACCCATCAGTGTGATCTTAGGCAGAGTCACACATACTGTTGGCAGAGACAGACATGGTACATTATATCTAACATTCTGATCATGTGCCTAGGATAACACTGTGACTGAAGCTTGATTCACCCATCACTGTGATCTTAGGCAGAGTCACACATACTGTTGGCAGAGACAGACATGGTACATTATATCTAACATTCTGATCATGTGCCTAGGATAACACTGTGACTGAAGCTTGATTCACCCATCACTGTGATCTTAGGCAGAGTCACACATACTGTTGGCAGAGACAGACATGGTACATTATTTGTAACATTCTGATCATGTGCCTAAAATCACACTGTGACTGAAGCTTGATTCACCCATCAGTGTAATCTTAGGCAGAGTCACACATACTGTTGGCAGAGACAGACCTGGTACATTATATGTAACATTCTGATCATGTGCCTAAGATCACACTGTGACTGAAGCTTGATTCACCCATCACTGTGATCTTAGGCAGAGTCACACATACTGTTGGCAGAGACAGACATGGTACATTATATCTAACATTCTGATCATGTGCCTAAAATCACACTGTGACTGAAGCTTGATTCACCAATCAGTGTAATCTTAGGCAGAGTCACACATACTGTTGGCAGAGACAGACATGGTACATTATATCTAACATTCTGATCATGTGCCTAAGATCACACTGTGACTGAAGCTTGATTCACCCATCACTGTGATCTTAGGCAGGGTCACACATACTGTTGGCAGAGACAGACTTGGTACATTGTATCTAACTTTCTGATCATGTGCCAAAAATCACACTGTGACTGAAGCTTGATTCACCCATCAGTGTAATCTTAGGCAGAGTCACACATACTGTTGGCAGAGACAGACATGGTACATTATATCAAACATTCTGATCATGTGCCTAAAATCACACTGTGACTGAAGCTTGATTAACCCATCAGTGTAATCTTAGGCAGAGTCACAAATACTGTTGGCAGAGACAGACATGGTACAATATATCTAACATTCTGATCATGTGCCTAAGATCACACTGTGACTGAAGCTTGATTCACCCATCACTGTGATCTTAGGCAGAGTCACACATACTGTTGGCAGAGACAGACACGGTACATTATATCTAACATTCTGATCATGTGCCTAAGATCACACTGTGACTGAAGCTTGATTCACCCATCAGTGTGATCTTAGGCAGAGTCACACATACTGTTGGCAGAGACAGACATGGTACATTATATCTAACATTCTGATCATGTGCCTAAGATCACACTGTGACTTAAGCTTGATTCACCCATCAGTGTGATCTTAGGCAGAGTCACACATACTGTTGGCAGAGACAGGCATGGTACATTATATCTAAAATTCTGATCATGTGCCTAAGGTCACACTGTGACTGAAGCTTAATTCACCCATCACTGTGATCTTAGGCAGAGTCACACATACTGTTGGCAGAGACAGACATGGTACATTATATGTAACATTCTGATCATGTGCCTAAGATCACACTGTGAGTGAAGCTTGATTCAATGCCAATGAAACCATTACACTATCTCTATACCAGCATTAATGTCAAACATTGTGCAAGGGGCTTGTAAATATGCCAATGAAACCATTACACTATCTCTATACCAGCATTAATGTCAAACATTGCGCAAGGGGCTTGTAAATATGCCAATGAAACCATTACACTATCTCTATACCAGCATTAATGTCAAACATTGCGCAAGGGGCTTGTAAATATGCCAATGAAACCATTACACTATCTCTATACCAGCATTAATGTCAAACATTGCGCAAGGGGCTTGTAAATATGCCAATGAAACCATTACACTATCATCTATACCAGCATTAATGTCAAACATTGCACAAGGGGCTTGTAAATAAGCCAATGAAACCATTACACTATCTCTATACCAGCATTAATGTCAAACATTGCGCAAGGGGCTTGTAAATATGCCAATGAAACCATTACACTGTCTCTATACCAGCATTAATGTCAAACATTGCGCAAGGGGCTTCTAAATATGCCAATGAAACCATTACACTATCTCTATACCAGCATTAATGTCAAACATTGCGCAAGGGGCTTGTAAATATGCCAATGAAACCATTACACTATCTCTATACCAGCATTAATGTCAAACATTGCGCAAGGGGCTTGTAAATATGCCCCTCTTTATCTTATATTCCATCTCAATTGATGCCATTACTGAAATACTTTATGCATCTCCCACACCATTTCATATGGTTTTCTATCTGCTATTCCTATCCCTCTCCATACATTCACTGCTTCCACCCATGTTAAAGGTTTTGCAAGGCGCTTCTAAAAAAGGAGCATATTTACAAGTCCAATGAAACCATTACACTATCTCTATACCAGCATTGAATCCAAGCATAAAAAAACTATTTAAAAAGAAGTCTGCCTTATAAACTATAAAATACAAACTGTAAGCACACACTGCTAACATAATGCAAAAAGGTAAAAAAAGAATTCCTTAATTCACAGACACTCACTGTGATACTTGTCAAAAATCTTTAAGCTCTCTATCTTTTTTAAAAGAATCATTGCTCACCTTTAAAAATGCTTTGGAAGATGTAAAACAGTGTCAGTCAGAGTCAACAGATATTCTTAAACAGAATCTCTGAATAATGCTTCTTTCACTTGAGCCTGAGAATAATCGCACAGATTCTTTCTCATTTCAGACCCATATTCTTGTACCTAACCAATCAAAATTGTTCCCACACAAATTCAAAACCAAACTGCACATTTTAATTGGTTGTACATTTCAAGACTTTGAAACTCACAAAACATTCACCCAACCCCCCAGTGCTCATTCACCCTGTAACCATGGTAACTCCCTCCTAACCCAGCACACAGTTCACAAGTTCATCATACTATGTTGCAAAAGAATCCATCAAGGGTGTTTGACCTCTCAATCTACTAGCTAATCAACTGCAATGTTTCTTTAAATGACTTTTTCCTCAACCATTGAAATGACTTTTTACAAAAAAAAAAAGCATGCACCCTAATTTTCAGTGGAGATTTTTAAGAAAGCACCAATAATTTCTGGTTTTTCAACTGCACTGATTCTCAACCACTTTTTTTCATAATCAAACTGCCATTTCATTTCCACAACTCATCTGACTAGAAGCACATCTACCTTCAAAATGCCAAAAATCTGGTTTGTGGGTCATAGCTATGTCCACTGGAGTAAAAAATACGCAGCTAACAGAGGTATTTACAATCTTGATTTACCAAATGTGGACATTGTATGGATTGGACAGAGAGGATTGAGAAGTCACCAATTGATACCATTGGTAAAATCCTTTATGCATTTACCACACCCTGACCTTATAATTGTGCACCGTGGTGGAAATGACCTGGGCACTTTGACTGGGGTAGGTCTGGAAATGCTTTTAAAGGACATCTTTGGGCAATTGATGTCACTTTTTCCAAAAACTGCCTTGGTATTTTCTAATATATGCCAAAGGCAAGAATGGAACTGGTCCAACCAAATTTGTCCACAGATTGAGAAAGCAAGGAAACATGTGAATAAATCTGTTTCTGCTTTCCTCAGAGACTATGGTATGGGTTCCATTTATCACAACAACTTGCGTTACAACATGCAAGGCATGTATAGGAGAGATGGTGTGCATTTTACAGATGAGGGGAATAGAGTTTTCCTCTTGAATATAAGACTCTGCATTGGTACCTACTTGTAGGTACAAAAAACACCCACATAACACAACAGCTCTTTTCAGAGCTAACTTACCTCTAAACACTCTACATTATTTTTTTACTCTATTTTTGTACACTGTTTTTCCCCGTGGTGCGCTCAGGGTGCGCGTACCGGAGAGCATACCCGGGAACGCACCCAGCGCTTACCCCGTGAAAAATAAAAAATAAATAGTTTTTGGGCCCTTCAGGGTCCTTCTAAGCCTCCCTCAAAAAACCTAGGGGGTCAGGGGGTGTCTACCCTGCCCCCTTTTAATCATTTCCCCCTTTCTTTTTTACCTCAGCTGTCACGATTTTCCCGAGACACAAGATGGCGGACTGTCCGGACTGTTAAGAATGTTGACAGACATCATACAGCCAATCAGCTTTCCGCTCGCGCACTCCCGTAGCGCACCGGGTGCGCTCCACGGTACGCGTACCGGTGAGCGCTCGAAGCGCGTCTATTGATATATATGTTTTTTGAAGTTGCCTTTCATAAAAACCACAGGAGCAATTTCAAAGAAATATAGAAAAGGCCCTACTATATACCAGTACCTATCATTTTGCCAACTTTGGTGTAATTCCATTCATCCGTTCAGGCTGTAGGCGTGTCTAAATGTCCTATGGAAAATTGCATGGGGAAAACACATTTGAAAGTATTGAAATTTAGACCCAATCAAAATATTACTTTAGTTTGGAATTTGTGTATGATGAAGTTTGATTGGTTATGTATATATCTCAAATGAGAGGAAAACACGGCCATTTTGTAATACCCCAGTCTGAGGTACTTTTGAGAGAAAATTTGGGTGCCAAATTGCTGGACTTAGAATAACACACTACTAACTCTTCTATTTTCAAAAAGGTGAGTTGTTAATTTGTAAGGGGAACTATGTTGTACACTTTAAGATAATTTGGAAAATGTTTTCCATTAGGTATTTACAGTCCTTCTGTTATAATTATTGTTTAAGATTGGCTTCGTCACATGCAGTGCTTTATATTTCTAGTTCCTGTCTGATACTATACACTGCCCAATTAATTTTAAAGAACTAAATACTTGATTAAGCTACTTTTATGTTATGTATTACTAAAAACGATAATTGAAAGTGATTACTTTTTTCTGCAATTTACAGCAAGAAATTTGAAATTAAAATGGAGGACAGCAAGGACATTTCTTTTGAAATTACAACAACACATCTTGAAAATGAAAATGTCATGGATATTGAAAAAACCATTTCATCACAAACAGAAGATGACAAAAGATTTTTTGAATCAATCTCTAGATGAAGAATTAATTGAATGTTTGGATGAAATAGAATGCCAACAAACATCAATGAACAATTTTCATGAGGAGATTAAATATATGAATGAAGATGAAATACCAGATGAGGACATGCTACAAGTTCTATTAAATTATGAGAAATCTGAACAATAAGTTATTAATTACAAATTCAAAATTAGTTGCCATATTATTCATTTTTATTTCTAATTGGTAAAAGCGAAGTGATTGTAGTATAATGAAATACTTATAGTTTAGAGTGCACAATTTTTATGTTACATAGTAAGTTTACTCATATTTACTGCCCTTCTCCCACTGTATTTTTACCCATGTATATTTGATATCTCTTTTTCATTTACTGCCTCCTTTCTCTCACTATCTGTCTCTGATACACCCTATCGCCGCCATTTTGTGTAGTTTCAGAAAAGAGTGAAATGTAATACTTCAAAACTTGAAAAGAGAGCAGGGTAGAGTGCCCCCTCACCCCAATTCTTTTTTTAAACTATTTTCTTTCACTGTTTTCCCCTTGGTGCACTCAGGGTGCGCGTACCGGAGAGCGCACCTGGGAACGCACCCAGCGCTTACCCCGCGAAAATTTCAACAAAAAGAAAAAAGTTTTTTTGCCTTCAGGGTCCTTCTAGGGCCCCCTCAGAAAACCTAGGGGGTCAGGGGGTGTTTACTCTGCCCCCTTTTAATTATTTCCCCTTTCTTTTTCACCTCTTGTGTCTCGATTCTACGGACACACAAGATGGTGGACTCTCTGGACTGTTTAGAATGTTACAGAACTGTGTCAGTTTTAGAGGTTCTGAGCGCACTGCGATTTTTTATGATTATGGTTAAATCTCTGTTCAATAGCTCCTCTTTTTAAGTTGAGCGCGCAATCAAAGCGGCACCTCTTGCCTTAGGTGCCCTATGTGAACACAAAGTTGTGCCTTCCTCTAGAAAGGTGAAAGCATCCCTTGATGCACTGCTATAAAATCCTACTGGGGATTGCCCAGCGTTCCTCAAATAATTTCACATGAAAATTTGACTGTTCATATTCTCTGTTTATTTCATGATTCGTGCTTTATTTCTTCTTAGTTTAAACGTTCTGAATATGCATATATTTACATCAGGTCAATCCAATGCATTTCGGTCGTTATGACCTTCATCTGGGACCATATGAGCTGAAAACAAGGCATAACAATATTCTGTATCAATAAATGAAATGATATTGTAGCGAATACAAAAAAACATGTATCATACATAATTGTCTGTACGCATCAAAACAGAGTGCAAACAAAATACTCAAGTTGTAATATCCCCCCAGTGAAAACATGTGCTCTGTGCTATTTAAAACCAAGAAAAACGCCAATACGGCACTCATTTGAAGTGCTCCTTCTACTGGTCAATTAAACCATCATACCGCTGTCTAAAGCAAAACAAGAGACAAGATCATGTCGAAAAACGCTTAGGCTGAGAACTTAAACCTCTAACTGTTTACAGGCTTTTGGCGAGTGCTGAGTTACTCACTTCGTGCACTTGAAACACGTCTATTTCATACTGCTCGCTCTTCCGTAATGTCGGTGCCGGCATTAGCGCGATGCCGGTCCTCTTACTACGCATTTAACAACCATCTGTGTTTACGTTTTTGTGTCCATCGTTCTCATTGGTTAGGCACCCGATCACATGGTCGGGGCCACAGCCAATGGGAGCGAACGAATCCTCCCTGCTCGTGTTAGAACCTGCGTGTGTGCAATGTATGCAACAAAACAGTTAGAATACCATATCTGGGTATGCTATAAAGAACTAAATGAGAAATAAAATGTGCCCATTCTAAAATAAGTGTAAAAAACGAACAAATAAAATAAAATTAGATAAAACTGAAAAAGTGGAATGTAACTGTATGGTGACACTACTCCTCCTATGTGCTGTTGTAATTAATGACTCATTCACCCAAAACCTGTAGGAAAAGCAAAATGCGTATATCTATACCGGTTCATAATGTTCAAAGATAGCATGTAAATTCAACGCGATCATTGAGCCCAAAAGGCTTATGAGAATTCAACAAATACATCCAACTATTTTCACGTTGAAGAAGGAATCTGTTATTATCCCGTCCTTCAATTTTGTCAATCACTTCCAAAACTACGAACTGTAGTTGGGACACGTTGTGTTTTTCTTCCTTGAAATGAGCTGCTACTGCTGACTTGATGTTACCTGTCCTAATATTGGACTTATGCTCATGTAGTCTTGTTCTTATCTTGCGGGTGGTTTTTCCCACGTACACCTTACCGCAGGGACATTTCAACATGTAGATGGCGTTTGCCGTGTCACAGGTTGCATTACACGGAGCTTGATCTGATGTCCTTTCATGGGATGTGTTATTGAGCTGCCTCTGATGACGTTATTACAGGCAAGGTCTAGTGCCTCGGTATGTCTCTACTTTCAGTTTCTTTTGTTTAAGCAATTCTCCAAGATTTTTGCCTCTGGTAAATGCAAAAATAGGCTGTTCAAAACTTTTGTCAAAATCACTTTCCGCCCGTAGAATATTCCAATGTGTACGTATGATGCGCTTATATTTGTGGCTCATCGTTGAATATTTAGACACTATGGTCATTCTTTCTTGTTTTGATTTGACTCGAGTCTTTAGAAGTTCTGCTCTGGGGATGCTTTGAACCTTGTATATAGATTTATTGATCAGAGCTGTGGGATATCCTCTCTTGCGAAATCTTTCGCCCATGGTTTCCAATGTGCCTTTCACTTTGTCGGTCTCAGAGGTGATTCTTTTTGCCCTCATCATCTGTGATGTCGGTAAATGAGTTTTCAAAGAGTCCTGGTGAAAGCTTTGAAAGTGGACAGTGTTGTTTCTGTCAGTGGGTTTCCTGTACATCTCCGTTTCTATTTTACCTTGTTGCAATTTCACTTGAACATCCAAGAAGGTAATGGAAGATTTGGACATTTCGCAGGTAAGTTCTATTCTCTCATTTTTTTCATTCAGTTCAGTTAGTGCCCGTTGAAGTAGTTCTTCACTGTTCTTCCAAATAATGAAGACGTCATCAATGTAGCGAACTATCATTTTCAAGTTGCTAGTCCAAATGGGATTGTTCAAAATGAACTGTTCCTCATATGCCTTCATGTATAGATTGGCGTATACCGGGGCGGCACAATTGCCCATTGATGTTCCGACCAGTTGTTGGTACCACTTGTTGTTGACCTTAAAGTAACTGTGATAGAGCGTGAAAATTACCAACTCCATCAGAAAGACTTGCATTTGTTCATTATGCTCGGTGGTTAAAATTGCTTGTTCCATCGCTTCTATCCCAGCGTCATGGGGTATCGAGGTGTACAAAGCCTTAACGTCTGCTGTGCATAGTATTAGTTCTTCATTGTCATCAATTTCCAAAAGGCTTAGTCTCATTAAGAAGTCTTTAATATATGTAGCCATGTTTTGTACAGTGGGTTGCATGTATTTGTCAATGAATTGACCGGTGGATTCATGAATACTGTTCCTCGTAGATACGATGGGACGTAGTGGAGGGTCCCATAGGTTCTTGTGCACCTTCGGGATCATATAAAGCGTAGGGCTACTAGGATTCTCCTTGAGCAAGAAGTTTTTAGTTTTGTCGTTAATGGTGCCATTCTCCCTTGCTTGGACAACTAGTTCTTTCAATTTTTTGGCGTACTCGTTTGTAGGATTCCCTTTTAGTACAGTGTAGGTGTTGGAGTCTGCTAAATGTTCTTCTTGTTTGAGTTGATACATGTTGGCATCCATTATTACTAGGCCTCCGCCTTTATCTGCTTTGGTGCAAAGAATATCCTTATTGTGTGCCAGTTTTTTTAGGACATCCAAATCCTTGTTAGTAAGGTTTCTCCTAGGTTTTCTATCAAACTTGAGCCTGCCTAAATCTTGCCTCACCAAGGTTTCAAAAAGGTCTAAGGTCTTGTGGCTTGTTGGAGCCATGTACGTGCTTCTTGCTCGTAATCCTTTCAGTTAATCTTGTTCCGTTGTAGTAGGTTTGTCGACAATGTGATCAAAAAAGTAGCGCAACCTCAATTTGCGCATAAGTTTGAAAAAACTTATGTCAAGTTCAAGTGAATTAGTAGGGGTTGTCGGTACAAAAGAAGTGCCTTTTTCCAAAACTTTTAACTCTTGTGGCGTTAGTCGGTACTTTGAAATATTGATCACTAAGTGTTCTTGAGTGTGGTTTTCTTTTTCTCTTTCTCCTTTATCTTTGTTGTGACACTTCGTGTGTTTGGAACTTCTTTTTCTCCACCTGGATCTTCTTGTAGGTCTTTGACAAAAGTTTTGAACAACAGCCTATTTTTGCATTTACCAGAGGCAAAAATCTTGGAGAATTGCTTAAACAAAAGAAACTGAAAGTAGAGACATACCGAGGCACTAGACCTTGCCTTCAATGTGGGCACTGTAATAACGTCATCAGAGGCAGCTCAATAACACATCCCATGAAAGGACATCAGATCAAGCTCCGTGTAAATGCAACCTGTGACACGGCAAACGCCATCTACATGTTGAAATGTCCCTGCGGTAAGGTGTACGTGGGAAAAACCACCCGCAAGATAAAAACAAGACTACATGAGCATAAGTCCAATATTAGGACAGGTAACATCAAGTCAGCAGTAGCAGCTCATTTCAAGGAAGAAAAACACAACGTGTCCCAACTACAGTTCGTAGTTTTGGAAGTGATTGACAAAATTGAAGGACGGGATAATAACAGATTCCTTCTTCAACGTGAAAATAGTTGGATGTATTTGTTGAATTCTCATAAGCCTTCGCTCCGCTCCTTCCCTGAAAGTTTCGGGGGGATTCGTTAAGCGGGGGCTGAGAAAAAAGGGGGGTCTCAAAACATATTTTCCCCATGTTAATTTCCATAGGGACATTCTGACAAGGCTAGAGCTCGAACGGCTGAACGGAATTACACCAGATTTGGCAAAATGGTAGGGACTGGTATGAAGCAGTGCCTTTTGTATGTCTGGTGTAAATCCCTCCAGTAGTTCTTGAGAAAATTGAATTTGAAATTTTTCAAAATGGCATTTTCTATGGGACCTTTAGACACGGCTACAGCCCGAACGGCTGAACGGAATTACACCAAACTTGGCAAAATGGTAGGGACAGGTATGCAGTAGTGCCTTTTCTATATTTGGTGAAAATCCCTCCAGTAGTTGTTGAGAATTTGAATTTGAGCAAATTATATATCTATATGCGCTCAACATTCTATTGGGAATAACTTTGGCGCCGATTGAGGAATCTGTGTGTAATTTTCCAGAATTGTGGCCAGCTCTGCTCTGCACCTTCCCTGAAAGTTTCGCGGGGATTCGTCAAGCGGGGGCCGAAAGGGGGGTCCCAAAACGTGTTTTCCCCATGTTAATTTCCATAGGGACCTTTAGACACGGCTACAGCCCGAACGGCGGAATGGAATTAACACCGAACTTGGCAAAATGGTAGGGCCTGGTATGCAGATGTGCCTTTGCTATGTTTGGTGAAAATCCCTCCAGTAGTTCTTGAGAAAATTGAATTTGAAATTTTTCAAATGGCATTTTCTATGGGACCTTCAGACACGGCTACAGCCCGAACGGCTGAACGGAATTACACCAAACTTGGCAAAATGGTAGGGACAGGTATGCAGTAGTGCCTTTTCTATATTTGGTAAAAATCCTTCCAGTAGTTGTTGAGAAAATTGAATTTGAGCAAATTATATATCTATATGCGCTCACCGTACGTGCATCGTACGCGTACAGTACGTGTACCGTACGTGCGCGTACCCTTACGTGCACGAGCGAGTTTCTGATTGGCTGGCAGTCGACTGTCAACATTCCGAACTGTCCAAACCAGGAAGTGTTGGCCACCATCTTGTTTTTCAGGAGAACTGAGGCACAAGAGAGCCCAAAACAAGAGTGGAAAACACGAAAAGGGGGCAGGGTAGAGACCCCCCAACCCTCTAGCCCTTCTCAGGGGGTCCCAAAAGGACCCCCAGGGGCAAAAAAAAATAAAAAAAAAAAATTGCGGGGTACGCGCACCTTACGCGTACGGTACACGTACCGTGCGCGTACCCTACGATTTTAAAAAAAACATTTTTTTTTTTACTTGGTGGTCTTTCTGGGACCCCCTGAGAAGGGCTAGGGGGTCAGGGGGTCTCAACCCTGCCCCCTTTTCGCGTTTTCCACTCTTGTTTTGTGCTCTCTTGTGCCTCACTTCTCCTGAGAAACAAGATGGCTGCTCAGGTGGTCCCAGAAGGATAATATCATATATAAACGTTATCCGCTAATAGAATTAGCATTTACAAAACCTTTGAAATTTATTGTAAAAAAATATAGGTTTCACGCCTGATATAGTTAGGAATTAGCATTTAAAAAACCTTGCAAATTCATTGAAAAAACCATGGGTTTCAAGCCCTATATAGTTAGGAATTAGCATTTGAAAAACCTTGCAAATTCACTTAAAAAACCATAGGTTTCAGGCCTTATATAGTTAGGAATTAGCATTTTAAAAACCTTGCAAATTCACTTAAAAAACCATAGGTTTCAGGCCTTATATAGAAAGGAATTAGCATTTTAAAAACCATTGAAATTGCTCCTATATAGTTAGTTGTACTAACTATATTTCGCTCACCCGCAATCCACTGCTGATGATGTCACATATTACATCATTCATGACATGGTCAGTGACATCACTGATGACATCTCAAATGACATCACTGATTACATCTCATTTGACATCGCTGATCACATCACTGATGATATCATTCATGTGATAATACGATGCACCTCCTCACACTCTAATATAACCTTTGATACACCCAGTGTTAAATACAGACTACCATTCTTGAAACCATTGACACACCAATACCAGTTACTACATACGCACTCACTGATTCCTAGGTCTACACACACATTTACTCATTCACCCATAGAATCACTCATACATACAGTCACTCATCAATACAACACTATCATATGCACTCATACACCTATACAGACACTCACACACTGCCACTCATCCATGGAGTTGCTCACACACCTAGTCAGTCATGCAAAGAATCAATCACACTTCCATTTCCTCAACTATACAGTTATACACACAACTCCTTACTTATGCAAACATATACTAACACATACTTACTCTCTTATACAATCACTGATACAAGTACACAATGATCCATACAGCCACTCGCACATTCACTGGCTCTCATGTATAGTCACTTATATATGCCAACTCCCACATGCACTGTGTTTTACATATGTACTTACTTGGACATGTAGCACTGAGATATCCATTCACTCACCAACACACCCATGCACACAGTCAACCGTCCATATAGCTGTTTCCACATGCACTCTTGAAGTCATTCACCTAGTGAATCAACTGCTCACACATCTATGCACAGAGTCACACACCTCCCAGCCACCCACACACACACTCAGTCTCCCATTCAAATACTTGGGCAACCAATCAATAACCCATATAGCCACTCATATAGCTACTGATCAACACATGCAGCAGCTTACACAACAACAGACATACTGATGCACACATTCAGACAGTTTAGTCACTAACCCATACATTTAGTAAGATACATTTAAACACTCACTCATACAGTCAGTCACGCACCTACTAAATCCTTCATCCAGACACTTATACATCCACTCATTCTTCAATATGTAAAACATATTTAAACTTTACAGAAACACACAGTCACTGGAGGATGTCATCAGTGATGTCAAATGATATGTCATCAGTGATGTCATCAGTGATGTCACTGACCATGTCATGAATGATGTAATATGTGACATCAGCAGTGGATTGCGGGTGCGCGAAATATATAGGAGCAATTTCAATGGTTTTTTAAATGCTAATTCCTAACTATATAAGGCCTGAAATCTATGGTTTTTTAAGTGAATATATATATTTATACAACTAAAGGTTACAGGGACGTTATAGTTAGGCTGATATTTCACTCGTACAAAACCAGAGAAATTAATCAGTTATAGTTAGCTGAATTAACTATAACTCACGCCCCTGCAATCCACAGCTTATGATCACACTTATTGCATCACTCATGGTATGATCAGTGACATCACTTATGACATCACTGATCACATCTCAAATTATATCAGTAATGACATCATCTAGTGACTATGACTGTTTATAAACAGTTTATGAATCTCAAATATATATACCAAGGTGTATTGATGAATCTGTGAGCATATGAGTGCCTGTATGAATTATTTATTGGTTGCGTGACTGACTGTTTAAATGAGTTATTAGGTGTCTCAGTATTATATGTGTGAGTGACTGGTTGTTTGAATGTCTGTATTAGTTGGTGTGTAAGTTGCTGAATGGGTGTGTGAGTGGGTATGTGAGTTGTTGTATGGCTGAATGATTGGTTTCTGAGTGCCTGCAAAAGTGTCTGAGTACCTGTGTGGGTAGGTGAGGCTGTGTGTGACTGCCTGTATGGATGTCTGAGTCAGTGGCTATAAGGGTTAGTGAGTGTATCTGTCAGGAACTGTATGGGTGAGTGAGTGTGACTGAGTATATGTATCAGTGGTATATGGTTGAGTAACTGCATATGTGAAAGGCAGTATGAGTGAGCGCCAGAGTATATAAGTGACTTGTGAGAGTCGCTGTATGGGACAGTGTGTGCTTGTGTCTGTGACAGTATAGGTGAGTGAGTATGTGTTAATATCTGCATGAATGAGTGGGTGTGTGTATAAATGTACAGGTGAGTAATTGGCTGTGTGATTGACTCTATGGGTGACTGAGTAGGTGTGTGAGTAACTCTATGGGTGACTGACAGTGTGAGAGTGGATGTATGGGTGTATGAGTAGATATATGTCAGTGGCTGTATTAGTGAGTGAGCTGGTTTATGATTGGCTGTATGGGTGAATGTGTGTATAGACCTATGAATCAGTGAGCAAGTATGGAAGTACTAGTATGGGTATGTCATTGGTTTTGAGAACAGTAGTGTAGAAGTTGGAGAGGGTGTATGAAAGGTTATATTGGGGTGTGAGTGACTGCATCAGAGATTCTTCAGTGATGACATCAGGGATGTCATGAGTGATGTCACTGACCATATCATGAGTGGTGTAATATGTGAGTTCATAAGCAGTGCATTGTGGAGCGCGAGTTATAGTTAGCTCAGCTATGTGTACGAGTGAAATGTAAGCTTAACTACAACATCTCTGTAACCTTCGTTTTTCTCAGTGAATGTTTGAAGTTGCTTTAATTCCATTTTCTAACTATGACATCCCTGTAGGCTTTGGTTTTTGCAGTGAATTCCCATGGCTTTTTAACTAGCAGTTGCGTTTGCAGAGCAATGGAGAAAGGGGATTAGGCCTCCAACCTGCTCTCAGGTATCCCCCTCTTTAGGACTTATAGGAGCTACCAGGAAGGGTAATTGGCCCCCAAATACATCTTTGGGGGCCAACTACACCTCTTATTACCAGCAGTATGTTCCACACAGCAGGATTTTCTCCATCATTCTGCAAATGCGCCTCCTGGTGCACTACTAGTAGGGTGATGAAGTCCCTTTGGCTATTGAGGGTCCTTGGGGTCCAACTAGCCCTCCTGTTACCTCCAGCAAGCTCCATACAGTGGATTTACTGAGAGGTTTTCGGTGGCCATGCCCCCTTTCTCCACCACTCTGCAAAAGTGCCTTGTGGCGCACTACTATTTGTTGGTTGAAATCCCCTTGGCTCTTGAGGGACAACCAGCCCCCTTGTTACCTCAAGTAAGACCCACGTAGCTGGATTGCTGAGCAGTGGTCAGATGCCACATCCTCTTTCTCCACCACTCTGCAAATGCGCCTCCTGGCACACTGCTGCTTGGGGGAAGAAGTCCACTAGAGTCCTGAGGCCCTCAGGAGGCAAATGGACCTCATTTACTGACCAGCAGTGCACAGAGAGGCATGTTTGCAGAGTGCTAGAGTAAGGGGGCATGGTCTCCAACCACCTCTTAGCAATCCCACTGTGTGGAGTTCCTGAGTCCTGAAATCTTTGGGCCTGATTCACAAAAAAGTAATCTGAGACAAAATCCTAACTTTACGAATTTTGGTATTCATAAAATGCATTTAGGAGATGTAAAGTTAGTATTTTGTCTTAAGTATGTCTTAAGTTTTGGTCTTAAGACAAAATCCTAACTCAAGTTAAACTTAAGTTAAACATAAGTTAGGGTTTTGTCTTAAGACCAAAACTTAAGACAAAACTTAAAACAAAATCCTAACTTAAGTTTAAGTTAGGATGTTGTCTTACGACCAAAACTTCAAACAAACTTAAGACAGAATACGTGCAGCAGTGTTGGATTTTCAACATGCCACAGACTCCCCTCTCTTTTGCCAATGAGATATCAAGGGCAAGTCTATTTTGCAAAACCATTGATCTGATTGCAACGATTTCTGTGTCAATCATCAAGAACCCACCAGCAGTATCTGTTGATAAACAATCAACCATTGTGGATAACTTTCAAATTTTATATGAATTCAGAACAACTCCAACTGATGGTATCAGTGCACCAAAAATATCACCTATTATTTCTGAGAAACTTGCTCTCTTGTTACGTGTTAGTCCTTGTTTTATTTAATTGATTCTGTTATTGTTTTTGTCTACATGGTAGACCTTTGGGAAAAAGATTGCAAAATAACAACAAATGTCAACTACCATACCAATGTGCGGGCAACCTGTAACAGCCTTTCTTACCAGACACATAATAGACTCCTAGGAAAACAGGATCAGTTCCACCCGTCAAGTTCCCAACCTCCAGTAATTTGGAATGTGTGCTCACATTCACAAGTACCAGTGAAATAATTATCATAGTTAGTTTTTGAACTAAGCAAACAGGTTTACCTTTTTGATACCAATCCATGGATATTGCAGCGTATCTTTCGCCTGTCTCATAATTTCCCTCTCTGTAAGCCCCTGGTGGTACCTGTGACTTCTGTTCAGCAGCTACTCTTTGGAAACAATCTCTTCCATTTTCTACCATATCTATGAACACCTTTTCTTCAATCAACAAACTACATGTTTGATTATTTTTATAAGCATATTCTATATCTAGTGTCCCTGTAATATGGAAGAACACTACCATATAACGTGCATTTTTACTACTTAAAACCTTGTTCAGCTCTTTATAACAGGTATTTCTGAAAAACTAGATCTATATTGGAATAATGATAGTCTAGCTTCCCCGTCACGTAGATGAGGCTGGTTAAAACACTACAGGACACAGCATATGTCAAAGGTAGGTGATGATAGGTCACCCCCTCTGAGACAGACGAAGTTAATTGCACGCACACATAACAATCACTCACATTCATTGCATTAACGTACTCATCCAACATTTTAGTAAAAACATTTAATGAGAAATCATTAATTGATTTATCATAATGAAAGATTCTTTCAACTATTGGTTCTATGTTTGTATTAGGCGTTTCTTTAGTAACATCACTCACTCTTTCACTTGTTACATCATTAGTATTGTTTCCGTTATTAGTTACCGTTAGAATAGGTACAATGACAGTTAATAATATCCACTGAATGTTAATAAAAAGGCACTCCATCAGCAAGCTTTATTACATCTATGTTTTAGACTAGATTTGAGATGTTCCATCACTTTTGCTTCCGCCATTTTGTATTCTACCAAAAATATAAAAAAATCTATCTAAATCTATAAAAATTCGAATGTTGCTCATTTTTTTCTGAAAAATAGTGTAATCTACACTTCAAGGCTTTCTTCTTTACCTCTTTCTTTTATTTCTTTCTTCAATTTTTCAGACTCTTTCAATTAATTTGACTGACATGTTTGCACCTTCATTTTTCACAGTTCTTTTAAGGCAGTTTAAATTTGCTTTCATCAACTTGCTCAATGTCAGTACTGTCATTTTCTTCACTTGGATCTGAGCTTTCAATTTCTTCCAAGATTATATACATCCATTCTGGCGCTGCGTATTTCTTACGTGAAATTTTTACTCTCCTTGTTTTTCGTACCAATTATTCTCCTGACTCTTCTTGTTCTGTTTGACTTGAGACCTCATTAATTTGCTCTGGTTTTCTTTTTGACTTTCTCCTCACGAGAGTGCATTTCAGTCTTTTTACTCCACTTGGCCAATTATCACCCTTTCTTGCTCTCACAGGTTCTTTTATTGGCCCTTCTCTAATTGGTTCTTCTTTCTGACTTTCAGTATCTTTCCTTTCTTCTGGTTCAACAGCAGTCTCCTGAGACCCAGTAGCTGGTGCCCACTCTATCTGACTTGTGCTCGGCTGTTCATCAGCTGTTTGTTCTTCAGAATCTGTCACTTTAGACTCTTCAGCTTCGCACACTGCGGCCTCTGGTCTTTGACTTTGTGTTACCTGTTTCTACTCTTCTTGTCATTCAAGTAGACTTGGATCTCCTCTGGTATGGCACGCATGAATCTGATTTGGAAAACCACCCCACTTCACTGCTGTCGTCGTTACCAGAATCACTTGATAAGGTCCGTTCCTCCTGGGTTCTAAACACAACTTCCTCACAAGTTTCTTCACAAGAACCCACGGTCCAGGACTCAGATCATGAGCTTAATTCTTGATGTGTTGTAGTGACATTCTCTCCAACCTGGTGAGATACAGAATACACCAGATCAGCCAGTCCTCTGCAATAATCAAGCACTAGATCATCAGATATATTCATCAGTTTGTTCACTGGTACAAATGCTTGTCTCATTGCTCTTCCCATGAGGACTTCACGAGGACTCAATTCCTTCTTTTTGTCAGGAATGCTTCTAAGACTCATCAGTACAAGGGGTAAAGCGTCAGGCCATTTCAGTGTGGTGGATGCACACTTTCCCTTTCCTAGATTTTATGGTGCCATTGATCTGCTTGACCACTCCAGATACTTTGGGTCAATAGGTACAATGTAGCTTCTGCTCAATTTGTAATGCTGCACAAATCATCCAAATTATCTCATTATTAAAATGGGTCCCTCTATAGTGACTGGAAATCCGAATCTTGTGATCAGCTCTCTTTCTAGCAGCTTTGCGACAGTGAGACTATCATTTCTTCTTGTTGTATAGGGCTCCACCCAGCGAGGAAACAAACAAACAACAACCAACACATATTTCAGCCTCTTGCACGGGGGAACTCAATGAAATCCAATTGAAGACGGGTAAACAGTCCTGTTGCTTTTCCAATTTGTCCCCAACTAACAACTGTCTTTCTGCCTGGATGTTGCTGCTGACAGGTGACACAACTCTGGCACAGGCTTTCTGCAATGAACCTGAATTTTGGGTTATGCCATGACTGCTTGAAGAGCCTGGTCATTGGGTCTCTTCCAACATCTGCAATTCCATGGTATACCCTTGCCATTTGTGATAGTAAACTTTGTGGCATGTCTGGTTTTTCATCTATGTAGATCCATACTTTGTCCTCTGCTCTCTTTCTTCAGCCTGAATTTTTCCAAATTTCCTTTTCCTCATCACTTGCTTCTTCCTGCAACTGTTTAATCTCATCCCAAGTTTCAAATGAAGATGAGAAGATAAGATGGCAATTGGTATTTTCTTTTTCCATCGCTCTGTTTAAGGCTATTAAATTTCGTGCACAGAAACGCGCTACCTGATTGGCAGATCTGTTGCCCTTTGTCACATAATCATCTCCTGACTGATGGGCGGAATGTTTTACCACTGCAATCTTTTTGGGCAATTTTAAAGCATCCAATATATTGTTTACAATGTTGCTGTTTCTTATTGGGGAACCTGAAGAAGTCAGAAATCCCCTTTGCATTCATAGCTGACCGAATTCGTGGACCACCCCAAAACCATATTGACTATCAGTAAATATGGTTACCCTCAGGCTTTTGGCAGTTTTGCACGCTCTAATCAGAGCTATCAATTCAGCAATTTGGGCAGAGTGTACCCCTTTTAGACAGGATGCTTCTAATACTCCTGCTATGGTGCAACCAGCATAGGCAGTGCATAATTCACCTTTCTCCTTCCTCAAACATGATCCATTAACAATCATCTCACAGTCTGATTCTTCCAATGGGATATCCTCAATATCAGGCCTGGGTTTTGTGCACAATTCTGTCACATCCAAACAATCGTGATCCACCTCCTCTCTCACTTCCTCACAATATGAATTTGGCAACAGGTGTGCCGGATTTACGGTTGTGCACCTCACCACAGTCATATTTTCAGCACCCAAGATCACTCTTTTGTACCTAGTCAGCTGACTATAGGTCATATACTGCATCCTTGTTCATGTCAAGAGGATCTCAACCAAATGTGGCACACATACCTTGACTGGATGTCCCATCACAATCGCTTCATTCTGTTCTAGACTCCCACATGTAGCAGCTACTGCTTTCAAACAGCCTGGCAACGCTGCAGCCACTGAATCCAAAGTAGCTGAAAAATATGTTACTGGACTTTGTGCCATTCCATGTTTCTGAGTTAAGACTGAAAGGGCACACCCATCTCTGACACAGCAGTGCATTTAAATGCATTTTTCTACGTTGCATGTTAAACACACACATGTCCTTTGGACATGTGTGTGCGCAACACCAATGTAAATTACATTTCAGGGGTGCTGCAGGGTGTCCCTTGGACACCCCTGCACCCTTGAAATCGCATCCTTATTTGCGATTAGCAAAATTGCTAATCGCAAATAAGGAATAACTCCCTATTCATTCCTATGGGCCTGTAGGCCCATAGGAATGCGTGGGGAGTTATTCCTTATTTGCGATTAGCAATTTGCTAATCGCAAATACAGAACATGTAGGAATCGCAATATTTTTTGCAATTCCTACATGAATCCCGTCTTGCAAGTCCTTAATAGCGATTCCTTATGAATCGCTATTAAAGACTCGCAAAACGGGTCTTTGATGAATCAGGCTGTTAGTGAATTGTGGTGGCTCAAAAAACTCACCTCAGTACCTATTTATTTATTTATTTCTATTCTGAGGGTTTTGTATAGCGCAAACAAGACCCTTACGAGTAACAGAGCGCTTTATAGGTCAAATTTAAAAGAAAAACAAGATGTAGCAAAACAAAGAAATAGGTGAAACAGCTATACATAGCTTATACAAGCACAAATCACCTATCGTGCAAGACAAAATGACAGCTATTGAGCACAAAGACAATTGATAGGTATAATATACAGGAAAAAAAACTGGAAAGAGGACAGAGTTCACATGAATTTAGCCATGAGCATCGCTTTCAATTCTTTTTTTAAGACGGCAGAGGACGGGTTTGTTCTTGTTCAGTAGGCAAAGCGTTCCAGATCCTAGGAGCCATACCAGAGAATGAACGAATATAGTTTTTTTTTTTGGCAAATCGTTGTGGTTTTAATAGAAGTGTCTTGGCACTCCTGGAAGCTCTGCTGCTAGCACAGAGCTCCAGTTTCAGAGCTATGTAGTGCGGGGAATCGTGGTGTAGGGCCTTGTGCGTCATATAAGCGATTTTGAGATAAATTCTAGCTTCAAATTGTAGTGTAGTTCCTATTATCCCAATAGGCTCTGCGCATTGGAATAATATCTTCAATAGTATAGACCTAGGGCAGAGGTTAACTAGGTCTTCTACCGACGATATTAGACTTAAAGTTTTGTGTTTGCCAGCTAGCTCAGAGTTCACTAGAAACTTTCTCGAATAGGCAAGGAGGATTTTAACCTCCCTGGATAGACAAGAAGGGATTTAGTTTCTGACAACCATAGAACATGACAACTTTGCTCTCCCCTAATCAAGAGTGTATCTCTAGAGTCGTGTGAAAACAATAGACAACTTATTTTACTCAGTCAGTACGTGCATTCTTAGTTTCACCAGTTTGTAGAGAAATAAGAGATGGGCGTGGTTCAATAAAAGATGTTATTTATTGATCAGTCTCTTTTCTCATACAAGAGAAATGAATCGCTATTATTGCAATACTTGTAGTTAAGTAAAGTGCATACAGTAGAGACAGAATTATAAAATAATACTGTAAAAGTATTGATATGGTTTCTGAGCCATATGATACTTTAAAATGGATAAAATAGATACATACATATATACATTTGACTAATCATACTCAACTGGTGCTTCTAACCACGCCTACTCCAGTGTACCTGACCTAAGCCTAATACTTGGGCGGGAGTAGATAAGTAGCAGTTTAAGTTAAGTTTGTTTTGCCAAGGGACTGATTCGAGAATTCTCTGCAAGGGGTTATTCAGTTCTGTACCTGAGATCTAGAATGATGGAGGGCTGGTATCTCTTATCCCAGGTCTTGATATTCCAGCTGCCTGCGAGGGCTGCTTGGAAGCGCCGGAGCTGGATTTCTCGGCAGGAGAAAGGCAGCGTCTCGTTCTCAGCGCGTCAGGAAGGCGGGGCAGCGTCTGTGGGCTTCGCTCTCTGCTGGGCTCCTCAGCACGTCTCGCTGCTCCGATCTCGTCACCACCGCATGTGTTTGCTTAAGGCAATGTCGGTAATATTTATACCTGAAAGGTGCCGAGATTGACGTAAGGATGGACATATATACGTCAATAAGGATGTCATATGAACGGGCTCGTTCGCACATTCTTTGCTGAAGTTCTCGGTGAAATCAAAACAATGGCTATGGGAATTTCCCAGGTCGCTGTAGGTTTGATTTGTTTTGAGAACTCCGTATGCCTTATCAGGGGCTGGAGGAATATCGCTTGTCTAATTAGATGGCATGCGTTATGACCTAATCAGATAACGCGCTTCTGTGCCGTGGTGTGGCTTAATCAGATAACGGTTTTTGCACCGTTGGATGGCTGCTAGTTAATTATTAACCAAACCAGGGTCAGGAATAGGGGAATCGATACAGTACCTATAGGAATACATCACACCCACTCCACGTAGACTATGTCCATATTTACAAATCTAGGCATAGTGAATATCAGTAGCGTTTTTGTATACCGTACCACCCCAAAATACATTTATATGCATTCCGAAAATTGGATTTTATAAAATATACGAAACACAATCACATGTACTGTCACGTATACTATAAGCACAAGCAGTCTAATAATGCTACTCATATGTTAAAAATTCAGCATAATCTAAATGCGAAAACCACACATGAAATGGCTCTTAATACAGAAAAAAAGTGCGAGACCATTTCATCACAATCATAAATTTATGTATAACAGTGCTAGCATAGCGAATGTCTTGTGACTACCTAAAAATAGAAATTTAGTTCTCTAAGAATAATGTCTACTTTAAGCAGAAGATAAGTGTCCCACAAATCGTAAATATTGTGGAATGGGGGAAAAAGTTCTTGCAGTCTGAAAAAAATTTATGAGAATTTTTTTTTTTTTTTTTTCATATCGCTTTTCTTCAAAAGTTGAAGGCCAAATTCAGCATGTAGGGAACTCCAAGTGCTAGTTTGCTCAAAGTTATTCCTGCTGCTCTGGTGAAAACATCATATTATTTAGACTGTTGAAAAAACTGTCAACAGCTTCTTGCGTAAGTTCCACTAATTCGGAAAAGGTTGTTTCCATGCATTCATGAGCCTGAGCATGTTTGCCTCCATTGATGTTTGGATCAGCATAGCTGACTGAAGGTCGTACCTGATCGATGCTGCTTTCATCTTGTACTTCACTACCCCTCAATCGTAGTGGTGAAGACTCCACGAATGCCGTCATCAGGATTGGTAGCCGCTGGGGACAGCACAATGCATGAGCCGTTACCGGACCCAACAAGGTATCTGCGTCCATTGGCACATCCGATTGTAGTGCCAGACAGGTGTCCAACACGCATTCTTCGCCGCATAGCAAGCACCTTAATACAGGCATAACACAACTTTGCCACATTGGTCTAAATGAAAGAAACCAAGTCATGTTCAGGTCTCTGAGCCGGGATAGTCCAAGGATTTTAGTTACCCGGTCCCGGTAGCCAATGGCTAGGATCATTTCTTCCCTTGTCGCAGGTGTTTTGTCTGTGACATGGTTTGCCATAGCGAAATAACAGGATCAAAAATAGAATACCCGCTACTAGTCCCAAAAGGAGTGGAAGTCCGCCAAAAATGGAATGGACAAAGTCTGGAAAAATACCCAGGATGGCTTTGAATGGAGTTAAAGCACCCCAAAACACTGCTTTAAATACACTGGAGATACCAGTGGTATCAGAAATATTTAAGATTTCGTTCAGTATTTCTGCGAAATGTATGGGGGAATTAGTTGATAATAATGAATGAATCTCTTCTGTTGTCCTTGCAACTTGGAGATCATATGTTTCTTTTGATGACGTGAGCCTTGTCGGCGTCTGTAGGAGCACAGTCTTCATTCTGCTTAAAGTATCTATTCGAATAGAAGCAATTTTCAAATCGGGCCATAACCTTGCCTCCCTGTCTGCAGACTCGCTGGGGAACAATACATGTTCACAGCACATGACCTTCCTAGTCACAGTTATGAGATAAGGTTTTCCGGGCAGCAAACTACAACATCTGCGATCTACTATTAGAATGTAACTCCCGTTCGAGAGTCTCCTAAAGAATGGTTCTATTCGTGTTGCAGGTGTGCCTAGCTGGTAACATGAAAGGTTATTTGAAGTCCCTTCACAGGCTCCGTGCAAACTAATACCCTGACACAGAAGTGTACCGCTCAGTGATCTTGCACAATTATCGCCACTGAGAAACACTTTCTGGCCTTTATTGCTGACACATTCGTGTGTATAGGGCAAGTTCCATATTGACTTAATGTATCCTTTACCCAACCTTTCATACTGGCCTGCCTGTATATATTTTTGGCAGAATTGAAACTGGAAAGTAGTTATCGGAATATTTATTATCCCATGTATTATCCATTCAATGACAGGTCGTTCTGACATTGTCAATGGTAATCTCTCAAGTTTTTCAATGCTCAGAATTGTATAGTCAGCACCCTTCTGTGCCAAACTGATTTGTTTATCAGGGAGGTTAAAGATATTAAATAATGACGTTGTGTTGATTAAACGCCAAGGCACATAGCCAGAACGCAAATTTTGTAACGTCCAGCCAAGCTGTACAATAGAACGCAATTGGGACTGACCGTGTTGTAACATCAGTAAGTCTTGCGATATTATATCGATTGCTGAAGGCACAATGCTGTCCAGAGAATATATTCTGGAGGACAGAGTCATTAACCCATTGTCCACCACAGAAAGTGATTTTTCCAAATGAATACGGTCAATTTCCCGTATTTTTTCTGCTGTCTCAATTTGAGTTACTTTCCAGACTTCGTTATAAGCTGCATATATAGAGGCCGCTATGAAACGTTTTTGACGCGGTTTGCGTGGTCCCAATATGAACTCACGCAAGTCAGCACCTTCTGTAAGTAAAGTTAGGTGTTGCTTAATTTCAGCCAGTGTGGACGTTTGTAGCCATTGAAGGCAGAGCTTGCCCACACTGTAGGTTGTTACTATCCCTGGATGTTGTCTTTGGGAATATCTAGGGTCTGGCCTAGTCAATGTGAACCCCTGTTCTTTGTTCAGGAATCTGTCTTGACAGTTATTTGTATCTGTGGGCCAGATCAACCATTTTTTCCATTCAGGATGTGTTCTGTTTTGGTTTAATATATGGTTTACGTCTATCTCAACATCTATAGAGCTATTACTGTTCACTGTTGGCTTTGGAATAGACGGTTTGTTCAAATCTTTGATTTTGGCTAAGCCAAGACAGGTAGTTTGTTGAATAGTGTCGTTCAAAAATATAATTTGTTCTGGGATCATGCAGGCTCTAAACAATGATTCTATACCTTGTACTTGCCAATCTCTTGTACCCCAAACAGTTTTTGCTTCAATATTATTGTTCCAGAAATCAAACCCAAATGTATTCATTTGTTCAAAGAATGAATCGGAATATATCAATTTTGTGTTTGTAAGCATGGTCTTCATACCTGTCTTATTTGACAATTTGAAATAAAATGTTTCTGCATTACTTGTGTTAAACCCTGAAAAGTATGAATATTTATCATAAAATGTTTTTGAGCTATCTTTTGGAGGAGTAGCACAATGTTCCCATTGGTTATAATTTAAAACATTTCTAGGTTGAGCAGATTTATGTAGATAATGGTTACCATAATGGTTGTAGCAGAACATCTGATCATAATTAGACGAACCGTGCAAATAATCATGTTCTGTAAATTTAGCAGACATCACAAGATCAGACATCATATCATTAATACTTTCAAAGTCCCAATCATCCGCAAATGAGCTTGGTTTTACAAAGTCACTCAATGAGATCTTGAATTGGTGTGGATACTTCAGGATTTCAACCGGACCATATATTTCATAATCAGTTTTGTCCCATGCTACACCGCCTGGTATAGGATTGGCTGTGAAGTTTACTGAAGAAAGTTCTCTTTTCTCGATGTGTGAAGATGTGTGTGGTTTAAGGACCAAGTTGATTTTCTGGCTTGCTGTGTACATTTTAGCATATTTCCCTTCAATGAAATGTCCCAAACATAGTACTAAGATGAGCCAAAGAATGAGGATAAATGCACCGAAGGCCACCCAAAATTCAATTCATAGTGAGATCAGATAGGTTTCTTTCAGCTGTTGAAAAAGTTCCTTAGCTTTGTCTTTAAAAGTTTTTGTTGATGGCTGTTTCTTTGTTTCACTCAGGTCTTCAGATGAATCATCGAAGTTGATGAAGTAGCCGGATGCTGTTCTGTCAATTGTTCCAATTGTTTTTGGATTTTGCTTTGTTTCATTAGCAAAGTCTGCAGTTACATCATCATAGGTTGTTGTTTCTTGATGAAAAGTTTTAATTTGGGTTTTAAGAGGTTCAAGTTCCATTGCTTTGTTGCATAGTCCTTGTTGATTCACTGTAGATTTCCCAAATGTGATCAGTCTTCCAGTTTGAGCCTCTGTATTCGTAGCAAACATTGGTGTTCTGCTACTTCTTGGGAGTCCACTTGGCCTACTGTTTGTTATCGGCCACATGATTGTGGTTTAACCAGGTCGATGGATACAACTTGGTTCTCCTTTTTACCAGCAAGGGGCGGTAGTACTACCGATCTTGTCCCGTTGACAGACAAGACAGGAACTGCTTTTCTGTAAGAAGGCCCAAATTCCTTCTTTACCGCGATCTTCTCTCTGACTAGATCCCCGACTTTTGGAATCCAGACAGGCCTTGCTGGGACAGGTGGTTTCTCTTCAGTGGTTGTTGGCTGTTGTTTCAACTTTATGTTGCTCAGGTCTTTTCTTGTTTCATTTAAGTCCTGTAAAATAGCCAAACGATCTTTGATATCAAATCTTTTGTCTTTAACCACTGAAGTCTGACTATCAAGATCTTGGATCATCATTCTAGTCCCGAACAATAGTTCGTACGGACTGAACCCTTTCAGAGAATTTCTTGACAGGGTATTTAGACTACGTTGGACACTTATTAGATGTTTGACCCACCCAGCTCCCGAACCTAATACCTTTTCCGTTATAGATTGCTTTATGTCTTGGTTTTTTCTTTACACCATCCCGTATCCCTCAGGAAGGAAGTGAGAAGAGTCCCGCTATGCTATGCTCATTTGGCCATGCTTCCCCATAAGCTTGAAGGCTAAAAGGAATACATTAGTCAAAACGTAGCATGCTCCTAGCGTATATGCCATTATAGACTCGCAAATCCTTTTATAACAGTCCAGACGTCAGCCGAGCGCTGGGGTCTACATTATAAGTGAAAATTAGTCTTTTTATGTTAATATAACGCTTTTTTTTTTTTTCATGATGGGGGCTTTCTTATTGTTGTTGTTTATCTGGAGTGAAATGCCATGGCAATAGTCCTCCCCGCTCGCCACTGCGATCTCTATTGCAGTCTGGGCAGTTTTTTACAAAAATGTGATGATGCAGGCTCATGCCTGGCCACCAGTACACTGATTGTAATTCTTCCAGAGAATCTTTTTAGCTTAAGGTGTCTGAGACCCTCACCCATATGTGCGTCTGCTATTAACAAGCCTCTCCTGTCCGTGTTTGGAATCACTCTATCCCCCACTCCAGGGATTCGAGCAAAAGGGACTGAGTTTGCATCGATTATGTATGTATAATTGAGTGGATAATTGATCGGTAGCGCCGAGCAGTCGCCTTTTGATGACGTTTTCACCGCCAGCACAGTTTCACCGTCAATGTGTTTTACTGTACGCACACAATAAGTGTCGGGAATTCGCGATCGGCATTATCTGCGCCATTTTTAATGAAATTATTTCCGTTTGTTGTTCTGAATTATTTTCCACTGAGTGTGTTTTTGTAAGTAGAGGTCTTAATTTACCTCCGCGCCACACTTCTTTTACAATTTCGCATGTGGCCTTGTAAGCCAGCTCTCCCCAAACTGAGGGTTGAGCATGCCCGTCTGTATGTATTACACAGGCGTACTGTCGTAAAGGCAGAATGTCGATTGGCAGAGGGTATTCTTTCTCATATTCTAGATATTTTAATTCTTTCATTTCCGGGTCAAAATAGTATTTTACTTTGTCTGTAGCAACAGAATTTACCCATTGTATCCATTCTGGATTTAGTGCAGTTGTCGGTAAATTACATGGTGTTGTTAATGCCTCAAAAGCTGATTCTGCTGTTCTGACTGTAACCTGTCTACCGTCTGCTTGGTATTTTTCTTTTTCTACAGCTGTTTGAACCGCATGAACAATGTTTTCCTTAATGCTGAACCTTTTTTCAGCTTCTGTGTACAAATGTGATTTGTATGCTATTGGTACCTTCTCTCCCTCATTAGAGGTCAGGTATGTGAATTCGCATCTTCCTGGGATGACTCGAATCACAAGGTTGCGTGTGTTGTCACGTGTTTGTAATTTTGTTTTAATTAACATGTCTGTTTGTAAAGATCTCAAAATTTCTGTATGTTTTTGAGTCCAATTGATTCTTTTAAAATCTGGTTTTATTAGATCATAAAGGGGTTTGACCCTTTCTGCATAATTTATAATATAAGTTCTTCCGAAATTCAGGAAGCCTAGAATTGATTGTAGGTTTTTTAGTGTTCTGGGTGCTTGGATTACAGCACATTTCTCTAGGAAATTGTCAGCCAGGCTTTTGCCTTCACTTGATAGTTCATATCCTAAAAACAGGACTGTTAGATGGGCAATTCTTGACTTTTTAAAGTTAAATTTGTAACCCTCTGCTGCGAACCCAAGTATTATGGTGTTCACTCTCTTTAAGTGAGTATCCAAGTCATCGTCTGTTAGATAGATGTCGTCGACATAAGATAATGCCTCGTCATCATAGGTTTGTAGTAACTCTGTTACCCTCGCTGAGAATAACCCTGGGCTGTTCTTGAACCCCTGGGGCAAACGACAGAAATTCTTTTGTGTGCCATTTATTGAGAACGCCGTCAAATATCTGCTCTCTGGTGCTATATTTTGACAAAAGAAACCGTTAGAAATGTCTAAGGTTGTTTTGTATTTTTTGTGCACTATGTTATTCATTAGTGCAGCACTGTGCGAGTTTTGTACTGCAAATGTTTTGCAACATGAGTTAAGGTGTCTGTAGTCCAAAACAAGACGATATGAATTGTCTGGCTTGGAGACAGGAAACAAAGGGTTGTTCATTTGTGAGGTGCAAGTTATAATCACCCCCTGGTATTCAAGTTGATCTAGGATCTCTTTTAACTGTTTTTTAGCTTCTTGCTTAATCGGGTACTGCCTCTGTGCAGTAGGTTGTGATTTTAACTGGATTTTGTGAGGAGGAGAGTCCTCATCCCATCCCACATGATTTTTATATAAGGCAGGGGCTTGAGCTACTGCCCACTTTCTTGCAAGTGTATATTTTTTATGAATTGGAATATGGTTTGAGAAGGCAGGCATAATTATTTCTTCGCCATGTGGGCACTCCCTGACAAACTCTGGAGGCCAGTCTTGTTCAGCTAGAAGGATGTCATAGCCCTTGGACAGATTATCCCAAAATAGTCCCCTTATTTTTCTAGTCTTATCCCCCTCTATACGCAATGTTATTTCATATATTTTATGAGGTTTGCTAACTCTGGTATCTGCAGTTTCCACCTGAATGTATTCATTCGTGTCCACTGTCTCCAGATGATTCATAAGGACTTTGCGAGCTATGCTCACTTCTGCTGCGCTGTCTAGCATTGTCTGAGCCCATTCTCCGTTTTTCAGCTGTGTCCTCAGTATTCTCGGCATTGTTGATTACTTTAATACTGGCTACCTTCTTTTTTGGAAATTGTAATTTTTTATTCAGATGAGCAGGTTCTTTGTCTTTGGACTTGACGTGCTCTTCCCTTTGTTCTGATCGTCCTCTTCTTTCCGATTTCTGCGAGGAAGTCTGAAAGATTTAGAGGGACGTGTATCAATATCTTGATATCTATCAGGTTTCTTTATATTATCCCTATTTCTAAGGTTGTATTTTTTCACAGAGGGCTCCTGTTGGGGAGACTTGCGTCCTTGGTCGGGAGATCTTTCTCTCTGCCAAGGAGACCTTCCTCTGGACTGGAATCTTTTTTCTTTAGGATTGGATTGTTTATTTCCATCCCAGCTCTTTTTTTGATTGTTTAAATTATTTTTTATAAATACCTTTTCAGGACTTTCAACTAGTTGGGGTTTCACTGGTATTCCACCCAAACTATCTCTTCCTAGTTCTTCATAGGATTTTTCTACGATTCTGGCAATTTCAGATGGTTGGTCTGCTATATTTGTCTCTTTTAACCTCTGGCGAATCGCCACATTTGCTGCTTCTCCCTTTATGTTGGCTAATAATATTGCAGAGACCTGCTTGAAATCTTTCAGTAGTTTCATACCGAGAGTTAAAGCGGGTTCTGGACCGTATTCATCTTGAATCTGTTTTAGTACATCTGGTATTACTGACATGGATGGTACACCATGTGTTTTTGTGTAAATGGAAGCAAAGACTGTTCCCCAAGTGTCACAGTCCTCCACATGTGGTGCGATTCCCATTGGGAGACAGATAGTCAGAATCCTATGTTTCTCAACAGGGGTGGTATCTGGAAACACCGCCTCTATTTGAGTGATTTTTTGTGCTATCCAGAAAGGAATTTGTTCCCGTTTTGCGGGTACTTTACCTAGACAGGACTGTATGTTCTGAGGTGTAATTTTATTTGTGTTCCCCTGATGAGTGGTCAGCTGTGGAATTTTAATTGCTGGTTGGATTGTTGAAGTCCGCATTACATATTGGACTAATTGTCTATGTATTTTTATTAATTGTTTTAGCTGTGCTAAAAGCTCTGGTGCAGGCATTTCTTCAATGTCTGGATGTGGTGTATATCCGGCTAGGACCGGCCACGTTGCTCCTGGTCTACCTAGTGGACCGAGCCTGGTGATGTGATTATTATGTTTTAGGGCGCCATGAAACAAGAGCAGGTGCTCTTGGAATTTGAGTGGTATTTCCACTTCCTCGAAAGGAGTGTACTCACTAGGAGGTTCCTCTATTTTGTAATAGTGGAAGTCCTTTGTTACAGCGTTTGCTGCTGGAAAGTTTATCCATGAATAGAATACCTCTGTCTGCCGATATTCGTGTGCCTCAATTACGAATATGACTGTACCACCTCTTGGTGTCAGTCCATTTTCTATAAGTTTTAAGGTTATAGATTTTCTTATGTTGACCGGGATGAGTATTGCATTTGGGTCATTTTCCAGCAGAGTATTGTCTGCTGCTATTAGTTCAGCTGCTAGTCTAGCTGTCTCTCTTTCTTCTTCAGTGTCTGACATTTTACTGACATGAAGGTTATTCTGTTTGTTTGCAGATCAAGTTTCCACGGAATATAAAGATTAGATGCACAATATTTTGGAACAGTGTATCCTTCAACGTTGAATAAACCAAGAACCATACATAGGAGTCTCCACCTGCGAGGTTTGGCGGTTATGACCTTTCACCCACTCCAGACGTCTTTGGAGTATTATGGGAAGAAAGGGGTCTGTGTGAGAAAGCACGACTGAGTTACTCTAATGTCTTGCGTTAGTTTTATCGCCTATCCAAACGTTTGGGCGCCATGTAGTGTAGTTCCTATTATCCCAATAGGCTCTGCGCATTGGAATAATATCTTCAATAGTATAGACCTAGGGCAGAGGTTAACTAGGTCTTCTACCGACGATATTAGACTTAAAGTTTTGTGTTTGCCAGCTAGCTCAGAGTTCACTAGAAACTTTCTCGAATAGGCAAGGAGGATTTTAACCTCCCTGGATAGACAAGAAGGGATTTAGTTTCTGACAACCATAGAACATGACAACTTTGCTCTCCCCTAATCAAGAGTGTATCTCTAGAGTCGTGTGAAAACAATAGACAACTTATTTTACTCAGTCAGTACGTGCATTCTTAGTTTCACCAGTTTGTAGAGAAATAAGAGATGGGCGTGGTTCAATAAAAGATGTTATTTATTGATCAGTCTCTTTTCTCATACAAGAGAAATGAATCGCTATTATTGCAATACTTGTAGTTAAGTAAAGTGCATACAGTAGAGACAGAATTATAAAATAATACTGTAAAAGTATTGATATGGTTTCTGAGCCATATGATACTTTAAAATGGATAAAATAGATACATACATATATACATTTGACTAATCATACTCAACTGGTGCTTCTAACCACGCCTACCCCAGTGTACCTGACCTAAGCCTAATACTTGGGCGGGAGTAGATAAGTAGCAGTTTAAGTTAAGTTTGTTTTGCCAAGGGACTGATTCGAGAATTCTCTGCAAGGGGTTATTCAGTTCTGTACCTGAGATCTAGAATGATGGAGGGCTGGTATCTCTTATCCCAGGTCTTGATATTCCAGCTGCCTGCGAGGGCTGCTTGGAAGCGCCGGAGCTGGATTTCTCGGCAGGAGAAAGGCAGCGTCTCGTTCTCAGCGCGTCAGGAAGGCTGGGCAGTGTCTGTGGGCTTCGCTCTCTGCTGGGCTCCTCAGCACGTCTTGCTGCTCCGATCTCGTCACCACCGCATGTGTTTGCTTAAGGCAATGTCGGTAATATTTATACCTGAAAGGTGCCGAGATTGACGTAAGGATGGACATATATACGTCAATAAGGATGTCATATGAACGGGCTCGTTCGCACATTCTTTGCTGAAGTTCTCGGTGAAATCAAAACAATGGCTATGGGAATTTCCCAGGTCGCTGTAGGTTTGATTTGTTTTGAGAACTCCGTATGCCTTATCAGGGGCTGGAGGAATATCGTTTGTCTAATTAGATGGCATGCGTTATGACCTAATCAGATAACGCGCTTCTGTGCCGTGGTGTGGCTTAATCAGATAACGGTTTTTGCACCGTTGGATGGCTGCTAGTTAATTATTAACCAAACCAGGGTCAGGAATAGGGGAATCGATACAGTACCTATAGGAATACATCACAAAATGGTAGCCAGTTGAGGGCTCTGAGGTCAGGGGATATGTGAGAGTATCTCTTTGAATCCGTGATGAGTCTCACAGCTGAGTTGATAGTGGCTCTTAGTGGGGCTGTCGATGACCTTGAGAGGCCGCATAAGGTTACCGCCCCATATTCCACTCTAGGTATTACTAGGGCTTGAACTGCACGTTTGAAATCGAAGGCTGGCAGAAAGGGTTTCAGTTTTTGCAGGGTCTTCAGGTGGAAGTTGGCTTCTTTTGTGGAAGCACTGATATGCTTCTGCATCTTTAAGTTGCTGTCAAGCCTTATCCCTAGCGATTTCGCTGAGTCAACGATGAGAAGTTGTCCTTTGAGAGCTGTTAAGTGATTCAGCCAATCTAGGATAGTGAGAGTTTTGTTAGGGGGAGGGATTAAGAGGAATTCCGTTGTGAGGGAGTTTATTTTCAAATGGTTTTCGGCCAGCCATGTTTGTTTTTTTTGTAAGAGTGGAGTTGAGTGATTTGATGTTATCAAGTGAGTGGATCTTGATGTATATTTGGGTGTCGTCTGCATACATATGGAAGTGGATCTTGGCGAGGCTGAGAAGATCGGTAAGAGGTTGCATAAAAAGGTTGAAACGGGTCGGTGAGAGGGAGGAGTCTTGTGGAACTCCAAGTGTGACTGGCATGGGGTTGGACAAGGATTGGTTGACCTTGAATCTTTGGGATCTGTTTTGAAGGAAGGAGGTCAACCAGTTAAATGCAGTATCAGACATTCCCATTCTGTGTTTCAGGAGGTCAAGCAGGTTGTCATCTTTGACAGTGTCAAATGCTGACGATAGGTCAAGAAGGATAAGTAAGCAAGCTTCATTTTGGTCCAGGATTTTTAGAGCGTCGTTAATTACATGAGTCATGGCTGATTTGTTATTGTGACTTGCTCGGAGCCTGATTAAAATTGGTTAAGCAGGTTGAATTGATCAATGTGACTATTCAGCTGCATGTTAACACATTTTTCCAGGAGGTTTGCTAGCGTAGGTATGTTAGAAATCGGATGATAGTTATTTGGGTCCGAAGGGACAGTTGTTGTTTTCTTTAGGATCGGCAACACCTGACCTGCTTTCAGGATGTCTGGAATGGTTCCTTTAGGAGGGATGTGTTTATTATCTTGGTCCAGAGAATTAATAACAGGGAAATGAAGTCTTTTAAGTAATTATCCGGGAGCGGGTCTGTGAAATGATTGGAGGGTTTCAGAGAGGTTAGTGTCTTTAGTATGGAGTATTCACTGTAAGTGTTGAAGTGGGACCAAGTTGCGTTGTTTTTGAGTTTGAATTTTGGGAGGATGTTAGTTTGAGCACCATCCAGGGCCACAGATGAATTCTTATCCATGTCTGAGATGGATAAGAGGTCCTTGAGTGGATCTGATTTTATGGATTCTGTTTTAGAATCAAAGAAGGAGGCAAATTCTTCGCAATTGGGTAGATTAAGAGGGATGGCGTTCGGGAGACTGGGTATGCTCTTGGTTTGGGTTTTGATAAGATCGGAAAGCTTTTTGGGGTGGTTCTTGGCTTGGTCTAGTTGCGTCCTGAAGAAGTCGGTTTTAGATTTCCTGATTTTTCTAAAATAGGAGTTTCTGGAGAGTCTTAGAAGCTTAAGGTGGTCAGCTGAGGGTGCGGCTCTCCAACGCCAGTCAATTAATCTTCTAAGACTTGGAAAGTAATAATGTCATGGTCAGACCAGTCGCATGGGAGGATGGAGTCAAGCTGTGTGGAGTCCACATTAGAGATTACTAGGTCGAGAATTACACCTTATGTCGTGTGTAGGGCTGTTACATATTTGTTTGAGATTATGGTCCGCGAAGAAGGCATTGAGGCTGTTTACCCCGGGGTCGTTCTGGTCATCCCAGTGGAGGTTGAAGTCCCCCAGGAATATTTGCTTATTTTGATGGCTGTTTTTTGACACTAGAATATCCATGAATTGCTCAATGAATGTGATGTTATCTCCAGGAGGGGGGTAGAAAGTGTGAAAAGAGCAGATTTGTTTGTTATTACTGGCGATGTTTAAGCAGAGGTATTCACAATAAAAGGCAGGGGCATTGGAGTTGGACACTGTTAGGCTGTTCTGATATATGCAGGCGACCCCACCTCCTTGCCTGTCCGTTCTGTAGAGTCTGGTGATGTTATAGTTGGAGGGTACCAAGATGTCCATGATGGGTGTAGATGTAGCCTTTAACCAAGTTTCCGTCAGGATCAGAATGTCAGGTTCGTTAATGAGTAGTAAGTCAGCTATCTCAGCTGCATGTCTGGATGCAGATATGCAGTTTAGGAGAATACAATTTAGTCGCATCTTGTTGGATACTGTGTTGGGTTCGATTGTGAGGGGGATTCTAGTGAGGTTATTCTCAACTATGCCTCTGGAGTTGTGTCTGGTGGCAATGTGTGTGTTGATAGATTGAATTTGGGATTCTGTATGAAGATAGCTGGATGCCCAATGTTCAATGGAGCGGGAGGAAGCTCGTATGAGCGAAGGAGGGCCCCTACTTCTATATAAGAACGATGATTTATCATCCTGTTGGGGCGGGATAAGGCATTAGGGTGCGGCACTGTACTCCAACGTGGAGACCCCTGAACCTGGAAGCTTGCAGGTAGATGCTGGGTGTGACTAGAGTTTTTGGAGCGAGGGAAAGATCTGTATTCCTGTTTACTGCAAGTGAACTTGGGTTGTTGTAAGATCAGATCATGTAGGATCCGGATGTCAGATTTGACTTGCAGAAGGGTTGATAATATTTGGTCGAATCTGGGGTCATGCATGAGATTGTCCTTATTAGAAAGATGGACTGAAGAATTAGGCGGAGTAGTAGCATCTTTGGGGTCGTTTGAGGGGGAGTCGTGGTCAGGGATAAAGCAAAGTGCTCTTTCTGTGTGTATGTTGATGGTGGGGGGAGTGAGGGGGTCAGGAGGAGGGGTCTGAGTGACTGCTAAGTCAGGATCAGTGGGGGTAAAGGTGGAATTGGTGGGATGATGGGAGGAGCAGAGGGTAGTAGTGAGGGGGGAGGGGGAGGGTGGGGGAGGAGGTGTAGGGTGAGGGGGCAGAGAGATGGCTAAGTTGAGATCAGTGGGGGTAAAGGTGGGGTTGATGGGCTGAAGGGAGGTGGTGTGAGAAATGGTGAGGGGGAGGGTGGGGGAGGATGAGTGGGGTGGGGGGTAGAGAGAGGGCAATGCCAGGATCTAAGGTGGGGTTTAGGGACTGAAAGGCGGTGTTGGGGGTAATGGTGGTGGCGGGGTGGGTGCGGAGGTGTAGGGTGAGGTGACTGAGAGACAGATATGCCATACTTAGAGGGGGTATAAGTGGGGTAGACGGGCTGAAGGGAGGTGCTTGGAATGATGGTGAGGGTGGAGGGTGGGGGAGGTGGTGCAGGATGAGGAGGGAGAGAGAGTGTATTGGTAGGGTTAAGGAGAGAGGCGGATATGAGGTGGGATGAGGTGGGATGAGTTCTTCGGTTGGGAGTCGTTGAGGTCTGGAGTTTGTGTCGGAGCAGATGGGGACAGCTGGGAATCCTGAATTATAACTAGATCAGGATGGGAATTAAAAATTTCGGAGCGATTGGATGGAGAGGAGGGGTGAGTTAGCGAGACTCTCTCCTTGATGAGCGGAAATATGTGATCTAACGTTTTTAAGGGTGGGTCTGTAGATTGTATGAGGATGATTCCATTATGATAGATATTAACTGTGGCTGCAGGATTGAAGAATATGGAGGGTAGGATAGATAGAGTGAACCTGTGCGCTGTTTTCTTCATGAAAGAGACCTTAAAGAGAGCGAGAAAGGCTTTTCTCCATTGAGCTCTTCTTTTAGTGAAGAAGATGATATCATTCTTGATGAGCCCTTTGTTCATAGAGAAGTATGCGTCAAAGATAGGGGTTTCAGGATGAGATTTTAATAAGTTATGTTTGAAGCTTTTAGCTGCTTTTTTTGAGAGGTTTGGGGGGTAAGTGATGGAGTAAGCGAAGTTCCTGGTGTGCTCTATAGTGTGGGTAAATCATGATTCACGGAGGGTAAACAAATGGAAAGCTGTCTTTGCAAAGAGCTGCTCAATTAGGGGAAAAGAGAAACAAGGTTATGCAGGGAGACAGTCCAAGATGGCTGCTCAGTTAGCTTACTAGTGCTGGCAATAAATTCCTCTGTCTATTTCTGTTAAAGGCCCTCAAAGGAAGTAGTCCTTTTTCTTTGTTGACCTATTGTGGCCATTTTGTGTGTTATCAAAGGATTCCCTCTCAAGGAATTCTGGGTTCATCAAGTAGAGGTGGATCTGCATGTGTATAGACAAGTTGCCTGATTCGCGGAATAAGATAGGCTTAGGCCTAACCGACTAGCATCAGTGTCAAATTAGCTCTTCATCCTATAGCAGAGGTACCAATGATTAGACAACCCAGAACATGCGACTTAGGTTACTCTCAGGAATGGTGGGAATCAAGAACACTCTTTTGTTTGTTATTCTCATACCAGTCCACAACATGGGTAAAAAGAGACACGATAAAGTTTTAAATGTTTATTTTAACGACGTTCTCTAAGATGCAGTATTTTTGCGAACATAAGCAGGTATATGATTAAAAATAATACAATCAGCATTGTTACAATTCCATAAAACACAAAAGGAGAAATCATATTATAATGATAGTGGAAACAGGTCCTATAGTGCCTTGTATGCCACCCTCCCTAGCTAGGAACTATGTTTTATACAATATAGAAGGTCTCTTAGTCTTGAATAGGGAACCCAAGATCAGCAGAAGTGAATCACATCGGGATCTGCAAAAGCTCTCTCTCTCTGGAAACAGATTTTTTCCAAGTGCCTGAAATCATGATGCAGTGCAATATTAAAGGAGCCAGAATTTCAGTTAGCTGCAGCTGCGTGCATGTTGTGTCTAAGCGTGAGTCAATCACCCTGAATAACAGCTAACATTGCTATGATAACCTTGGAGGCTTTAGCACTCACTGTGCAAACTAAGGTCGAGATGTAAGTCTAGGGACTTTGAAAACAAGCCATTCTCATGTGAAGAAATCACGCAGCCTAACTTACAACAACAGTTACATATAGTGTTGTGTGCAAAAGCAGCAAAAAGGTAAAATGGCGCGTAGACTTCTAATAAGCCTATGCTAACATAACAATGTGTGCAAGCAGGGCCCTGCCTTCACTACACGTGATTACCTGATTATACTTTTTCATCTCCTCCTCAGATGGTGCACCTGTTTTAGGATCTCTAGGATATTCTTCTTACACTCTGTCCACAAATCTGCTGGAACGACAATCTCAAAACAAACCATCTAGATCCTTTAACAAAACCTTTGAAACTTTCACAAACCTCTCTACCTCTTTGTAGTATTTCATTGACCTTGGGTTAGTATTATCCTTCTGACTCGTACTTTGCATAATCATTTGCAAATGGATTTTTGTCTCTGAAACTTATGTCACTTCATCTATCCCCTCCGTCATATGTATGTTGTTTCACATTATTTGCTGAAACTTATGTCTCTTAATCTATCCACTCCTTCATATGCATATAGTTCATTTGATGATGAGTATGACACTGTTTGCATTTTGCTGATGTTGTTCTTTCCCTCTTGTGAATTTCATTGTTTGCATGTGTAACCTGTATGTGATGAGCATTATTAATTCACATTTATTTAAGATAAACTTTATCAATCATACCAAGAGTCAGTGATTATTTAGCTAACTGGATAGTGAGATAGATAGTACTTTTATTACCATCAACTCCTCAACCAATTGGTCCATCATCCAGATGAGAGTTGATATACAGGTTTAGTTATGTATTTAGAAATGTTAGACGAACCTGTGAAGAAAATAGATTTTTTTCGTCATTAAAACTTGACATAAAGCGCACCAGGGATTTGAGTGAATATGTATGGGCCTTTGTATGTGATGTTATTCAGTATTGATCCCTGATTAGGTGTCGAGCTGGATCAATCCCAAAGTGATATCTGTTTTCCTGCTCACTTTAGAGCGGGCAGGGAAACAGACCTCCTCTGCTTTCAACAAGGAAGAGCATTGTTGCTCTTGCTTGCTGAAAGCAGAGCTGGTTTGCTATGGCTTGGTGGGAGCAGTGCTCTCGCCAAGCCATAGCAAACCTCAATGCCCCGGAGATGGGCACACCGGAACATTGCTAGAGTCGTCCCTGGGTTGTGGCAGACCCAGGGCCATCTAGGGCTCCAGGAGAGGGGCCACACTGCCCCCCTCCTTTGTTCAGATTTACCCTGGGGAGGTGGCAGTCCACAACAAACCCCCTACATAATTTCAATTAGCCCCGGGGAGGTGGCAGTCCCCAATTGAGGGGGGACGGGCTGCCACTTAGATATCAACTGACAAACAGATACACACATTCACACAACCAGTCACTCACCCATACATTCACTGAGACACCTAATCACTCAGTTATACAGTCAGTCACGCACCCACTGAGTCCTCCATACAGTTACTTATACACCCACTGATACACCAATACACCTTGGTATTTAAAAAACACTCACAATTACTGGATACTGTCATCCCTGATGTAATCAGTGATGTCATTTGAGATGTCATCAGTGATGTCATGAGTACTGGAGAAGTGTGGCTCAATGGTTAGAGAGGCAGACCCTGATGCAGAGGTCTGGCCCGGGACCAGGGTTCAATTCCCGCCTCGGCGGGTCTTGGGCTAAATTTCCTCGGACCTGATCATTCTCACCTCGGTGCCTATTCTAATCATGGGTCCCACTCTGCAACTCTGGGCAATAGCTTGCTTAATTTCCACAACGGCACCAACAGTGCTGGGATGCCTGGCTTCACCTTTGGGGTGCCCAGGAGTGGACATTTCACAGGGAAAAGCCAGGGAGGGTTCCACAGCGGTGTGCGTTACAGCGCCAGGACACCCATGAGTATTAGTGCGCTTTACAAGTACAAATTACATTTACATTTACATTTACTGCCACTGACCATGTCATGAGTGATGTAATATGTGAGGTCATAAGCAATGCATTGTGGGGGCGCGAGTTAGTTAGCTCAGCTAGCTTCAACGGCTGCTTTTCTCTGGTCTTGTAGCATCCCTGTAACCTTTGTTTTTTTTCTGTGCATTTTGGAGGTTTTCTAAATGCTAATTTCTAACTATAACATCTCTGAAACCTTGGTTTTTTTCAGTGAATTTCTAAGGATTTTTAAATGCTAATGTCTAACTATAATGTGCCTGAAGTCTGTAGTATTTTCAGGGAATTTCTATGAGTTTTTAACTAGCAGTTGTGTTCAGGAATTCAGCTGCGGAGGACTTATAGGAGGTACCAGGAGGGCTTCTTAGCCCACAAGGTCTCTCAGGAGTAAAGTGGACTTCTTACCCCAACCAGTAGTGCACCAGGAGAGCAGTTTACAGAGTGGTGGAGAAAGGGGGGCGTGGCCTCTGAAGACCACTTAGCGATCTCACTGTGTGGGACTTACTAGAGATAACAGGAGGGGTAGTTGGCACCCAAGGACTACCCCTCCTTTTACCTCCAGTAAGTCCCAAACAGCAGGATTGCTGAGCTCTGATAGCCGGCCACGCCCCCTTTGTCCACCACTCTGCAAACTCGCCTCCTGGTGCGATCTTGGATGAGAGATGAAGTCCCCTTCACTGCTGGTGGTCTTTAGGGGCCAACTAACCTACCTGTTACCTCCAGTAAGCCTCACACAGTGGGATTGTTGAGAGGTGATCGCAGACCATGCCCCTTTCTCCACCACTCTTCAAATGCAACTTCTGGCACACTTGTGGTTGGGGGATGAAGTCTCCTTGATTCTTGAGGGCCCCTGGGGCTAACTAGCCCTCCTGTTACCTTCAGTAAGCCCCACACAGCTGGATTGCTGTGGGTGGTCAGAGGCCATGCCGCCTTTGTCCACCACTTTGCAAACTCACCTCCTGGAGCACTGCTTCTTGGGGGTTGAAATCTACTTTAGTCTGGAGGTCCCGGGAAACACAAGGGGCACTCATTGTCCTACCAGCAGTGCGCTAAGAGGCGCGTTTCCAGAGTGGTGGAAAAAGGGGTGTGGCCTCCGACCACCTCTCAGTAATCCCACTGTGTGGGGCTTACTGGAGGTAACAGGTGGGCTAATTGACCCCTAAGGACTAACAGCATCGAAGGGGACTTCCTCCCACAACCAAAAGTACGCCAGGAGGCACATTTGCAGAGTAGTTAAGAAAGAGGGGCGGGGCTTCTGGCGAGTTGCTGGCTTTGTTTTATTTTTATTTTAGGAAGGGGGTGGTGTGGTCCCCCCTTCCCCTTCATCCTTTTGTGCCCCAGGGACCCCATCCCCCAGGGCCTGATCCATTTTTTACAATTACATGTCATGTCAAATGTTTTTATAGAGCGCAACTTATCACCGTGAGGTCTCAAGGCACTTGCAGCAGAAAAAACAGTTGACGATGTCGGGAGCCTGCTCCTGAGACAGCAGAAGTTATTTGGGAAAAAGCCATGTTTTGAGACATTTACGGTAGAGTTTGTGTTCAGTAATGGATAGAAGATGGGGAGGTTATTTATTCCAAAGCAAAGGGGCAAGATAGGAAAAGGAACGATGGCTGTTACAGGAAGTACGGACACGTGGCTGGATCAAAAATGATTTGTTGCTGGACCTTAAAGGTCTTTTAGGTACGTACCAATTGAATTTCTTTTGGAGGTATTTAGGGCCGGTATTGTAAAGGATATTGTGTGTCAGACTCAAAATCTTAAAATGGCTTCTCTGACGAACGGGAAGCCAGTGGAGTTTTTTCAGACAGGGGGCAGAGGCTGCTCTCGGAGGACGATTCAGGATCAGTCTGGCTGCAGCATTCTGAAGGGGCTGCAGCTTAGAGAGCAAGTCCTCGTTGAGTGCTGCAAACAGGGCATTGCCGTAATCAAGATGGCTAATGACCAAACCCTGCACCAGAGTTTTCCTGGCTTCAGTGGGGAGCCACTTAAAGATCTTCCGAAGATTGCGCATGATCCCATAACAGACGCCTGATACTTGGTTGACATGATTTTTCATGGACAAGGCATGATCTATTGTTATTCCCAGTTTACGGACTGCTAATTTTGGGGAGCGACATGTTCCCAATTCCAGAGGCCACCAATCTTGTGACCAGAATTCCTCTGCTTTGCCGAACAAGATGATATCAGTTTTACTGCCATTCAATTGGAGTTTGTTATTGCTCATCCAGTTGCTTATATCAGTCATGCAGTTTTTAAAACGAGAACAGGTACCAGAATAATCTGTACCGCATGTGATAAACAATTGGGTGTCGTCAGCATACGATACAGTTTCAAAACCGTATGATTTGATAATATTAGACAACGGGGTTAGATACAAATTGAACAGGAAGGGACTTAGGATTGATCCTTGGGGTACCCCCACAATGACTGGATGACTTCTAGAAACCAGAGTGTCAACTTGAACAGTGGTAAAGCGGTCAGTGAGATAGGTATCAGAGGAAAGGCCCTCGACTGGCTTGAAAACTATCTCCCACAATCAATGTTTCAAAATGTTGTGGGAGATGGTATGAAATGCTGGGGATAGGTCCAAAAGGATGAGAATTGCTGATTCACCTATATCCAACGCGAGCCTGATATTGTCTACAATCTCGATGACTGGTGTCTCTGTACCATGAGCAACACGGAAACCAGATTGTGAGGGATACAGAATCCTGTGTGACTCTATAAAGGCAGCAAGCCGCTTATTAACTAAATATTCCAATACTTTCCCAAAATAGGGCAGTAAGGAAATAGGCCGATAATGAACTGGTTGGGTAGGGTAATTTGAGTTGTTTTTTAAAATAGGCTTAACTTGCACATAAAAAAGGGAGGGGGCCGCACAGCCCCCCTCCTGAGGCTGACTTTGGCCCTAGTGACACCGTCCCCCAGGGCTAGGCCTAGGTTTATATTTTATTTCATAATGGGAGGGGGCCGTGTTGCCCCCTCCCCAGGCCAATTTTGATCCAGAGGACCCCATCCCCCGAGGCCCAGCATAATAAAAAAAAATTTAAAGGAGGGGAGCCCAGCAGCCCCCCTCCCCCAGGCCGATTTCAGCCTCAGGGACCCCATACCCCAGGGCTTAGCCAACTCGTTGGAGACTGCGGGGGGAGCCTCAAGGCCCCCACGATCCCTGCCGGCTCTCCGTCTCATGAAGGGACCAGCATTGCTTTTGGGCAGAGGGAGCTGCAAACATAGAGCTTCCTCTGCCGAAAAGCAATTCTGCTTCGCTTCATGGAAGCGAGAGCATTTTCAGTACTCCTGCTTCTATGAAGCAAAGCAGAGTTTGCTATGGCTTGGCGGGAGAAAACTGCAGTCTCCCAGGGGTGGGCACCCTGGGACATTGATGGAGCCGGCCCGGGGGTGGCGGTCCCCAGGGCCATTCATGGCTCCAGGATGGGGCTGTGTGCCCCTCCCATCTTTCTGGAGCCCCAACCATGCTTTTTTTACATTTAGCCCCTGGAATGTGGCAGACCCCGAGGCTGCGGAGGGACACAACTGCCCCCCGCCATGCCATAGAAAACTGCAATCTCCCAGGGGTGGGCACCCTGGGACATTGCTAGAGCTGGCCCGGGGTGGCGGTCCCCAGGGCCATTCATGGCTCGAGGATGGGGGCTTTGTGCCTCTCCCATTTTTCTGGAGCCCCACCCATGCTTTTTTCTACATTTAGCCCCGGGGATGTAGCAGTCCCCGGGGCTGCGGGGGGGACACGTGCCCCCCTGCAATTCTAAAAATTAGCTCCAAGGAGGTGGTGGTCCCGGGGCTGTGGGGGCCCACACGGGGCCCCACATTATTGTTTAGTATTGCCCCATGACCTGGACCACCCAGGGGCTTAAAGAAAACGAAGCACAGGAGCCCACAGTTAATTCTTTTTACATTTTTGGCCGGATCCAACACGAATCCCACCAAATAATGCTTTTGTGGCCCTGGGGGTCCCTGTGGGACCCCTGAGCAGGCCTAGGGGGGCAGAGTGTTTCTACCATGCCTACTTTTCTTGTTTTTTTCAAAGGTTTTTTAGATTTTTTCTTGTGACTTGGTTCAAAAGAGTCACAAGATGGCTGACAACAGTTCCTTGTTTGAAGTGTTGGCAGCAAATCAGATTGCAGGCACAAGGTTCGCGGATCATCCTCTTCCCCACTTGGATATCTGAGAAATATTTAAATTACTCAGGAACTACTGAACGGATTTACACTATCAAAAAGAGTGTATTCTGGGGGGCGTGGCTACCAGCCGACTAAGATGGCTGCTTAGCCCAGGAGCTCCGGGGAGAACGCAGACCTAAAACCGATCCGTTCATGAATCCGGGCATATACAGACCCCCAAGAGCCTGAGCCTGGACCCGCGGCCGAGCGGCAACAGCCGGTGAAACTCCGGTAATAATCCTATGCCAGCAAGTGATAGTACCACCGACGGCATAGGGGCGGCCTAATTGCCGAAGGCAGCCGGGACATAAAGTGCGCTGTAACGCCGAAGCGGGACTCACGTACCCCGGCCTGCAGTTGGAATCTCACACCGGAAGGAAGCAACGGCAGGAAGCGATCACGGACACCCAAAGACGAAGCGGCAGAGAGGTGCAAGTATCCCGACTCACCACAAATATGAGGGGCGGTGCAGGATTGAAGCTCCGAACACGGACTAACACTCGACCAGGAACCCTCCACATCCAGGAAGGGAGGAATTGGAAGCGCAAAATCCTGAGAGCACCTAAAACCGCCGCAAAGACCCGGGGAGTCCGTTCCGCAATATAGAAGGCGGAAGGTACGTGACATCGCCCCCCGCTCCAGTGGCTTGTTTATATTCCGTGGGGTCAGATAACTTTAAGGCAGCCACGTCCACTAATCAAGAACCCTGGGAAGGAGCTGTGAAAGCCTTCGCATGCAGATTAGCTCAAAGACTAATTTGGGACTCATAGCTGTGAGTACCATCGACCATCCCACGCGCCGCGTAGGCAGACCGGAGAAAGACACAGAGCACACTACACCTACAACCCGCAGTCAAACGAAGCAGCGGTAGAGTGAACTAGCACGTACGAAGTGCTGTCTGGCGACCAGGGCTACGGCAGGGAACGGTCCGGACCCAACCTACACGCGGGCCCTACGGGAAGACTGCATGGGAAAATTGAGGGCTGCACAGTGACACTGAGAAGCGCCGGGGATACACTACAGGACTATCGGACACACTCAAGGCGCAGACACGTCTCCTGTTACCGCTAAAAACCGCGGGCACAGTGGAATATCGACATATAAGGAGGGTCGTCCTATTCACGACGGAGCGCGCTAACTGAGACACGGGAACCCTCGCTACCCCACGTTCAAGGAAGAGTGCTGATCCGTTGTGGGAGACGCAACCCACTACATGTAGGGTGAAATAATGGCGGGCAGAGGTCCTAGAAACACAGCAGCCCAAGCTAAATTGGACAAATTTTCCTTCGAAAAAAACTCAGTGTCACAATCAGAAGGACGTGCGTCCACGGGCAAAACCCAAGACGGAGATGGGACGAAGAAGATCACCCTTGAAGACATCATGGCGGCCTTGACGAATGTCCAAAACACGGTTGGCTCTATATCCACGGATATCTCCCTCCTGCGAGCGGACCTCTACAAAATGGCGGACAGGGTAAAAGAGGTAGAGATAGTGGCGAAATCGCTAGTGACGGATACATCGGAACTCCAAACTGAAGTCGCCTTACTCAAAAAAACATAAACTGCTCGCAGACAAACTGGACGATCAGGAAGGACGTGTGCGAATAATTGGAATTCCGGAGACAGAAGGCAAGTAAGCAATGGACCTGTACGTGGAAGAGCTGGTAAAGACGGGACTGCAACCCAAGGGACTCTCCAACTTTTTCACAGTAGAGCGAGCACATACAGTTCCCGGTGGCAGGCCGAAACCGGGAGCCCCTCCGAGACCGGTACTCGCACGATTATTTAACTACAGACACAGGGATGTTATCCTACAGGCCACAAGAACCTCCCCGCCACTACGAATACAGAACTCAACAATAACTTTCTTCCCGGATTATACGGCAGCAGTATCCAAACGCAGGAGGAGCTTTCTGGACTTTAAGAAAGCACTTAGAGCGAAGGAACTGCCATACTCCATGCTTTTCCCGGCAAAACTTAGAGTATTGGCTGATGGGCGGACGTGGTTTTTTGAGACATCAGAGGCAGCACAAGACTGGATGGACGGGTGGCGACAAATGGGACTCAGCAATCGGGGAAACAGCTATCACCTCCGACGTGAGGGAGAAGAGGAGTCCGGTACACAAGAAATCAGACAACCGGAACCAGGGCACCCCCCGGAACATGAGGAAGTGGAGTAGGAGGCACAGCAATGACACTGATATCGAAAACTGCTAGCGAACATTATCATCGGACTGACTCACGGCTGAGGTGGCTGTGGAAGCGGACTGTGGCAGGCCTTGGAGGGCACGAGGGTCTGGGGACTCCACTGGTTCTTTTACCCCGGACACGCAAGTACTTTAATGTTGGGTAGGGGAAGAGCGCTCTGCTAGGTTGGGGTGGCGGGAAGTTACAAAACCGCGCAGCAGGGAGGGTGGGGTGGTATCGGGAGGGGAAAGTTAACAGTTTTGATTTTTTGTTTGCAACTGTTCGAGGCACTGAAGACACAGGCATACGACGACCAGTAGATAGGTTACTAGCTCAAGCACGCATTACAGATAGCAGACATGATGTTTCTCTACACACAATGTTAGATCGCGGCACGCAGGCACGTCCTGACACACCCTGTTATGTCCACACCAGGATAACACCACATCTATGGCCCACAACACACAGCATACTAACGCAGACGTGACAACACAAGAGACCTCGCCCGACCCCTTAAAATTGTAACTTGGAATGTGACGGGACTGGGAGACAAGATATAGAGAGGTTTGGTCCTACAGGCTTTAAAGCGACACAGCCCAGCACTGGCACTCCTACAAGAAACACACCTCACAGGGTCAGCATGTAAGGCATTGGACAGGTGGGGATACAAAATGGCGGCACACTCGGAATTCTCCACGGGATCTAGAGGCACAGGTATTCTGGTTAAAAAGTCTTCCACGTTTATAATCTTGCAGACCAAAATAGATGACCAGGGACGATTTGCAGCGGTGCAGGTTCAATGGGAAGGTAGGCTCCTCAACATTGTCTCGGTTTACATACCCCCGGCACTTCATGCTGCGGCTCTACCGGCACTCGGAGACTTCCTACTGGCACTACCAGAGGGGCATATCATCGTGGGAGGGGACTTTAATACCACAATCGATGCGTCACTAGATAGATTCCCCGCTCGAACACAGACACCTGGGCCCTCAAGGTTCCGAGTGTTTATTGAAGCACTGGACCTCATAGACATCTGGAGACACACGCACCCGGAGACACAACAGTACACATACCACTCTGCGGTCCACAACAGTCTCTCTCGCATAGACTACTTCTTAATGCGGGACTCTGGCCTCCAAAATATCGAGACTGTCCACATAAAGCCTAGAGGCATATCCGATCACTCCCTAATTGTACTTACACTCTTGTGTCGTGAGAAATCCCGCAGATGCCTATACCCCATATACACGGGGTACTTAACGGTCCCGGCTGTCAAAAAAACACTCCACAAAGCAACAAAACTTTATTTCGCGGAAAATACTTCCTCAGTAGACTCAGCAATAATATTGTGGGAGGCTTACAAAACAGTATTTAGAGGGCAGGCAATAGCGTCAATCACTGGGTATAAACGGGATCAACAAAAAGAATTGGCAGAGCTGGAGGTGGCTCTCCTGGTGGCAGAAATGGCACACTCAGCAGACCCGACCCAGGACACCGCCCACACCGTAAAACTAAGCCAGCAACGATATCTAGAACACCTGAGATCTCGGAAGGCCGGACACATTAAGGCAACGAGAGATAAAGTATATGATGTAGGGGACAAAGCAGATAAAATGTTGGCGTGGCTAGATAGAAAAGGAGATGGAGTAAGGGGAATACAGCAGCTACGGATGAGGGATGACACACTGACATCACACCCAAAAGACATAGTCAGCATCTTAGCAGACCACTTTAGGAAGGTATATTCCCCAACGGTGGACCTAACAGAGGCAGCTGTACGAGAGGCCCTCAGACACATTGAGATGCCCACCCTTACATCAGAAACGGCTTTGGAATTGGAAGCGGATCTAACACTCGCAGAAATCCAAACCGCAATACATTTGCTAAAATCGGGGAAAGCACTGGGGACAAACAGAATACCGATAGAGTGGTACAAACTAATGGCGGAAACGATAGGCCCGCCTCTCTTGGCAATGTACAAAGAAAGTCTGAAAACAGCCATACTTCCACTGGACCAACGGATCGCAACAATAGTGGCGATCCCGAAGCCTGGTAAACTACCAACAGAGTGTACATCGTATCGTCCGATCTCATTGCTTAACGCGGAAGGTAAAATCCTTGCGAAACTATTGGCAAATAGAATGCTAACCCATCTGCCGCAACTGATCCACCCGGACCAACCCTGGTTCATGCCTCACAGAAACACAGCCCTTAACCTCAGAATAGTACAAGGAGAGATTGCGCGAGCCTCGGATCTGGCAGATCGCATGATATTGTCGTTAGACGCAAAAATGGCGTTTGACATGGTGGAGTGGAAGTATTTATTTGAAGTGTTAGCACATATGGGTTTTGGTCCTAAGTTTTGCATGTGGGTGGGACTCCTATACACTAACCCGGTGGCACGAGTGAATGCGAACGGCCACATATCAGAGGAGATAGACCTGGCACGGAGTACACATCAAGGTTGCCCCCTGTCGCCGCTGCTATTCCCGATAGCGCTGGAACCCCTGGCGACTCTAATTAGGAAAACCCCGTTGTCGAAGGGGATCAGCTGGAAGGAGAGATGGGAAGACCGTATCTCGCTTTACGCGGATGATATGTTGATCTATCTCACGGAACCAGAAAGCGGTCTACCTGAATTACTTAATATATGTAACACCCATGGGAGACTCTCAGGCTACGAAATTAACTGGTCTAAATCGGTGATGTATGTTTTAAAGGGTCCGACACCACTACTTTCAGCAGCATGTCCACTGCTGGTGACAGAGGACTCGTTCAAATACTTGGGAATATACATCACCAAATCCACAACAGACTTCTTCTCCAAGAACTTAGCTCCCCCATTAGAGCAACTTAAGCGTGACGTGGGACACTGGGCATCACTACCCCTCACGCTTCCTGGTAGGGCAGCGCTGTATAAGATGAAGGCCCTCCCTAGGTTCTTATACGCCCTTGAGAACACGCCCGACCTGATCCCGACCCGTTATTTTCAGCAAGTGGCAGCGCAAGTTTAAACGCTTCTCTGGGGCAACCACAAAGCTCGCATAGCTCAGGCGAAACTCAACAATAGCTGGTACGATGGGGGGGATAGCACTCCCAAATCTCCAATTATACTACTGGGCCGCACAACTCAAAGTCATAAATCACTGGATACACACACCCCATGACGACTCAGCATACAGCGCAGATAGGGCACAACTGGGGACGAATAACATGTTAGCAGCGCTTTACAATAGAGGTATGGTCGCGAAACTAGTGGGACCTACTAAACATACAGCATTGATCTGGTATGCGGCACAGGCCAAGCTGGGGTGGAAAGGAGTGATTACGAAACTGACCCCACTCTGGGACACCAAGGCATTAGGACACCTGCGGCGAAGTAAGGGCTTCACACAGTGGGACAGCATAGGTATATCCACAGTGGGAGATTTATGGGATAAAGGAACAGTGATACCATTCACGCAGTTGCAACAGCAATATAATCTAGGCCCAAATGAAAAATTTAGATACATGCAAATTCGACACGCTCTACTAAAGGTACTCCCGCTACACACCAAAATCCCTGAAGCTTTCCCGCTAGAGGACCGACTACTGACGGACCATATGCCACAGAGTGCCACCTCTCTCACGTATCGGAAACTACTCAATAACTTGCCAGACCCCACAGGAACACTAAAAGAGAGGTGGGCTGCAGAAGTAGGAGACATGGACGACCCTGAGTGGAGAGAGGCTCTGGCGTCACCCAAGGAAGTGGGCATCTCTACCAGATTGAGATTAGTGCAACTTAAAATCTTGCATAGAATATACTATACTAGGACAACCCTACATAAAATACAGAGAGCACCACACCCATTTTGTTTAATAGTCTTTCATACAATATGGGACTGCCCAATGATAGCAAACTATTGGAGACAGGTACTCCGCACTGTATCTCAGACAACAGACACATCACTCCTACCAGACCCAAAACGATGCTTACTAAATATATGGGGACCTAACGACCTCACACGCCATGGGCTAATATGGATTACGCTGGGTCTACTTATTGCTAAGAGAGACATTGCGCAGAAATAGGGGGCGGTGGAGGTACCGACACTGGCTACATGGTGTAGAAACATGGACCTAACGATGGTAATAGAACGTACAGTATATGCTACCAGAAAGTGCCCGCGGAAATGGAATAAGATATGGGCGGCATGGAATACTTACAGAGGGGACATATGTGATCCGCTGCCGGAATCAGATGGAGATAGCTCAGATGAGGAGACAGAAGGGGAATAACGGGGAGTTGACATTAGGATGGGTCACTGCCACAGGGGAAGGAACGCACAGAATCAAGAGGAATTGTATTATAAGAGAAATGAGTGCTAAGTCTATAAACGGAATGCAAATGATTAATGTCTGTATTGCTGATCTCAATGCTATTGTAATCAGAAAATCTTTATTTCGGCTGCTTTTAGCCATAAAAGATACATACATAAAAACACAAAACATATCGTTTTACACATATAATTCTAAAAACAGTAAAAAACTGTCCATAGTTTATAAAAAATCGTTAATCCTCTTCCATAAATAATATGTACAAAAATAGTTTCGCAGCTCAAAATAATTGACCAATATTTCTCCGAACAATATAGACAGAATAGAGAAATCTGCTAATGCTGAATACAATGGGTTGGGAAGTGTTTGTTTTAATAATTCTATATGCCAAAGCGCAGGATCTTATTCCTAGAAGGTTACACAAAGGTTTGATCCACCTTTTTCTTGCTTTTGTATATGCTTGGCAGAAGAATAGTATATGGACCTCATCCTCTTTATGAAAACCTGTGCACATAATACAGTTCCCCTGTGTGACATTGGGCCCTTCTATTTTTCTCTTGGACCAACGTTCCAGATTAGAATTAGTCATAAGATTTCCATACCTAAACTTCAAAAATAAAGACTTCGCCAAAGGAGGCTCTATCTCGTCAAGAAATACCTCAAAGAAGGGTTTGTCTTTAAAGCTCAGAAAATTATGAGTAAGAGACCCAATTCCTTTTCCATTTCCATTTGCCAACTGGTTAGTCATGAAGGACCAGAAGGCCCGTTTTACCATAGATTTCACATAATGTGGTTGCCTTTCCGGATTCTCCCATAACTGTGGCAAGCCCAGAATTGAAAACCATTTTTTAATATGTTTAAGCCAGAAAATGGAATTAAAAGAGTCCAAACCCAATATTTCCTGGAGACCATTCCTATAGTCAATCAGTTCTGGAGTGGACCATATTCTTATCCAGAACATTAATGGTCTAATAATTGTATGATTACCAGTTCTTTTAAGGTTCAGATCAAATTGAAGAGGTGTTAATGGTGTACTAGTGGGAACCCTTACTATAGATCTCATAAATTTATTGTCCAAAACATGAAAACTATCCCTTGCCCAAGGCCCCCATATCTCCGCCCCATAAAGAGCAGCAGATTGGATTTTAAATTTAAAAAGCTCGAGCACGGGGGTCACACATTTACTTGTACTAGCATTAAGTTTGCTAATAATTGGCTTTACGTTTTGGGCATATGACACCTTGCTTTTCTCAATTTGTGCCTTCCATGAAAGGTTAGAATCTAGCACCACCCCCAAATAAGAAAAACTATCAACTGTTTCCAGCACTTGACCATCTAGACTTAAGGTCCCCTTATCCGGCCTACAAGGATTCAATGCCATGCACTTGGTTTTGTCAATATTTATTTCTAATCCTTTCTTCGTATAATATGTACTGAATGAGTTCAAGAGTGCCTGGAGACCCTTCTTAGTTTGGGATATCAAGATGGTATCATCCGCGAAGAGTAACGCAGGCACCCTTTCTCCACTAAGTTGTGGTGAGTCATTTGTACAGTCGTTTAAATGATCAGGGATATCGTTCACAAATAATGAAAATAAGGTAGGGGCCAAGACGCATCCTTGGCGGACGCCACGCTCAATGGGGATATTACGCATCAGTTCCCCGTTAGGACCCCACCTGATGTTAGCATAATTCTTAGCATGCAGCTCGACTATTTGGGCCAGCAGACACCCTGGCAGTCCAGCTTCACTAAGGGACCTCCAAAGCAAGTTACGTGGAACGAGGTCGAATGCCGCTCTCAGATCTACGAAAGCGACATATAAGTGCCCCTTCCTAAGAAGTACATATTTCCAATATATGCAGCAGAATCTGAAGACCTGGTCTATAGTGCTGACCTTACTCCTGAACCCGGCTTGAAGTTTAGTAAGTATGGCTTTTTCCTCTATCCAATCGTTTATCCGAAACAGTAAGTGCTTGGCATAGAGTTTTTGCAGGATGTCCATCAGACTAATCGGTCTATAGTTTGATGGAACAAACCTACTACCCTTTTTAAATATTAAAACAACCTCTGCAGCACGCCAACTATCTGGAAACTGGCAATTACTAGATAAAGCATTAAACAAAAGATTTATATATGGGGCCCAGACTTCGATCTCGTGCTTATACAGGTCGCCAGGTATCTTGTCAGGCCCAGGGGCTTTACTACTTTTTAATTCAGTAATTGCCCTTGTGGTTTCACCAATTGAGAAATCAAGTCCCTCAATTGGGGGTGGCGACCATAGAGTCTCATCCAGACCACTATCATATTTTTTACATAGGGTAGTAAAGTGGGCCACCCAAGTCAATTCATCTAGGAAGACATCCTTCACTGCTCTACCTGCATGAGACCCATTAGCAACCAGTCTCCAAAATCCAACATTGTCCTTAGATTTGGCAGCAGCCAACATATCCGCCCAATTTGACTCTTCCCATTTCTGTTGTGAAATTCTTTGGATACGCTTGTATGACTCCCTGGCAGCTCTAACATCATCCTTCGTTTTGTTTTTAATTGCCAACAGGAGCTCCCTCTTAGCCAATCTGCATGACTGGTCATACCATAGTTTGCCATGACACCCAATCCTTACATTTTGGAACCTTTTTTTTGGCATTTTTGTCAAACATATTTTTAACTCCTGGAAAAATGTTTTATGTAGTGCAATGAATTGGTCCTAGCAATTAGGTAAAAAATGGTATCCAGCTAGAGGCTCAAAGGTTGTATCAAATAGTGAGTATACAGTTGCAAGAGCCCTACCATTTGCAAGAACATGCGACCATTTCAATGCACGTCTGTTATTACTGACTTGTACCACGTCACACAAGGAGGGATCAGTAACCTCAGGTGCAGATAATAGAGAAGGACCGCTAAACATAACTGCATCATTTGACAATTCCAATGGATAGTGATCACTCTCAACCCTATCTCCCACCACGAGGTCAACCATATGGTGCCAAACGTTCAATGAAACAAATATAAAGTCCAAATTGCTTCTAATGTCGGACCTCAAAAAGGTGGTTTTTTTTGAAAGGTCAGATGGCAGGCGACCATTACACGCCCTTAGACCGTGATCTGCCACTAACCTCACCAATTGCACAACCAATGACGAACACTTGACATAGTTGGTTTTCCCAAGCTGAGGAATATTATTAGCTAGATCTTCTTCCTCAAAAACGTCTACAAGCCCTAAAGCAGGTTCAAAATTACAATTTATGTCACCACACAGGATAACTGCAGCTTCGCCAACGAACCTATTCAAAAAACTGTCCAAGGTTTGAAGAGTGGGGGAATCTTTAGAGTGTACTGAGGGTCTATTATAGACATTAATTACGTAACATTCTGCCCCATTCATATTTGTAATTTTTAGGGCCAATATGTCAGATGAGCCTGCCTCGATTACTTCAACCTTGATCTTCAGGGTGATTTTGACCCATGTAATTAATCCCCCCGAGGGCCTACCCCTGTTGGACTGAACTGCCCCAATGCCAAATGTTTTGAACCCTATCCTGTGAGGTATGTCTATTGCCCATGTTTCTTGCAATAGACAAAAATCACTAGAATCAATATAATCTGCCCACTCTGGGTCCCTTAAATTTTTGTTTACCCCCGCAATATTCCAGGAGATCAGGCGCAGTGGTGTATTTGTCCCACTACCAGGACAAGTTGTCTTTACATTGACCGGTGTAGGAGCCACTAGAGAGATCACATGAACCTGCGACATGCAATCTATAATATGTGGTTCCTTTCGAGAAATCAACCCCACCGCACCGTTGTCAGCCCCACCTTCCGAGTTTCCTTCTTCATTATCTATCTTCATAGGAGTAACTTCTAAAAGGCACTCCTTGTCTAGGGCATCCCCAATATTACAGTGGTCATTGACCCTCTCTCCATTTGCCCAATATTCCTCACTATTATCATGATTGATGGAAAAGCCCTCATCACAAGGTCGGTATTGTGTGTTGTTTGAATTAGTGGAGCAACTAAGTGAGTGCGCGAGTCAATCAACTCCATCTAAACAGCTATACCTATTATAGGTAGGGACTCCATTTCACACATTGTGAATGTCCTGCCTGCCCAATTCAGTGGCACGCCTGGAGTAATGATTGGTCGTGGTCCAATCATTCCCATAGTTGGTGTGCCTCAGTGGGGGATAAAAGAAGGTTAGGGGTCTAACTTCAATAGACGATGTACCTGCATAGGAATTCCGTGTGCATATATGTTGGGCAGTGTGTGGGTCCTCAAATGAAACTACAATACAGTCACCTGATATTGATTTATTTATAGGGCCAATCCATGGCACCCGTCGTACCATAAAAATTCTGCTTTTCATGTGATTGGGAACAGGCTTATTCTCGTTCAACCAATATATCACCTTATTTTTCAAGGACAAAAATGTTTCCTCATATTGGTTGCTTAATTCAGGGACCCCAGTAAGTACAACTACAAAAGGCCTCGCATCAGGTGGGAGGTCTATAAATCCTCCCCTTGGATTGTCTCTAACATGGGGTATATGGTACTTGTGATTGTAAGCTTTATTTACAGACGTTTTCTGAACTGATGACTCATTTATACAGAGGCAGTGTGCACAGGAGGATGAGTATTGGCAACTCTCACTGTTTGTGTGTTCACATTTGGCATTAAGACTTTCGGGAGTGATTTATTAGGTGTAGTTCCTTTGGGTGGTGCCAAAGTGGTCGCATTAGAAATATCGACATCACTCACAATCTGATCAATTACTTTTATTACGTCCTTCTTCAAGGGTAGTTTGTCAGAAGGATTTACTTTCGGTGGCGACAAGGGGGTTGCAATAGGAACCAATGAGGGGCTAGCAACTACATCAGTGATTGGAAGCTCACTACCACTTAGACTTAGGCTGGACAGGGTGATGATACTTTTCTCCACCTCGAGGAGCTGATTTTCAATACAGGTTAACCTAACTTCCAGCGGCCTAAGAAGTTTCTTTAATGTCTCCCACACAATTGCCAGAAACTCTCTTTACCCCCCTCTGTCTCTACCACGGGTGTGATAATTTTTTCTTCCCCGATGACATGGGACCCTACTACCAAATCTAAATTTGACGCTTCCAATTTATCACTAGTATTTAACGTTTGCGTGGTCAAGGGTGTCCAATGTTGCAAGTTACTTGTACACCCCATTTTCATTGCCCCCCCTGTAAAACACTGGCTTTTGGCCACTTTTGCCTTTTTCCTCGCGTATACTGACATAGCTATACGTTTTCTCTTTTGTTTAGGCGCTACCTTGTTTACACCCTTTTTGCTCTTAGTCTCTTCTTTCCCCATGGCTTCGTCCTCTTTTACATCCTCCAACGGCATAGCCACTTTAGAGGTATTTTCCATTGAGTTACTATTAACTGCATGGTGGGGTGAATTTAATGTAACATCAACAGTAGCGGCTGTTTCCTCAGGAGCAGCGTGCACATCAGCCAATATAATAATAGGAGTAGGGCCAGTAGAACGCTCGGGAGTTTTAGCTAAGGCTAAACTACCAAGAGAAGATTTTTTTACCCAATGCAAGGTCTGAGGACAATCTTCTAGCTGCCTCCAGCTCCAAGGATACTCTGTGCTGTAATTTACAGATCTCAATGTCAATGTTCGTGTTAGTCCTTGTGATGAAATCATCTAATGTCCCTGTAGCCTTTTTCACAGTTTTAGCAGCCCTGCTCCGACTTTCACGAGATGACATCGTTAACCAATATCCCACAACTAGAAAGTGAAGAACACAAAAGAGAACTAATACCAAGTTTGTCTAGCACAGCCACACAATCAAGGGGGGTGGCCCGGTCCGGTCCTGTCCGGTCTGTAACGGGCTAGAACGGACCCGCTCTTGGCCCGGTCTTAGCCCTGGCCTTAGTCCCGCGCGCGTCCCGCGTGCACGTGCTATGGCGTGTTAAAATACGTAGACGAGTGGGCGGGAAGAGACACCAGGTGTGCTGGGTTGTTGAAGCGCGTAGCCTCCTGGGTCTCGCAGTCCCGTCCCCTGCTGGCGTGCGGATTAAAGTCCCCGTGTTCTAGAGCATAGGGGCTTCGACGGGGAACAGTCTCTCAGGCTCACCATCCAAAGTGCAAAGTGAAATGTCAGCAAAAACGGCTGCGAGCGGCGCCCGCAGAGCGGGGGCCGCGAGCCGTAAATAGCCTGGCGCTGGGGGGCGGGAAGAGACACCAGGTGCGCTGGGTTGTTGAAGCGCGTAGCCTCCTGGGTCTCGCAGTCGCGTCCCCTGCCGGTGTGCGGATTAAAGTCCCGGTGTTCTAGTGCAGAGGGGCTTCGACGGGGAACAGTCTCTCAGGCTCACCATCCAAAGTGCAAAGTGAAATGTCAGCAAAAACGGCTGCGAGCGGCTATTGTAATGAATTTAATAAAAAAGTTTCAACAAAAAAAAAAGTGTGTGTTCTGAACCAAGAGCTAACTTTTTTCAAATTTGGTGTACTTCCGTTCAGAAGGTCGGGCTGTAGCCATGTCTACATTTTCCTATGGAAAGTAACATGGAGATAACACGTTTTGTGACCCCCCTCTTTTTCTTGGCCCCCGCTTTTACAAATCACCCCAAAACTTTCAACACAGCAGCTGACCTGACCGCCTCATTAGTTTTGAAAATTTTGCGATGATTCATCAAGCGACCCCAAAGATATTGGCAAATCAAAAAACGTTTTTCCTATGGAAACCAGGTCCTAACTATAACTACCTGCTGGCCACTGCCAGTAGGTAGTATATATGTATATATACACATATATATATTCTCACAATCCTGTGTTGGCACGGTAGCGGCAGCAAGGAAGCCCGCACACCAGGTATAATCCAAAGTAGTTTATTTTATCTCTGGCGCGCTTCGACCTTGCGGTCTGGGGAAACATTGTGGCTGTGTTCCCTATATAGTCAGGGAAACACTGTTACATAATTGATGAACATAGGTAAAAGACTTAAGGCATTGTTACATAACCAGTGCCACTCAGTTTAAGAAGAAAGACCCCAAATGTCAAAGACACTTAACATAAATTAAATACATCAATAAATGTTTCTTTCCTTAAAATAAATGAAAACATTATATTTCATGTAACATAAAAATGTGAATGCTTAACACAAATAATAATAACATTTTTGCCAAAAAGAAGAAAACACCAAAATGAATTAATTTATCTATTGAAACCGTAGTCATGCAAGTGCATGTATACCATCGTGCAGGAGTAAATTCATAATGGGACCTTAATTGAAGTATGCCATAGCAGAGTACCAGTCCAGTAACCTTGGGAACATTAGGGGGCATCCACAGAAAGTGTGAGGAAGAATTTCATAGAGGGACATATGAGAGGGGGGATACCCAGATTGAGTGGGGGAAAGGTAGGGGGAGAAGAGGGAGGGATAGAGAAGGGGAGAGAGAAAGGTGAGGGAGAGAGAAAGGCAGTGGGATGGCATAGGGTTGTCAAGAAACCATGGTTTTTGCATTCACTGTAAGCTAACCCAAATTGTACATGAAGCTCCTCATTCTGGTTGAGGCCACTCTGGGTTTTGGTGCATAGATAGATTATGTACTGGTATTCCATCCTTCTCAGGACCCGTTCCCTGTCTCCAGCTCTGATGTGAACCCTGCCAATTCCCAAAAATAAGATTTTTAGATTCTCAGCTTCAGTGGAGCTATGTGAGATTTTACAGTGTCTGGCCATGGGGTATGTTCTATCATTGTTTCGAATTTCCCTAAGGTGTTCTAGGATGCGTTTCTTAACAGGGAAAATGGTGCTCCCAACGTACCTCATGTCACACACACACAAGCACATAAACAACATAGTCACTGTTACAATTAATGAAAGGTTCAATCTTGTATTCTTTGCCATTGGACAGAGTAACATACTTCATAATGGTACTATGTGCACAAGCCTTGCATTTGCCACATTTGTAGAACCCTAGTAGTTCCTTCAACCAAGTGTTGCTTTGTGGTTTACCCGGTTCCATCTCTGGGTTTACCAACATGTCCTTCAAAGACTGACTCCTGCGGTATGTGAGTTGTGGACTGGGACTGATCAGTTTGCCTATGACCTGGTCCAGCTTGACCAGATCCCAATGTTTTCTCACTATGGCCTGGACCTCATTACAGCTTGAGTTGTAGGTTGTTATGAGTTTGATCTCAGGTTTAGTAGAAATGTGTGGTTTAGGTTTAAGAAAGTCCATTCTATCCACATCCCTAACCTTCTGTCCGACATCATCAAGGACTTTGCGTGTATACCCCCTTTGGAGGAATCTTTTAATCATCTCCCCTTTCTCTAAGTCATATGCTTCCAGTGTGATGCAGTTTCTCCTAGCTCTGAGGAGTCCCCCGTAGGTGATGCTACATTGGAGCTTGGGAGGGAGGTGACTCCTAACATGCAGGACGCTGTTTCCAGCAGTTTCCTTCCTGTGCAAATTTGTCTGAAAAAGTTCAATCCTGAACTATGACCTCCACATCCAAGAAATCAATCCTCTTTCCATTGTTTTTGCTGGTGAATCTTATATTAAGGTCATTCATGGAGATGGCTTCAATGAATTCATCCAGGGTGGCTTGGGAGCCATCCCAGATGAGGAAGATGTCATCTATGCACCTGGTCCAGTGGACCAGATACTTTGTGTACTTGTCAAAGGTCTCTGACCACACATACTTCGACTTCCACCACCCCATAAACATACAGGCGTAGCTTAGTTTGAAGCAACTTCCCAACGCAGTCCATGTCATTTGCCTGTACCACTGTTTGCCAAATAGGAAAAAGTTGTTTTCCAAGTAGAACTGGAGAATCTCAAGGAGTAGATTAGAATGGTCAAAAGTGGCAATGGGTCTGTCCTTAAAGAAATGTTTACAGGCCTGGATCCCCAGTTCGTGTTGGATGCATGTGTAGTGTGAAACCACATCTACAGTGGAAAGGATATAATTTACGTGCCAAGTTATATAAGCGATCTTTAATATGAAATCCATTCTATCCCGACAGTAAGAGGGTAGAGTGCAGACATAGGGAAATAGGAAATGCTCCAAGTATATCCAGGCGTTCTCCAATAAACTGTCAGAGGCTGCGATTATAGGCCCGGTGGATTTGTGCTGTGTTTGTGGACCTTGGGTAGCATATAAAACAGGGGCTAAAAGGTTTCTTCACAGTTAAAAACAGAAGTTCTTCTTGGTTTAGAAGCGCTGAGGTATGCCATTTAGAGAGCATATCATGGAAACAATCAATTGTAGCAAAATATTGACCAACATTAGCTTTATCATAACTGCCAGAAAATTCAAGCTGTCTCTTTCCCTCAGCCATATGCTTTTTAACGTCCCACAGAACAACATTGCCCCGTTTATCGTAGGGCTTGATTACAAAGCAGGTTGCTTGCTTCAAAGAGAGGAGTGCTGCTTGTTGGCCCTTAGTTAAATTTGTTGGTGCTCGGATAGGCTTCCTCATACCCAATTTGCAAAAGTCACGCACCACAGCTTCATGAAATGAGTCAATGTTATCATGTGTAGTACTGAGGTAAATCTTGATTTAGGTTTCAAACCACTGTTATACCTCTTGCCTGTCTCCAGATCTAAGAGACTCAAGAGTTCCCTCTCAGTGTGTAATGGTTGCAAGTAGGTTCCGCAGGAGCGTCAGGAATCCGAAGAATATTCCACAGCCTTCCCCTACGGTCTTCCAACTCTATCAAACACTAGAGTACGAGAGACTCGCCAGGGGAAAACAGGGAGACAAAACAAGGTAAGGTTGGGGGAAAAAAGTGCATGAAGGTGGTCTTCAGAATGGATGCGTGGCAACTCCAATTGGGGATTGGACAACAGGTAGGCTGCAAGAAAAGATAAGTAAGCAACCTTGTCTAAAGGAAACACTATACCTACATACACTCTGATTCCTTTATGCATCTAAACATTACATACCAAAGGGTTGTCTGAAATGTCGCAGAACAGATATGTAGGATCATATTAGGAATCTCATCTGGAGCTGTGGCAAAAATGACATAACATAAACGTAAGCAACTTCTACTTCAATACAAGTAAGTGCAATACAATTTGACTGGTTATACTTCTCACTCTGGCTGTTGTAGAAGACTCGAAGAAAACATCCAATAGTATGATAGAATGCAATAAACCTATTGCCAATATCCCTGTTGGTTGTATGAACATCTATGAAAACAAGACGTATATATTCAGATTTCTGTTCTTGACATGAACCTAAACAAATATAATGTGCAGCGCAAAGCACTGTTACCGTGATTCTACGTCAGGAAGATGTAGGCTGCACCCCACTCAGGTCCACGCAAGAACTCCAACAAATACGTGAAGCTGACCCCAGGACAAGATATCAATCAAGGGGATAAGCTTACAAAAAGGGGGAAAACATTGAATAAGGAGGACAAGGGAATCTATATTTTTCAGAGGGAGAAAAATAGGAGAAAGAAACTAACTAACTATCTAAAGGGGTAGTAAGAGAAAACCCAACTGGGCAGCGGAGACCAAGCCCGGCTGCCGGGTGGAGCAACTCAAACGATGGATTGACAGGAATAAGCCCGGCCGGACAGCGGAGAACAAACCCGGCTGTCGGGCGGAGCTAAACGAAGAGGGGGGAATCAAGGAGGCAGAGCCCAGCCGGATGGTGGGGAAAAACCCGGCCGCCGGGCGAGACTCTAGGCGGGTAAGAATGTTCACGGAAATACCCGTAAACGTACAGCAACCATGAAACAGGCACAGAAAGAGAACGCCTGCTGTATTCTTGCCGCTGCAGGGGGAGAGAGAGAATACCGGAGCCCGCACAGGAACGCGGGGGCCGGGGACACTCGCTCCGAGCTGAAAATGCAGGAAGTACACGGAAACGGAAGTCAGGCAAATCAGGAACAGGACGGACACTGCACCAGACGGAGCTAGACGCAAGAACGTGAAGCGTCGCTCCTTAGGTCTTGGTGTCCTAAATAGCAAGAAATTTAAAGGGACAGTGTTGAAGGAGGCTCGAGGCATGACACAGTGGACTAGTCCCTGTCACCCAATTCCAACTCCCTGATGGATGCTAGGTCGGTGATATCTCCAATGGAGAGGAGACTTGAGGCGGTGTTAGGATTAGTGGTGTCCTGCCCCACTCCTATTGCATCTCCCACAGCTCTCATCCCTTTCAGGGTATGGATTCTGAGCAGCTTGAGTTTTCTGACAAAAAGAAACATGTCAATGTGTGTTTGAGAGTAGTGAAAATCATTTGAGGGCCAAAAAGAGAGACCCAATTCCAAAAGTGTGTGTTCATCATGAGTGAGGGTGTGGGAAAGTAGGTTGATGACCGTAAGAGTTGGCTTACCCATCATATGTATCTCTTGCTCTGCCGTATTCCTCTCCCACATGGCTTCTCTGTTGCATCTCCCTCTTCTGCCCTCATTGTTTTCCTTTTGCCCTCTTTCCTTCTTTTTCCTTTTCTTTTGGCGGTTTGCGCCGTGGCCCCTAGCACTGTCGTAAAAACGATACTCCTCAAGTGTAAAAGGGATCTGTCCAGTTCTTATGGCTGCTTGTCTATCCTCCAGGTCGGATACGTCCAAGCTAGAATCCAATGTTTCTGTCTCCTGCTGTCTCATGGCATACGCGTGCCTGAACTTCTGTCTGGCAGCATTGAATATACTGCTAAAAGTTAGTACATGTCCCGACGCATAATTCATCCTATCCCTTGTGAATTTCCACTTTTTCTTAGTTTTGATTTCATCCTCATACTTAGAATGTCTCCCTTCCATCTCCTTCAGAAAGTTCTGTACTTCTTCCTGCTGGGCATGTTTATCCAATGTCTCTAATCATTTTAATCTCTCCTATCACCTGTTCTAATTCCATTTCCGCATATTTGGAGAACAGGCCAAGCATTTGATTACAGGTAGATGCCATGAGTAATGACCACTCCTCCAGTAGTTTAGGGTGTGGATCTTGGTATGTTGGTGTAATAAGGAGGCGCAGTCCTCTGGGCACCCTTCGCACTTCAATATAGTTATGGAGCGAGATGACCTCCCAGCTGTGATTAATTTCTTTTCTGTACAGTTTTTCATAAGACTCCAGTACATGTTTCAATGACCTGCTGCCATTGCGGTTGCCTTCCACTTCTATCATGGTGTTTATATATATATATATATATCGACCAACAAAATACCCAAAGCATCTGTGGGCGCATCCACAGCAAGTAACAGACATCCGGCTTCACTCCAATAAGTTACACCATCCGCCGTTTATTGAAACAGGAAGGAACATGCAAAGCTGCTTTCAGGTAAATTTCATGAAGACCTGACGCGTTTCGAAGTCCTTACTTCTTTATCAAAGGTCGTAGATGAAATGGCAGTTTTAGGAAGCTCTGTTGGTCGTTAGTTCCGACCATGCCGACACCGCCCTTTTATTGGCTGCGCTCGTTATGCGCTTTGCATTCTGGAACAGTTAGTTCATGGCTAACAAGATTAACTTAGCCTTCCCTCTATCACTCTTCAGCTATAGTTTGTTCTAACTCATACAGAAGCCACGCGCGGAGATATCCCTTCGGGGCTGATTCAGGCGCGATACAAGACTATAAATAAATAAATAAAATAAATGGCGGAGCAAAGTTCATACCTTAAGTAGGTCCTATTTATAACTGTCATTTATTAAAACATATTATTGCTCTAAGTGAGCCCCAAAGCAGCGTCCGTGCTCGTGATTATCCTACTTGCTGTGCCGCATCTGGGCAGGATCAGTTCCACCCTCGGCCTCCTTACATTTTGTATCTGGATGTTGCTGCCCCCCACGGCAGGGCTGCCGTGCAGAATCTCGACCACCAAAATGCCCTAAGCATCTGGGGGCGCATCCACAGCAGGTAACAGACATCCGGCTTCACTCCAATAAGTTACACCATCCGCCGTTTATTGAAACAGGAAGGAACATGCAAAGCTGCTTTCAGGTAAATTTCATGAAGACCTGACGCGTTTCGAAGTCCTTACTTCTTTATCAAAGGTCGTAGCTGAAATGGCAGTTTTAGGAAGCTCTGTTGGTCGTTAGTTCCGAGTTCCGACCATGCCGACTCCGCCCTTTTATTGGCTGCGCTCGTTATGCGCTTTGCATTCTGGAAAAGTTAGTTCATGGCAGAGCAAAGTTTTTGTTTGATATAGATATAGATAAAAATGCAGAAGCCCGATTTCGAAACCACAATGCATTTATTCTCTTCATTAAAGTGTCTGCTGTTCGCATATCCGTACGTGTTTCGGCCCTAGGGCCATGATCACAGATGTGTAAAATGCAGACACTAGGCACTGCTTTTATTTAATCGCACACATGGTATACTCACACAATCCTTCAGTTACCAGAATGCACCAGTGTTGTTGTTCAATGTCCGTGTCCATAGCGTCTTAATCACCACAGTCAGGATTAAAATATTCATCAGTGCATTTAGATTGTTATCAATTCAATTCAAAATCTTTTATTCGATTAAGCGTTTTGTTAATCATAAAAAGTACATCATATTCAAACACTTCTTCATAAAAATTACGTTATTATTAATACATTAATACAGTACATGTTAAAAAGAAAAAGTAAGAAAAATAAAAAAATAAATTCACTTTAGTTCATAAACAGAATTATTACAGTTGTTTGAAAATTCAACTAGGTTACACTTCTATGGCTTTACGAATTGTTATACATGATTTCAAAAACAAGGCTAAATTCTTTGCCACGTATTGTGATTCAAGCTGTTGTAATGCTAGGAGTGTCGGGCGACAAGTCCTCAACCCCATCTGGCGCAGTATTGGTAAAACCCAACGTTTACGTGTTTCAGCATAAAAATGACAAAACAGTACTACATGGATGGTTGTTTGGGGGGAGATCTTGTCGCATGGACATTTTTCTAATTTGTGTGACCAGTTTGACATTTTTGGAAAAGTAACCAATCTGAAGAACAGATTGAAACGGAACCTGGTTAATAGATATTTTTCGTGATTAGATGTATGGTATGTTAAGTAAGGCTGTATACCTGGAGACACTTGGATTGCTTGGATACTTCTCCAGACAGACGGAGTTCCCTTAAATGGTTGAGACATTGATGTTTCAAGGTTTTTCTACTCATCTCGGTGATGGATGAAGGCTCAATGACATACTGTACAAGGTCCAGATCTTTCAGGAATTTGACCACATACGCCAACCATGGGATGCTATTCCAGGATGTCAGCTCTAGGCATTCTAAAATCAGGGCACGTGTGAGGTGGCATTGTGGCTTAGACCAAATACGATGCCATAGAAGCATTGGTTGACATTTGATGTAATCTACAAATAGTCAATGCCAAGCTCAATATGACAGCCGTATGTGGGGGCACTCTGTGGGAGGGCCAACAAATACTTAGCAAAGCCATTTTGGATTTTTTGCAATTCCTCCACTTTTACATAGCCCCATACACCGGCTCCGTATGTGGCGATGCTCAGGCATTTAGCTTGGTGAATTTTGAGTAATACAGATGGAGTTGGCTTACCCATTTTTCTGGAAAAAGAGACGAGGGCAGAAGTTGCTTGTTGGTAAAGCAATTTCCTCGTTACCATCGCCCTTTTCCATGTTAGCTGGTCATCTATTAGGATACCCAGATAGGGGTATTCCCTAACACGTTCCAGTTTTGATTGCTCAATGCAAAGATGTTTAGAGCTTTTTATCTTGGGCCCTGTTTGCATGACGAAGGTCTTTGTTTTATTCACCTTTAACCCAAGTGAGAGCATGTAGTTACAATATTTATCCAACTGCTTCTGGAGCTGTACTAGGGTCCTAGCGAAAATTACGGAGTCGTCAGCGTAGAGTAATGCTGGAATAGGGCGTTGGTTGATGGTAGGTAGATCCTGACTCCCTTCTAACATGGCTGCTTCCAGACCATTGGTGTATAAGTTAAATAGAAAGGGAGCCAGGACACAGCCCTGTCTTACTCCACGGTTGATTGGAAAGGAGGGTGTTAACTCTCCGCCCATGCCAAATCTTACGCAAGCCGAGGCGTCAGAGTAAAGCTCGCGCAGAAACTTAATAAGGGGGGGTCAACACCCAACTCCTCCAAAATAGACCAAAGCTTGGCGTGGATTACACAATCGAACGCCGCGCTGAGGTCGACGTAAACCATGAATAGGTTACCCCGTTTTACTCCAACATACTTTCCTATTAGAAGTGTTAGGTTTAGGGCCTGTTCAACAGTGCCCAGTCCCTCCCGGAATCCATACTGAAGGTCGGTAATGATGTTCTTTTCAGCCGCCCAATCCTGTAAGCGATCTAGAATTAGACGACCCGCGACCTTACCCAGTGAATCCAGGAGGGAGATGGGCCTGTAGCAGGCAGGGTTATTTCTTTCACCTTTTTTAAAAATTGGGAGAAGTATGGAGGAGGACCATGAGTCCAAAAGGCCAGTTTTTGAAACTGCCACCATTAGCTGGGTGATGATTGGGGACCATAAATCGATGTTTAGAAGAAATATGTCAAGTGGGGCACCGTCTGGACCAGGGGCCTTTCCGGTTTTTGAGGAGGATAATGCACTTATGACCTCCCCAAGTGTAAAATGGAGGTCAATTGGATAAACCCCTTTTTTTGAGGACGCGTTTGCTGGATTGGAGTGTGCAACGCTTACCGAGGGGAGGTCACTAAAGATTTTGGAAAAGTGAGTCACCCACTCGTCCGCGGTCACAGCTACGTCCAGATGTTGATGTGAATTTTCCTCAAGTAGAAAGGGGGATTTTACTACCCGCCAGAATTGAGAGCTGTCCTTGCTATGGCAACTCTCGTGTAATTGGGCCCATAGTTTATTTTTATGGTCTTTTTTACAGCTAATTTGGGCCTGCTTGTATTCAGATCTTAATTTGGCTACTTTGCTTTTGTCTTTAGTTGGATTGTGAAGCTCTTTTGTTAGAGCAGTTAAGGCTTTCCGGCATGCCGTGTTGAACCATCCTGGCTCAGAGTGGTTACCCATTTTATGAGTTCGAAATAGTTCCTTCTGGATGACTTTCAGGATTTCCCCGAAGCTAGAAATAATTTGCTCGGGGGGGGATTCCACTTCAAGACAAATGTTTATCCATGGGAGTGCCTTAGTTATAACCATACTTGATGTTTCTGCTGGATCTATCCTTGTCCATTTCACGGAATAACCGTTGGATCTATCCATACTCAATGCATTTTGAGTCAGTAAACTCTTCCTAATGTGATAGGGAGCACTCATGGGTAGCTTGAGTACAATACTGTTAGGGAAATGGTCACCTGAGATTTCTAGTCCTGTAGTGAACTGAGAAAGTGTGCCCTTTAAAGAATATAAACACAATATAAAATCTATGGTGCTAAAACAACCCCTGCCGTGAAAAGTAGGAGTAAATTCCACGGGAGGGTCTACAAGTTCATTAGCGTGAGTCATTTCTAACGACATTAAGCTATCGTTGAGGGAATCTCCTACTGGGGAATGGATAAAATGTGTCAAGGGGCAATCGTTCTCATCTAGGAGGCCACAATCAGATTTCTTGTAATTAGAACACAACTGTACATTGAAATCCCCTCCCCATATTACGTTACACACAGTTGATGAATGCTTGGATCGTTTTTCACTTATAAATGTTACAATTTCAGACACAGTTTTCACACATTCAGCAGGAGATAAATTGTTATAAAAATTAATAAGACTATATGACGTACCATTTTTAAAAATAATCATAAGGATTTGGTAATACAGAGTAGTACGCTGGATAGAGATTTTCTTTACAGCAAGATTGTTTGATATATAAACCACAAGCCCCCCCATAGGCCTACCATGTGCTGATGGGCAAGCTGGAGAATGGAACGTTATGTAGCCTTGTAGGTGCAACGGGTCAATTGTCCATGTCTCTTGCAGACAAATTATCTGGTATGAGGTGACAAAACCTAACCATGATGTCAATAAGATCTTAGACCGAAGGCCCGCTACGTTCCAGAATAATATAGGAACTAGCTGGGTCGTCGAGGTTTTATTGATAAGTGTTGGTCTACTTTTCGAAGATGGAATTTTTGAAAATGCGCGAGAATCAGTAGTAAGAGAGGAGGACAATATCTCTCCTTGATCGTCACATATAATAATAGGGCAAGGCTGACTACCAGCGCGATGAGAGGAATGTACTTTCACTGTGTCAGTGAAGATTACTGTGGTTGGTGATGGCGTTATTTTGGTTGATGTAGTTGGGGGTAGGGGAGAGCTTGGTAATGTCGGGAGTGGTAGACCTAAGGGGGGAGAATTCCCATCGTCCAGGACATTGACTGTTGGTGGTCAGTCCACCATCTCCAAACAGTCAAACCTGTTATACGTAGGAACACCCCTCCAATCCGGGAGTGTCATGGTATCTCTACCTCCTTGTCCCGACCAATTTGTCCAATCCGGATTTCTATTCCAATTCCCTACCTGAGTCCAGTTCCACTCGGGGCCTGGTGGCAAGGATTTAGCAGGAGGGTAGAAAAAGGCTAATCTTTTCGTGCCAATTCCTTCAGAAGATGTTTGGGAGCCCCCATAAAGTGCCCACGCGGTTGTTCATTCAAAATAGCACAAAGATGTCATCATGTTGGAAATGCAGAATTGTCCGAGAAAGATTGTGAACTTTCTTATCTCCATTCCTAACTCGTAATGTAGAATTTCAAAGCAAGTGCTATTTAGGTCTGTTTCGAGGCAAGCTGTCATGCCCTCGATAAATGTTGTGTAAATAAAACAGGAGTAGGGTACCCGTCAACAGTGTTGGGATTGGGGTGTAATGGTGTAAGAACAACAATGTCCCAACTGGTATTAATTAAAGACAATTAGTAAAGATATGTAAAAGCATTATCTAAAAGGAAACAAGGAGACTCTATATAATTCTGGCAAGTGCTAAAAGCATCATTTTATGTATAAAAGTTTTTTGGGAAAGGAAACAAAATTATAGTTAACAGTTATAGCAGCACTGCAGTATATAAATCACAACAACTGAAAAAACAACCCAAATTGTACGTGGTGCTCTAGGTGTAACAGTGAAAACCAATATAGCGACGCAGGTGACAATGTGAAACAGCGTGAATGGCGCAAAGTGACTAGTGAATAATTATACAGTGTATTCATTGATATACGGCGGTTCCAGATAGATTAGGAGTTCATTTCAGAAGTGTTGAATGTGTTCAACCGCTTCGTATCTCGCGCCTATATTTGCGCTGAAAAGGTCGGCGGCGTTTCGATCCAGGTTACTACAGGATCTTCATCAGGACTGGGTCGTGGACAGTGCTGGGGGCCGTTTAACTGGCAATCAATCGCCGGTTGACAACAATAGCCAAGAGGTATGTTCAGCTTCTGGTTCAGGAATAGCAGAAGTAGCTCGAGCAGTTAGTTCCGATGTGCAAAGAGACTTCTTGGTCCGGGTTCGAGTAGTAGAGTCCCGTGGCAATCCCGGGTGAAAGTGGCTTCAATGTGGCCGATCACAAGCGTGCTCAGTTGGCTGTGAGTAAATCCGGGTCAGAGATATCGAGTCACTTGTAGATCCCAGAAGAAGTTAATTTCTAGATCGCCGATCCCTAACATGGTCGGCTGGCTGAGAATCAATCTCAGACGAGAACAACCTCGCGGACTATCTGTGGGATCCAAAGTATAAGGGCCTCCTCTATTCTGTACTGGTTTTAAGAAATGTTTTGTGGCTCACCATAAGGTACAATCTTCTGCTGATGATGGGAGTGCAGGGACGGTGTCCCTCCTAGGCACCAGCAAAATCCCAAATAAGGCCTCCATTGCACACTTCCAGGATGCCTCAATGACATATGTGTGATGTCCTGAGTGCTGTCACATACATATTGTTTGTATCTGGAAATGGTTGTCAAGCCTCTTCCAGGCACTTCCAGCATCTGTTTGGGGAGCAGGGCCATTGGAGGGGCAGCTATGAATGCTCCAGGCTTCTCCCTAGTCATGCCTACTGGTCTGATGCACTTTTTTATGGATACGGAAGGCAGGTGGTAGAGAGCATGAGTCGAGCATCCCAGTTCCAACCATTGTTCTTCCCACCATCTTCCCTGCACCACAAACAGAAAAAATGACCCAGGAGGTAGAATTTCGAAGAGGAGGAACTAGCTGTGACTCGACTCCCTTCCATTTCAAATCTTAATAATTGGTACATTCCACAATGCTTCTTGTGGGAAAGGAAGCATTGTGAAAGGAAATAGGTGTGTGCCTGTGCCCCAGATAGGAGAGTAAGATGCTTTTTTGGAATTTTTATTGGCCTACGAAATAATCCATCAGTGTATGGCTTCTTTCTGGAGCCAAGACATACAATATAGTGCCCAAGTAATGAGACTGATGCGGATTTTCATACACCTTGAAAGAAAAAGAAACCATGTTTAGCTTCCTGCAGGGCCGCAGACACACAATCCCTCTGTGACCCAGAAAAGAACCAGCTGCTGACTGGATTTTTTTGGCTAAGAAAAAATTCAAACAAGCATATTGCTCCTTTCTGGGGTACACACACATAAGTCATTGACCTCATAAAGTTTTGCCAAAAAAGCAAATGACAGGGAAAATTAAAAGGACAATGGGCAAATCGTGGGACTGACACAACAGCATATAGTAAGGACTTTCACCTTCCCACAAATCCTGTTTACATTTGCGCTTTTCCACCTACTATGTCACTATCTGATCCTTTCACTTCTCTCCCATACACAGATGTTCACAGATGGCAACCAGTGGTCCAGTGGTTACTTCATCCCTAGCACCAGAGAACGCATTGGAGCTGGGATTTAAAAACTCTACAGCATCGTACTGCAATGTTTGTGCAGAGTACTGCATGCATGGTAACACATACATGCTTTGGTATCAGTCATGCTGCTTTGAACCCCAACACAATTACACTTACCATTGATGGACAGGCGAAGACATTATCAGCTGGTTCACTGCAGGTCACAGTGTGAGGGTGCAATTACATTTGACAGTTTGCTTTTAGTACACGTCTATATATGCTGTAGCAATGATAGCAAATTGCTTCCCGCAGGACATGAGGAGATTGGGATCAGAGTGCACTAAATGACCCCAACTGTATCCCACTATAAAGTCAAGGAAATCCAGCCGCACAGCCTACAACCTGTGGTAAGATTACCCAGGGGCTGGCTCTTTTGAAGTGAACATTATTCATCTCAAAGTGTAGGTCTATATAAAATGTGCTTTGTATTTCTGCAAAGGTAGGCCCAGGTGGAAAGGGCTAACCCTGAAGAATTAGCTTGGCAGGGTTGTTGAAGCCATATTTCTGATTTGCCTTTCAAATGTTTCGCTTTGCTTTTCTCCAAATCTTCTACAATAAATGGTTGGAGAGGGGGGCCTCATTAATCACACACGTACAGTGCAAGTAGACTGAAATGGTATATTACAGAAATGACAAGAAAGCGTTCAAATGACTATTACTTAACTAACAGTGGAACATAGACAAAGAGAGGCAAATGTATTAGACAGTTTTGTTTTCATTCCCGAATAAGCTGGTAAAATTTTTAATGGAATAAAATTGTTGGCTTTTTATATAATTTATGAACGCTTTCATCAAGCAAGCGAAGAAGAGCTTTAAATATTTATAATTTAATGAGTCTGAAATTGAAGGGGTTTTAAAACATTCTTCACATAATAAAAATGAGTGAATTGAAGTACTTTTTTCTTTGCTTTAAAATAGGCCATCGGTTATTAGAGTGAAACTAAAAGTTTCAATAGAACAGTTAAACAGAGAAATGGGCAGTACTATAACTAATGAGGGGAGGATGGTGGTATATTTTTTAATTCTTGTAAAATTGAATAGGAAAGCACCACTGTATGACACACACACACAAGTTACAGTGGCGTAGTATACATAATATACCCCTAATGGCACAAAATGCATTTTTCTTACATTTAAAGAGACCATTAACACATTTTGTCCCTGATTCAAAGTTTTGAGTACAGAGTGATCTGGCCCAAATACAACAGAGAATTCTGTTTTCCAAACTCTTGATACACCCCCTCACTTAGAGGTGGGTAGACTATAAGGTTTTGGCCAAAGGATCCCCGTTTACTCTGTTGAATGAAAGCTTTCCCTGATGGCCTGATCGTTTAGGAACTGTCGAAGGAAGGATATTACAGCAGCCACCCTTATAATGGCCTGTGTGATGTCATTTTTCGTGTCTGTCATTGCCAGGAAAACGTAGTGACGAGGAACAGAACAAGGCAGAATGATGACCCCCACAACCTGAAGGAAGCTCCCAAAGTGTGGTGGTCATTAGTTTTTTTTTATTTTTCAAACTTAAACTCCAACTCTGTCATGACTATTACGTGACATGACAATTGATCTTTTCAAGATACAAAGCTGACTGCTGAGCTGATAGTCATCTCTACTTTTGATGGAAGGTATCTGTCAGGATGGCAGAGACAATGTCCTTTGCCATTTTGACAGACGGAGTATTGTCCATCAAATTTAAACCAGGCCTTCAAGACGTGATTTAGAGTTTGGGCAGTGGGTATTCCATCACAAGCATGATGGATATCCTGCCTGCATTATTACAAGTGCATTACATGCATTACATACCAAGGGACTGGTTTTAAGCTTGATGAACTACTGTGCTTCACATTTAGAGATAACCGCCTCCTCAGTGGTCATCTGTGTAATTTGAAATTGACCGCCATTATGGCGATTGCTTTAAAGGTATAAAATATTTGGTGGATAGCCACCATCGATCTTGATAGGCATCCACCAAACGTTTTAAATTGTTTTGTTTGAGCCCTGATTTAGAGTTTTGGGGGAAGGGTTACTCGGTCACATAGTGATGCATATCCTGTGCACAACAATACAAGTGCATTAGGATATCATAATGGAGTAACCCGAGCGCCAAACTCTAAATGATTCCCTTATTCATTCAGTGTTGTATACTTAGAGGGCTCACGTCAGATCACAGAACATTTTTTCATGTCTTTGAAGGGATAAACTATTTTGTTCAAGGTTTATATAGTCTTTATTTGGTGAAATGTTGGCATCTTTGGACCTCTGGACACCAGAAGGCTGCTAAACACCCAGTTGATTTGCTCTACTTCTAAACCATGTAACTAATTGGTAAAAACCAACTGCTATATTTGACTTCTTGGCCAAAAACAAAGCAGTGCAAACACTGTCAGTGGCTTAAAAGTCAATATCTCATGTAGAATACTGCCAGGCATTACACCACCCATATTGGCCCTAGAGGATACTACATTTCCCAAAAAAACGATAATACATTTGGAGAGTAACTTGAAAAGATTTGGAAGGTTCTCCTTTGAACTTGAAAATCTAAAACTAAGTAACATTCAGTTGGAAAGGATATGGAGGTAGGACAATGTCATGGGGCAAAAAATGTAAATGTTTATACTGCCTTAACTATTTTTTAGAAATGTAAACTCAGGGAAGTGCAAAGAGCAAATTTTACAGCACACACCAAACACTGAGGTGTGCTGCAACTTGCTGAACTACGTAGGAGCACTTTTTGTGAACAATTGTGTAGTGCAATGTTTGGGGGAGTGGTGATGGTGATGCGAAAAATACCTAGCTAGTGAGCGATTATTGTATTCCTGCTCCTAGTCTGTATGGATAAAAAGGGGTTAATAGCAGGGAGGAAGTGTAACTGTTATGTGTATACTTTCCCTTGTATTTGGTTGACATGTTTCGAGGTGTCCCCAAACCTCTTCTTCAGGCCCACATGGGGATCAGCCCCATGCGCATCACTTCATGAGAAGAGCTATCCTATACTAAAGAAATAATATAATAAAGAACAGATGCACACCTAATGTGTGAGTAGCAAATTTAATACATACGGTTGAATCAGACTCGTAGTATGTGTTCAAGGAGATAAAGTGACAAAGAAATTAGTACATATTGCCTGCCCACCTCTCACGTGGGCAGGTCCAAAACATATGCAGTGCTTAAATCAATGCGCTCCTCTATAGTTTGTGTCGGGGCCCTTAGTAGTACAAATATTTAATTAGTGCTTGTATTCAATGTGACACCTTGGAACACATCGGACTACTCTATTGTGAGAAAGCATGGCTAATCATTAAAAACATTGGCAAAAAGAAAGAAACACTTGTTGGCAAACATTACAAGACAAAACAAAGATATAAACATACTGTTCACAATTTGTAATAACATACTTCTGTTTTGGCAATGCTGTGCCTCATGGACTTCCAGGGTGGAGGGGCTTGTAGTAGCCCTAGAAGAATGTATATAAAGTATTTGAGTAAAGAGAAAGATAAAGGCCATGGGTAAATGCGAAATGCTGGTTAGTTATTCCCCATAGTGTGGCCGGGAGGAAAAAAACAAGTGTTTTTCAGGCATCCTAGGTACCTGTTAGGGAAGAAAAGCTCTTAATTGGCTCAGCAATCCTCTGTCAATGGCACCTACTCGTACCCTGGTGGACCGCATATTAGCGTGTCTTCAGCCAGATACTGACAGGAAAAAGCCCCGTCATGCTCATATGCGAGTAAAGACTAGACTGCGGTTGTAAGAAAATGGACGCCTAGTTTCAGAAATTTGTCCGCACCATTTTGGGTGGATCATTTTCAGGGTTGAAATTTTTTTTTAATTAAATTAGTGACATTGTAAAACTGGGGGATGAGTAAATTATATTTTTTTGTCAGCATTTTTTGAGGTGATTACCGCAACTGAAAAAAGACTATGACAAAAAGAGAACATGAAAAAAAGACCATGAACCAAGGTTAATGGCAATTTCATTATTGGAAAGGTTTGTGGCCCATATTGGAAGTTAAGGCCTGAATTGGTCCACCTCCAATATTTAGTTAAAAGATTATCAATTGAGGTGTGATTAGTGTGGTGTCAACCTGAGAGGAGAAATTGCTATAAAGCCCATGTTTGATAGCTTAGGTAGTAGGATTTAGGCTGTTGCTTTATGTGGATGTGGGTGCGATCGTTCAGTAATTGCAAGTTTCTTGCATCATGCAGTGGAAATACAAAAGCAATTTCGGGTCTCACGTGTGAGTCTGTTCGTGGGAACTTTTCTTGGAGGTGATTTGAGCACTGCTCAGTCCTCTCATCTGAGATGTAAATAAAATTGTCCCTGAGTGGTATTTGGATTATTATATCTCAAATGTACCCAAGGTGTAGTTCACATTTTTTCACAAAAAGTGCTCCTACGTAGCATCTCAACATATTTCATGGTATTGCACAGGGGCACATTTATTTATGTATTCCTTCACTTATTTATTTATTTATTTATTTTAAATAGTGTGTACTGACCAAAGGATATATGAGTGTTTTACAGTAAGTTCGTATTCAAATCATTTTGGATCTTTGTCACCAAATCAATAATTATTTTCATTATAACTGCCTCAATCATACTTCCAAAACTCCTCTTCATTCATATTTTTTCTTCATAAGACCAAATACCTGGGGTCATGTTGGATCAGCAATTTCATTCTAAAAAAGAAAGAACACTGGATTTTGTAATGGCTTAAACATGTTCCAATGAGTGTTTCTCAAAAAGATTTATTGTGCTTCCGTTATAGATTTGTTTTACAGTGGCAACCATGGGTATATACAACATATTAAGTTGAACAAATAATAAAGCTCTTGATCACTTATGATTAATTCTCGTAATCATGCGAGTTACATCTAAATAACTCATATTGGGGGCTCCTGCAATTCCTTCAATAATAAATCCTGTCTGTTTTTGTGTGAGCTGATTAGATATCTCTCTACTAAAGTGGCTCCCTGTTACCATATCATTGATTGATTTTGATTTCCTTTGGTGATAGAAGGAGTTTTCCCTGTATAAATAGAAAGGGCTTTGTCAAACCGTAAGGCATTCCAGTGCCTGTTTGTATGGGTCAAGCATGTTTACTGTCACTTGAATATGTTTCAGTTAATCTAATAACATTGGAGTCCTGTTGGGGGTAAAGACGCGTAGACGGAGGTGAGGAAAAAGTAATTTATTTCCAAGTCAACAGGACAGTAATCAGCTCCTCACTGCACAACCTCCCAACCGTCTCTGACCAAACCCCAGCACTGCAATGTTCCTTCTATTCTCCCAACATCCAGGCATTCCAAATGTCCAGAGAATAGAAGGAGAACCCGACACATCTTTCTCCTTTACACAATAAAATACATAAGAAAATGTACAAAAACAAATGACATGTTCAAAGTCTAATAAAAGAGCAATAACAACAAAACCAAAAATGAATGAAACAACAAAATTAATAAAGGACGAGGGAAAGGCAGGGGCATCACATAACATAGTCCCGCAACCCAGAAGGAATCTTTTGGACCTGGAAGACAAAGGACGAGTTGTAACATAGTTTTTTTTTAAAGATCTCTCACACGGCCTGGTCGCCCCCCTGCTCCGCGCCTGCCACTGCAGCCCTGCTTACCTGCTGAGAGTTCTTCGCCGACGCCGCCAGCAGCGCCCCAGCCGCTGCTGGGCCGCCCGCTCTGCCGGTCCCGTTCCCGCGCCTCCTGCCTGCGGCCCCGCCCCCCCGCCACACGATTGGTTAACCCCTTCCCGCCTCCCAGCGGACCCGCCCTCACTGCTCCCCTCTTAAGGGGACCTCGCCTGACTCTAGGGAGCGACCACTGCGCCTCTGGCCTGGTCGCCCCCCTGCTCTGCGCCTGCCACTGCAGCCCTGCTTACCTGCTGAGAGTTCTTCGCCGACGCCGCCAGCAGCGCCCCAGCCGCCGCTGGGCCGCCCGCTCTGCCGGTCCCGTTCCCGCGCCTCCTGCCTGCGGCCCCGCCCCCCCCCGCCACACGATTGGTTAACCCCTTCCCGCCTCCCAGCGGACCCGCCCTCACTGCTCCCCTCTTATGACGTCCCCAGAGCGACCGCGGAGCGGACGAGCGCAGCGGGAGCACCGATTGAGCGCCGAAGGTGCGCCAAAGGTAAGCCCGTCTGCGCCCGTCCGCGCCTGGACCGCGCCCAGTGCCAGGACCCCTGGCCCCCGCAGACCCCAGCCCACCCGCCAGACATACGACGCCGCCACCCTCAACGCACTCAACGCCGGCCGAACCCCTGGATGCTACCGAGCCACCCCGAGACGCACCCACGGACCCTTCATCTGCCAGGCCTGCAAGTTCTCCTGCACCCGGACCTGCACTGCACCAGCACCCACCAAGCCGAACTCCAGCAGCAGCCACCTGAAGTGCATCCTGCTCAACACCCGCTCCGTCCACAGACACGCCGTCGAGCTCTGGAACCTGCTCGACACCACAGCCCCAGACGTCGCCTTCCTCATGGAAACCTGGATGAACGCCTCCTCAGCACCCGACATCGCCATCGCCATCCCGGACGGCTACAAGATCATCCGGAGAGACCGCGTCAACCAGACAGGAGGAGGCATCGCCATCATCCACAGGACCACCATCCGCATCACGACCAACACCGACGACACCATCGCACCCGCCGAACACCTGCACTTCCAGGTCCACGTCAACCCCAAGACCACCCTCAGAGGCACCCTCATCTACAGACCCCCGGGACCACGCACACAATTCAGCGAGGACATCGCCGACTTCATCAGCCCGCTCGCCCTCCCCTCAGCCGACTACATCCTCCTCGGGGACCTCAACTTCCACCTGGAGAACAACGACGACCGCAACACCACCACCGTGCTGGAAAACCTCGCAAACCTGGGACTCAAGCAACTGGTGACCACCCCCACCCACCTCGCCGGACACACACTCGACGCCGTCTTCTCATCAAGCAAAGACATCGCCTTCAGCCACGCCACAGGACTCCACTGGACGGACCACAGCTGCGTCCACTTCACCTTCAGAAGAACGACGACCCACCACCACCAGCAACAGGTTGCCCGAAGAAGCTGGAACAAGATCACAGCCGACCAGCTCGCCGCCTCCCTGAGGCAGCACCCTCCTGCCAGCTCAGCGAACCCCAGCCAGGCCGCCGACAACCTCACGAAGTGGATCAGCAACTGCGCGGACGAACTCGCCCCTTTGAGGACCCCGCCCAGCAGACCCGGCAGCAAGAAAGCCCCATGGTTCACCGACGAACTCAAGAGCTCCAAGAAGAACTGCCGAGCCCTCGAGAAAGTCTGGAGAAGGGAACCAACACCGGACAACATGACCACCCTCAAGCTTGCCACCCGGAAGCACCACCAACTGATCCGCGCCACCAAGAAAACTGCATTCAAGGACAGACTGGACAACAACGCACACAACTGCAAGGAACTCTTCAACATCGTGAAAGAGCTCTCCAACCCCAACGCAGGAAACAACGACATCACCCCATCGCAAGACCTCTGCAACTCCCTCGCCTCCTACTTCCACAACAAGATCGCGGACATACACAACAGCTTCAGCAGTCAACCATCGCACACAACGACCGCAGCAACGCCACCCACCACCACCCTCCGCGCCTGGACTCCGATCAGCACCGATGACACCGTCCGCATGATGAACTCCATCCACTCCGGATCGCCGACCGACCCCTGCCCTCACCACGTCTTCAACAAGGCCGACACTGTCATCGCACCCCACCTGCGGGACATCATCAACACCTCCTTCGACACCGCCACCTTCCCGGAGAGCTGGAAGCACGCCGAACTCAGCGCTCTACTAAAGAAACCAACAGCGGACCCCACCGAACTCAAGAACTACCGCCCCATCTCGCTCCTCCCGTTTCCAGCCAAAGTCATCGAGAAGACCGTCAACAAACAGCTGGCCGCCTTCCTCGAGACGAATGGATCCCTCGACCCATCACAGTCTGGCTTCCGAGCCAACCACAGCACCGAGACCACCCTCATCGCTGCCACCGATGACATCCGAGCCCTGATGGACAAAGGAGAAACAGCGGCCCTCATCCTCCTAGACCTCTCCGCCGCATTCGACACTGTCTGCCACCGCACCCTAGTGCAACGCCTCAGCAACGTCGGAATTCAAGAGAAGGCACTGGAATGGATCGTCTCCTTCCTCGACGGAAGAACACAGAGAGTCCGTCTACCACCGTACAAGTCAGAGGCCACCGAAGTCATCTGCGGCGTCCCTCAAGGATCCTCGCTGAGCCCCACCCTCTTCAACGTCTACATGAGCCCCCTCGCGCCCATCGCACGCCAACACAACCTGAACATCATCTCCTACGCCGATGACACCCAGCTGATCCTCTCACTGACCAACGACCCCGCCGCTTCCAGAGCCAACCTTCACGAAGGGATGAAAGCCGTAGCCGAATGGATGACGACCAGCCGCTTGAAACTCAACTCAGACAAGACGGAAGTCCTCATCCTGGGCTCCTCGCCCTCCGCCTGGGACGACTCCTGGTGGCCCCCCGCCCTGGGCTCCGCACCCACACCGACAGACCACGCACGCAACCTGGGCTTCATCCTGGACTCCTCCCTCTCCATGACCAGACAAGTCAACGCCGTCTCCTCGTCATGCTTCAACATCCTGCGCATGCTACGAAAGATCTTCCGGTGGATCCCCACCGAGACCAGGAAGACGGTCACCCAGGCCCTCGTCACCAGCCGACTGGACTACGGCAACGCCCTCTACGCCGGAACCACCGCCAAGCTCCAGAAGAGACTCCAGCGGATCCAGAACGCCTCAGCCAGACTCATCCTCGACATCCCCCGACGCAGCCACATCTCCGGACATCTGAGAGACCTGCACTGGCTCCCCGTCAACAAGAGAATCACCTTCCGTCTCCTCACCCACGCACACAAAGCCCTACACGACCAAGGCCCGAGCTACCTCAACAACCGCATCAACTTCTACGCTCCCAAACGCCACCTCCGATCAGCCAGTCACGCCCTCGCCGCCGTCCCCCGCATCCGAAGATCGACAACAGGAGGAAGGTCCTTCTCCCACCTGGCTGCCAAGACCTGGAACTCCCTCCCTCCCGACCTGCGCCTGACCCAAGACCACCTTTCCTTCAGGAAGAAGCTCAAGACCTGGCTTTTCGAGCAGTAGCAGCACCCCCCCCCCCAAGCGCCTTGAGACCCTCTGGGTAAGTAGTGCGCTATATAAATGTCCATGATTGATTGATTGACACGACTCGGTTCTTTGGATAGAAGTCAACCACCAGAAGTTTTCCCTTACTCTCCTCTTCATGGCATGCATGCCAAAGTGACCCTCGTGGGCAGGGGTTAGTCCTTAGTACCTCATGACATCCGGTACCACTAACAGTGATGATCTACACAACCAAGAGCTCGTCAAAGACATGTTTGTACTTGCTGGTACAACACTGTTCATTAATCTCATGCGGCCACCCCTGTCTTAATGTCCTTATTACCTACTTAAACTCTAAATCACTCTCAGAGGGTCTCTCCACTCTTATTCAGATATGGCATCTTCAGAATGATCAAAAACACTGCATACCAGTTCCAAATCATCATGCTCACTTTCTGTTCCCATAGTATTATTATCATTAGAACAAAGATGAGACAAACAATCAGCAGCAAGATTTCTCTTGCCCGGCAAATACTGAACTCTGAAATTGTTTTCCATAAGTCAATACTGCCATCTTGCGATTCTGAGAGTCACTTTACCACCCCCTCTTGTGGTGAATAACTGAACCAAGGGTTCATGGTCAACAGGTACCACAAATTTAGAGCCATACAGGTGATGTTTGAAATGAGTAATGCCCCACCAAGAAAGCAAGGGCTTCACGTTCAAACACGGAATACGAAGCTTCTGCACCAAGTAAACTCCTAGAAGCAAAAGCAATCACCTCTTCTTTACCATCTCTATGTTGAATGAGCACAGCACTCAGACCTTTGTGACTGGCATCAGTCATTATTATTGCTTGATCTGTAGTACTGAATGTCCTAAGGGAAATAGCATGAGCTACTTCATGTTTGATTGCATAAAAATCCTTAGTTCATTCATCATCCCAACAGAACCGAATATTTTTCTTGAGTAATGACCTGATGTGGAAGGTTTTCGATGCACAGTTGGGTATACATCTGGCATAGAATTCAATGAGACCCATAACTGATCTCAACTGGTCTTTGTCTGTAGGAATGCTGAAATCTTCAATAGCCTTTATCAGGCTTTGCTGAGGCTGCACCCTCTCAGAGGATGTATGACGTTACAACGCATGCTTTTACCACGCAAGCCTTTACAACACAGGTTTTACAACGCAATTCTTTACAACGACTTGCATTGGGGGGCGCTGGATAGTGAATAGTTTAATTTACTATTCCAACTCCAGTCCCCGTGGATAGTAGGGAAGGTGTTGGATAGTAAATGAAACTATTCCCTATCCTAGAGCGCCCCCCAGCGCAATGCGTTGTAATAACTTGCGTTGTAAAGGTTGCGTCGTAATGGTAGTGCGTGATAAAAGTTGCGTTGTAAAGGATGTTCCCCCCCTCAGAAGATAACCTGGATCCCAGGTAGTCTACAGTGGTTACATTCAATCTGCATTTATCTAAACCTAGAGGTACACCTTTTTGCTTTAACACGGATAAAACACAATTTAGTCTTTTTTTATATTGGGTTTGATTCTCCCCATATATCAATACATCATCTTGAAAGGCCACAACCCTAGACATACCCTTAAACATGCTCTCCACCACTCTCTGGAAAATAGTAGAGGCAGAGGTAAGACCAAAGGGCATGCACTTAAATTGAAACAGACCTTCCGGATTGACAAATGCAGTAAGATATCTTGATTCCTCATGCAACTCAATTTGATGATACGCAGATGGCATGTCAAGTAAACTAAAATATTTAGCACCCTTGAGAGTGGACGTCATTTGAGTAATGTTAGGCAAGGGATTTTGGTCAATCCATATATTTTTGTTAGGGTCGCGCAAGTCCACACACATTCGCAGATTGCTATTGGTCTTCTTGGCTAGGACCACAGGGAACACCCAATTAGAGGACTCAATGGGTTCTATGACGTCACATGAGCAAAATGTGTCCAATTCTTTTTTTAACTCATCCTGGAATCCCAAAGGCATTCTGCTGACCATATGTACTACTGCTAGAGCTCCTTTAGTTAATTTGATCTTATGTCTAAAACCCTTGAAGAGACGCAAATCTTTATTAAATACATCTGGGTATGATTATTCCCATGAAGTCCCTTCGATGGCTTGTACATGGAACAAATCTTTTTTTAATACAACTTGTTGAGCATTGCTGGGATAGAGTATGATACCACGGTCACCTTGGTCTCTCCAACCTAAAAGACATGCCTCATCTCTAGCTACACACACGATACCCTTAAACATGTTGCCATTGAACTCAAAATCAGCATTGAATTTACCAACAACATCAATGGCCTTCCCGCCATAACTTATGGGATGTATATTGGATTGCTTCAAATTATGCTTAGAAAATAGCTCTAAATGGCTTCAAGCCAGAGGTTACAGTATTAGAATTATTGCCACTGACAATGGTAGTAATATTGCAAAAGTCATAGCAGAGGGAGGATTTTTCAGAGTGCTATCCATAGCTCATTGAATTGACCTAATTGTGCAGGACTTTCTAAAAACCTAGTCTAAACCTGCTACCAGATTTGTGCAAATTTTAACCATTCCTTCAAAGGCTGGAAGCAGTTGATGATCATTCATAATAGATGATCTCCAAATGTTGCCCTAAAACTTAATGCACTAGCAAAACAAAAGAAACCCTGTTGTAAAACAAAAAAATGAAAATAAACTGTGTTTGATTTTTATTTCTAAAAATTGTGGGCAAAGAAATGTAAATAATCTTAAATGGACCAGTGTGCAAGCCAGAAACATTAACGAACGAGAACACAGCCGTTCTAACCTGATTACCATGAGGGTTCAAAAAAAGAAAACTATTTCAACCTAACCTCAAAAGGAGACTTTGCATTGAGCAATGATATCAATGTTTGCTATATACGCTTCAATTTCCATAAAGAACAAGAAGCCTCCCATGCCTAACCTTTCATTCCCAAGCTAGGCTGTCAGTGACGGTTCAAAGGACTGCATAGGTAAATTTTTTTGTTTCCATGGGTTTTTTTCTGGTAGGGAACAAGAGAAATTGCCCTGCAAGTACTGAGTATGGAAATTTGGCTGTAGTTATTTTTCATGTACCGGTAATAGAAGGGCTTCTTTACAAGCTAAGGGTACACATATGGTTCAAAAGGAGATGTTAAATAATGAAGTGATAACTGGACAGATTATGTTAGAGACCTTAGGTAGAGCGTGAGGTTGACAGGCACCAAGAAGACAACCATAACAAAGGGATGTACGTTGTTACAACGCATGCTTTTACTACGCATCCCTTTACAACGTCTTGCGTTGTGGGGTGCTGGATAGTGAATAGTTTAATTTACTATTCCAACTCCAGTCCCCATGGATAGTAGGGAAGGTGTTGGATAGTAAATTAAACTATTACCTATCCTAGAGCGCCCCCAGCGCAATTCATTGTAATAACTTGCGTTGAAAAACCTGCGTTGTAAAGGCACTGCGTGGTAAATGTTGCGTCATAAAGGATGTTTCCCATAACAAAGCAGTGATTGCATCATAAGATAGTGGGGTGAAGGCAGTCAATGTCTACTGAATGTAGAGGTATTTTGGGGTTAGAAGTGAGAAAAGTAGAGATAATAGACTGGATTTTATTCTCAAAGTATGATGAGAAATCATAACACAATTCTACGGAGGGTGTGACATAAGGAGATAAGTGGATCAGATCAAAAAGATTACTCACGAAGAAAGATTCCCTAGAAAGGCTAATGTCTGAAGCAACTCAGTTGGTACAGTGGTTGAAGAGCATTAGGTATGCCTGTATTTATCTCCTAGGGCCTTGCAGTGATGTTTTATAGGTGCTAATCCATAAACCCAAGGGGCAGAATTAATGAGGCACTTAGAATGTCATTTTTTAACCCCTTCCATGCGGCCGCGATTCTGCGCCTGTGCGGCAGAATCGCGAGTGGGCGGGTTTATGACGGCCCCCAGCCGTCATCAGCACACGAGCACCGTAGTGCATGACGGCTGGGGGCCGTCATCAGCATGGAAAGGGTTAAGGGGGCAAGAGTAGTGAGTGTGGATGTGACCCATTATCTAAACAAGATACACCTGCATTAATTTTAAGATCAAGATAAAAAGAAGATTTGGTAGCTTTAGGAACCAGATTTATGAGAAGCATTCCCCTCTTCTTCGTGTTAAGACTGGAGAGCAATGGGAAACCTCTTGCCATATCTCTTTTCGACACAATACAGAGTAATGCATTTTGTAATGCTCCAGTGGTGATTCTGCAATTTATGGATTTAGTCTTCTCTGAACTCCTCCTTCACTCAGCTATGGTCTACATAGAAGACACTTTAATATTTTCAAGAAACTTTGAAGGCCGTTGAATTTTGGGTAGAAAAGTTTCTTTTAATCTAACAATTATCGGCTGAACCAGAGAAATGCACCACCTGTTAGGCCTTCATTGAATATTTGGTTTATGCCTTTGTTGGAAAGGGCTCCCAAATTTATTGTATTTATTTTTTAACATTACCGTCTGTATTTATCCATATTTATTGTTTGGCCATCTTATTAGTACTTATCCATATTTATTTTGAATTTTGAGAATAAATTGAGCAGTATACTGGTATAATGTAACGTTTATTTAACTCTTTGACATGCACTCATACATGGATGACTTCACATGTTAGCAAATTATGCAGCCACATATAACCAAAGACATCACTCACAGGTAAAATATTAGCATTCTACTACAAATATATGTTAATACACACCATGCTATCTGCTCGGATTTTGCCTGGAATTCATCAAATTTAGCATGGAGAGTCTCACCAGAAGCACCATTTCCAGTATTTTTCCAATTAAAAAAATAAATACAGACAGGAAACACATCGTTTCTATCTGTATTTATCTGTAAAAATTAGGAAAACCGGAAAACCGGAAGCCTTAATTATTAGTAGTGATAAGTAGTAACTTACCACTAGTAATAAGGACACAGACACACCAAAAGGGTCAATCAAGGTATCAATAAATGATTCTCTTTCTCAACCCTGAGAAGCAGGCAACGAGCAGGCAGGGGTAACTTAGGAGCAAGGTGTGTAAAGCGTTTAAAAAGTAAGACACAACACATAATACAAGTCCTATACAAATGTATTAGGAAAAGATTATATGCTTATTGAAAAATAGACACCAAAATGAGAAAAATCCAATGTAGGGAAGCGGGGATTTGAATTTTTAAAGAATAAACAATTTCTAGTGCTCAAAAACATATAGTACCAAATAGTGACATCTGGTTACGCTTGACCGGGGCAAAGTCAAAGTTTGAAGTCTTGGTCGGATTCACTAAGCAGGAGGCCTTAGTCAAAATTTTAGCTTTGCTCGATGTCGACTTCGTCTGCTTAGTTTTCTGTGAGGCCCGGTCAAATCCTGAAAGTCTGGAGCTATGGAGCTTTCAGGAGAGTGAGTCTGAAATCCAGGCCAGGTCGCGAGTTGGTTACCATATGGAGCTTTTTACCAAAAAGTTCCCAAACTTCACCAAACTTCTGGATCTTTTTCCAGGGTTCAAAGTGTACATAACACCATTCCAGGGGTCTAGAATCTCTGAGATAATCCTTGGTAGGTTGGAACTACAATTCCTACAATGTACCTGGCCACGTCCTTAAAAGTTCACTGGACCGCTCACAAATGAGGACTTCTTGGTGGAGATGATGCAGGGGGCTCAGTTAACCCGTATCTTGCAAGAAGTCCACTACTTAATCTTTCATGAACCAAGCCAAAGTCCCAGAATATGCAGCAGGTCCTTCAGAGTGCAGACCTTTGAGGTGCAGATCGGGTTTGCAGCAGGGCAGTCCTTGATCTCCTTGTATTTTCAGGCAGCAAATCTGAGTTGCTTCGCAACTCTTCTATATTTATGCTGTGTTTTGGGGTGTTAAGCAGGGGGGCATCCCCGACCATTGGGATGCAGGGTGCCAACCAGGTGTATGACCACTTCATTCAAAGTGTGGCATACTCTTGCCCCAGATAGCACTATTTTCGCAAAATTCAACATGGAGAAAGTATCTCCCTAGAGGTTACATCAGGCTAAGCCAACCCACTGGTGTGCCTAAGATTCCCTAACACTCCTCTTCTAGCCCTCTCCCTAATCTAATTACAGGGCTTCTGTGTGGCTGAGGGTACAGGATGTGGGGGCGAGCCTTGTGCTGTCCCAAAGTGTAATTCTCCCTTTGAAGACCAGTTAGGTCCCTCCACCCCCCTTCCTGCTTTCTGCCTCAGAAAACCCATTGTCCCTCTAGTCGGCAACTTCATAGCTCATTAAGACAGCTTGGCTCAGCCTGGCAGAGGCTAGCCAATAAGGAGAGAGCAGCTGGAAGGCTGGATTTTGGTTTACAGAAAATAAAGTGAAATAACTTATTTTCTGTGATATTTAATCTAAATCTAACAGTGTCAAGTTGTGAGATGTGGAACAAAGAAGGGTACGCAGTTCCCCAAGGGGGGAATGGACCAACGTGAGTGGAGACAGCTAGGAGGGGAATCCTCCTAAACGGAACTAGAGTTCTCACACACCCAGCAAGCTAGGTGTCATGCTTCATCATATGGACTCGCTCCTCGTTGGGTCAGCGGTGCAATACCCGACGGGCACCCATAAAGGGGCTCTTTAGCGGAAATCTTCTGTTCCTGCCATATGGTGCTGTGGGTGTGAGGGCCATAGGAGTAAGTGTAGATGTGAGTGAGTGGTTTAAAAAAGGTTGGATGATCCACAGGAGAAATTTAAGGAAGTGATCATCCACCTCATTAAAATACAAGGAGAGGCTGCTCGCTGGCTCAATTGTCCAGGGGAGCAATGCTCTGCTCTAAATTTGTGGTCGATATGTTTCACACAGTGTGTTCAAAAGGATACTGTGCATTTCATCAGGACCTAAAAAAGCTATCTACACATGGTGGTCAGGTGGAAGGGTTCCTACCTACCACTATTCTTATGTGCGAGCACGTTGTCCGGCTAGATCTAGTGGTAACCTAACTAGTTGATGGCGCTGGCTTCTAAGGTATTCTCAGCAAAGACACCGCCGTATTGGGTGTCCTGTCCGTTATCGAACACGCGCCTGCAATCTACCCATGCGTCAAGCCGAGATGCAGGAGTAAAGTTGTGAGATGTATCATAACAATCTTTTTAAGTCCTTGATTGACATTTTGAGCTCCATCCTAGCAATATTTCTATTTAAATATAATATTTCAATGTTGACCTATTGAGCTAATTATCTACCATGGGGACAAATACATTTGGCAGTTTTTCCCTTATAAGGGCTTATAAAACATATTTTATAATGTCCTGCTTATAGTTGCATGGCACCCTACCCCCAAGGGACCAAGGGGAGACCTTAGGGGTGACGTATATACAAAAATAGGGTAGATTACTACTTGGGAAGAACCTTTAATTACAAAGTCGAATTTGAATATATATATATATATATTTTTTTAAAGACAACCTGCAAAGCAGGGCTGCCTTTAAAATGACAGCAGGCAGCACAGCAGTGCACACTCCAGTGAAGGAAATATACTGGTCCTCTAAACCTCTGTGTCCTATTATACACTAAGGACTTATAGGTAGTTTTAAATCTCCCTTGCCTTATTGAATACAACGGACTTACAGGGGTCTGTCATTGCCAATTGTAATATACCTAACCATCATATACCTTTATAGCAGAGCGCTAGCCCTGGGTCTGGTAAGCAGAGCCCAGGGCACCGTCAGAGTCAGTTACCACCAGTACCAAGTAAACAATGGGGGTGAACAGGGCCAAAATTATGACTTTCTCACAGCCATACCCAATGATAGCTTGGCAGTGGGTGAAAGAAAATGAGATCCATAATGAAATGACCATCTCCTGATACAGGCATAGAAACACAGTGTTTTTCTGGAACTGCCTGATTACCATAAAAAACCTATTATAATCTACTCTAATCTTGTAAACCCTGTTACTGATCTACTGAAGAAGGGAAGAAGACTCTTGTGGTCTTTGGAAGCCTTTTATGTCTTAAGAAACTCAAGATGAGGTTTGCGAAAGTCCCGGATATACAAAAACCAAATTCATCTAGACCATTGTGTCATGATTTAAGTTCAGGAGCTAGCATGGAAAGGGTCACAGAGACATTCTTGCACTGTAAAATGTGCTCAAACCCATTTTACGCAGTCACAACAGCACCTCATAACCCATTGCTCCAGTCATCGAATCACATGATTGAGACAGGGAAGGGACAGTTGTTGACTGGTGACAATTGAGCTATGGCATCTGAGAAATACTTCCTCACTAATCACGCCAGGAAGCCGTTTTGGCCATCGTGCGCTTTACAAATAATTTCATTCATTCATTCAATCACAACAGAGGTGAAAACTACCCGAGTCAGCGGTTCACCTCTGGGTCAACAGTATAAGATTCAACACTTGACCACACAGCACACTAATATCATTGCCTGGCAGACAGTTCATGCTTGTATTAAGTGCCACTTTGTACACTCAACCTTGCACCTTAACACCTAGGCCATTTTCCTCCTTTCAAATCGAATCGAATCGAATCAAAATCTTTATTCGAATTTTATCAAATCCATAAAAGCAGTACAAATATACAATCCCAGAAATAAAATAGCCATGATTCCAAATACATTTAAAACAACACACATTATAAAATTACAGATTATTTAGCAGCGATAATACAGAAGTTTGCTATGGGTACTCCATTGTTTTACGTACATAGGTAATAACTCTCAAAAAAGTGCTGGTACGGAATATCAGTTCATCATTGTTCAAAGTTAGCAGCATCGAATAAGACTGTTCCAAAGAAAGTGGTCTGTGCTTCTTAAAATATGGAACTAGAAACCATTTAATGTATTTTATATAAAATTTACAGGAAAAGAAAAAATGTAAATCATTTTGTAAACTCATACCATCACATGGGCACAATTTGTCTTCAGATCTTATTGAAGAGTAACCTAATGGGAAACATAATAGGAATCTAACAGTGCCTGCCCTAAAACGGAACGGGAGTGATCTTTCCCAGTTTGTCATGGGTAATGTAAGATACAGTGGAATTGGTTGTATATACAGATCTTTGTTCACGTAAGCCTGAATAGTTGATTTGGTTAGCTCCCCCACCAATCTATCTTTACTATAAAGTGCACACAGTGCAAACTTTGTTTCATTTTTGTCTTTAGGCTCAATCTTGCTGGGGTCAAGGAAAAGATGACCTTTACCCACACTGCTCAGTTTATTAAAAACTCTGGAGAGCCAAGGGATTGTCATCCCTCTCTCGCAATTGAGACAATCTCTTATGATTTCATGAGTTAGGGAGGCCAATTTATTTCTCCAAATAGCCAGCCAAAACATGACCGGTCTCGATGCTATAAAATCCGATATATAATACAAATTCAATTCACAGTGACAAATATACGCCGAGGTAGAGATAGGGACTCCAAGGATTTTCCTACAAAAACGATTTTCCCCCGCCATCCCGATCCTTACTTTTGCTTTTGTGTTGGTATGCAGGTAGGCCAAAAAGTGTACAAGGGGCTCTTCTAGGCCATAATCTAAAAGAATAGACCACAATTTGGACCTATTAACTAGGTCAAATGCGGACGATAAGTCCATAAACGCTAAGTAGATTGGTGACGACCTAGCGATGGTATATTTGCCAATTACTAAATTTAAGTTCAGGCACTGCTCTGTTGTCCCAACCCCACTTCTAAAACCCCTTTGACAAGGGTCTAAAACCCCCGTGTCATCTGCCCAGTCATTTATTCTATTGTATAGCACTCGCCCCAAGATTTTCAAAGTGTTATCTAGGAGTGAAATAGGTCTATAATTTACTGGATCTGTTCTCTCCCCTTTCTTGTATATAGGCACTATTATGCTTGTAGACCACGTATCTGGCATTGGCACTAAAGGTAATCTATTAAAAACATTTTTTAAAATAGGTGCCCAAAGTTCAGGTTTCCATTTAATGATTTCTATTGGGAGGCCATCCGGCCCAGGGGCTTTATTGCCAAGGCTTTGTTTGATAGCCGCGATCACCTCACCTAAACTGATCTCTAGGGGGCACAATTGGCCTGGTGTGTAGTTGCTACTAACATTTGGAGGTATTGCATACACTTTGGAAAGATGGTCTTCCCACTGGTTACTCTAAATGGTACAGCTTATTACTGACATTTGAGTTCCCATGTTACGCATATTTTTTACTGCAGACCAAAAAATCGTTCCTTTCTTCCCTGCTGCTGAGTCCGATAGCTCCTCCCAACGCTCTGACAGTATAGTTACCTTACGTTCCCCTATTGTAGATTTATATTTCTTTCTCGCCTCCCTAACCTCCATTTGGCATCTGAGTTTTGCGTTCAGTGCCTTACGCAAAGCCCTATTGGCAGCCGAACAATTACTGTCAAACCATTTGGGGTCCATATCTATTCTTTGGTTAGGGACAGTTAGAAGTGTCTTTATAACTGTACACAGATTGGTAAAATCTGTGATTACCCTTAGGTTATTCCCATCTGATAGTGTGCATGAATCAATCAGATGTTGGTGCTTATTTGTAACCTGCTCGACTATGCTTCCGCTATCAACCCCCCTCCATTTCAATCTTAAATTATTTGTAACGGGGGTTATGTCTCTGGCCCCGAGTGTGCGGGCAAACGCTGGGGAAGACCCCAGTCTAATATTCGCCACGAGTGCATTATGATCCCCAAAGGCAGTCTCTAATACCTTAGCCATTATAAGACAATCAATAAGCTCCGGTGACATAAAAATATAGTCAATAGTTGTCGAATAGTCTCTGTCTCTAAATGTCGGGACATAATTATTTATGGGGGTAGGGCTTACATCCATGATATTAGTTAGGATATGCTCACGAATGAAAAAATCTAATTCTAAGCCCCTTTTTGCTGCTCGATCAGTTTGAGTGTTTCCCTCATTTAGTTCAGGATTTGGAATCTTAGCATTAAAATCCCCGGCTGGGATAATCCTTTTACCTATGCTTTTATCTAGTGACTCAGAGACGTAAGACAAAAATTTAAAAAGTTCTATAACATTTTTGTTTGGGATTGAATAAAAATCATTGTTATAAAAATTAATCACATAAAGAGGGGCCTTTCTTTTATATTCGATAATCTGAATGTTAGGATTTTTAGTTGGTATTGTCTTAATACTGCCACCTGCAGTTATCCTAATACCAATTAATAACCCGCCTATAGGCCGAACAAAATTAGGTTTAGTTGCAGTTACACTATTGCAATTGAAACCCTCTATATGGAGTAGTGTGGCTCACTGGTTAGAGGCGGCAGACCCGGGAGCAGAAGTCGGCCTGGGACCAGGGTTCAATTCCCGACGTGGCAGGGTCGTGGACTTGGGTCAGCGGACTCGATAATTCTCGCTTCGGTGCTTACTCTAATTAGGGGTTCCACTCAGCAACTCTGGGCATTAGCTTGCCTAATCTTCACAACGGCCCCATCAATTCCGGGGATGCCTGGCTCCACCTTGGGGACTCCCAGCAGGGACCATCCCACAGGGAAAGCCAGGACGGGTTCCCCAGAGTTATACAGCGCCAGGAAACCTATGGACGGGTAGCAGTGCGCTTTACAAGCTCAAATACATTTACATTACATATATATATATATATGGAGATCGGTAGTGGCCCATGTCTCCTGGAACATTATTATGTCTTTATTAGATATTATCTTTAGCCAGTCTGGGTCCGATAGTCTTGGTTCCAGCCCTGCAACGTTCCAACTAAGGATCTCAAGGTCGATTTTGGTCGACATATTTGGGCAGGCTTTTCCTATATTCTCATAAGTGGTCCCCTCATTTAGAACTCTTTGTTTGGGTGGGATGTTAACCTTACCATCCCCAATACTTTCAACCGCTACAATCTCCTTACTATTTATCCATTTAGCTGATGGGCACTCCGTTATGGGCGCTGCTACTACATTTACTTCCCTGTCATCCGGAATAAGCCTCAATTGGCTGTTGGGCAGCTGATTACCTCTTCTATCGAGCTTTCTAGACCCCTCCCGATCTCTGGGAGACCCGATGGTTACTGTCAGTCAGTCAACCATCTCCAGACAGCTGTACCTATTGGCGGTCGGGACCCCTATAAAGTTTTCCATAAATGCTCCATCTCTGCCCGGGTTCCCTCCCCAGTCTCCCCAGTCTCCTCCCCAATCTCGTTGGCCCGTTCTACTCCAGTTCCTATCATGACCTGGCCCGTCACGACTCCTAGGGGGATAAAAGAAGGAAAGTCGTTTGGTTTCAATACGCTCATAGCGCCCTTGTGTTCTCCAGGAACATATGTAGTCAACCATACGTGGTTCCTCAAAATTAATTATGACACAATCACCCTGGGTAGTTTTCCGCTCTTCTCCCACCCAGGGGACTCTGCGCACCATTAGGATCCTACTTGAACAATGAGGAGGTAGGGGTCGGTTAGTGTTGAGCCAGTATTGGACTTTGGTCTTTAGTGACCAACTAGATTCATCTATATGGTCCGCCACCTCTGGAACCCCAGTCATAACTACTACTAATGGGCTCGCTTCTGGGGGCAAATTAACTATGGGTCTACACTCCTTTTCTCCCCTCTTCCGATCCCTTTTGGGGAGTGTTGGAGAGGCCTTAGGTGAGCTATCTTTATGTCTGATTAGCATGGCAGGGTTTACCGATGTAGCTGCTATTTTATTGGCTGGAGCTGCCGGAGTCTTTGGATTTGCATTTATATTTGCTACTTGTATGCTCGTTTTCTTAGGTAATGGGTCTACCAGTTTGTTGTTTCTAAGTTTTGTCCCCCCATCCATTATTGCCCCGTAATTAGGTGTATTTTTGGGTGCGTTTTTGGCGGGGGCGCTCAATTCGGCCAGTTGTTTTTCTATGTGTAGGAGTCTAGTCTCTATTGGGGACAAATGGATCTTAAGAAGCTCCCCAATTTTTGCTAGCAATTTACTGTTTTCATCGCAATGGTTACTTATTCCCCCCGCGTACCTAAACCCTCTACACTTTCTGTGTCCAAGACTTCGTTTGTCACATCTGGATGTGATTTCCCATTGCCATTCTTTGGGGGATAGTCTAATCCTTTCACATACTTTTTCTTTGACACACAAGTCTCCTTAACCGTTGACACCTTTGCCTGTTTCTTTTGTTTCCGTATAGCACCCTCCCTTCTGCCCCTTGACTGCCTGTTACTTGTATCATCTGGCGTAAATTTAATAACTAATTCTTGGGACCTTTCTAAGGCCAAACTTAATTGTGAATCCGAAAGAAGTTGCGATACTGACAGATCAACTATATTTGGCATACTATGTACTTCTGCCCGGACATCTACTAGGGAACCTGCATCCTGGGCTTATACTGGGGTTCTAGCTAATGCAAGAGGTCCCAAGGACGAACGTCTAGCCAAAGCTAGATCTTGGGAGACTCTGCGCTCCAGGAGGATTATACCTTGATCTATAGCTTCATTTGCCTTTGTAATAAAATTATCTAAAGGACCTATGATCTGTGCTCCACCCGCAGCCGTTTTACTTCTACTACCCCTCATAGACATGATGTACAATCATATAAATAAATACTTTACAGATATCAGCTTATACGATATAATTAAATAAGCTAGGCATACATACTGGATATCTGTAGATGGAAGTAGTAAAAGGAATAAGTTATTGAAGAGGGGGGGCCTGGTCCGGTCTTGCCCGGCCTAGAACGGGCTAAAACGGGCCCGCCCTAGGCCCGGGCTTAGCCCGGCGCGCGCATCCCGTGACGCGAAGGGAGCATCGTTGCTTTATGCGCCTCCCGGGCACGGAAATGGGTGGAGGTGGGCAGGATCCAGGAACAAAGTCCTCTGGGGGCTGTGGTCCCCCCGCACGGCGGCCGCAAGATCTTCCGGTGCGGCAGCGGGGGGGACCAGCGAACACCGGCAGCCACAGAGGAGCGTGAGTGCCTGAAGGCACAGGTCCCAAACAGTCACAGCCCGCACAAAACACAAAAGCCCAGGTACAATTTTAAGTGTTCCCGCTTCCCCAGGGGAGCGCAGTTGCTTTATGCGCCTCCCGGGCACGGAATTGGGTGGAGGTGGGCGGGATCCAGGAGCAAAGTCCTCTGGGGGCTGTAGTCCCCCCACACGGCAGCCGCAAGATCTTTCGGTGCGGCAGCGGGGGGGACCAGCGAACACCGGCAGCCACAGGTCCCAAACAGTCACGGCCCGCACAAAACACAAAAGCCCAGGTACGATTTTTAAGTTTTCCTCCTTTCAGGTTACTGCTCAGGTTAGTATTTTCTCTTTACCCTTCAGAGCTGTTAATTTTGTGTGTTTAAATGTTGCTTGTCCAACTGCACATATGCTGTTGTTCTGTAGTCTTTTCCTACTTGGCATCCTGGGGATCAGTGCGGGAATTTTGGCCATCATCTGGTCTCAAAACCGTAATCAACGCCCTAGACCATAGTAAGTTACTTACTCCAATAGCAGGTAATGTTTCTGCGCATTAGCTACTATTTTGTAATACTTGTATGCTACCCTTTAGGTTTATACCTTACATATTTGGAGCTGCCTCCACCTACTGCATGAGATCCAGGTCGTGCAACAGACCATACCAGGGACGGTCCATGCCAAGCACAACAGCTAGTGCTCCTGTGTCTTCTCTTCGCCTTCCCTATTTTCCTCTTCTTTCTTGTGTTAGGTATTTGAGTTTTTTTGAGAGACTAATGGTGGGCAGGGATTCTTAGTGGCTCTACATCTTTGGTCTAAGCGGTTGTACGACGGTACATCTCTTGCAATTACTTTGCATGCCTTTTATACACATTTGTTAGTGCACATGTTTTTACCATCAAAATGCATGTAAAACGCATGCCAATACCACGCATTGTTTTTATATTTAAAAACAATGTATTTGTAGGGGCAGACCCCCCCACTCCCCCACCTTACCTTAAATGCGTTGTATTGGCATGCGTTTTAAAAGCATATTCATGGTAAAAATATCCGTGCTAAAAATGCATTTCTAAAGGCTTAACGAGTTAAAAACCTCACTGTAAAGGCTGTTTCCTGTCTAAGCTTGATACCTTTATTCTTGAATCTGATGCTTCTGGCAGAGTCGTAGAAGTGGTTGTATTTCGGACTAATAAATAGGACATTAAACATCCCCTTATCTTCTCTTCCACAAGTTTTCAATCACTTAATTGAATTGCTTGAAAATTAAATAGTAGTGATAAAAGATGTGTTCATTGAATGCTGATATATTTTGCTTAGAGTGCAACACTGAGGAGTTGCATGACCTGACAACTGTAACCTCATGAACATCATTTAGGGGTCACCAGGGGGAGCAATTGCGAGCCCTGGCTTGCAACTTGTGACCCCTGGCACTGCCTATGCGACCCCTGGCCTCAAAGGTGGCAACATCAGTGCCAGGAATACAGTGTTAGCTTGTCCTTATGGACGTCGGTTGGGGCTTGATTCTTTATTTCCTGACATTTTTTTGGTTACACTAATAGTGAATTATATTATTTATTCATTATCAGTATTAAAATAAATTGAGTACAAGTAGCTGTAATATGACCTCTGTCAGCTGTGGTAAGTAAAATGTGCTTTTAAACGTGTGTTGTGTGCATAGTTAGAGTGTGTTTACATGAGAGAGAGTGAATGTGTGTCTATTTATAAATGTGTTGGTGAGTGAAAGTTCAATTCAAAGGGTGTGTGTGATGTCACTTCGCTACCCCAGGCAGTTTTGTGAATTGACGTCCATGCATAACCTACATGTTTTTCATCGACCTAAGTGCAGAATTTTCTGACAATCTCAGTGAGTATTGTATTTCATCACTATGACTTCCTAATAAAATTCCAAGGAGACACAATGTTGAAGTCCACTGTCTGTCGAGGCGGTATCATGAACGAGAATTTCAAACAGAAAATAAAAATATCTGTCCTGAAAAGGCCTTTTGGCTTCACTTCATTGATCCATTTCTGAATTTGGAACAAAAAAAGCCTTGAATCCTGAATCACAAGTCTTACTTCCAGACATTTTAGGCAACCTTGTATAGGTGCCAGTGTTAAGATATACGTGTGATTTTTGTTCAATCCAAGGGAAACAAACAGTACTAGACTCAGATGTCATATTTTCTTGAACTGCCTTCTAAAATCTTGGAATTTATCTCTACTGATTTCATTGTTGACTTGCCACCTTCAAAAAGGGTGTACAGTCATTGTGATAGTTGATTCTTTACCAAACTTGCACATTGTTTGTGTGTTCCTCCTCTACCAACAATTGCTCAGAGGGTCTACGTCAATCTGGATTATCACTCAAGATAGTTTCTGGAGAGGACCATAATATGTTTCCAGGTTCTGGCTCTAATATGTCAGAACTGGGAAAAGAAAAAGTCATGTCGTCTGGTTTCAATTACAGGACTAATGACCATAATTAAAAACTACAACAAATTCAGTAGATTTACTTACAACACATTGTAAATGCTACCCAGTCAAAGGTAAATGCATTGCTACCAGCAGCAGAGTTTGTTTAAAAATGCTGAGCATTCTTCCACTGGATTTTGCCAGGAATGCCATTTTGGCCTTAACCCTCCTATTTGACTAGCTGTACTGGACATGTTTCTGTTCCTCCTATACAAAACATAATTGCAGAACTAAATAAGACCAGAAAAATTCTGATCTCCAATTCGAAAGAAGAAGCTCACATCTTACAAAGCAAGCAGGCCATATGGCAAATAAGACTAGAACCTTTATTTCAGGTAAGGGATAAGAGACTTCTTTCTCACACCAACCGTCGTAACACAATCCATCGTTATAAGTTGGGCATAGATATTTGGACCTTTTGGTATTTCTATAAACCCCTGTCAGTATCTTCAGCCCCATTTCTTGGAAGATGCATTGCCCTTTTCATGTACAGATCTTAAAACCAGCAGCTAGAAACCCTTTTTAGGAAGCAAATCTGTACTACCTCCACCATTCCTGGTAGGTGGACACTAGAAATTCATTGTTAAGGAAATTTCTGATTTCCCCATTTCTAAATGGGTTCACAGTTGATTGCTAACTGGGAAGGATATTTAAACTCAGTGGAGAAGGCAGGGAGATCAGGGGGGTTGAGTTTTGGGGGTGGCGCCTCCCCCCCCCCACCCCGCTTTTACCTGCGCATGGGGAGGTAAACACAGGAATCGCCAGCACCTCCACCCCCACCCCCACGCTTACATGCGGCGGCCACATGGTGGCAAATGCAGGGTCCGCTATGGGTGGCTAAAGGTCTAGCTACATCACTGCTCTAACGGTGAAAGGTTATAGAGCCAGTGTCATCAGTTTACGCACCATACCTTGTTATAACATGTTTTGAAAATCACCCAAACAAATTAGTCTTTCTTAGGAGGTAGCAGTGTCAGGGTGGGACACCAGCAGAGAGTTAGGTGACTCTCATCAGTACTTAATGTGTGCTGGCAGTGGCGGTTCTTCCATGGGGGCATTTGGGCGCCGCCCCCCCTGCTTTCTCGCCGTGCGAGAAGGCAGAAACTAACAAATGGTAGTTATTTATAACTACCATTTGTTTCTTCCTTCTCGCACGGCGAGAAAGCAGAACTTCCTGGTTTAGAGAGTTACTCGAGCCTCAGTGCAGGGGGGAGTGGCTTGGGGGAGTGGCCTGCCCACTGTTGTTAATACGGACTGTTTGGACAGCCTGAGAGGCTGTCCAAACAGACAGTATTAGCAACAGTGGGCAAGCCGCTCCCCCCTGCCACCTCCCACTCTCCGTTCTCTGCAGCATACAGACTGAGAGAAATGACGCGGTTGGGGCAGCCGGCCGAACCAATCAGCGCTGGCTGCGATGGAGGGGTGGGATGCTGCCTGCAGCCTTCCTGTTGACGAGAGCCCAGACCACGTCAGACGCATTCAAAATCCAGGACGGCGGGAGTCGGGAGTCTGCAGTCTCGGGACGCGGGAGTCAGCACGGGAAGCCAAGGTAAGTTTTATATAATATTTTATTATGTATTATTATCGCATGTAAATAAGTATTTAAATGTTGCCTGTCTGCCGGTTTCGGAGTGAGGGGGGATTTCGTTAAGGAGGACTAGTCGGAGGCGGGTTTCAGAGGGGTGAAGAAGAAGCTCTCTAGTCTGGGGGTTGATGGACCGACTGGCAAACAAAGTGAGAGGTCGCTACGGGCACTGCAAGAATTCTCCCACAAAAATATTTTTCTTCCCTTTGGAGTATCTGCCGCTCACTGATTCTTCAAATGCCAGACCCGTAGGTTGCAATAGGTGTAGGGTAGGGTGTACACTGGAAGGAATATATTTGTAACGGGGTACAAGCACCCTCCAACGCGGTGGAGATGGTAAATTAAGGAGTGAACCAACAGCTCTCGACAGTTTTGGACTACTCTGCGTGGTTTGGGGGTCACAGCCAGTAGAGCTACAAGTGACACCCGATAAGAGAAAGTGCTAGTGCTCTGTAGCGTGTTTAAACCTACTGTAATAGGAAAGAGCCGTGTGCACTTCGGGCCGCAAGACATTGTGAAAGATTTGGCAAAATTAGTAGTTAAATCAAGTTTTGCCATACAACCTGCGAATGAACGAACGAACGAGGAACCGTAGGGCTTTGAGAGTGTGGGTGTTTTACGCAGCTCCGTCCACCTAAAGGAGTACATGAAATGTGACGCTGTTTCCCTTTGGTACATAACATCAAGAGTGCACTGGATGAGCTCTAAGCTGAGATCGTTTATATATAAAATAAATAGCGAGGAGGCAAGCATGCACACTTGGTGGACCCCATGTCCTGTGCTGAATTCGTCAGACACTTCACACTTTCCCATTAGCGCCAAATCAATCTAACACATGCTTTTGTTACATGGTGCAAAGATACTAAGGTGTGAAAAAGTGCTGAATCCATCCCCGTTTCCTGTGCAGTGAGAGCGCTCACGCCTGATTCTTGGTTTCCCGTTCCGACTTCCTTCCCATGTGGTGAGTGCATCTCCGACCCGGCAAGAACTCCCTCAGTTCGGAGTGACACTGGACCAACAGGGCAATTGGAGCCACTGGGGGTTGAGTCATGTGTTATTTATTGATAAATTCACTCGGAATACGTTGTACAGCCAGGGTCGGACTAGCAATGCAAATACATCTGGATCTGGATCTGGGCATTAAAATGAAAGTGGCCCTCATTGGCGTGATTCAGCTGGAAAAAAAAATCTGGGCAGTTTTCACCGCGTACATTTACCCTGTATATGTATTTGCAAGGTATGGAATATACAATGCATTGGTGCCCGCTGCAGGCAAAATTTGCTGTAATACCTGTTTTCATTCTATTTGAAGCTACTCATAAGCTAAGCCTCTAACACTGCATGATGGTTTCACGAAAAGAAATTTTTCTAAAATATGTGATCACTTTATGAACATGCTGAGTTCACTTTCACAGAGCGCGCTGCATAATTTTTGATGTGGGGTTGGTTTCTTTTCGTTGTATGGTACTGTGTGGTGTTTGTTCCTGTATGTTTTTTCCACCGCCAATTTTACGCCACACCAATTTCAAATGTCACCAGCCGCCACTGTGTGCTGGTGTTTTCCGGTGCTCGGCAGCAGCACCTAATTTTTCGATACTGGCAGTTGTTTATGATAGTCTGCCACATGGTGTTGCTGTATGGCTGTTTTGCAACACAGGACAAGAGCACAGGGTTTATCAATTCAATGCCAATGTGCACAAGACAACTTTATGTGACCTGAAATGGTTTAAGTGGTCACATTTGTGCGAAGGTGATGGCCTTTGGCTGTACCTGCGGGTGCAGTGGGTGATGAAATATGCAGCGGTTTCCTGTTAAATACCCTGGGCCCTGGCACGTATTCTTCTAAAAATGAAGTACTGCTCTCACTGCTTTCTTTGACTTACACTCTGTTTGGTGGGAGTGTTAGGAGTGAAGCAAATCTGCAAGAGAATCTCAATTGCAAGCCTCGAAATCATTATGCACACACAATAGGTAGCATTTTACACTATATGATTACTTATTATACACTAGTTATCTACAAATCATGTGGTTTATAATAGTATGAATTCTATAAACAACTCAGCAATATATAAATTAGGAAAAGGTTTAGCTATGCCCCAAACATCTTTCTTCACACATCAGTATTCTGTTAGTATAACGGCTACCTAAAGACCAGCCATCTACCAGCATCCACCAGTTGAAGTCATGTAAAACCTCCGCGTCTACCATATTGGTTGATTTAGGTTTGAAATTGGAAATACAATGCTATGCATTCCCTCCGGCAACCATCTTATGTCTAACACCAGTACACCACAAATACACCGGTAACTTATATACATTTCTCTTGCATGGTATTCTATGGAGCAAGTAGTGGTCAGGGCATGCTTAACTCCTAATTTTGCTGGACACAGTAATGAACAATACTCTCTGTTTAAAGTTAAAGTGTATGGCAACGTAATGCTGCTTTTACCCTCGTCCTTTATAACTTTTCAAGACAACTTCTGCCTGTATCTACACTTCAGTTGCAATTCTCATTAAAAGAAAGGACATTTTCCTTCTCTGGCCTATTAAGTGAGCTTCCGAAAAATCATAGCAATTGTGCTCACACATTTTGTTGGTTGCACGACTTATAAATAGGTCAGTATGCGTTTTACGCCCTATGCTTTCATCATGCATTACATATTTTTAAATAAACAAATGGTGAACATGCTAGCACTCAAACCTCAGACCTGTATTGTATGTCTGATAAAAAAGCATGTTTAAGCCCTGCCACATATGGCACACCCTTCATGGCATAGATTTTCATTCTTATTGTGAAAGAGAACAGACACTTGGAAAAAGTAATGGAAGTCTAATACATGATTAATGAAAAAATAGCTGCAATTATAAACATAATCGGAGTGCAATTTGCAATTACAAAAGGCCAACGCTCCACCTACTGAAGTGTTGGAGAATATAATGCTAAATTGTAAAGATTTGAGTGCTACCTTTATATACGTTTTCTCAATGCAATAAGTGAAGGGCCCGTGATCAAACACAACATTATAGTGTGGGAATGTGAGAACAGCAAGAACAAACACAATGTGAGCTGAAGATGCACAACGATTTGTTCATAGGACCGCTACTCTTGCTCGGTTCTCATGGGTTGTCCTTAACTCAATAGCTACGTCGTTCTGATTTACACTTGAAAGACCTTCTTCGGTCTACTGAGTTCATATATTTTTTCAATGTCAATTTGTACAGCTTCGGCTACCAGAATTTTCGGAGCCAATCCCTTAAAAATGACTAGGGGGCTTATTTACAAGCCCATTGCACCGCTGGTGCATCACTTTTTTTTACGCACCAGTGATGGGCTTGCCCATGTTTACAAGGCCACTTTAAGTCACCCTGCGTGACTTTTCATGGCCTTGTAAATATGGGTCTCTTTCATGCATTCCTCTGCGTGGGGCTGCTGCTGCTGCTCTGCTAAGCATATTAGGAGTTTCTGCACCACCACAGTTTTGATTGGGAAGAGCCCGCCATGAAAAGTGTGGCAGTGAGGAAACAAAGGGGGCTCTACAATGCCCCCTGTTGCCTCTGTACCAGGGGATGCATGCAGGGTGCCACGTGGAGTGCCCCCCTCTATGCATGCACCCCCAGTTCCTGGAGGGCATGAACCTAGCAATGCATGCCCTGCAGGCACTGCTTTTGTCGCTCCCATTGCTGTGCCTTTTTCATAGGCACCGCAGTGGGTCTGCCACAGACCTGCCCACCGGAGATAGAAAAGTCATATTCTGGCGGGCGGTATGTTATGGTGTTGGCAGTCTTGGAGCGGGGCGGGGACACAGCAGCCCCTCTCCAAGACCGCCAAAGCCATAATAAAGCCCTTAAAATTCATATACCAGCAGCTTTAATGTGTGAGACTATATCTGAAATTAAAGGCCTGTAACATTATTTCTAAGGCCTCAGTGAATGCCAGTATATAGGCTGTCTGTATTTTCTGTGTAATCTATGTTACACTATGTGCTATTTTAAGGGATAATAATCAAATGCTAAATCAAGTGTTACATCTAGTGTTCATGGTAACAAAAGTATACCAGCTAATTTGTGGAGGTTTACTTACAAGAGCTTGTTAGACTTTGGCAAGTAAAGCAATGGAGTTGGAATCTATGGTGGTGGAAATATTTAGAATCATAACACCCAACTCTTTCATTCACAGACTCCATAACTGAACCATTTTTTTTACAAATAGCATAATAACGTCTTTATTCGAATATTTAATCAAAAAAAACTTCCATAAAACAGGGTATACCACAAAAAAAAATAAGATATAATGTAAGTATACCATAAATACAAACACACAAGGAAAAAAGGTGACATTATAAAATACATCATAAAAACCACAGTGTATAAAACAGTATTAAATCACGGAAAAGACATAAGAAGAGGGGATAATCAGTAAAACCATTGATTCAATCAATTAACGTTTGGGTGCCTACTCTAATAATCCACATCCACCCCAGAAATTTGGCAACCGAAATTGCCACTAGTTCAGATGTATTGGTCCTCAACAGCCAAACTGCATCCTGCGCCACCCGGGTTCCCAAGGTCTTACAAATCGGTTTCAACCACTTTAACCGGGGCGATCTGTAGGCTGGGCAGACAAAAAAAACATGACCTATGGTTTCTTTTAAGTCCCTACACCAAGGACAAGATTCATTAGACTGCCCCCGCCATCTCGATGTGAAGGATCTTACTGGTAGCGACCCAATTCTAAATTGGTGGTATAATTTTCTGTCGCTGCTCTTGGTGATAAGATCCCAATAATCCTCCAATGAAGGATCCAATTTGTGTGTCAAAAATCTACCGGTCAAAGTAGAAGAGTTAGACTGGATAACAAGTTTATTTCTGAGGGACGCCCAATAAAGTGCTTTAAAATCCCTTTTTGAAGGAAAAATACGAATGTCAGGCGCATGCCAAAGTTGACCAAGGCCCATATTTTCCAGAATGGATCTTACGGTTCTAAACCAGGAAATGTTACCTGAACCTAATATGGATCTTAGCTCAGCAATTTCTTTAGCAAATCGGGCTAATTCGGGGTTTGTCCATATTCTCCTCCACAAAGCAACAGTCCTAAACCGGGCAGCATCGTCAATAGAACGGCAGCCTAGGTCAGTTAGCAAAGGTATCATGGGACTGGATGGGGGCAGGCCAACCAAGTTGCGCAAAAATTTATATTGAATCTTGACCAAAGCGGAGAGATTTGCATGGCCCCATAAGTCCGCACCATACAAAATGGCCGAACTTATTTTGGCATTATATACTTTTAGTGCTGGAGAGATCCTTTTTGTAAGAGAGGATCTCTGCTCCTTAACTGCATCAACGCGGTGCAGATTTCCGCGGTGCGCTGAAGATTGCAAAAACCTGCGGTTCATGACGAGCTCAACTCGTCATGAGCTTACGAAAGGTGTACCTCATGACAAGCTGAACTCGTCATGAGCGTCGAAGGGGTTAATTAAGCACCCGGTCAGTTGTGCAAACTTTAAGGAGAGTACATTAAACTGCGCTTTCCATCTAAGCCTACTTTCCAAAACAATCCCGAGGTAGGTCATAACCTCCATCTGCTCTAGCACTTGACCATTCAGTCTAACCCTACCCTTCAATGGCTTGCTTTTGGTAAGCACCATAAATTTAGTTTTGCTTACATTAACCTGAAGGTCATTGTGTATACAAAAAGCCTCAAATCTATCTAAGGCAGTTTGGAGCCCCTTCTGAGTTTTACAAAGGATGAGAGTGTCATCTGCAAAGATGAGAAGTGGAAATTTATCTCCACCTAGGACCGGGGCGTCTGTTGGAGTGTTCGCAAAATACTGCACGACCCTGTTGATAAATAACAGGAACAGCGTCGGTGCAAGTACCCACCCCTGGCGAACCCCACGGGTAACAGGGAATTTCTTAGTGACCTCCCCCTGCTTACCCCATCTTACCTGGGCAAAATTGCTCTCATGAAGGCGTATGACAATATCCAACAAGTCATGCGGCATTCCCATGGTTTTCAAGGCGTCCCATAACTTGTCTCTTGGGACGAGATCGAAGGCTGACTTGAGATCAACGAGTGCCGCATAAATAACTCCTCCACCCAGGGTCACAAACTTCCAATAGATTAATAAAAATCTAAGCACCTGGTCGATGGTACTGACACAGGGTCTAAACCCAGCCTGCATGGGAGATAAGACATTCTCATGATCCATCCAAGCATGGATTTTAGTCAACACCATCCTCGCAATGATTTTATGTGTTGCGTCCATTAAGCTAATGGGGCGATAGTTCCCAGGTACGGACCGATCACCCTTTTTAAATATAGGTAAGATTTCCGCCCCTCTCCAGGAATCCGGAATAGGAGCCCCATTTACAATGGCGTATGGCACCCAGTTCGAGGGGTCATATTTAAATAGATCCACAGGGATACAGTCCATGCCGGGGGCCTTACCTGCTTAAACCGATCCCAGCGCGATCTCTGCATCCTTGTTAGTAAACATACGTGTTGGGTGCGGGCTATGTGATATGGGGGGTGTAGGTGCTACAACATTGTCCAGTGCATGATCAAGGCACCTAAACTGAGATTCAAAGTGATTAACCCAAACTTCCACTGACACGTGATTCACTGGGATTTGGGAATCTGTGGAGCTACCCCATTTGATGATCTGCCAGAACCTATTCTGATTCCCGGCCTTACTAGCCTCCAAGAGCTCTGAACAATATTGATCATCCCAATCTTTCTTTGCAATTTTTAGGGCTTTTTTGTATTCTAACCTGGCTGTCCTGATGTCGCTTAAAACCCGAGATCTTACAGCTTTAACTAAAGAGCTATAAGTCTGCCGACAAGTTTTATTATACCAATTATTCCCCGTTATAGGGGCGTTTTTTTTTCCAGGTTTACAGCTTTTGGAAAATAATGCTTTTAAGGAAATAAAAAGCTACTCATGAAGCGAACTTATATGTACAAGATGGTCCCCAGAGTCATCCAAGGCCCGGAAAGCACACAAGGTGGATGAGACTTCCTGGGATATTAAATCTAGTGTTCCTGGGTCGTCAACTACTCTACACCACCGCACCCTGCGCTTGTCATTTGTTAAAAAAACTTCCGCTGTAACACACTCAGAGTCTCTATTGCCCCTCTGACTGACTGACATCAAGTTTCAGGCTGGCGACCAGCGGGTTATGGTCACTCTCGGGACGGGCCATAATTATCATGTCTACAAGTAGCGACCAAAACTCCGCTTTAATCAAAATATAGTCGATTCTACTTGTACTAATTCCGTTGTCAAAAGTAGCCTGACCTAGTTTATCAGAACGTGAACGCCCATCAACTGCTCTCAGCCCCTACTCAAGGCACAGACCCAGCCAATGTAATGCAGCCTCGGTCCCCCTTTTAATGGGTTTAAGATCTAGTTGTGGAACGTTCCACAGTACATCTTACTCTGCCGTTGGGGGTAGCCGTGCGCTTAACAAATGTCAATAATATTAATAATAATAAGATGTCCTCACCCTCGCTTAAGAGGGGTTCGAAGGTACAGTTGAAGTCCCCTGCCACGACAACAAACTTATCCCTGCCAATAGAATTTAAAAAGAGATCTAACTCATTATTAATACCAGGGCTTTGCCCTCCAGGAAGTCCTCTGGCATAAATACCAACAATAAAGATCTCCAAATAATTGGGCCTATAAAGTTTAATCCCGATGATGTCTAAGCTACATACTGATACTTCGGTGGGCTTGTAAAGGAGTGACTGTTTCACCCAAATAACAAGGCCACCAGACGCTCTACCCCGAGTACCCTTGATAGCAGGTTTATAGAAGTTGAGAAACCCCAATCTATAAATAGGGTCAGAGGCCCAACTTTCCTGAAATATAAGGATGTCGTGGTCATCCACAAATTCCGCCCACTCCCCTATGGCTATTTTACTAGCCAGCCCTGCAATGTTCTACGACAATATTTTAAATGGTAGGACTTGGGCGATGGCTTGGGGCGGAACTTCCACCTGCGGAATGGGGCCTGTTGACCGCCCCTCATCCAACGTGGGATTGCCAAATAAGCTCTTCATAGAAGGGATGTCCATATGGGGGCCTCCCACACCCTTAACTTCCTGCATTCCCTCCCTATCCAAACCAGTGCTACAAAAAGATGACTCCACCCCGGGGGGATCAACAGCTACTGTGCTATCAGCCGGCACAACCATCCCCAAGGGATCCATACTATTAGGCTGAAAATCCAAAATGGCTCCAAGGTTACACGTGAGTCAATCCACCCCCTCCAGTCCCTCAAGGGGTCCAAACCTATTCCTTAGGGGAATATGATACCCCATCCTATCCATATATCGGCTGACATGCATACTTCCTCTATAAGGAAGAGTAGCTGGGATAAACGGCCCCTGCCCTGCGCTAGGATAAAAGTAGTCAAGGCCCAAGGATTGGATGTCACCAACTCTGCCAAACCTGGGTTCTCTACAGATGAAATTCACCACCCAGGGGTCTCTAAAATTCACAATTATGCAATCCCCCTCCAGGTCCTTTGGGCACGGTCCCACCTAACTTACCCTTCTGACACCTAATATCTCTGTATTTCTTAGGGGAGGAAGGGGCCTATTCTTTTTCAGCCAATAGATGACTTTGTTTTTCAACTCCCTCTGGGATTCCGTATTCTCCACCCCTAAGCCTGGGACTCCAACCAAAATAATCTTGTAGCGCACAGACTCTACGGGGAGATTTATACAGGGAAGCCGATGGTTGCTAGTCCCCTTCCCTGTAGCGTAATGCCCATTAGACGGAGGACGAGACAATGATTCACATAGGGCTTGCTGCGATCTAGGCTCAAAGGCAGGTTGAGGTCCAGGCGTCCCTCCCGAAACTGGACGCCCACCCTTGGTAGCCCTAGACTTATTTACCCCTACGGTGCACTTTACCTCGCGGGGTGGCTTGGGCGGGATCTTAGTCTTGACAGATAGGGACGTGTAACCGGGCCAATACCACTACCTGTCCTCTGCACTTGGGGGGCTGTCACTTTATTCTTTGGGCATTCCCTGCCTTTAGCTAATGTGTCCAAAATTCTAGAGTTACCAGCGACTACCTGCTCTAACAAATCTAATTTCGAGCTAATCATTCTGGTCCTCTCCAATAATGGTAGCATCGGAGACTTAACGAGAATCTCAATTTTCCCCAATAGTTAATCATTTATACTGCTAATAGGGAGTGGATCGCTGGGGGCAGGGGTAGCACTACACAACATAGGAATCTGGGCTGAGTTAGGTGTAACCTGCCTCTCCTTATTTTTCTTATGAAATTTGGAACCCATGTTCATCATTATATATTCTTCAACAAATATTTGCTTTAGGGATATATTCTTCAACAAATATTTGCTTTAGGGATATATTCTTCAACAAATATTTGCTTTGGGGATACCATCAGTTTTAATTTTTCATTCAAATCATACTTCCCTTTGTAAAGCAATCTGTTTCCACATGAGAAAAGTACCTAAAGAACTAGCACAATCTGTTGTACTTAATTAAGACTACAGGTTGGTCATCCAGCAAACGATTTAATAGGTACAGGAGTTTCCAAAAATAATATTCATTATGCCATCCCACTTAATTTTTTTAAAACAGCCCCCAAAACATAGAATATGTATCTGTATCACAATGAAACCATATACCAAGCGTGTCTTCCATGTCGAGCAAATATAGATAAAATGAATGTACTAACACCAGCTTATAGGTTGCACCGGATGGTATAGAGTCGCTAAGAACACTCGTAGGGGCAGATGTATCAAGCTATTTTTTTTTCGCAAACGCTGCGATTCGCAAAAATGCAGCGTTTGCGACAAAAAAATAGAATTTTCCGATTTATGAAATTTTTAGCATCGCAAAATAAGAAATCGCAATGTTTGCGATTACTTATTTGCGATTTCTTTTTTTCGGCGAATAATTCTGCGATTTCTACTTTTGCATGCTTCTTATTTTGCGATTTTCGCATATGTAGAAATCGCAAAATTAGAAATCGTTAATAGATGTATGAAAAAATCGCAAATTGCGAAAACAAGGAAATCGCATTTTAAGAAATCGCAATTAACACTAACAACAATCAGGTGGTAACCAAGTGTAAAGTATATAAAGAACTCCACAATGCTGATTCAACTGTCACAATGGCTGGACTGTACCTGATTGCCCGGAGGCTGCGCGTTCAAGCCCTTGCACAGAGGAGACAGAGGCAGGAGATAATCTTCAGACTGCTTATTACGCTGTTTCAGCAATCTGAAGAGAAAATTTATGAGAAATACAGACTGAATCCACACACAATTTTAGACCTCATTGATGAATTGAAGACATATTTGGAACATGCAACAGCCAGGACACAATCAATTCCAACACATGTACAGGTATTGTGCTGCCTGCACCTTTTGGCCTCTGGTTCATTTCAAAGGGTCATTGCTGAGGTTGGAGGTGTCTCTCAGAGTGCCCTTTCACGCTTTTTTAAGGTTTTCCTGGAAGCAATGATGAGTAGGCTTCAATATCATATCTACCTCTCTAGCAATCAGCAAGACATTCAAGATTCAAAATTGGAATTCTATCAAATTGCACATTTTCCACATGTTACAGGTTGCATTGATGGTACCCATGTTGCCATCATTCCACCTGCTGCCACTGAATATGTGTTTAGAAACAGGAAATGCTACCATTCCATCAACATTCAAATGGTGTGCAGTGCTAAGTATTTAATCACTGATATTGTGATGTATTCCTATAGGTTCTGTATCGATCCCCCTATTCCTGACCCTATTCTGGTTAACAAGTTAACTAGCAGCCATCCCATGAGGCAGAAAACCCCCATGATGCAGGAACCGTTATCTGATTAAGCCACACTACGGCACAGGAACGTGTTATCTGATTAGGTCATAACGCTTGCCATCTAATTAGACAAGCGATATTCCTCCAGCCCCTGATAAGGCATACGGAGTTCTCAAAACAAATCAAACCTATGACACCCTGGGAAAAACCCTGCGGCCATTGTTTTGATTTCACCGAGAACTTCAGCAAAAGAATGTGCTAACGACCAGGTCGTATGACATCCTTATTGACGTATCTATGTCCATCCTTACGTCAATCTCGGCACCTTAAAGGTATAAATATTACCGATATTGCCCTATGCAAACACACGCGGTGGTGACGAGATCGGAGCAGCCAGACTTGCCGAAGCCCAGAGCAGAGCAGACCCCGCTGGCGCAGCCCCGCCTTCCTGACGCGCTGAGAACGAGACGCTGTTTTCTCCTGCCGAGAAATCCAGCTCCGGCGCTTCCGGGTAGCCCTCGCAGGCAGCCTGGAATATCGAGACCAGAGACGAGAGATACCATCCCTCATTCATCCTAGACTCCAGGTACAGAACTGAATAACCCCTCACAGAGAATTCTTGAGTCGGTCACTTGGCAAAACAAACTTAACTTAAACTGCTACTTTCTACTCCCGCCCACGTATTAGGCTTAGGTCAGGTACATCTGGGGTAGGCGTAGTTAGAAACACCAGTTGAGTACGATTAGTCAAATGTATATGTGTATGTATCTATTTTATCCATTTTAAACCATCATATGGCTTAGAAACCATATCAATGTTTTTACAGTATTATTTTATACTTCTGCTTTTAATGTATGCACTTTACTTAACCATAAGTATTGCAATAATATCGATCCATTTCTCTTGTATGAGAAAAGAGACTGATCAATAAATAACATCTTTTATTGAACACGCCCGTCTCTTCCTTTTCTCTACAATCTGGTGAGACTAAGAATGCACGTACTGACTGAGTAAAATAAGTCGTCTTTTGTTTTCACACGACTCTAGAGATACACTCTTGATTAGGGGAGAGCAAAGTTGTCATGTTCTATGGTTGTCAGAAACTAAATCCCTTCTTGTCTATCCAGGGAGGTTCAACTCCTCCTTGTCTAGTCGAGAAAGTTTCTAGTGAACTCTGAGCTAGCTGGCAAACCGAAAACTTTAAGTCTAATATCGACAGTAGTAGACCTAGTTAACGTCTGGTCTAGGCCTATACTATTGAAGGTATTATTCCAATGCGCAGAGCCTATTGGGATAATAGGAACTACACTACATGGCGCCCAACGCGTTTGGATAGGCGATAAAACTAACGTAAGACATTTAGAATAACTCAGTCGTGCTTTTTCACTCAGACCCCTTTTTTCCCATAATACTCCAAAGACGTCTGGAGTGGGTGAAAGGTAATATCCGCCAGACCTCGCAGGAGGAAACTCCTATGGATGGTCCTTGGTTTAGTCAACGTTGAAGGATACACTGTTCCAAAATATTGTGCATCTAATCTTTGTTTCCATAAGAACCTGATCTGCAAACAAACAAAATAACCTTCTGGACAGTACAATGTCAGACAATGAAGGAGAAAGAGAGGCAGTTAGAATAGCAACTGAACTCGCAGCAGCTGATAATGCACTGCAAGACGCTGACCCGGAGATAATACTCATCGCGGTCAACACAAGAAAATCTATAACTTTAAAACTTATAGAAAATGGACTGACACCTAGAGGTGGCACGGTCATATTCGTAATTGAGGCACACGAATATCGGCAGACAGAGGTATTCTATTCATGGATACATTTTCCAGCAGCAAATGCTGTAACAAAGGTCTTCCACTATTACAAAACAGAGGAACCTCCTAATGAGTACACTCCTTTCGAGGAGGTGGAAGTACCACTTAAATTTCAAGAGCATCTGCTCTTATTTAATGGCGCCCTAAAACATAATAATCACATCACCAGGCTCGGTCCATTAGGTAGACCAGGAGCAACGTGGCCGGTTCTAGCCGGATACACACCACATCCAGACATCGATGGGATGTCTGCAGCAGAGCTTTTAACACAGCTAAAACAATTAATAAAATTACATAGACAATTAGTCCAATATGTGATGCGGACTTCAACAATTCAACCAGCAATTAAAATTCCACAGCTGACCCCTCATCAGGGGAACACAAATAAAATTACACCACAGAACATACAATCCTGCCTAGGTAAAGTATCAGCTAAACGGGAACAAATACCATTCTGGTTAGCTCAAAAAATCACCCAAATAGAGGCGGTGTTTCCAGACACCACCCCGTTAGAAAAACACAGGATTCTGACTATCTGTCTTCCAATGGGAATCGCACCACACGTGGAGGACTGTGACACTTGGGGTACAGTTTTTGCTTCCATCTACACAAAAACGCACGGTGTTCCATCCATTTCGGTAATACCAGATGTGCTAAAACAAATTCAAGACGAATACGGTCCAGAACCCGCTTTAACTCTTGGTATGAAATTACTGAAAGACTTCAAGCAGGTCTCGGCTATATTATTAGCCAACATAAAGGGAGAAGCAGCAAACGTGGCGATCCGCCAGAGGTTAAAGGAGACAGATATAGCAGACCAACCAGCTGAAATTGGCAGAATTATAGAAAAATCCTATGAGGAACTAGGTAGAGATAGTTTAGGTGGAATACCAGTAAAACCACAACTGATTGAAAGTCCTGAAAAAATATTTTTTAATAATAATTCAACATCACAAAAAAAGAGCAGGGATGGAAACAAACAATCCAATCCTAAAGAAAAGAAATTCCAGTCCAGAGGAAGGTCTCCTCGGCGGAGAGAAAGACACAGGTCACCCCAAAGTGACCCCTCTGGGAAAAGATATAACCTTAGAAATAGGGATAATATAAAGAAGCCTGATAGATATCAAGACATTGATACACGTCCCTCTCAATCTTTTCAGACTTCCTCGCAGAAATCGGAAAGAAGAGGACGATCAGAACAAAGAGAAGAGCACGCCAAGTCCAAAGACAAGGAATCTGCTCATCTAAAAAAGAAACTACAATTTCCAAAAAAGAAGGTAGCCAGTATCAAGGTAGTAAACAATGCCGAGAATACTGAGGACACAACTGAAAAACGGAGAATGGGCTCAGACAATGCTAGACAGCGCAGCAGAAGTGAGCATAGCTCGCAAAGTCCTTATGAATCATCTGGAGACAGTGGACACGAATGAATATCTTCAAGTGGAAACTGCAGACACCAGAGTTAGCAAACCTCACAAAATATATGAAATAACTTTACGTATAGAAGGGGATAAGACTAGAAAAATAAGGGGACTATTTTGGGATAATCTCTCCAAGGGCTATGACATCCTTCTAGCTGAAAAAGACTGGCCACCAGAGTTTGTCAGGGAGTGCCCTCATGGCGAAGAAATAATTATGGCTGCCTTCTCAAATCATATCCCAATTCATAAAAAATACACACTTGCCAGAAAGTGGGCAGTAGCTCAAGCTCCTGCTTTATATAAAAATCATGTAGGATGGGATGAGGACTCTCCTCCTCACAAAATCCAGTTAAAATCACAACCTACTGCACAAAGACAGTACCCAATTAAGCAAGAAGCTAAAAAACAGGTAAAAGAAATCCTAGATCGATTAGAATACCAGGGGGTGATTGAAACTTGCACCTCACAAATGAACAACCCTTTGCTTCCGGTCTCCAAACCAGACAATTCATATCGTCTAGTTTTGGATTACCGACACCTTAACTCATGTTGCAAAACTTTTGCAGTGCAAAACTCGCATAGTGCTGCACTAATGAATAACATAGTGCGCAAAAAATACAAAACAACATTAGACATCTCTAATGGATTCTTTTGTCAAAACATAGCACCAGAGAGCAGATATTTGTCTGCGTTCTCAATAAATGGCACTCAAAAACAATTCTGTCGGTTAGCCCAGGGGTACAAGAATAGCCCAGGGGTATTCTCAGCGAGAGTAACAGAATTACTACAAACATATGATGACGAAGCATTATCTTATGTCGACGACATATACCTAACAGATGATGACTTGGATACTCACTTGAAGAGAGTGAACACCATAATACTTGGGTTCGCAGCAGAGGGTTACAAATTCAACTTTAAAAAATCGAGAATTGCCCATCTAACAGTCCTGTTCTTAGGATATGAATTATCAAGTGAAGGCAAAAGCCTGGCTGACAATTTCCTAGAGAAATGTGCCGTACTCCAAGCACCTAGAACACTAAAAAACCTACAGTCAATTCTAGGCTTCCTAAATTTCGGAAGAACATACATTGCAAATTACGCAGAAAGGGTCAAACCCCTTTATGATCTAATAAAACCAGATTTTAAAAGAACCAATTGGACTCAAATACACACAGAAATTTTGAGATCCTTACAAACAGACATGTTAATTAAAACAAAATTAGAAACACGTGATAACACACGCAATCTTGTGATTCGAGTCATCCCAGGAAGATGCGGATTCACATACCTGACCTCTAATGAGGGAGAAAAGGTACCAATTGCATTCAAATCACACTTGTACACTAAGGCTGAAATGAAATTTAGCCCAACGGAAAAAATTCTTACTGCAACACAGACAGCTATAGCAAAAGAACGAGCCCTGGCACAAGGTAAACGAATAAAAATCGTGACACCGATACCTGCCCTAGAGGCTGTAACAAAAGCAAGCATTCCAAATGCTAAAGCGCTCCATCCGAGATGGATACAATGGGCTAATTCTCTTGCTGCAACAGACGTGGCATACGAATTTGATCCTAACTTAAAAACACAAGAATTTCTCCAATATGAATTTGAATGTCCTCCGCCGACCGAAATTCTGCCTCTAGAACATTACAGCTGTATAATATATACAGACGGATCAGCACAACCCGCAGTAGGGGGTAAACAAGCTTACAGTGCTGCGTGCGCGATTGTTAAAGGTCGCTGGCACGAAGGAAAATTCAAACCAGCTATCACTAAGACACAATCTCTAGGAGATTGTACAGCTCAGCGAGCTGAACTACTGGCGATCAAGATGGCGCTTGAAAATACCGATCGAGAATTCCCCACACTCATAGTGTGCGATTCGTATTACTGCGTTCAGTCTTACAATGAATACTTGCAGATCTGGCTTCAGAATGGCTTTAAGGATGCAAAAGGAGGCACAATCAAGCATAAGATGCTGTGGGACCAAATAGTTCTGTTACAAAAAGAACTACCAAAGACTCACGTGATACATACACTGAGTCATCAACGTGATGGCGTTCACGTTGCAGGGAATTCATTGGCTGATGAGGCCGCGAAGGCAGCTGTGCAAACGGCTTCCGTAGATGCCATCACACGGTCAAAAACAAAAATAGACAGCGAAATATTACAGGCTGTCAGCGCTACAGAAAAGGATTCGATAGAAACACTCCCGAAAGGCTTTCCAGTAAAATACTCATACATAACTGATGCAAACAATGTTCCTTTTGCTCGAATCCCTGGAGTGGGGGATAGGGCAATTCCAAACATGGAACATAGGTTAGGTCTGATAATAGCGGCACACGAAGGGCTTGCTTCTATACATGCTGGCGTCTCAGCCACAGTATCATTATTAAAACAGAGATACTGGTGGCCACAAATGAGAAGACAAACAAGGAACTATGTTTTAGAATGTGAAATATGTCAAAGAATGAAAGTATCAACGGTGAGACGTCCAGCGCAGACGCCCCTTCTAATCTCGGATAAACCATTAGCCTGTGTTTACCTAGACCACTGTGGTCCCTTACAAAGGGATGGTAACTATAAATATATCTTGGTTGCAGTGGACTCATGCACGAAATTCATATGGATGTGGCCCCAGCGAACGGCTGACGCCAGAACTGTTATAAAAGATTTGCGAGTCTTTATCGGCACATACGCAATTGGCATGCTGCATTCGGACCATGGTCCTGCTTTTAGCTCTAGAGCTTATAAGGAGGCCATGGTCAGCATGGGCGTTACATTGCGGTACTCTTGTCCATTTCACCCTGAGGGGAACGGAATTGTTGAAAGAAAAAACCGTGACATAAAGCAATCTATAACGGCAAAGGTATTAGGTTCGGGAGCTGGGTGGGTCAAACATCTAATAAGTGTCCAACGTAGTCTAAATAACCTGCCAAGAAATTCTCTGAAGGGATTCAGTCCGTACGAATTATTATTTGGAACTAGGATGTTAGTCTTAGACCTCGACAGTCAGACTTCAGTGGTGAAGGAAAAATGCTTTGATATCAAAGATCGTTTGGCTATTTTGCAGGACTTAAACGAAACAAGAAAAGACCTGAGCAACATAAAGTTGAAACAGCAGCCAACAACCACTGAAGAACCACCACCTGTCCCAGCAAGACCTGTCTGGATTCCAAAAGTCGGGGATCTAGTCAGAGAAAAGATCGCGGTAAAGAAGGAATTTGGGCCTTCTTACAGAAAAGCAGTTCCTGTCTTGTCTATCAACGGGACAAGATCAGTTGTACTACCGCCGCTTGCTGGTAAAAAGGAGAACCGAGTTGTATCCATCGACCTGGTAAAACCACAATCATGTGGCCGATAACAAATAGTAGGCCAAGTGGACTCCCGAAAAGTAGTAGAACACCAAGATTTGCTACAAACACAGAGGTTCAATCTAAGAGGCTAATCACATTCGAAACGCCTACAGAACTACAACAAGGACTATGCAACAATGCAATGGAACTTAGACCTCTGAAAACCCAAATAAAAACATTTAGCAGAGACACACCAATCTATAATGAAGTAACAAACGACTATGCAAGAAACAGTAATCCTGAAGCAATTGGAACAATTGACAGAACTGCATCCGGCTACTTCATAAACTTTGATGATTCCTCTGAAGGCTTCACTGAATCAAAAACACAGCCATCAACAAAAACCTTTAAAGATAAAGTTAAAGTACTTTTGAAACAACTGAAAGAAACATATCTGATTTCTCCATGGATTGAATTTTGGGTGGGTTTTGGTGCATTTATCCTCATACTTTGGCTCATCATGGTACTAACTTTGGGACGCTTCATTGAGGGAAAATATGCTAAAATGGACACAGCAAGTCAGAAAATCAACTTGATCCTCAAACCACACACATCTTCACACGTCGAGAACAGAGAACTTTCTTCAGTCAACTTCACAGCCAATCCTATACCGGGTGGGGTAGCATGGGACAACACTGACTACGAAATGTATGGTCCGGTTGAAATCCTGAAATATCCACACCAAATTAAGATCTCGTTGAGTGACTTTGTAAAACCAAGCTCATTTGCTGATGATTGGGACTTTGAAAGTATAAATAATATGATGTCTGACTTAGTGATGTCTGCTAAATTTACCAAACATGATTATTTGCAGGGTTCGACAAATTATGATAGTATGTACTGTTATAACCACTATGGTAACCATTTTCTACATAGATCTGCACAACCTAGAAATGTTTTAAATTATAATCAATGGGAACATTGTGCAACCCCTCCAAAAGGAAGCTCAAGAACCGTTTATGACAAATATTCATACTTTTCAGGTTTTAACACAAGTAATGCTGAAACATTTTATTTCAAATTGTCAAATAAGACAGGGACAAAGACCATGATAACAAACACGAAATTGATATATTCAGACTCATTCTTTGAACAAATGAATACTTTTGGTTTTGATTATTGGGACAAAAACGTTGAAGTAAAGAGTGTTTGGGGTACAAAAGAATGGCAAGTACAGGGTATAGAATCTTTGTTTAGAGCCTGCATGATCCCAGAACAAATTATATTTTTAAATGACACTGTTCAACAAACTACCTGTCTTGGCCTAGCCAAAATCAAAGACCAACAATGAACAGCAATAGCTCTACAGATGAAGAGATAGACGTAAATTATGTATTAAACCAAAACAGAACACATCCTGATTGGAAAAAGTGGTTGATCTGGCCCACAGATACTAATAACTGTCAAGACAGATTCCTGAACAAAACACAGGGGTTCAAAATGACCAGGCCAGACCCTAGATATTCCCAAAGACAACACCCAGGAATAATAACCACCTACAGTGTGGGCAAATTATGCCTTCAATGGCTACAAACTTCCACACTGGCAGAAATTAAGCAAAACCTAACTTTACTTACTGATGGTGCTGACTTGCGTGATTTCATTATGGGACCGCGCAAACAGCGTCAGAAACGTTTCATAGCAGCCTCTGTATATGCAGCATACAACGAGGCCTGGAAGGTGACTCAAATTGAGACAGCAGAAAGAATACGGGAAATTGACCGTATTAATTTGGAAAAATCACTTTCTGTAGTGGACAATGGGTTAATGACTCTGTCCTCCAGAATTTTTTCTCTGGACAGCATTGTGTCTTCAGCAATCGACATATTATCGCAAGACTTACTGTTGTTACAACACGGTCAGTCCCAATTGCGTTCTATTGTACAGCTTGGCTGGACGTTACAAAATCTGCGTTCAGGCTATGTGCCTTGGCGTTTAATCAACACAACGTCACTATTCAATATCTTTAACCTTACTGATAAACAAATCAGTATGGCACAAAAGGGTGCTGATTATACAATCCTGAGCATTGAGAAACTCGAGAGATTACCAGTGACAATGTCAGAACGACCTGTCAGTGAATGGATAATACATGGGATAATTAATATTCCAATATCTACCTTCAGGTTTCAATACTGCCAAAAATATATACAGGCTGGCATGTACGAAAAATTGGGAAAAGGGTACATTAAACAACATGGAACTTGCCCTATTCACATGCATGTGTCAGTAATAAAGGACAGAAAGTGTTTCTTAGTGGCAATAATTGTGCGATGTCACTGAGCGGTACACTTCTGTGTAATGGAATTAGTTTGCATGGAGCCTGTGAAGGGAACTCAAATAACCTTTCATGTCACCAACTAGGCGCACCTGCAACAGAGATAGAACCATTCTTTCAAAGACTCTATAATGGGAGTTGCGTTCTAATTGTGGACCGCAGATGTTGTAGTCTTATGCCCGGGACTCCTTATCTCGTAACTACGACTGCGAAGGTCAAGTGCTGTGGACGCTTATTGTTCCCCAGCTCCCTTCCAGACAGGGAGGCAAGGGCATGGCCAAACTTGAAAATTACTTCTATTCGAATATATACTTTAAGCAGAATGAAAACAGTGCTTCTTCAGACGCCGACCAGGCTCACGTCATCAAAAGAAACGTATGATCTCCTAGTCGCAAGGACGACTGCAGAGATTCACTCATTGTTAACAACTAATTCCCCCATACATTTCGCAGAAATCCTGAATGAAATCTTAAATATTTCTGATACCAGTGGAGTCTCAAAAGTATTTAAGACAGTATTTTCGATGGCATTAACACCATTCAAAGCCATACTGGGTATTTTCCCAGATTTCGTCCATTCGATTTTTGGCGGACTTCCCCTCATTTTGGGACTAATTGCAGGAATCCTATTCCTAGTCCTCATATTTCGTTATGGCAAACCATGTCACAGACAAAACACCTGCGACAAGGGAAGAAACAATCCTAGCCATTGGATACCGGGACCGGATATCAAAAATCCTGGGACTATCCCGGCTTAGAGACCTGAACATGACTTGGTTTCTTTCATTTCGACCAATGTGGCAACGATGTGTTTTACCTGTATTAAGGTGCTTGCTATGCGGAGAAGAATGCGTGTTAGACACCTGTCTGACGCTACAATCAGATGCGCCAATGGATGCAGAAACATTGTTGAGTCCAATAAAGGCTCATGCTTTGTGCTGCCCTCAAGGGCTACCAATCCTGATGACGGCATTCGTGGAAGCTTCACCACTACGATTAAGGGGTAGTGAAGTTCAAGATGAAAGCAGCATTGATCAGGTACGACCTTCTGTTAGCAATTCTAATCAAAACGTCAATGGAGACAATCATGCGAACGAATGCATGGTTACATCATTTTCCGAGTTAGTGGAACTCTCCCAGGAAGCTGTTGACAGCTTTTTCGACAGTCTAAATGATATGATGTTCTCACCAGAGCAGAAATAGAGACTTTTGAGCAAGCTCGCACACGGCGTTCCCTGAATTTGGCCTTCAACTAGAATAGCAAAATACCATGAACAATTTTCCCTCCAGTTCACGGACAGCAATTTTTTCAGCAGCCCCAAAATATTTCTACATATTTTTCGGGACACTTATCTTCTGCTTAAAGTAAGAACTATTCTTAGAGAACTAAAAAATTTCTATTTTTAGATACTTTATAGACATTAGCTGCCCGCTGGTATGTTCATAATTATTTTATTCTGTGATGGAATGGTCTCGAACCTTTTTTCTGTATTAAGAGCCATTTCATGTGTAAATTCTCATATACAAATTAGTGATAATGTATAGAGATGCGTGATTACTTTAGCATTATTCTACAGCTTGAGTGCATATATTTTTCCGTATATTTGATAATTTCAAAATGCATTTATGTATTTTGGGGTGGTAAGGTATACACGATACTCTACAGTATGTTTTACTATGCATAGATTCGTAAATATGTCCATAGTTAGCGTGGAGTGGGTGTGATGTATTCCTATAGGTTCTGTATCGATCCCCCTATTCCTGACCCTATTCTGGTTAACAAGTTAACTAGCAGCCATCCCATGAGGCAGAAAACCCCCATGATGCAGGAACCGTTATCTGATTAAGCCACACTACGGCACAGGAACGTGTTATCTGATTAGGTCATAACGCTTGCCATCTAATTAGACAAGCGATATTCCTCCAGCCCCTGATAAGGCATACGGAGTTCTCAAAACAAATCAAACCTATGACACCCTGGGAAAAACCCTGCGGCCATTGTTTTGATTTCACCGAGAACTTCAGCAAAAGAATGTGCTAACGACCAGGTCGTATGACATCCTTATTGACGTATCTATGTCCATCCTTACGTCAATCTCGGCACCTTAAAGGTATAAATATTACCGATATTGCCCTATGCAAACACACGCGGTGGTGACGAGATCGGAGCAGCCAGACTTGCCGAAGCCCAGAGCAGAGCAGACCCCGCTGGCGCAGCCCCGCCTTCCTGACGCACTGAGAACGAGACGCTGTTTTCTCCTGCCGAGAAATCCAGCTCCGGCGCTTCCGGGTAGCCCTCGCAGGCAGCCTGGAATATCGAGACCAGAGACGAGAGATACCATCCCTCATTCATCCTAGACTCCAGGTACAGAACTGAATAACCCCTCACAGAGAATTCTTGAGTCGGTCACTTGGCAAAACAAACTTAACTTAAACTGCTACTTTCTACTCCCGCCCACGTATTAGGCTTAGGTCAGGTACATCTGGGGTAGGCGTAGTTAGAAACACCAGTTGAGTACGATTAGTCAAATGTATATGTGTATGTATCTATTTTATCCATTTTAAACCATCATATGGCTTAGAAACCATATCAATGTTTTTACAGTATTATTTTATACTTCTGCTTTTAATGTATGCACTTTACTTAACCATAAGTATTGCAATAATATCGATCCATTTCTCTTGTATGAGAAAAGAGACTGATCAATAAATAACATCTTTTATTGAACACGCCCGTCTCTTCCTTTTCTCTACAATCTGGTGAGACTAAGAATGCACGTACTGACTGAGTAAAATAAGTCGTCTTTTGTTTTCACACGACTCTAGAGATACACTCTTGATTAGGGGAGAGCAAAGTTGTCATGTTCTATGGTTGTCAGAAACTAAATCCCTTCTTGTCTATCCAGGGAGGTTCAACTCCTCCTTGTCTAGTCGAGAAAGTTTCTAGTGAACTCTGAGCTAGCTGGCAAACCCAAAACTTTAAGTCTAATATCGACAGTAGTAGACCTAGTTAACGTCTGGTCTAGGCCTATACTATTGAAGGTATTATTCCAATGCGCAGAGCCTATTGGGATAATAGGAACTACACTACAATATAGTGGCTCAGTACCCAGAGAGCACACATGACTCATATATATTTAGGCACAGTGGACTTCACAGACGCTTGAGTGCTGGTGAATTTGGTGAGGGTTTCCTACTAGGTAAATATTTGATTATTAGCAGATAATTCACTATTCCAATGTCCTAAGCAGGCCTTTATTAATTCTCATTATGCAGGTGATAGTGCCTATGCCCATACCTTAATCCATCAAATGTACATGAAAGAAGATATAACAAGGCACACCGTTCAACACGTGGGGTAATAGAAAGGACTTTTGTAATTTTAAAAAGCCGGTTTAGAAGGATTCACAAGAGTGGAGGTGCATTACAATATAATCCTGCAATGTGCTGCAAAATTGTGACTTGCTGTGCCATGCTACATAACATGGCAATGAGAAAAGGAACAACTTTGGATTTGAGTGATTCTGAAACATCAGATGATGAAGAAATACCCCTCCAAGAAGAGTTGCTGCTGGTGTTGGAGCTGCAGCAGGACGACGAAGACGTACTGACATGACATATAATTATTTTTAGGTAAGAACTAAAAAGCACAAACAATAATGCATTTTAAAATATTATTTGTTTATTCATTCTAACGAAAGGCATACTGAGAAAGTGAGCCCTGACCTGTTACTTCACCGGTCATCGTACTTAAACAACATAAATAATGCAACAGAGATTTTTAATTATTCCTTCATATGTGACACAAAGCATTACTTTCTGCACTGCCTGCGTTTAGAGTGCATTGCTGATTCCCTGCTAGTGCCAGCAGCAGTATGGGCTGCATGCCTTTCACTTCTGCGCTGACTACTGTCTGAAGTAGGAGTTGGATTACTGCTACTTCTACTTGTTAAGTCCTCTTGGTCAGTAGCAGTTTCAAAAAATGCCCTCGCTCCTGAATTGGCAGTTTGCTGTAATTCAACTGCACTTGTGACTTTGTCCAGTCCTTTTGCTACATTTCTTGTGCAGTCAGAGATCTTGCGCTGCATTGTTACACGTCGCCTGTTTAAATTTGTAGTGACACCACACAGCCTGTTAATGGCCTTACAGTACACAAGCATCCTTGCATGCATGTGGCGTCCAGCCCGGTTTCGTGCATCCTCAGAGCGCCCTATGGCCACACAAAGTCTATCAACAGATGCAGCTATTGCCCTCATACCTTCACCCATGCCTGCGTTGTTTTTATTCATTTTAACCAGCTGACTGTCAATGGACCTTAGGGACTTGTGCTGCAGGCGCTGCACGCTTAACATGTCCTGCTCCAAACCAGCAAACACAGTTGTATTTTCAAGTACTCCATCCCTGCTGCCCCTTGCTCTTTCCAATGTGTATGCTCTTCTTCTCTGTGCCTGTGTTTGCCCAGTATGTGATGGTCTAACATATTCATCCTGTGTACTATCTCTAGAACCTTCAGGCTCTACATCATCTTCATCAAATAAAGGTAGAGGGGCCACACGTCTTCTTTTTTCCCTAACAATGGATTCAACTTCCTCAGAGGCACTGTCTTCTGCTGGTGAAACAAGTGGGATCTGTGCTTCATTAACTTCATTATCCTCCTGGGAATGACCTGCATGTGCTGTGGATGTAGATTGAGACATATGAGTTTGTGATGTGCAGTACTGTTTGGTTTCAATACATTTTTACATTCCAAAACATTTGAAATTATTCGGGGTCTTCTTCGCTAATCAATACCATTAATGATCAATTTATCAAACAGTTAAACTGGGCTTGGGAACCAAGATGAAGTGCACATGAAACTACTGAAAATAATCTCCAATGACTGAGACTCAGGTTCCTCTCTTGTTGGGAATTACAACGTGCACAGCCACTACATTTTTCAACATGCATGACCCACAACTTCACTAATATAAAAACATTATTCTTACCTTCTGCTCCTTGTCCATGGTCAGAGCTCTCAATTTGAGCCACACCACTGACACTCTCCGGCAAGATAGTTGACTCCACAAGTTCCTCATGAGGAGTGGGCTGCTCCACTGTGGATATTCCCCCGCCTGTCTTGTTTGAGTCCTTTATCCTGGCTGCAAGCTTTTCTTTTGACCGGAGGTGCATATCATACCACCTTTTCTTTAATTCATCAATGGTACGTGGCACAACTCCCACTGAATTCACTTTCTCCTGGATTTCCAACCAGATTTTTCTTTTCCTTGCCTCAGGAACTTTAAGGGCTGCCTTTCCAAAAAGCAACTCATGGTTGCTAGCCATCAATTCAATTAGGGTTTCCTGTTCCTTGTCAGAGAATTTCTGTTTTCTTTTTCTTTTTTCTCCAGAGGAACCTCCTTGAACATTGTCTGGCTCCATGCTGCAGCAAAGCAGGTCTTCACAGCTGCCAAACAAGCTTCCAACTGCCACTGGGTGTGGCTCAGGCAAGCAGGTGCAGGTAATCAGCAAGACTTCCTCACTGTGATGTCATCAGCTGGTTCCAGCATTAGCAGATTCACTTTTTTTGCGATTTCTTATTTTGCAAAATTTGCAAAATAAGAAATCGCAAAAACATCGCAGAATATTCTGCGAATCTTAAGAAATCGCAGAATATTCGCAAAAAAGTACATACATCGCCTTTTGCGATTCCTTATTTGCGAAATGCAAAATATCGCAAATAAGAAATCGCAAAAGGAAACAATGATACATCTGCCCCCAAGACATTTGATGTGAGCTCACCAACTTCAGCGATGACTGCAATGCAAGTATAGCATTGTACTGTTCCTTCTCATTTTATAGCTTTCTAAAAATTGTTCATGACTTTAAAAGGAGATGATATCAATTCTGAAACAGAATATATTTTTGCTTTTAGCATTCTAAGGACTTCAACTAATATTGCGAGTGCAACCCTAATGCTTTCAGAGCCTCATGTATTATATTTTAAGGCATGGCAGCACTGCAAGCCCTCCTACTCTGCTGCCATGCTTCAAAATAAAAGGGCAGGAATGCACTGAATCTACAAGATATGGTTGCCTTCCTGACCTTCTCTCCAGCGATGGCGTACAAACAGCAGCCGTGCGCCAATACAGACACACTTGCGCCATGGCGTCAGGGATTATTGTTGTCCTTCCTACACAAAAATAAGCATTAATGGCAGTTTGCTCCTTCTATGTGTGCTGCATTCAGCAGCAGACATAGAAGGAGCATAAAATTTGGAGAAATAAATGTATTTCTCCTCGTGCACCACTCCCCTGGGGAGGCGTAGTATTCTGACGCATTTTCAGGTTTACAACACATTGTAAATCTGGGAATGTGTTGGGTTCTATGGGTATTGCATGAGAACTCCCACAGCAACACCCATGGAATGCCCCTTTCATGCAGAGGAATGCGTGAAAGGGGCACATATTTACAAGACCATGAACGTCACGCAGTGTGACTTTACATGGCCTTGTAAATATGGATAGGCACAGTGCAGCGCGGGTGCATCTAAAAAAATGACGCACCCACGGCGCAATGGGCTTGTAAATGAGGCCCTCAGTATCTATCTCAGTAATCCTTCTAGCAGTTTGATTTGCAAATTTTCAAATTTTGCTGATTTCTGCATGACCCCCCTGGGTACCAATGATATTAGAACCTTCATTGACCAGTGCATCTAAAAAAGTGACACACCGGCGGCGCAATGGGCTTGTAAATGAGGCCCTCAGTATCTATCTCAGTAATCCTTCTAGCAGTTTCATTTTCAAATTTTCAAATTTTCAAATTTTGCTGATTTCTGCATGACCCCCCTGGGTACCAATGATATTAGAACCTTCATTGACCAGTGCATCTAAAAAAGTGACACACCGGCGGCGCAATGGGCTTGAAAATGAAGACCTCGGAATCTATCTCACCAATCCTTCTGGCAGCTTGATCTGCAAATTTGCAGAATTGGCTCATTTCTGCATGAGCCCCCGGAGTACCCATGATATTAGATTCTTCATTGACCTACTCTATCCCTCAATAAAAACCATTCATGTTCATTGTTCAATTAATAATTCAATGTGCTGTGTTTTTGTAGGTAGAGGATATTCTTTAGAGCATTATTACAACATGTTCCAATGTTTTGTGTGCTGACATAAACCTTACCGTGCCTCTACATCTTATTTGCTTGCCATCCACAACTAATTTCACTTGTGGTCAACAAGTCATCTTTGATGGTATTCATTTCTTCAAGGGTTCCAGATGCATGTTTCCTTACATTCCACTGTTCAACACTGTCCTCTACGTCCAATTGGAAAGTGTGAATAATTTTGTCTGAGTACTATATGAATTACTGACTCCCTAACATCTAGATAACCTAAGCATGATGTTTGCTAGGTAGTATCATTTTGAGAGATTAAATCTTTTGGAAAGTAACATGCAGGAAAGAGAGTGTGTGATCCCTGAATCTGCCATTGCTCAGGTTTCCAAACTCCATGTAAAGGAACATTTTTTTATTCCTTACTATAAACTCTACTTCAATGTATTTGCTTAGAATTCCAGATAAATAAATCATTTTGTGTCTAGAAAGAAACACAGACATCAGGTTTTCGCAATTCTGATTATGGAAACAGATGTCAGTATCAAATCAATATTTGGTTGAGTTTTAAAATGGGGAGAATTTTGCAACAAATTCAGGTTCACTTTCCCACCTCGGTATACAGCGGTGTTTCCACTGACTATTCAGAAACATCACCCCGGTGATATGTGAGATATGGTGGAACAAATCAACATATACATTATATCAATATCAATCTTTATAACTGTCTGTACTACGACGAGGATCTGTATTATTTACATTTATCGTATTCCTTTCAAAATCAACTGACAAAAGGTCCTGGAAATAATATGTCATCTAGGTTTAGATGAAAAGTATGTGGCAATCAATCAGTCTCTCCGGTCCTGGATTTGGTAGCCCAAGTCCTCCAATGGACAGCATCTTGTTGCAGGGTGGCTTTCATTTCACCTGTAAACTTATTTAGCACAACCCTAGTTTTTTTTCTGTTTTGCCTACCGATGTGGCTACCGACTGGATCTTCAGTTTCTTGAATGCATTTGCCATTCACCATTTGGTTTAAAACACGACCATAGCAGCCGAGATTTAAATGAGAACAATGTCAATGCTACTCAGACATAAGTCCAAGGAGATTTTGAATACGTCTCCATCACACACCTTAGCTCAACGTATCTGCTTTGATAATTTGTTGGTGAACTTTCAAAATTTTAAATCTATAATTACGTTCACCAGCACCTGATAAATTGATAAGGTTTGTTTGACACCTACCACAAAAAATGGGGGGGTTGCTTAACCAGCGCTACGAGTGGATGTCCAAAATATCTACTGCAGTTCACCCAGGTCCAAGCAGAACAAAAAGGCTATCCTTAATGGAAGAAGATGTCTCACACAATATTGTGTTGTGCTTCATCATAGGCATCCTCTCACCTCCCTGGTAAGCTGATAATACCAGGGCGGACTGAATCTTCCCGAAGACTTGGTGGTAGGAGGGAGTTCTTACATAAAACTTACAGGATATAGTCTGGATCCAGTTGAAATATCACCTTTCTTAATGAGGGCTTGGGGTACAATAAATACAGTGCAGGTGATGGAGACCGAAGAGAATAATGTCTGTAGTACATCCTATATCTAGCCAACATGTTTTTGCCAACATTAAAAGCCTAAACAGTCTGGGGCATTCATTAAATGCCGTTCCCACTTTGATAGTTTTTTTACTGCAGATATTGGGTGGAGTGTACGATTTGACAGGTTGCCTGTATATTTCAACCATGGGGTTCACTGGAGCATGTTCACATTATGTGTATGAGTAACACAGTGTGTCTGGTCTCTGTGCTTTTGTCAGCACAGGGGGACGAAGCCATGTGTTTGTTTATCTCCTAGGTAGGACACACTTGGGTTGTGTTGTAGGTGTACTCCCTCACATTAGCATGTAACATATGGGGGACACCCTCTTTGTTTTGATAGGGATCCAGCAAACCTGGTGAATGCCCTAGATCATTTAGGCTTTTTGTGTGTGCAGAAACATGTTGGCTATATATAGGATGGACTAGAGACATTATTCTTTTCGGTCTCCATCACCTGTACTGTTTTTAGTTTCCCCCAGGCCCTTACTAATAAAGGTGACAACCGAGGAACCTGGAGGTATTTTTATTTCAACTGGATCCCAACCATATCCTGTAAGGTTTATGTTAGAACTCCCTCCTACCACCAAGTAATCGCTGAGGTTGAGTCCACCCTGGTAGTACCAGCTTACCAGGGAGGGGAGAGGATGCCTATGATGAAGGATGACACAATATTGTGTGTGAGGCATCTTCTTCCATTAAGGATGATCTCCTTGTTATGCTTGGTCCGGGGTGAACTGCAGTAAATAGTTTGCAACCTTTTTGGGCATTCGCCTGTAGCTCTGGTTAAGCAACCCCCTTTTTTTTGTGGTAGGTTAATTTTGGTGGGGGACAGTAGGGATGCTTTCTCTCCCCGTACTCTTTTCATTGTGATTATTGTAAAGGTTTGTTTGACATTCTGGCAGTTTAGAATAAGAATCAGGTGTGCTTCTGGTGCTTTGATTCAATCAACTTTCAGCATACTGTGGGAGAGTTGTCAATGGTCGTACTGATAGTATTAGGGCAACACTTTTCATCAGTAAAGTGATTTATTATGACTTATTTATGCACATCTTTCTCTTATTTTTGTATCTGGGCAATGGTGGGAAGATCACCGTTCTTGTTCCTTTTGTGGCTATGACTGGCATGGTCACTCTGTAAACTGGACCAAACTCTTCTGTATAGCCAGCCTTTTCAACTACACGTTCATTGATCTTGGGTAACAAGGAAATAACAGTAAACATTTTCCGATGACCTGCAAATACTGTAGGTGAACAAGCCAGTACTGAACATGAGGATACTCCACTGTTGGAAGATCTGGCATGTACATCTACATACCAAACAGAATTGTAAAAGGCATACATGTCAACAAAATATTCCATGGCATAATATTTAAATCTCTCTCTTTTCTACATAGACAATTTAGCCAGTGCGCACCATACTCTCTCAGTCAAGGCTTTTTTAAACACATTACCTGATTTGTCTGCTACCCTTGAACAATGGCCAAGGGATGCAAGAACTGAAGTCGTACTTCTCCTCAGTGAGTATGTTTGCTAAAGCTATAGAAGTGAATGCTGGCCCGATCTTAGTGAACGGTACACACTTCACCCATCAATACTAACTACAAAAAGCCACTTCCTACTTGGTAAGCCGATGTTGTGGTACTATGTCCACACCAACCTAATGTGACTATAGGAGTCAACAGCTAACAATAAGTATTTATATCTATCTATTGTTTTGAGCAATGTGATTGAGGTAAATTCTTTCAAAGGGTCGTGCGATGTGTAGTGCAAACTAGGACTTAAGTAATGCGCATGAGGTTTGTTGTCTCAGAGGGGACTCTACATATATATGTGGGTGTAACAGTGTATATGAAAGCTATTTGTTTTATGATGCTGTGTAATTTCCTATGTTTTTTGGGTCTATGGTGGATATCCTGTGTTGTTTTCTGTAATTGTCTAATGGCTTATTAAAATAAAATAAAAAACATTAAAAAAAAAAAAAAAAAGGGTTGTGCTGTTTTCATAAGAGTGAATTGGGATGGCTTTACTGTTATGGATTTCATGCACAGTGGCGGCTCCTCCACAATGGGGGAGGAGTGTCGCCTCACTGCCTGGCACAGAGCTAGCAAACAAAAAATAAAACAATGCTCTAAAATCGTTTTTTTGTTTTGTCATTTGTCGGTGCTGAGCCAGCTTGAGCATGGAGGGGTGGGGCATGGGAGGAGGGAGGAGTGCGTTTGCACTACCTAAGTGTTCATGTGTGTTTGGCCGGCCATCTCATGCCGATCAAAACACACACGTGTACTTAGGTTTTCTCCAGCCCAGCTGAATTGATCAGCAGGGTTGGAGAAACCCCACAGACTTCCAGGCCTGAGCGGAGCAAGTATTTTTCAGGCCCACTCAGGTGAATCCCCGTGCTGCTCCGCAGCATAGGGATCGGCTGGGAGTCTGTCCCAGGGGTTGCTGGTACCCAGGAAGAGGCCAGCAGGAAAGATGCAAGGTGGGAGGTGGCCGGCGGCATCAGGTACGTTTTTTTCATTATTACTAGTAACCTGTGTCTCCCCTGCACTGTCCCCCACCCTGTGCTCCCCCCACCCACCCACCACACAAATGTTGAGGAACAAAAGTGTCTATAGGGAAATATAGATTTAATAATCTGAACTCCACAACTCAGCACTTTGAAGATATATTCGTCGTCAAGGCACATATACCTGGAGTTAGGTATTGTAAATCTATACACACCTTTTGATATTTTATCTCTTGATATTGTGGCGCTGATATTCAGGATTCAAGCCCTTATTTATACTATTCTGCTGTATCTAGGTCTAGCATGTCTTATGGTGTGTTGTTGGTTAGGATGAAAGTTTATACTCCTATTTCGTTAAGCCTCTTTCACTGTACAATTGGTTCTCGGGGATATGGTCTCATCATTTATATAAACCATCACGTCATCGTGTGATAATCCACCGAATTCTAATTTTAGAGTGTTCCTACCTTTGGTGTCAGGTTTTGTTTACTTTGCTTCTTTGAAATAGGAAAATGAACCTAGGCGCGCACACACGCACACAACCCTCGAAGTCCCACATGGACAGTTGAAACAAAGCCAGGAGACACTCAAAGGCACATATACAATCAGCTTCAGATGAGTTCTTTTGATGGACTGCATTATATCCACGATTTGTCCTCGGGGCTGCTGTCAGAATCCAGTACCATCTTTGAAGCTACAATACCTATCCTTCACCGAAAGTAAAATAAGAAATACAACCGCATCAGGAAAACAATAAAACAACTCACGGCCTATTTCATTTACAGCACCTGCAACAATTTTCTTTGGATTTGGATGAGGGGTCCCAGAAGGTGTAATATACTCAAACAATCACAAATCCATAGCTTCGCGAGCACCATGACATATGAACGCCTGCAGTAGCCATTCCCGGGTGTGCTGCGGCTTATTGCAGACAGGATGCGCCCGTTTATTTATATCATCAGTTACAGGGCTTAAAATACCTGCCTATATTCTTATATCGTTTTCATCCCGTATTGTAGATATATTTTAGCATGTTTAGAGGTCCCATAGCAAAACATAATATACGACTTTTGCTGTCTTGCCTGTAACTTCAAACATAAATGCAGGTAACCATATTATAAAATACGTGCAATGTCACATAATTATAAAAGAAGCATAGCTGCCGATTTGCACTGTTTATTTTATGTGTCCTTTTCAGAGCTTAGGCTCCACAATTCCATAAATGTATAACCTTTCTGGGACCCCCAATCCTTCAGAGGGGCCCCACTCTATCCAAGGCCAATTAATTTTTTGTGAGATATTGGAGACTCAGGGGCCAGTTTCACGTTCTTCAAGGGGGCCCCATCATTTTATGTGACATCGCTGGGCGTAGGACCATCTTAAATACCAAAACTAGCCATTGCAATTATGTTAAAGCCAGGTGCCCACCGCTGCAGGTCAGGTCACCATTAGAACGGAAGTCCATCCAGCTCTGAAAGCAGTCTAGCTTGCAGCGTACCAGGAGAATGACCAGTCCAGCCTTGACTTGCGTTATTTGAGTTCGGAATAGCAGATCCTCCTTACCTAAGTTTATCAGAAGTAATTCGCCCACAGACTTTGACTGCTGCAAAATGTCTACAGGAAATAGTGGATAAAAACATGCAGGGATCGATTTGTAAACATTGATTCCTGCATTTTCTTTCCCAAAATCTCATAATCTAGAGTTTTTTCTGGCACCCCTTCCAGAGTAATCCATTCTTGGCGAGTTATCAGTGCACCTGGTATTTGTAACGCCTCCTAAGTGGCAGAGGTGGGCAATACAGGGTAGAAGACTGCATGGCTTGTAATAGGTTCCTTAGGGGTCGATTCCGATCTCGGTCGTACAGCTCCCCGAGAGCTGTTCGTAGCCTTACCTTAAGGCCGAATCGTACCAGGAGCGGGACCGTCAAGGCGAGGAAGTACGATGAGGAAAAGTGCAAAATTCCAGACCGACGCATACACTCCGACTCCATCCACATTTTCCGTACGAGTCTGATCCGTAAACACACAATTTGAGTCGCACGGCACCATTATCACTGCAATTTCCGGCCAGTCAAGTACGATGCTTACTTCCTACACGCCGGACGAGTCGCCACGTACAGCACATCACAGCATCCAATAAAGCTGTATATCAGGTACGATTTGTGCCAGAATACAATACACGGCTACTAGACGGACCAGCTAGCAATGGGTAAGAGACGAACACATCATGAATGCCATCGCGCAGGTCATACCAGTCCTGTACATCTATAACCGGATCAGGAACAGACGCGGATGGCGCAGATGGTAAGTCGAACACCCACCACACAAACGAACGACACATACCCGCCAAATGTCACACACACCCAGGAGGTCCAGACCCTGTCCTCTAGCAACAGGCCTCCATAGGGCTCGCATGGCTATCCCTACTGCCCCCCCACTCATAGGGGAATGTTGCCCACCACTACTACCACCCCCACCCACATGTGTCATGTTGCCTAACACGGGAAACAACCTTTACAATGCAACTTTTACAACGCACTATCATTACAACTAAACTTTTACAACGCAACATCCATTACATTGCATGCCATTGCAACGCAACCATTACAACGCATGACACTACAACGCATACCACTACAAAGCATGTCATTACAACGCAGTCATTACAACGCATACCATTACAAAACATACCATTACCATCCAACACTTACCCTACTGTTGCACCCCCTGGAGTTAGAATAGTAATTTTTACCCCTACACTATCCAACACTTACCCTACTGTTGCACCCCCTGGAGTTAGAATAGTACTTTTTACCCCTACACTATCCAACACTTACCCTACTGATGCACCCCCTGGAGTTAGAATAGTCATTTTTACCCCTACACTATCCAATACTTACCATACATGCAATGTAATGTTATGCATTGTAATGGTATGCGTTGTTAAGGTAGTATGCATTGTAATGGAATGCGTTGTAAAGGTAGTTTTTAAAAATGTGTTGTAATGGCATGCGTTGTAATTGAATGTGTTGTAATGGATGTTGCGTTGTAAAAAATGCGTTGTAAAGGTATGCGTTGTAAAAGTATGTGTTGTAACGTCATACAACCGCCTAACACTATTACCACCCACACCCATGTGTGTCATGTTGCCAAACACTACTGCCACCCCCACCCCCACCCATATGTGTCATGTTGCCTAACACTACTGTCCCCACAACCATAGGGGCATGTTGCCCACCGCTACTGCCACCGCACTCATAGGGGCATGTTGCCCACCACTACTGCCACCCCACTTATAGCGGCATGTTGCCCACCACTACTGCCACCCCCACCCATATGTGTCATGTTGCCTAACACTACTGCACCCACTCATAAGGGCATGCTGCCCACCACTACTACTATCCCCACCCATATGTGTTATGTTGCCTAGCACTACTGCCCCAGACTCATAGGGGCATGTTGCCTAACACTACTGCCCTCCCACTCCTAGGGGCATGTTGCCCACCACTACTGCCACCCCCACCCATATGTCAGGTTGCTCACCAGTACTGCCACCCCCACCCATGTGTCATGTTGCCTAACACTACTGCCCTCCCACTCATAGGGGCATGTTGCCTAATACTACTGCCCCCCACTCATAGGGGCATGTTGCCCACCACTACTGCCACCCCACCCATATTTGTCATGTTGCCTAACACTACTGCCCCCCACTCACAGGGGCATGTTGCCCACCACTACTACCACCCCTACCCATATGTGTTGTGTTGCCTAACACTACTGCCCCCCACTCATAGGGGCATGTTGCCCACCACTACTACCACCCCTACCCATATGTCTCATGTTGCCCACCACTACTGCCACCCCCACCCATATGTGTCATGTTGCCCACCACTACGGCCACCCCCACCCATATGTGTTGTGTTCCCTAACACTACTGCCCCCCAACTCATAGGGGCATGTTGCCTAACACTACTGCCCCCCCACTCATAGCGGCATGTTGCACACCACTACTGCCACCCCCACCCATATGTGTCATGTTGTCTAACACTACTGCCACCCCCACTCATAGGGGGCTGTGTGCTATCAATATCATCACCCCCACCCATAGGATGGGCAATGTGCCACACATCCATCATACATCAACATCAGGTATGTCAGCAAAATACATCCCCCCTAACATCATGACAACAGTGTGTAGTGTTTGAGAAATGCCCCTAAAAGTGAATATGAGTTAGAACATACAATGTAACTACCATCACATGTGTGACCAAAAACAGAATGTGGACTACACAAGTCAAGCATCACAATAGCACTGTGCCAATGTGCTCTAACCCCCTATCACTGTGTAGATCCAATGTAAATTGTGTGGTTACAAACTGCACCAAACGTTGAGCATTGTGGTAATGGGGCTAAACCCTCATCATCACAGTGACCTAAAGGTAAGTCTCATCATGGTAAAAGCAGTAAATGCCAAGCAGCATGTATGATTCCTGGTCTCAACACATGAAACACTTTTTTGGCAAAGTAGTGGTTGTGTCACATACCCACAGAGATGTGGTGAGGCAAACAGTGCTTCGAAAATAAACCATACTCTAGGCCATGTGCGGACAAGCAACACCCAGGGGGGCTGACTTGCATACAGTGTACAATGACTCACAAGCAGAAGTGACCATTATAATACATACACACATCTCGAAAATAACCACACAAAGCAATACATACTGTGTAGAAAGTAGGTGTCACATCACACAATCCCATTCCATGGCAGCAATAGGACACAACAACCAGGATCAATGTGCAGAATGATGAGATATCACTCACAGGTACAGCAGGGAAAATCACCAAAACAACATGCAGATAATTGCCAACAACAGCAATACCAATGATCTGGTGCAGATGCACAAACTCAAACAGGCAACCTCACACTGCACATCTCACACAACATGTGTTTGTGTTTGTCTCAGTATCCCCAGACAACTACACAACACATGATGTGCGCTGAACCACAATGACACAGATGTCGACACAGTGCCGTAAAAAAATAAGCCATCAATTGTGCACCCCTTAGTGGGCAATTAGGCATTGTAAGAAGAGAGGGATCCCAGAATACACATGTGACACAAGCTGGAATGAACAGTAACTAAAACAGCATGAGACAGACCCACAACAGCACTACCCCCAGGGACCATAAATTGGGGTGACACAAGCCTGCATGAAAGGTCCACTGTGATGCCAAAGGAAGATGTCGTTCAAACTGGGAAACTCTGACAAGTGTCCTGTGCCACAAATGTACATCACACCTACACAAACATAAATCACTCAGCATGGACAAAAGGGAGGTATCGGCCCAGCCATGCAAACATTCACACCTGTCCACCCTCAACACCACACACCCTAAACTGCACCAATGTGTATTAGTGAAGCCCACATGGACTGGAAATATTGCACAGGCACCCATGATAAACACAGTATTGTTGGGAGGATTTAAGGTGCACAGACACATCACACAAGGACAGTCTACAACCACAGTGAATGACATACATACTGCACAGTGTGCTGTACATGGCCATGACGTTGAATCTCCAGTAACCTTTGGAATCCCTGACACAGACCCAGGACAATGCAGAAGCCAAGGAGAACCACAAGGCACACATGCTGAATCCTGCCAACATTGCAGCTCTGAACCTGATGAGTGGGAGCAGTGACACACACATACACATGTCTCAATCACTGAAAGGTAACACCTATGGACATCTACATGATATCGTGAACAAACAAGTGCCCTGGGTAACCCAGACTGTGTACCCTCTGCGTCTGACAAACAAGAAAAAAGGAGGCCCCCCCCTATTTTTGGGTTGTGGGTCTGGGACCAGGGGAGATATATAGAAGAAAAAACCACGACGTCCCTACATGGGTCACTAAAGTGATCCTGAATGCACAAAAAGTGCCCTGTTCTTTACAGCAATACCAATCTCACAATAAGCAAAATCCTACCAATTTCAGAAGAACAATAAAGTATACAAGCAACTTATATATAACCAGAAACCACACATTGACATTATAGAGAGTGCATGTTATAAGATTTAGTAAACAGAGAAGAAAACAATTTAAAAGAAAATGCTTTGTGCAAGCATGTATTTATTCAATGGTGTTACTTCACATTAATGGTCACAAACATAGCAATGTAAATACATTTATAAAAAGTTTATAGTATCTAAAAAAACAGTATCATACACAAACATATATGGCGATAGTTAAAATGTTCATCAGAACAGGGGTCGACGCAGCGTTTCGGTTGAAAATGTCAAATTAAAAAACCTTCTTCAGGACCAGTTCTAAAAAGAAACACCCAATTACTATTTCATACAAATAATACATTTGTTGAACATACACAGTCTCTGTTTACTCTAAGTATTGTAGTAATTACTGTATATTGCTGGATCGCTACTGCTATAAGAGCCTTTCTGGGTTTTACAATCTGCTCTTATGATATGTTGCATTCACAATAAAAACATCGTTCTTAGTAGGTTGCTTTATTGGTATTGTTGAAAAAACGAACTAAAACTTAGCGCACTAGAAAAACACCAAGAAATCTTGATGTTGCGTTATGGTCTTTGTGGGAACCTATTTTATGAAAAAGTTACCCAAGAGATTATTACCTGAGGTTTATCAATTCCTCGAGTTTACACAAATAAAGAAAATAAAGGGCCCGTTAACTAATCGGGGTGATACGGACTCCAGTCTTCTTGTAGTATAGACGGGTCTGAAAAATAAGGGGCCATATATTAGACGCTATTTGCCTTTTTCTCCAATTAGTTTGCAAGGGAAAGTAATAAATTACCTTTACAAAATTATGTTCACGTTCACGCTTATGTAAAAGGAGCCACCGATGTCCACTCATAGGGTTATTAGCGATTTGCTAAAGGGCAGAACAAATGAATAAAGTTTTGACCCTGTTGTATTGGGGGTTATTGATTCTCTTTATTTAATATTCAACTCAAACAATCCACTTACCAAACTTTCATTAGTGGCAAATCGATAGCATCATGGCCTTTTTAATTGGCTTTGATTATCGGTTGTGCTAGTATGGGGGTTGTCCTCCCACTGTAAGATAAGGAAAGAAAAGGAATCATTTCCCATTGTGTTTAACCACTGTGCAGCATATACAAGCATAAAGCTATCGGCTTTGAAGTCCTAAATCACGTGATACGTACTGGCCCTATCAGAATGCTGTTTTCAACATCCAATGACAGTTGATCTTATATATTAGACACCATCGGGTGCCCACACGAACTCTCGATGAAAACAGAACCCCCGTAACGCTTTTGTAATAGGAGCAGGGAGGCCGACTACAGACGAAGAGGTAAGGTGGACAATTAAAATGAGCTATGATCCCCGCTCTCTTGAGCTTATAGGGCGCCAATACCGCGCAACGAAGCTCGTCGAGGCTTAGTCATGAACTTGATGTTTTTTAGCTGTAACTGGAAGGCTACGTTACTACCGGTAGTCAGTTGTAAAACAGCTTTCTTAATCAGCAACGTTTTATGTGTAGCAAATTAATCCAGGGTTATCCGATATAGTCACGGGTCACCTGCACATACATGCATGAAAAGTAGAAGAATGGTTTAGCCATGCCCTATATGTACAAAATGGTTAAACACAATGGGAAATGATTCCTTTTCTTTCCTTATCTTACAGTGGGAGGACAACCCCCATACTAGCACAACCGATAATCAAAGCCAATTAAAAAGGCCATGATGCTATCGATTTGCCACTAATGAAAGTTTGGTAAGTGGATTGTTTGAGTTGAATATTAAATAAAGAGAATCAATAACCCCCAATACAACAGGGTCAAAACTTTATTCATTTGTTCTGCCCTTTAGCAAATCGCTATTAACCCTATGAGTGGACATCGGTGGCTCCTTTTACATAAGCGTGAACGTGAACACAATTTTGTAAAGGTAATTTATTACTTTCCCTTGCAAACTAATTGGAGAAAAAGGCCAAATAGCGTCTAATATATGGCCCCTTATTTTTCAGACCCGTCTATACTACAAGAAGACTGGAGTCCGTATCACCCCGATTAGTTAAAGGGCCCTTTATTTTCTTTATTTGTGTAAACTCGAGGAATTGATAAACCTCAGGTAATAATCTCTTGGGTAACTTTTTCATAAAATAGGTTCCCACGAAGACCATAACGCAACATCAAGATTTCTTGGTGTTTTTCTAGTGCGCTAAGTTTTAGTTCGTTTTTTCAACAATACCAATAAAGCAACCTACTAAGAACGATGTTTTTATTGTGAATGCAACATATCATAAGAGCAGATTGTAAAACCCAGAAAGGCTCTTATAGCAGTAGCGATCCAGCAATATACAGTAATTACTACAATACTTAGAGTAAACAGAGATTGTGTATGTGCAACAAATGTATTATTTGTATGAAATAGTAATTGGGTGTTTCTTTTTAGAACTGGTCCTGAAGAAGGTTTTTTAATTTGGCATTTTGAACCGAAACGCTGCGTCGACCCCTGTTCTGATGAACATTGTAACTATCGCCATATATGTTTGTGTATGTACTGTTTTTTTAGATACTATAAACTTTTTATGAATGTATTTACATTGCTATGTTTGTGACCATTAATGTGAAGTAACACCATTGAATAAATACATGCTTGCACAAAGCATTTTCTTTTAAATTGTTTTCTTCTCTGTTTACTAAATCTTATAACATGCACTCTCTATAATGTCAATGTGTGGTTTCTGGTTATATATAAGTTGCAGGGATACTTTATTGTTCTTCTGAAATTGGTAGGATTTTGCTTATTGTGAGATTGGTATTGCTGTAAAAACAGGGCACTTTTTGTGCACAAAGGATCACTTTAGTGACCCATGTAGGGACTTCATGGTTTTTTTCTTCCCCTCTGCGTCTGACTACAACATCACCACTCAGAACTGACAAATCATAGTGATGACACACAAATGAACAGTAGTGCCTCATGCACCAGTGAAGTAGTGTGGCTCACTGGTTAGAGGCGGCAGACCCGAGAGCAGAGGACGGCCCGGGACCAGGGTTCGATTCCCGGCGCGGCAGGTTTCTGGACCAGGGTCAGCGGACTTGATAATTCTCTCGCCTCGGTGCCCACTCTGATCAGCGATCACACTCGGCGACTCTGGGCATTAGCTTGCCTCATCTTCACTAACGGCCCCACCAGACCGCCGGGGATGCCTGGTCTCACCCTGGAGATACCCACTAAGGGACCATCTCTCAGGGAAGCCAGGAAGGGTTTCGCAGCGGTCGAAGCGCCTTGGGACCCTACGGGTAAGTAGTGCGCTATATAAATGCCTATACATTTACATTTACATTTACACCAACATATCTGGAAGACACGGACAAAGATGTTTGATGAACACAGGACAACTCAGCAAGCATCACCAACACAAACATATCAAGAGAACAGAACACAGCCTGTGTAGTAAAAGGGATGGGAACACACACAGACATACATGCCCACACAACACACACCATGGGCCCAGGCAATGTCACAGAACAACACACTAACTTGAGGAGACTCAACTCCTGTGGAAGCAGAGCTGTACAAAACACAGTTCCAGCAGATCACGGTCATGTCAGCACAACATTTGTCCATTCAAACATCAAATACCACCCAATGTAGGCACTAGTCACATCAGCCTGGGTACGGTAGTGTCCCTTAAGTCATCTGCACATATTCAATACATATGTCTAGCTAGTTGTACACAGGACACAGTTGACTCCTACACCAATGATGCCCACACCTGCATGTCCAGTGGAGATGGGCCCATAGTCAGGGAAATCGACTAATTGGACAATGGGAAGCACATCAAATGTGCATGGGTGCAAGCCACAGATGTGACCATGCAAATAAAATGTTGACATCACTATGCAAAATTACTTAATCATGACACACCCCGTTAGCTGCAAAGGATGACATGGATACCAAACAGAACAGGATACATATCTCGTGGACCATATGGAGTACATCACATCAACACCTCAGTATTAAACATTGGAAAACCAGCATCATAACAGCAAGGTCAAGGCAAACATCATCAACATAATGCACAGCAAAATCAAATTCACAAGGATAACAAAAAGGCTTTATTCAGCAAATTGAAAACTGAAACTGAAAGTCCATAATGAAGTAAAGGCCAATGTCCAGTCCATAGAGAATGTCCAAATTGGGTGTGAGTGACACCTGTCACCCGTTGCTTGCCTGCACTGTGAATGACAGGGGACATCCACTCTGAGGGGTGTACATGGGTGCATGCCAGGCACCGAAGGGACAGGATCAGGGTTTAGCAGAAGGAGGCAGTGAAGGGGTGGTGGGTGCAGGAGAGTAACTGGCAACTGCAGTGGAGGTGTCTGTAATGGTGTGTGACATCACAACTGTGGGCACAAGTCTGATGGGGTTGGTGCCGGAATAACTGCAGTAGGCAGGTCAGATCTAGTGGACTGGGTCACCACTGCAGGGCCGAAGTCAGACTGGGTGGACGTGAACTCCACTGCAGTGCCTAACTCCATGGGAGTGGAATGGGGTTCAGGTGAGGTTTGGAAGGACAGAGGGGGGCCACAGTCCCCACACCAGTTGCACAAACAGGCTGACCGGGGGTGGTGGTGGTGGAAGAGCAAGTGGTAGGGGGGAGGGCCTGAGCATTTTGGGATGATGTATCTGTGGGTGGGGGAACCTGAGACAGGGTGTAGCAGGGGAACCTGTGGAGTGCTGACCTGGGGGATGGAGGAAGGAGACTGTGCAGTGGAGCTGTAGGGTGGGGGTAGGGTCTTGCTCTTCCGGGTACCGGGGGACTTGCGGGTGGGGGCCTCAGTCTGACTGCACCTGGGGGAGGATGTCCGGGTGTGAGGGGCACTCCCCTCTGTGTGTGGGGACTTCCTCTTCCCCTTGTACCCTGGATCGGTGGGGAAGAGGTCAAGGTCACACAGGAAGAGCTTCTTTTTAGATGGGGTTGCAGGTGAGGCAAGGGAAGGGCTCTTGGAGGGAGAGGGATCGGAGGACTGCGGAGTGGTGTGGATGCCTGTGTGTGTGTTTGCAAACCATCCGCTGTGAGTGTAGTATCAGTACCCTGACTTTGCTTGCATGCACGTTTGGACTTTGCTTTGGGTGTTTGTGTGCTGTCCGTGTCTGTGTGTTTGGGTGACTGTGCTGGTGTGTGTGTGCTTGTGACAGGTAGGATTCTAGGAATTGTGGATGGGGCAGAGGCAGGAGGGGTGAGGGACTGCTGGAGGAGGGACACTGCTGCCGTCAGGGAGGAGGCCATGGACTGATTGGTCCTCTGTGGGGCATACATGCCTGATGAGATGCCCTCCATGAACGACACCAGTTGTGTCAACAGACTGGTGTGTGCATGGAGGACACTCAGCATTGATGTCTGCCCGACATGGATCTGTTTAACCCCTTCGATGCTCATGACGGAACGGTTCTGTCATGAGCGTCGGTTGAGCTGTGCTCATGACGGAACCGTTCCGTCATGAGCCCATAGGCTCAATAGAACATTCAGCACAGCGCAGGAATCTGCGCCGCGCTGAAGCGGTTAAGCAAGTCCACATACTCCACACTCAGGGCAACAGGGGACACAGGGGCAGGTGGTGTGGTGCCTGGCATGAAAGAGACTTGCTCCCGAACATGGGAGCCGCCATGGACCTCTGGGTTTGGAGCCGATAGGAGGGTGGTGGTGGTGGTGGTGGTGGCGGAAATAGCCTCACTAGCTGGGGTTTGCTGGCTGCTGACACCTGCCCCCACAAGGGAGTCATCCTCTGAGCTGCTGTGGTCCTTAGCTGAGGTGGATGGTGCTGAGGACTCCTCGGTGTGGCTCCCCTCACCCTCTATGCCACTGGGTCCCTCCAACTCCTTGGTTGCTGGACCAGTCTGGCTCTGCAGCTCATCCTGTTCCATGAGGCTGTCTCCTCCTGTGCCTGTGGATGTATCTGGATAGAGTTAGGAAAACAAGACCCACATTAGTCGCCTGCACTGACTGCACACAACACTGTGATTACAGCACATCACAGGGCAAGCTCTGGCATCGTCAGCTGATCATTGTTCAAACTGCCCATACTGGTTTACATACGGCAATTGCCAGTCTGACCATCAACCATGGCACCCATATCCCTCCAGGACTTGCACCCATATGTCTGTTGCATGTTGGCTGCTAATTCCCCAATGTGCTCACATGCACCACCTACACAGTTGTTGGACATGCAAGTGAACATGTGGAAGTGTGTTACTATTCAGACCCATCACATCTCATGCCACTCACTCAGTACAGGTGTCAGGATGAATGGATGCCCAGAGTCTCAGTTCACATGCTTGTGATGCCTAGTAGCACCACACACAAAGATGTCCTCACGTCCTGATAGTCAATGACACAATGTGGTGCATGGAGCACCTATGACTCCAATGCAGTATCCCTCTTAGAAAGTTCAATGCCCTGGCACAGGCATGCATGGTAAGTCAGTCATCACTGCCACATGTCATAGTGGCAGGGCATCTGGACAACAACAGTCTGCACTGTGTCACAATCATAGGTCATGGCCAAAGCAAACTCTGCAGCTGACAAGTGCACTTGTCCGTCCCCTGCCAAAAACATATTCTGGACTATGGTGACCCCACATCACAAAAATCAGACATATGAGTGACTGCAAACACAACTCCCTGAACATGAGCACCTCACAGTCTACTGCGAATGAAACACAGTGGCCTGAAATTCACTGTTGCAAACAGCATTGTTCACAGTCAAGTGATCACACACCTATATGGTGCACAGGTATCGTCTCCTATAGTCACATCTCAGATGTCCTGCTGACCCTACAAAATATGGACCCACAGTTGTATCAAAAAGGAAGCCACACCACAATGACATAGAGTCAGACACCTGATGGCACATTTCACTAAGCACAATCAGTAGGTTGATACATGGGAGTGTGAGTACAGAGTCTCCCAATGCCCTGGAGTGGGCAGGACTGCCCAGGTAAACCTGAAACAGTGTATAGACCTGGACAGTAGGCAGGTGTCTGGGCAAGTGTGACACACTTTATATACATACACTGGAGGCCACTAAATGGACTCACCTGCTGTATGGGTGTATTTTAAATACCCCAGACACATGTGTCGAGTCAGACCAGCAATTGGAACACATATCAAAGGCACACACAGAACACATTTCAGCGATAAGGTATTGTGCAAACAATTGACACACCCACGAAGCACACATCAGAGTCCCAGTAACATATGCTGTCCAGAACCTTAAGCATAGCTGACTGCAGGGACACAGTTCCCAAGTGAAAAAAGTCACAGACTGTAGGGGCCACAACTATGGATCAGAAGAGAAGTGTGCATTACACAATTGAGGGACATGAGTCCAGGACTACAAGACCAACGTAATGTGGAAGGATGACCAGGCCAAAAGACTTCAAATAGCATGTCAGACATAGTTCACAGATTGGGCATGGAGGTACCCCCTCCTTGCTGCTGTCTGGCCTTCAGTTGCCCATCCAGGTTCGGGAGGACCACCGCCAGAATCCGGAGCATGTGAGGGTCAGGGTCCTTTGTCCACCCCTACTGCGAGGAGGCGACAGCTTCAGCTGGACCCTTGCGATCCTCCGGGTCCTATCCCGAAGGTCCTGCCACCTCTTCTGGCAATTGCGGATCAGGCGCTTGTAGACCCCCACTGATCTTACTGCCCAGGCGATAGTCAGCCAGATCTGCTGCTTCTGGTGGGCATCAACCTTTGAGGATGACAAAGTGAAAAGGACATTACCACACATGCCACATAATTGTGCTGCACACAGTTGAAAATACATGTAGTCATCACAAAGCTCACACAGGTAGTGCACCCATGGAAATGGACATTTGTGCTGCAGGTCTGACATGGCAACATTGCCTGGGAAGTAAAGTTAACACTACTGCTCTTTTGCAGCAGGACACCTGTTCATCACATGTACCTATGCACTTTGAGTGCTGAAAGTACTCAGTGTATATGCTTCCCACCGCTGTGCACACTTCTATTACTGCTAGTCAAATAACTTGCACAATTAGGTAGGCAGTGGACTGCACACTCACCTGCTCCCCTGGTTTCCCCTACAGCTTGCAGTACTGTAGGAGGCCCCCGTCTAGCAGGGCCTGGCTTTCCTCCTCTGTGAAGGCTGGGTCTCTCTCCAGAGTGCATACCATTGCAGTAGCCAGAGGATGCAGAGACAGCAGCAGTGGTAGCAGAGATGTGGCCCTTTAGCATGTAGTGCAGGCAAGTGAGCTCTCTGGGGGTCTGCCAGCCTTATATCAGTGCTGCAGAGGCAGAATCTGTGCCATGTCTCCTGACTGATAGGTCTAACATGGTTGCGTTCTATGAATCTGTCCAATCCATGGAATTGTAAGACTCATACACGTCTTCCGCATCATTCACATTTTCACCTTCATGACACCCTAGGATTGTAACATTGTTGTAGGCATCCAACTGAATTTCCAGCGCATGACTCGTACAAGTTTTGAATACGTGTCCGTCTCCATGACAGTCCACAGCCAAGGAGTGCGCACGGCTCGGTAAACTGACTGTACGACGCATATTTTGAAAATCCACATGCACCCATCTCCATACGATTCAATGGGCTTTGCGTGCGCACGTCTCGGTCCATGCCTGTACGACGCGTCTGCATAAAAGTCACCCGAGTCGGTTCACATTGCAGTCAATGTCCAAGCTGCGAGCACAGCTCGGTCCAGAACTGCACAACGCGTCTCTGTAGAAGTCACCCGCATCGGATCACATTGCATACACATCGTGCAGTTCTGGACCGAGCCGTGCGCACGGCTTCGCCATTGACTGCAATGTGAACTGACGCGGGTGACTAAAATGCATAAGTGTCGTGCAGTCAATGGCCAAGGCGTGCGCCCGACTCGGTCCATGCCTGTACAACGCGTATGCATTTGAGTCACCCGTGTCGGTTCACATTGCACTCAATGGCAAAGCCGTGCTCACGGCTCTGACCACAACTGCACGACGCTTCTCTGTTGAAGTCTCCCACGTCGGTCCACATTGGTGTGACTTGCTGACGGATTCCACACAGAATTACTTGCCAGGGACTCAGGGGCACACCTACAACACCACAGCATGTGCCACACTTCATCCCATGGCATGTAAGGCTGCATTACCTGTGCGTGTATGGGGGAGCAACATTTGTTTTCTTGTGTGGCACTTTGGTGCAGCCACTCTCAGGCTGGGCACGGGTTCATGGGGACAGAATCCTTCTGTGATGTGCACCTCACCAATGTAATGTGCAACTTTTCAGTTAAGGGCATGAGTCATGTAGCAGTTTGGATATGTGTATGACCTGTCACATTCACCCCGAGTCCAGGGTGGGATGGTATGTATGTCACAGTGAGACCCATAGTCTCAATTCTGATGTACACCCACAGTCTGTGTGCATGTTGTGTCTCAGATTGTGTCTCAGACGGAGGTGATGCTCTTCGGGGAAGCCAGGATTCAATGGTCCCCCGATTGGTGGCCTTCAGATTTGGGCCCAGTTCCTGAGCCCAAAACAGTAATCAAGAATTTGGGAGTCAGATTGGAGCCGGAGCTGACCATGAAGCATAATGTTAATATCACTGTGGGATCCTGTTTCCATGCGATTGGTCTGCTCCGTAGGATTTTTCCTTTTCTCCCTGACTCTCATAGGAAAACCTTAGTTCAAGCTCTGGTCATAAGCAGACTTGATTATTGTAACGGTCTTCTGGCAGGTGCAAATGAGGAGGTTCTAGACCGTTTACAGGTGGTGCAAAATACCGCAGCTAGGCTGGTGCTAAATGTACCCCCTAGATCCCCCTCAAAACCATTACTTCAAAAATTACACTGGCTACCAATACGCCAACGTGTGAAGTTTAAGACCTGCTGCGTTATCCATAAGGGACTTAATCAATTGGGACCAGAGTATCTAGCCAGCAAGTTTGTTCCTTATGCCCCTATTCGATCCCTTAGATCCAGTAACCAGCTGTTACTGAATGTCCCTAGGATAACCAAATCCAGACTAGGTGGTAGGGCCTTGTCTGTAGTAGGTCCCAATCTTTGGAACTCCCTCCCACTCTCACTAAGACAGTGTCATAACCACCTTCAATTCAGAAAATGTCTGAAAACCTTTCTGTTTAGCTCAGTTTAGTTGTTCATTTGCTGGACTCGGAACCTCACAGTACTCTCTTTTAATTGAAATGCTCTTTTGTCAGTTGCGTTACTGGTTGCCAACAGCGCGGGGATACTCCTTCGGGAGTCTATTCATAGCGCTATAAAAACTCGCAAATAAATAAATAAATAAAGATGTCTCTGGTTCGATGTCCTCAATTGGAGTCAGTCTCCACCATGTGCTTTATGCATCAACATTGATGGTGTGTGTGTGTCTCAGAGACATCCATGTATCATGGCCTGCAGAGACCACAGGGGCCACTACCTGTGGGACTCATGCTTTTTGGTGGGGTGAACATAATACACCATGTCATGCCAGTGTCCATATGGCAATACAGGGACCATGGCTATCTTCCTGTCATGGATCTGTAATGCCTGTGAAACATTAGTCCTCACTTGTCACTGTGGTGTGTGTTTTGTACGTGACAGCAGTACATAGGTACTGTGCCACAGTCCAATGATTTGCCATTGCACTCCATGGAACTTATGTACACATGTTTAATTGATATGTGAGATGATGGGCATGAAGGTGACATATGTGTCCATACCCAACAGCACACAACTCAGTTCATTGTGTATTGCTAGGATGTATCATGTGATATTTTGCAAGGTCAGTGCCACATGGGTGGAGGAATGTAAAATCTTACTTTGCCCATCTCTGTACTACAGGGAACCAGCTGTCCATAGACCGTTCCCAGACCTTGAAAGCATGGTGGAACGTGATTTCATCCGACAGTACCGCTTCACCAGGCCACTAATTGTGGAGTTGGCAGAGCAGTTGGCGCCACATCTGCTACCTGGCCAGACATACCCCACAGCACTGACCCCAAAGGTGAAGGTGATGGCAGCCCTGCACTTCTTTGCTACTGGTACCTTCCAGTACACTGTGGCTACTGCTGGTGGGATGTCACAAACTATATTCAGCCGTGTCCTTTGTGATGTCTTGGAGGGGATGTTGCATTTCCTTGACTTATACATCAAGTTTCCTAGCCCTGGTGAACTCACTGACATAAAGGATGCTTTTTATAGACTGGGGAGGATGCTGAATGTCATTTGATCAATTGATGGTACACATGTGGCCCTAGTACCACCATGGGCACATGAGCAGACATACTGGAACAGGAAACTCCATCAATGCTCTGGTGGTATGTCTAGCGGACATTGTAACACACATGTGTGTGTACATTTCCCCAGTTCTGCGCACAATGCCTACATCATGAGGAGTAGTCGCATTGCGGCGATGCTGTCACAGATGCCAAACCAGTGTGCCTGGCTTGTTGGTGTGTATTGTTTACCATTGTGTGTGTTTGGCAATGTTGTATCCCACCCTCTTACAAGACTCAACTAAATCAATCAATCAATCAATCATGCCATTTGTATAGCGCACTACTCACCCGGGAGGGTCTCAAGGCGCTTGGGGGGAGGGGTATGCTACTGCTCGAACAGCAAGGTCTTGAGTTGTTTCCTGAAGGGGAGATGGTCCTGGGTCAGTCGAAGGTGGATGGGGAGGGAGTTCCAAGTCTTGGCAGCCAGGTAAGAGAAGGATCTTCCTCCGGCGGTGGCTCTTCGAATGCGTGGTACGGCTGCGAGGGCGAGGCTGGTGGACCGTAGCTGGCGGGTGGGCGTGTAGAAGGTCAGGCGGTCGTTGAGGTACTTGGGGCCCAGGTCGTGGAGAGACTTGTGTGCGTGGGTGAGGAGCCGGAACGTGATCCTCTTGTCGACGGGGAGCCAGTGCAGGTTCCTCAGGTGGCTGGAGATGTGGCTGTGTCGGGGGACATCCAGGATGAGTCGGGCGGAGGCGTTCTGGATGCGCTGGAGTCTTTTCTGTAGCTTGGCTGTGGTTCCAGCGTAGAGGGTGTTTCCGTAGTCCAGTCGGCTGGTGATGAGTGCCTGGGTGACAGTCTTCCTGGTCTTGGTCGGGATCCAGCGGAAGATCTTGCGAAGCATACGCAGGGTGTTGAAGCACGATGAGGAGACGGCGTTGACTTGTCTGGTCATCGAGAGGGAGGGGTCCAGGATGAAGCCCAGGTTGCGTGCGTGGTCGGTTGGCTTGGGCGCGGTGCCCAGGGCTGGGGGCCAACAGGAGTCGTCCCAGGCGGAGGGCGAAGATCCCAGCATGAGGACTTCCGTCTTGTCCGAGTTCAGTTTCAGGCGTCTGTCCTTCATCCACTCGGCGACGTCTTTCATCCCTTCATGTAGGCAGGTTCTGGCGGTGTCGGGGTCTCTGGTGAGGGAGAGGATCAGCTGGGTGTCGTCGGCGTAAGAGATGATGTTGAGGGTGTGCTGGCGTGCGATGGCTGTGAGAGGTTTCATGTAGATGTTGAAGAGGGTGGGGCTGAATGAAGATCCTTGCGGGACGCCGCAGATGACTTCGGTGGCCTCGGAGCGAAACGGGGGGAGGCGGACTCTTTGTGTTCTTCCGGCGAGGAACGAGATGATCCACTCAAGTGCCTTCTCTTGGATACCAATGTTGCTGAGGCGCTGGACTAGGGTGCGGTAGCAGACCGTGTCGAACGCAGCGGAGAGGTCCAGGAGGATGAGGGCCACTGTTTCCCCCTTGTCGAGCAGGGTCCGGATGTTGTCGGTGGCTGCGATGAGGGTGGTCTCGGTGCTGTGGTTGGCTCTGAAGCCGGACTGCGAGGGGTCGAGGGATCCGTTCATCTCGAGGAAGGCGGTCAGCTGTCTGTTGACGATCTTCTCGATGACTTTAGCAGGAAAAGGGAGGAGCGAGATGGGGCGGAAGTTTTTGAGATCGGTGGGGTCCGCTGTAGGTTTCTTCAGGAGGGCGCTGATCTCGGCGTGCTTCCAGCTCTCCGGGAAGGTGGCGGTGTTGAAGGAGGCGTTGATGATGTTCCGGAGTTGGGGTGCGATGGTGGAGTCGGCCTTGTTGAAGACGTGGTGTGGGCAGGGGTCGGTCGGTGATCCGGAGTGGATGGTGTTCATCGTGCGGGCAGTGTCTTCGGTGATCACCGTGGTCCAGGTGCGAAGGGTGGCGGTGGGGGGCGTTGGTTCGACGGTTGGGTGTGTGGGTGGGGCGCCGAAGCTGTTGTGGATGTCGGCGATCTTGCGGTGGAAGAACGAGGCGAGGGAGTCGCAGAGGTCTTGTGACGGAGTGATGTCATTGGTGCCGGTGCTGGGGTTGGAGAACTCCTTGACGATAGTGAAGAGCTCTTTGCTGTCGTGGGCGTTGTTGTCCAGTCGTTCCTTCAGGGATTTCTTCTTGGTGGTGCGGATGAGCTGGTGGTGCTGGTGGTGCTTGCTGGTAGCGTGTTTGATTGATTGATTGATTGATTGACTGGGTGGGGCCTGCAAAGAAGAATATTATGGGAGAATGTGTGGTTCTGAATTTTAATAATGGATTTATGGTGAGCTCCCTATTACAGTACCTGGGTAAAGTTCTGTTTAAGAATTCCCAGATTTATGTCCTATAATTTGCCTATTTCTGTAGATCCCTGGGTATACTGAAAGCAGGAGGTAGAATCCAACTGAGGGACCCTTTGGATTGGAGGAATACATTGTGTACTCAGGGGGCACAGGGATTAAGGCTGGAGAATAGATTTGCTGCTCTAACTTGAAGCATGTGATTGAGGATATATATCTGATCCAAAGAACCAAGTGGAGTGTGAGATCCAAAAGTTGCTGACCCCTGAAAACAGAGAGAAACCAGTTCTAATGGAGTGTAATACTTCTTGTAACGTGGGTGTTTGTGGAAGAGAGGGGGCTGTGAATGTATTAATTCTGAGGGCCCCTGGGGGACAACTAGTCCATCAGGTACCTCCAAAAAGCACCAGAGGGAGGTGGTCCAGGTCACGCCCCTTTATACACCTCTCTGCAATGCAGCTGTGTGGCGCTTACTGGAGGTACCTGGTGGGCTAGATGGACCCCAGGGACGCTCAGGATTCAAGGGGACTTAATCCCCCATCTTAAAACACACCACGGGGTGCGTTCGCACAGTGTTGAAGGGAGGGGGCGGGGCCTGATTTGACATATGTGCAAGCACGCCGTGTGGTGTGTTTTAAGTTGGGGATTAAGTCCCCTTGAATCCTGGGGTGTAAAAAGAGGCCCTGTTTAATCTTTATGTTACACTGCTTGACTCCTTGATAAAATCCTTTGCCCTGTCTCTGGCGTCATAAGCCAATGACACACAAATAATAGTCACACTTGCGAAAAGTGAAAATTATTCTGGTAGCACGGTCAATGAATGCATGAATGCAGTGAGAAGATAATTGAATAGCATTTGCTTGAAGCTGAACTCTACAAAAACAGAGATCATCCAGTTTGGCAATAATCCATCCATCTGGTCCTCGAACTAGTGGCCCTCAGATTTGGGAACGGTACCAACACCAACGTCCAAAGCCAAAAACCTGGGGATCCTTTTGGACAGGGAGTTAAAATACAAATATCAAGTACACAAGGTCACTTCCTTCCCCTTCCACTGGTTTAGAATTATCACCAAAAAACAAGAACATTTCTTCAGGCTGGTCTTCTGAAAGCTTTGGTCATTGCCTTAGTTTTATCACAGCTGGATTACTGTAATAGTCCACTTAAGAAGCTGCAGACCATTCAAAATGCAGCTGCATGATTCATTCTAAAAAATTCCTAAATCTCAATCAGCTATGCCAGTCATCAGACAAATGCATTGGCTCCCAGTTAGAAACGTATCACCTTCAATGCCTCTGCCTAGCCTACAAAACACTCTATGGGAAAGCTCCAGCCTATTTTGAGAAAAATCTTGAGTGGTATATACCGGGTAGAACTCTGAATTCTGGTGCAGCTAGATTCATAAAGGTTGCTACCTTCAAACTCACCACTTGGGGGGAAGAAACTTTTTCAGAGTCACAGCTCTTTACTGGAACCTTCTGGCACTCGAACTGAAAACAGCGTTATCACGCTCTGCCTTTAGGAAGCAACTCAATACTTGGCTATTTAATCAGTAATCTCCTACAATACTATTGAGAATATCGTCAGCTCTTCTTTGCTCCAAATAACGCCAAGACGCCTCTGGGTATTTGTGCGCTTTAAAAGTTGCATCATTCATTCATTCATTCCTAACTTCCTTCCTGTTTATGCCAATTAGCATGAGGTTGGGTCATTGCCTGGAGCCCATGCCTGCCACCAGTCTCAACTCTCCTTGGAAGCATGCACCCCTCTCTCATCTCTATCACCTACCTACTTTCCTCTTACAGGTTTACAGATTGACCCAAGCCCACTCTAACCTCATACATTTCACTCGCACAGCCTGACTGTGCCTTTCAGTATTTCTGGGTGGCCCCAGCAACTCTTGACTGTAGTGGCTCATGACCTGGGTTGCTGCTTATGGATGGAGGGATCCCTTGGATTCCTTATTGAATTGTCTACGGATTTCTGTGGTTTGCACCCCGACACCCTTTACAGAGGTGTCTGGAAACTTCCACGGAGTTGCGAATTTAGGGCCCATGGGAGGACCATATTGATTGACTCTTTACTTTTTATTAATATTATTACATTCTTTATTCAGCATATAAAAATACCCTCAAAGTGACAGTTTATCAATAGAAGTTACAGTACAAATGTTGTTTTAAAAAAGAGCAAAAAATCAATTTGTCAGTCTAAAATCTACCTTGTGAAATTTAAGTATATATGTAAAAAAACAAACACATCACTTATAACATGTCCCTCATCAGTCCACATCATCTAAAGGCTTAGTTGATGCTACCCCTTGTGTTCCTTAGTCTAAATGCAGCCCTTAAAAGATTTATAATACAGAAAAGTGTAAAAGCATCTGGGGCCAATTTTAAAAATAAATGTGCCACCCGGGCTTGTTTAAATCTGGCTTTTTTTAAAAATACCCTTCAGAAAAAGTCTTCTCAGATGAAGATAAAATGGGCAAAGTAAAACAAAGTGAAGGGTGTCCTGTGGAGACCTGTGGTCACAGCCACAGTGCCCCTTCATCTCTGAGGGCCGCGTAAACCCTGCCGGCTCAGCTAAAACGTGATGCAAAAGATTTAGCCTGAACTGAGTCATTAAAAATCTATCATGAGCACTACTTATACAGGACAGGTATGGTTCAATGCCCTTGGTGAACCTGACTACTAAGTGTTCTCTAACCTAGGGTTTGGACAACTCTCTACCTCCCCGGATCATCACTGCATACTTAAATAATCGGTCCTTAACCAGTGCCTTATCCTGCATGCTTATTTTCAAGGGATTATCAAATAAATCTGCACATCCAATTTTCTCAAAGGACTCCTTCACATATTTTAGCCAGGGAATTTTGAGTCCATGGTCCAGGTAGAGACGATCTTCTATAACCTGCCTGCTTAGTGCCGCCTCCTCATTTAACCAGATCTTTACCCAGCAAACTAGAGTGTTGACAGCCCATCTATCCATAATGTAAAGGACACCCATTTCTTCATGTACAATGTGGGCTGGTGTGCTCTGAGGGACTTTTAGCAGACGCCTGAGATACTTGTTCTTCTCTATTTGTAATTGTTTGGCCTCGATGAATCCCCACACCTCACTGCCATGCAGCACTTTGGCGCAACACATGGAGCTGTACAGTTTCAGGATCTGCTCTGGGGACCACCGTCCTAACCTTTGTGCAAAGTTCATTATTGATCCATTACATTTGGCCATGGTTTGTCACTTCTCTTCTAATAAATATTTAAAAATTAATTGCCCATCAAATAAAACCCCCAGATACGAAAAGGACTGTACCTTACCTAAACAATAAGATCCAATTGTGTAATTATAGGATTTACATGGCTTTTTGCCCACTTTCATAACATAAAATTTTGCCAAGTTGGTAGACAAATCCAGGTTCTCCATAAAAAATACCAACCCATCTATTAGGATCTGCAGACCTTTGGGGGTGCGTGCAAGGAGTATCGCGTCGTCTGGATAAAGCAGAACTGGAATTCCATGGGTACCTATCCTTGGGGTGTCTACCTGAAAAGTGCTTAGTGCACGATCAAGACCATTTATGTGTAGCATAAACAGAAAGGGAGCTAATATGCAACCCTGTCCGACACCACTGGAGCACGTGAAGGGTTCTGTTTTATTTCCAACCTGACTGTAGCCCGGGATCCACGCCAAGCCCGCCCATTATTGCCCACAGTTTCCCTCTATTGACTCTGTCGAAAGCTGCAGTTAGGTCCATGAATGCCAAATACATTGTCCCTGAACTGACTACTGTGTATTTGGCTAAAATAAGGTATAGGTTGAGGCATTGGTCGGTGCTAGATTCCCCTGGCCTAAATCCAAATTGATCTTTGGTTATAACTTGGTGCTCATCAGCCCAATCCCTCAGCCTACTTAAAACCTCCCACCTAGTACCTTCGCTGACACATCAATGAGAGAAATCGGGTGGTAACATTGTGGATTATCCTTATTACCCTTTTTGAAAACGGGGACAATTTTGGCGGTGGACCAGGATGCTGGCATTACTGTATCCACTGCTGCATTTATGACCCTAGTCAGGATTGGAGCCCAGAGATCCACGCTATTTATATAAAAGATCAGGTGGGATGCCATCTGGGCCAGGTGCCTTGTTCCTGGTTAGTCCCTCAATTCCCGTTTTGACCTCACTCAATGAGAATCTCACTGAAGATATCCCCAGTTCCCCATCACACACCTGAAGTTGATCCGTACTTGGATTGTAATTATACAGCCCTGAAAAGCGCTCATACCATTGCTCCGGAAGGATGTTATTACTCAGCCCGGGTTTATTCAAATCTTGAAAGCAAGAATTATTAATGACTACCCAGAAATCGGCGGAGTCTTTTAGTGTTATTGCCTCTGTCAGGTCATCCCAAGCTTGCTTATGTAATTGACATTTACGTCCCTTGGCAACTAACTTGTAATTTTTTAGGCAAACAGACACCCAATCCCTATCTCCTGGGGAGGTCTTTAAGGCATATTTCAGCTCTCTAAGAGCACGGGAACATTGTGGGTCAAACCATCTCTGGTTATCTCTTTTGACACTAGGCACAAGGGCTCTCAGCAAGGTATCAACTATTTGGGCAACCTGTTTGAAAGCTTCAACTAATTCTGCCCCTTCCACTTCCAGGTCTAGCCACCTTAAAATGACATGTTCACCTTCTTTTAAAAGGGATTTTTAAAAGGCCTCTCCGTTAACCTGTGTCCAACGCAGCCTCCTGCCCTGGGCCGTGGCCCTGACTTCCCCCACCCCATTCCAGGAAGATCATAGCAGTGACAGACATCCACCAAGGATAAAGCGAGGGGGTTATGATCGCTAAAAGCACTGTGACTGATACTAAACCCGGACAAACAATTTCTAAGTGAGGTGGAGACAAAAATATTATCAATAAAAGAGGCACATCCTCTGCCTTTGAATGTAGGGTGAACCAATTCATCCTGTTGGACATCAATCATGTCCATCGTGTGCGTTAGCGCATGTATGTTTAAAAAGCTGCATAGCTCCCTGCCCTCTTTTGTATGTTCCAAGTGTGGGCCATCCTCAAATATAAAAGTTCACCAATCCCCACAAAATGCTCTCAGGTTTGGGCACAGATGACAATTAAAATCTCCTGCTAAAACTAACTGAAACCCCTTCTGCCCGCCTGTGTCTGTGTGATTCTAGCATCCAAATTGTGCAGGCTTGCGAGACCCTGTCCATGTGACGCTGCGTAATAAAAATTTATAAAAAGTAACCTGTAACCTTTAGTGAGGAAAATGAACCCCTGCACAACCTCAGAGTCCCAGACCAAATCTATCTACCCTGTACTGTGAGATCAACATAAAAAACCAACCCTCTCATGGCTCTCCCTGACATTTCCGGGCCAAAGAAGGTTTTATATCCCTCCAGATAAAAGTTATTATTAACAGGTTCCCATGTTTCTTGCAGACAAATGATCTGGAAATCCCATATAAAGAGTAGCCATTAGTGGATAGGCATGCTATGTTCCATGAAAGAATTGTATTTTCTCTCCAGTTTGGCCTTACTATGCTATCAGTTGCCTGGATACTATTTGACATGGGAACTTTCATGTGTGAGCCACTGTCCGCATCTGCATGGGGGTTTACAGCCTGTAGACCATGAATGGTGTGGCCTTCCACTGTCCCTGTGGTAGTCACTTCTCCCCTCCTACCTCGATCTGAGATAGTTACAGGAGTACCACCGATTCTGTCAACTTCCCTCGATGGACCTAGTCAATCAATATCATTTAGGTCATTGAGGTCTCTAAGTGGTGCAAAGGCATTATTTTGCAATGGTGCATTGGCCTACCCGAATGCACCCTCTTGTCGACATACCTCTCTATGATGTTGATTTGGGAAGGGCGAGGGTCTATAAAAGAAGCCCAGCGGGAGCAGTTTAACACTTGAGTCCATCTCAGCTTGATAAGACCTATTACTCTGAAAAAGGGTCTTGCACACAAGATTAGGATGCCTAAGTGTCCCTATCACACAGTCCCCTGGGAAGGCTTTCCTGGATCTGCCGATCCAAGGCACACTCCTCACCATCAAGATATGTCTATAGTCTCTAATATTGCACCCCGCATTCCTACACATCCAATGCGCCACCTTGTTAATCAGTTGTGTCGCCAGTTCCTCTTTTTGGCTTGTATGTGCTGGGACACCAGTTAAAATAACTGTATATGGGCAAGATTCTGGCAGTAGGTCTAAAACTGGAAGGCCTAATGTACTCTGCGCACTTAGAGAGAACATCTCTGTTGATTGTGGATGCGCATTGTCTCCCCTCTCCCCCTTTTCTGGCCTTGCAGTGTTTGTTAAACTTGTTGAGCGATTGCCTGTGGGCCCCGTCATTCATTCTCTCACCCCCCTAGCAACAGTGGTAACTTTGGGTCTGGTTACTTCCGAATGTACCTGTGGGGCTCTAGTGCACAAAGCATTTCTCCTGGTGGCCTGTTCAATATCCCCATTTTTCATCCCCTCATTCACGTTTACGGGTAAGGGGGATAGAGCCACAGATTCCCCTGAGCGTCACATGCACACCTAAATGCCCCTTGGTTTACTGCAGCTCTCCCAGTTCACAAATGAAAGTAATGTTTCTTCAATTGAACTTAGTATGCATAAAATGGGCCCCAGAAGAGCAGTTATCAAAGTCTCCATTCGATCCCATTGGTCAGGGTCTTCCCCAAAAGCCACACCATTGTGACCACTATTATGACTTATTCACGGCCAATCCTTTGTTCAGTTCTGGAGTGGGTTTGTCAGGAGGCCTAGCTGCTTGAGGTTTTGATCTGGGTTTTTGTGTTTGCTTTTGTACAGCTCCTCCCCTTGAGCGTTTTGCAGGTGGCTTTCCATTACCGGCAGTCGAAGACTTTGAGAGATTTATTGTTGCCCTGGCAACCCTTTTGGATCGAGTGATGAATTCCCCACGGCACACGCCAGAAGTAATTGCGTTTTGTCCCGTGGAACGGGACAGTGGATCTTCGAGCAAAATGTGTGACAGTTCAGGCTCATTGACCCCTGCACTGTCTACTGCAGTAATAGTGGAATCGACCTGCACGACTGTGGTTACCTCTGATGCCACTAACGGGGAGTCAGGGAGGACGATAAAATCCCCATTTTTGCTAGAGCCAGGGATGGTATGACACAGATGATCCACAGAATGCTGCACACCCTCGGGGTATTTAGCCACAAATATGCCTCCCATTGAAGACCATTTCTGGGCCGCAAAGGTGTCCAGTGAAAGTCTTCTTTCAGTGGGCTGGATCTGATGAGTCAGAACTAACTCGGCTTTTGTCAGAAAAGCGTCTATTGTCCCCACAACCGCCCCCCTGCCAGAAGGCCTGTGACTTCATGCTTGTCAGCAAACTGTTATTCAAGATTGGGGGCCCACAAACTGCACCAATACAAATAAGTACCTTGATTTAGTAGCAAAGCTCCGCCTTGGTTTTCACGTTGGTGTAGAAAATCAAAGGGAGTGGCACAGCCCAGCCTCTTCTTGTCTCTGATGGGCTGAGACGGGCCCGCCCAATGCCCCGGCTTTGCCCGCGCCTGTCCCGTAGAGGCAATGGCGGCCTTTAAGCACCAGCTGGCATGCAAATGAAATGCAGATCCTGCCGTGAGGCCCCCTGGTCCTGGAAGTCCTTGTGCGACTCTGGCAAGGTCTGGCAAAGCGTCCCGCGGAGCGGGAGGCAGTGGCGGCCTTTAAGCACCGGCCGGCACGCAAATGAAAAGCGACTCCTGCCACGAGGTCCCCTGGTCCAGGAAGTCCTTGTGCAAACCTGGCAAGGTCTGGCAAAGCGAATCTTTACTTATCTGGCTGGGAAATTCTATGGGGATGCTCTAGACAATTTTTTGGGGTGTTATCTCTCTCAGTTCGGTCGCACCACGATAAAGAGAAGGGGAAAAGCATGCCACCTGTGCTACTGTTTTGCAATCAGGAACCTAAATGTAGTGCTACATGAAGCATGCCCTATTTCCTCTTTCATACCTCTATCAATATTGCATGCAAGCAGCAGCCTCAAGTTAATCATTGCATGACCAGAACCCATGTCAGGACTTCACCCATCTCACCTTACTCTTCCACATATGTCAGAATACAATCACACGCCACTCCAATCGAACAATCAGGTCTAAATTTAACTCATATCGACATTTAGAGTCCCATTAGGCCACAGTATACAAATATCAAATTACATAAATTAGTATAACTTCTATAAAACATTCTAAGCCTTGTCTTACACAAAATACTGCTTGGTTTATAGCATCTCATACTTTGATTGTTCTTACAACAAAAAATGTATTTGCTTCTTGGAGATACTCCTTATTATACTAAATATCGACATTAAACTGCAATCAACATGACTGTTTAGCAACAAAATCCACAACTGTGCCATTGAGTTTAACACTGAGGGGCTGATTCCGATTCTGGTTAGAAATCGGACCGACTGACTCGGACCGGGAACGGATTCTTACCGACAGGTACAGGCACCGCACGACCCGTGCAGTACGATGCAATGCCCGTGACCTACAACCGACCCGTACGGAATACAAGCCGTACGACCGAGCTGTACAAAAATCAGTAATTTGGCCGGAAACTGGACACGAGCAGCACTGACCGACACAAACCAGGAATGAACCCGACCCACACGTACCCACAACGTCCGACACGCACAGTATGATGCAATGCGTATGAAACCAGACCGACTAGCACGGAGCCCAAGCCGCATGACCGACACACACAGAAAACAGGTACCTGAAGCGAGAGACCTCCGTGACCGACTCGTATGCAACACAGAAGAAAGTCAGAGTAAATTACTCGGAGAAGCCCGCACGAGCCATCATGAGCGTCCAACTCGGTCAGAAGAACGTCTCTTACATGCCCCCAAAACACAAAACCCCCCACAAAAAAGGAATAATCAAGCAATGACAAAGTCAATAAATACCCAAAAAAAGTATAACAAAGACACACCCACAACTCCACCTATATAAAGGCCAAAAATCACTACCATAATCCTTTGCAAAGACAACAGACCAGCCAGCACAGAACAACTTCAGACAGCAACCACAGACACACACACAACTCACCCATCACACAACCTTCACACCATCAGCACCCCTCCAAAAGCACTCCCACATACACCTAGCAAAACTGACACCCACCCACCCTCACTTGCACCCACACACACACATATCACTCCCCACCACCACCCATCACCATGCCCCCTAAGAAGAATCCACAGTTCACAGATTGTGAGTTAGAAGTATTGGTAGATGAAATCCTCAGAGTGGAGCCACATTTGTTTGGTACTTTGGTACAAAGGACCCCCATGTCACAGAAAACCAAGATGTGGGCGAGGATTATGAACAAGGTGAACGCACAAGCACCAATGTTTCGCACAAAGACTGACATCCAGAACAGGTGGTATGATGTGCGCAGGAGGGTCAACAAGCTCCTCGAGAAGGAACACGCCTTGAGTCAGCGCACTGGCGGTGGATCTCCTGCCAAACCAGTATACTTCAGGTCCTGGGAGGAGAAGGTGAGGGACAACCTACCACCAGAGAGCGTCCATGGCCTAGCAGTCATACCAGAGCCTGGTGAGTACACAACCAATATACTCAATATTGTATCGCAATACACACACATCACCGTTAAGGGGACAGTGAAACCATGCCCTGATAGCAAAGGCATAGTGAATAAAAGCTTATCAGCCCAAGAAGTTTATGCTAGTCAGACAAACACAAATCCGGCCAAATCATAGTGATTTGTAACTGTGTCATGACATGTACAAACCCACCAACAAATAGAGCAAGGCAGTGACACTATTCTAAATAAACACTGTCAGACATTCTTGCCACCACAACCACTACCTCACAGTGAAGCTGACTGACTGGAAGGAATAGTGTGTATGCTGGTGAAGTGAGTGTATCCAAAAGCATGATGGGGCTGTTTTCACAGATAATGCTCCCCCTCCCAATTGGACCATCAACACCTCTCTGAACCATGCTCGCCTCACAGGGGGTGGAAATGGACTGACAAGATCTCTTTGAATGGGCTCTGTTGTGGGGAGCACAAGGCCCTGCTGGGAACTGGCCACCAACAAACTACAGAACTGCACTTTCAGCCGTCTTGTCAGCACAGGCTCACCCCCTCACAGGGAAGCAGAGTCCAAAGGAGGGAAGTGAGGGCATGCTGGGAAGGGGGGTGTAGCCAATAGCATGGTGGGAGTTGCAGTCACTGACAATCCTCACCCACCTACATGGCCCAGCAAGCTCACACTGAACCATGCTCACCTCACAGGGGGTGGAAATGGACTGGCAAGAACTCTGTGGCTGGGCTTTGTTGTGGGGAGCACAAGGCCTGGCTGGGAATTGGCCACCAACAAACAACAGGACTGCACTGTCAGCCATCTTGTCAGTGCAGGCGCACCCCCTCACAGGGAAGCAGAGTCAATTGTGAACAGGGATTACACTCCTGTGTCAGCCACCTAATGGCCCTTGAGTACCAACGGCCATGTACAGTAAAATCCATACATGAGCTGGCATGCACACACTTCAACATGCACATTGAAATGCTTCATGTTGGCTGGACAATGTGCAACAACAATATCAATCTCTGTCTGTGACGACTTAAGACAATGCAGTGTACAGGCATGCATCCTGACGTACCGTTGCAAATGTCTTGTATATGAACCATTGATACAGAAATCAAGGAGGGGGGGATGGTTCACTCGTCCTGTGCAACCCGGGTCTTTACGTATTGTGTTGCCTTCATTGAAAACTTCACATACGTACACAGGCGTAGTGCGGTATATCTTGGTTTTCCGCCTCAGTTTATAGTAGCAGCATTATCATTGGGTCTCCATTGTTGCTAATATGCTGTGCCTCCACCTGGAAGTAAACCGGCTAGTTTCCCAGTAGTGTCCAAAGATAAAAATTAAGAGTGCGTTTCTGTGCTCAAGTGCTGTGAGTCAAAATCCCTTACATCACTCAAAGGCTAGTGTTAAATGGTGAACATTGTGATGTACTAAGTTACAAACAAAGGTGTTGCGTGTGTGGATCCAGCTACTGATCCACCGCACTAGGGTTGTTCACTGTTGGTCAACATGTTTCAGCCCCATGCGATCCTAGAGGCTTTTTCTTCTCTGGACACTACTGGGAAAGCAGCCAGTCTATCCCCAGGTGGAGGCCCAGCATATTTGCAACAATGGAGACCCAAAGATAATGCTGCTACAGTGCACTGAGGCGGAGAGCCAAGATAGACCACCCCATGTATGTGTAAGTATATGAGGGTTTTTTGTAAGGAATGAAAATACGTAAATACCCTGGTTGCACAGGACAAGTGATCTTCCCCCTCGATTGTTTTGTACTAACCATTGCAAGCTGAATGGATCAGTACCTCTTCCACCATCCCCATTGCTAAATACATATGTGAACCATTGATGACTGTAGTAACATAACTGACAATGTGTGTCTCCTCCAAACACAGGTGGTTCTGGGGACACAGCAGCAAGTGAAGAGGAGTCCTTGGTCCAGACTCTGGTGGAGGCTGAGCTTTCTGGTGTGGATCTGGCTCTGTCCTCTTCAGATGACGAAGAACAACCTGGCACCTCCGTTGTGAGTCATCATGCAGCCCCAGCAGCACAAACATCGGCACCCCCTACACCCATGCCTATAACATCTGGCAACAGACCGAGAACCCCTGTCAAAATGGACAGATCTAGGACACAGAATTCAAACAGCACAGGGACACCGGCCACCCAGGAAGCTACGGACAACACCACCAGTAACAACAAACAAGGGGGCCCAGGATCACCTGTGCATGCCACCGCAGGTACTGTCCGTGTGGCTAGGGGTGGTGGGAGGGGTGGTAGGCAGAGGTCACGGCCTGCAGAGGGGCCTGGACTGCATGATGACCCCCAACTGCTACGCATCATTGAGGCGTACCAGGATAGTACCGCAGGATTCGGCCAGGTAGTGGGGATCCTCAAGGACATGCAACAGGAGCAGGCTGGCCATCATGCACGCATAGAGACCAAGTGGGAGGAACTTACTGCGGTGCATAGGGACATATTGACATGTCTCCGCCAGATCAGCACAAATATGTCCACACCTCCCTGTGTGCCCACAACATCTGTTGCTGCAAAATCTGCAAATGCCACAGGAAGGGAGGATGAATCTGATGGAGAGTCTGATGCACCGCAGACTCCTGCACTTGAGGATCCCCCCCAGAAGAAAAAGAGGGGTCGTACGAAGAAGGACAAGTGAGACACAGATGTCCATGCACATCCCCCAGGAACTCAGAACCTGTTTTGGATATTGGCCTTGTGTGCAAAGTGTTCACCTTGTTGCACATGACACAACTCCCCAACATGACATGGAGGGTTCATGTTATTCTAATGTAGCAGATGAATGTGGACTTTACTCTCGATATTTCAGCTACCAAGACTTCCAATTCATCTGTGCACTTTGGATTCCGAACCTTATGTACAGCACCCACAATCATGTGCACTATCTCCACACATATATGTAAATAAACACACTATTACACTATACTTGCCTATGTTGTGATTCAAACTTGATATGTGTCATGAAGATGATGATCTGCTGAAGAACACAGTGCATGGCAACTAGTACAGCAATGGTATTACCGGTATATGACTCATCTTGATGTGACACATATGAGGGAGACACACCACTAGGGTACCACAACACATACTCACCATGGCCATGTGACACATTGCCTAAACAGATGTTCCCCAGAAATACAGTGGAATGCACAGACACTACACCTATCTACAGTCAGTGGTAACAAGCCCACAGGTGAGGTAAGCAAATATCAGTCAGATGTGTGAAGACAGACAACACACATAACTAAGTGAAGCACATGTTCATTACACATCAGCAACACGTTTATTACACAAAAGTTGCAAGGTAATTCCACGTGACAGTGGGCACACGGTCACCAACTGTTGTAGAATTGAGCTTCAGGGGTGTGTGGTATATCACATGATGGGATACTAGAAATTCCACCCTGGGATTGGATTCTGATTGTTGGGTGTCAGAGTTGACCAAGTAACAGGCAAAGTACCTTGGGAAGGACAGACATAAGACAGAGTCAGAAGCACACCATAACATGATAGAAATGCAATGCACATGCACAAAACAAGTCACAAGAAACATACACAGAAACAAATTAGCATGTCAACAATATTGTGAACTATAGACCTTTTGGCAGGACACATCACTGCACGCATCCAGTCAAGTGCCACATGGACAAACCCAAACAGCATCTGAACAGCACCAACACATCTCAGGCTAACTCAACACATTGACATAACAACCCTGTAAACTCACATTCATCTGAAGAAATTGTTGATGAGCAGTGTGCTGACGTCACCCTCATCATCATCATCACTAGCATCGTGGCCCAGGCCAGGATCCTCCACAGGTGGCGGATGTAGGTCATCGTCATCCTGTATGAGAGGCATCTTCTTCCGCACTGCCATGTTGTGTAGCATGCAGCATACTAGGATAATCTTGCACACCTTCGCAGGCTAATATGTGAGGGCCCCTCCGGTCTTGTCCAGGCAGCGCAAGCGGCTTTTCAGGAGACCAAAGGTCAGCTCAATCAATCTCCTGGTTCGACCATGTGCGTCATTGTAGTGCATCTCGACTGCTGTCACAGGGTTCCTGAGGGGTGTCAGCAACCATGGCAAATTGGGGTATCCAGACTCACCTACATTCAAAGACTTGCACATTAGTTTGTCCTTCAGGCCATAATCATTTGATTTTGAAAGCACCTAACTCTGCCCCCACTTCATTAAGATGATTTTGAATCAATGAAGAGCTTTTGCCATTAGTTGTTCTGTGGATTCCATTTGGCCCTCCCTCAATGGGGGTACATTCCCTAGTACTAATACCAAAGTAGATGCTTCCGGGGGAGATATAAAAACTGTTTTCTTGAAGCCGCATTTCCCTCGCTGGATCTATTAGCCCTCCGTTGGTCAGCTCGCCTCCCTAAAGAAGATGGTTCCTGACATGCACTAGCTATATTAGACTGGTAACTTTGCCTGTTTGTTATAACTTCCCCTGATACACCGTCCTCAGGGTATCTGAATTTTTTTGGCAAGCCGGTGTATGCGATATAGTACTGGTATTGGTATCAGAATTAGGATGTAGGGGGTTAACCAAGCCAGTACATAGTGAGGACTTTTTTTTAGGTACAATCGTCGTGTGTGCTCTATGGGGAGATGATGATATTGAAGACTCAGATTCAAGGGGGGGATTAATCATGGTATGCATTCCGGTTTCAAAGCTTTATTCGAGCAAATACTCATAAAAGCACAACATACATAAAAAAAAAAAGAATATACAACACTTAAAATTGATCATTATTATACATCAGTTATAAAAAACCGTTGTGACAGCTTTGACCCTAAAGAATAAAAGCAATTAGATGCACATTTAGACACAAAAAAATCATTTTTCGTTGAGAGAAATACCCTTCCGCCTAATTGACCAAGCCCACCCCAAGTATTTTGCTGTTCCAAGAACTATTGGCAAATCAGCAGACGTGCAGATCACTCTTAGCGCCTCAACTCCTCTGGATGTCCCTAAATTTCTACAAATTGGTACCAGCCATACTCTTCAGGGGATTATATATGCCTTACAGAAAAATAAAAAATGACCTATGGTTTCCTTGGCTGCTCCACACACCGGGCAGCTCGAAGTGATCACACTCCTCCACCTACCCGTCAAAAACCTCAAAGGGAGGGAACCAGATCTCAACTGGAACATTAGTTTCCTGTCTCCTGGGACAGTAATTGTGTCCCAATAAGGTTCTAAAAGTGGACACTGTTTAAATTCCAGAAAACGCCCCCCCATCGTATCGGCTCTCGTTCTGGTCCAGAGTCTATTGTCAATCCTACCCCAGTATAAACTTTTGATGGTATTTTTAGTGGGGAAGACTTCCTCCGAGGGGTTGTTCCATAGATTAGAAAGGCCGAGTTCACCTAAAGCAGCCCTAAGGTGTTTAAGCCAAGCAATTTTATGGAAAACATCCATTTTTATTACTGCTAGAAATCCCTCAGCATAATGCTGTATCTCTGGAGTGGTCCAAAGGCGACACCAATAAAGGATAGGACGCAATCTTACTCGGTCACTGACCGATCTTCTCCCTAAGTCAAGACCAAGCGGGATTAATGGGGCACTCTGGGGGAGACCCGTTATGCCCCGAATAAACCTATTCTCTGATAGCTGCAAGGAAGAAACATTATTATAGCCCCATAGTTCCGCCCCATATAGGGTAGACCCTATGGCCTTAGCATCATAAACAGCCAAGACTGGTTTAATGGGTTTTGTCTTTGATTTTTTATGTTCCGCCCTTAATGCTCCCGCGATCTGTTGGTGTTTAAGGGTAGCCTTGTCTAAATGTTGGGACCACTTTGAGTCATTAGAGATCTGAACCCCAAGGTAGGTAAATACGCTAACTACCTCCAGCACACTATTGTTCAGAATTATTTTTGGGCTGGCTCTACGCTTGTGTGAGAAGACCATCAGCTTGGTTTTACCTACGTTCACTTCCAAGCCACGTTCTCCACAAAAGCGGTAAAAAATGTGGAGGGCGCGTTGCAGGCCTCCAGGTGTCTTGGACAAAATCAATGTATCGTCGGCGAACATCAGGATCGGAATCCTGAGGCCCGCCAACGAGGGTGCATCCACAGGGACATCCAACATCCGAGCCACAATTCCGTTAATAAATAGCGAAAAGAGCAAGGGTGCCATCGCACATCCCTGTCGAACACCGCGTTCAACTGGGAAATCGGTGGAAGATTCTCCACGTGTGCCCCATTGGACCCTGGCAAAATTGGCCTCATGAAGCCTCATGATCAGAGTCAGCAACTCGGCCGGGAGGCCAACTTCACACAGGACTTCCCAGAGCTTTCCCCTTGGGACCAGGTCGAAGGCAGCCCGCAAGTCGACAAAAGCGACGTACAGGCTGCCCTCGCCTAGCACCACAGTTCCCCATTGAAGTAAGGCAAACCGAAACACCTGGTCTATCGTACTTGTAGCCCGTCTGAAACCTGCCTGGTAAGGGGACAATGCACTATTCTCCTCAACCCAATCCATCAGCTTGTTTACCACCATTCTTCCCACCACCTTTTGAATGGTGGCTATCAAGCTTATTGGCCCTGTAATTGGCCGGGAGTGACCTGTCACCTTTTTTATATATAGGTACAATGATCGCCCCCTTCCATGCTTCAGGGACTTCAGCTCCTTTGGCGATGGAGTTTCCCAAAAGGGAAACATAACTAACCCACCGATCCATGTCATTTTTAAAAACATCAGATGGAATCCCATCGAGACCCGGGGCCCTACCCCCTTGGGCAGCACATATTGCAACTTCTGATTCCTTAAGGGAGAATAAATCATCCCTTGCGAATACTGCTGGAATAGTTCTTGCAGACCCATCCTCCGTGGACTCTGCATATTGGGGTTTGAAATATTCTACCCAGGCCCCCTCTGCGACATTGTTATCTGGTTTATCTGGATTCCCACCTCTTCCCCACTTTAGTAGCCTCCAAAATAACCTGGAGTCCTTGGCCCCAGATGCTTCCTTCAATTCTACCCAGTACTCTTCATCCCATCGTTTTTTCGCAAGCAGTATGCTGGCCTTATAATGCTTCCTAGCCTTACTTATGGCTTCCCTGTCCCTATTCCTGATAACGTTGCCCAGGGCTAGCCTTGCTCTCCTACACTGCTGGTTAAACCACTTGGCTAATCTGGGAGGATTTTTCCTATTGGCCTTACGGGCTCTCAGAAAATGAGGTCTTATATGGGCAAAAAATTCAATATGTATATCCGTTATTTCCCTGGACCCTGGGTTAACGGAATTTACGGATTCCATTGCAGCAATTGCAGCATCCAGCTCAGAGTTTATATAATTCATAGAATCCGCATTCGCCATGACACTTGGCCAGTGAAGTCTACGCGTATCATTCGTCATTGAGGGCATAAGTTCTTCGTTCACCTGCTGACTGCCAGGCTCAACTGACCACCAATTATGGATCACGCAGAGGGGATTGTGGTCGCTTTCCAATCTGCCCTCAACTTTCATGTCCCCAACCCACTGCCATAGACTAAGGCTGCAGATGACATAGTCTATCCTACTGCGGTTTAGGCCATTATCAAAAGTACACGCGCCCTCCCTATCGCCTTTCGTTCTTCCATTGAGAGCTCTCAACCCGTGTTCTAAGCAAATCTCATTCATTAGCGGAATGTCTTTCGTCCATCGTTTGACGGGAGCCAGGGTCAAGGTCGGGACACCCCAATGTGAGTCCTCATCCTGCCCCACGGGATCATCCGTAGTATCAAGTGGCTCGTAAGTCCTATTCAGGTCTCCCGCTATTATAATCTTGTTCCCCAGAGACTGTGAGTCTAGGAAGGTGGACAGGGCTTCTAAAGTGGGAGAGATTCCTATGTTAGTACCCCTAGCATATATGTTATAGATATCTGAACCCCCCCCCCTTTTCTGGGGTTAGTCTTAACATTAGGATATCCTTGCAACCCAGATTGACCATTTTTACTTTGATATGTGAGCATTGTTTCACCCAAATAGTGAGGCCACCCATCGGACGACCCCTTGCACCTTTACTTGCCGGGATAGAAAAATTCAAATAGCCATGGTGGAAGATAGGGTCGCATGCCCATGTCTCCTGGAATAAACAAACTTCATAGCCATCAATAAAATCAATCCAGTCCTGAGACATCACTTTACCGGCCAACCCAGCAATATTCCATGAGAGAAGCTTACCTACACTTGTGCCATCCATCGACACTAGTCTCACGGGTTCTAGTTTAGTAATCTCAACCGGTAGATCATCATGGGTATTTAAAGTGTTATGCTCCTCGCTCTCTGGGGTTTCATTACATTCCCCACTTATATACTCCCGAGCCACTAACCCAGAATAGATGTTCATGCTATTTGGGTCCATATTTGAGTCTAAAACAGTTTTATTGGAACCACCACCTTTGGTTTCATTGTTATTACCAGCTTCTACATTTGCACAGTTATCAAACATTTGTCAATACACCCTCCCCATGTTCCTCAATGGTCCGAAACAATTAGTATTTGTACCACCATGATGGCAATTCAGTTGAAGTGGTACAGCAGGGGGAACAAACCCCAGATGGGGGACACTAGTTAAGGGTTCTGGATGCATTGTCATAATAGATTCAACACCTGATGGTCTTGGATAAAAAAAGGTTAAATCTACAATACCGATTCCCCCAAAACCCGAACCCCCATCCTGTTTCGTTATCAGATTTACCACCCTAGGATCTTGGAAATTAATAACTATACAATCACCCCCCACTTTCTTAGAAGTACAACCGATCCACTCAGTCCTTCGTACTCCAATGATCAAGCCGTCCACTCCCCCTGGTAATGGTCTATTGACCCTCAGCCAATGCATAACCTTATTTTTTAGCATTTGAAACGTTTCCCTTTGTTCAGCTGACAATGATGGGACATTTATAAGGACAGCCACGTAGGGAAAAGAATCTGGAGTAAGATTCATGTGTGGTATCCTACGTGGCCCCTTCGCTAATGGTTGTTTGGGCACGCTATTGGCAGATGTAGGGGGGGAAGTGGGAGGGTGAGGGATATCGTGTGATGATGGTACTTGAGGTTTTTTATTCTGCAAAATGTTTCTACTACTGCTAATTGCAGTAGTGTGACAAGATCTTGGGTTATTAGCTAAGACTTGGGAGGTATTGGGTCGGGGATTCACTATGCTGGAGGGGTCTTTTGAACCCGTGGCAACCAAAGCAGGAAGATTTCCCTCTATAGCAATCTTGCTACTAGATTTATTAATTGTCTCTGCATTAGCTTTTTTCTTTTTACCTTTTACTTGTGACCTTGTTGGGGTACTGTCCGCCAATGTGGGAGATACAACAACCGGAGCATCTTTCACTTGCCCACCGTATTGATGATGATTAGTGGACTCCCCTGTCTTTTTTTGGGACTTGATCAATGCTTTCGTAGAGTAAAAATTATCCAGGGCTACCTGCTCAAAATGGTCTAGCCTATCTGTTAATTTTTTTACTTGATCCTCGAGCGGGGTTAATAAAGACCTCATCAGCTTCTCCAGCTCGAGTAACAAAGTAGGGGTAATAAATGTGGACTCACCATGACCGATTTGGGTTCTTGGACTAGAATCAACTGGGGCAGTACCCTCCACAAGAGGCAGAACCAATGGTGCGGGTGGAAGCTCTAACAATCCCATAACTGGTGGGTGGGTATTAATCGAGGGAGGGCTAACCACCTCTGGAGCGGCCCCCTCCTTATATGTTATATTCCCACTGGGACCAGCTCCATTACATTCCTGCAGGGTGCATGCCACCACTTTCTTTGATTTTTTTGCAGGTTTGGGCTGATAACACTTTCTAGGAGGAGGACACCTCTTCCTCTTAGATGATGATTTTACTCCTACCACTTGGCCCGACACACGGTGACGAGTCTGATCAAGATGTTCTATGGGATCGGTAAGTGGGGGAAGCGCATTTCCAGGGGAAGAGCAGAGATTAATAATCTCGAGCGGGTCAGGGAGCAAAACTGTAGTTGGGGGGAAAGGGTAGGGCGTTTCGTCAGCCATTGGCAGATTTACAGATGACCGGGGAGGAACCAATGCCGGAAATATCTGTGGTTGTCTTTTATCCATGGGTATTTTAAGAAGTTCAATGGATAGCCTACGCTCAGCGCGTCTCTCCGCCAGGGCAATTTCCTTGTCGATGTCATTGGAAACCCGACTAAAGTATTTATCCAAAGGGCCCAGGGTGGCTGCCCCGACCTCCATTCCATTCCATCTAGGGCACAGAAATTGTGTGTAGCCTGAGACTGCAGGTCAGCTAACTTCTCCTCAATCTTGCTTAATCTGAGTGAAATGGGATTCAACATGTTTGCCACTAATGTTTCAATTCTATTCTATGACACTCATCCTCATTCATCAAGGGGGTCTCAATTTTTTGGAGATCCAGGGAGATTTTATGCCACCTGTGAGAGCTTCTATTTCATCGCTCCCCCCTGTTCTTTCTAATCTGGAGACCTTTGCAAATTTCAGCCTCTGTATCCCACTGCCCCTTTTTCTCTTTACTGACATATCAGTTCGGGCTCCCGCAGACTTTGTTAAAGCAGTACCCCTAGTAGATGCTTTTGTTGCTTTTGTTGCAGTAGACACCGGAAGTAGCAATTGGGTTATCACTCCCATAGATAGCTCCGCTACCACTTCCTGGACTACTGAAGGTGATTGTGAAGAGGTTTTAGAAGGCATATAACCCCCTAAGGAGGTTCTTTTTTGAGGAATCAGTTCCTAGGACAACCGGTGTCTAGTCAATTCTATTTCATTTACTAAGACTGAGGTGGTCCTCGCTAAAAAAGAATCTAGTGTTCCAACAATACCCCATCCTGGTTGCTTCCTCGGTCCCGTCCGTTAATTCATCATAGGGCTCAATGAAACTAGTACTCAAAAGGGGAGGACAAAACAAGAAGTACAAATATAGCAGCAAACAGTACGTTTGTACAATCTTCCACGTTAGAGGGGGGCCCAGCCCAGTCTCCTCCGGGCTATGACGGGCAAGGACGTGCCCGCCTTTGGCCCGGGCTTTGTACGGGTGCTGCCCGCGCTCGTCCCGCGCAGCGGGAACTTGCTAGGGATTTTATCACGCCTCCTGGTGCTGCATGAGGGCATCGGAGGTGGCATCAGAGGCCACTGGGTAGTCTGGGGGTTGGAGACCTGGCTCCTGGCTCCACTTCAGGTCACCTCCTCTCCTTAGCACCAGCAGCACAAAACAACAGCTACGGGCTTCCCGCACAGTGTGAGCCCGCTAGGGATTTTTATTGCGCCTCCTGGTGCAGCGTGAGGGCGTCGGTGATGGCATCAGAGGCCACAGGGTAGCCTGGGGGTTGGAGACCTGGCTCCTGGCTCCACTTCAGGTCCCCTCCTCTCCTTAGCACCAGCAGCAGAAAACACCAGCTAAGGGCTTCCCACGCAGCGTGAGCCCACTAGGGATTTTTATTGCACCTCCTGGTGCTGTGTGAGGGCATCGGTGTTGGTGTCAGAGGCCACAGGGTAGTTGGGGGGTTGGAGACCTGGCTCCCGGCTCCACTTCAGGCACCCTCCTCTCCTTAGCACCAGCAGCAGAAAACAACAGCTACGGGCATCACACCAATATTCAGCCTGAGTACCCTTGTAGAACAACTTATGCTTGTCAAGTGCAGGGTGTTGGACTAGCAACTTGTCATGATAATTGTGCAGCAGTCTCCTCCGCTTCACTTTTCAGAGTATGCTGTGTGCCCTGCAGGCCAACTAAAAACAATGTTCAGTTTAATGGACGCAGTGGCGGTGAGTGGGCCTCAGACTGCTGCATGCCTTTCCCCTTTCACATTAGATGTTTTTTGTGACATTTTAGGTTGAAGGACGGGGGACTGCCCAATGCTGCTTCTTCAATCCAGTCAGACCACAAGGCAGGCCAGGGTGCGCAACTTCTTTGGCCCGTCGTGCATGCCACTCATGTTAGGGGCCAGACGCAGAGGCGAGCAGGAGCATGTCAAACCCTCCGCAAGCCGCACCCGGGCCTGGACGAGCCGCAGATGGCCCCAGCACGCACTCCGCCTGCTGTGATAACCACTGCAGCTCTCGCCTCGTGCCCCCATCCCGCCAGTAGTTGGGCCCCTTACTCCTTACTGAGCAATCGTGACTTTCAGTCCGTCTTCCAGCCGCAGCAGATGCCTCGCAAGTCGATGTCGCTTGCTACTCGGGCGCCATCAATGGCCTCCACGCTAATGCAGTGCAGCGTGGCTCCACCTCAATCAGTCCGTTCTGCACTGCAAATCACTCAGACGAGCCGCTCACAGCTCTGCGTCATCTCTTCTCGTATGCTGCTCTCGGACAGCTTTACCTCCGTTAGGATGCACAGCCCCTCCCGGTCGCTACATCCATATCTGTGGCATCTAAAACCCCAAAACAATGAATCATTGTCTCTGTATAATGTGTGTGTGATCTAAAGTGCTCTGACACTGAAGATGAGGGGCACAGTTGGAGGGTGGAACTGGGAAAATCGCTGGAGACGATGGTTAGTAAGGGCGGCGCCAAAAAGGATTGTCATACTGGGCTTCACCAGCGCCAAAGTCGGCCCTGCACCTGAATGACTGGAACTCAACAAGCTTTTTAAAGCTCACCAAGTGAGAGAGAGAGAGGTAACAGGGCTGGCTAAGGAGCACTGTAGAACAGCCATCCCAGTGATGGTCTAAGGAGAGGAGGAAAGAGAAAATTACACTGGTTGCCCTGTGCATAAAATCAATGACCAGCCACTTAAAGCAGGGTAGCACTCTTTCCTGACACAAAACACTACCAAGTGCATTTTTTAACACTTTAACAATATGTCTCATTATTAGCAGTGATGTACCAGAAGGGAGAAAATGACATCCAGAGTATTTATCAGTAAGATTATGGTTTTTAACCACCCCCCCAAACAAGTTTTGTTTAGTAAAGTTGGAGTAAAAAATATAGTACTTTTCTCCTTGACGCAGCATGAATAAGTAAATCATATTACATGACATGTTTATACACAGAAGACACGAAATGCTGTACACATTGCACATGTTAGACACAGTGACACATGAAACAGAGACAAGAGTAGTAGAAGCATCGTAAGAGCATGCATTAAAATTTGAGATGAAGAAAACACACTTATCAGACAACACTAATGCAGATGAATGAGTTGAAGTAATGAGATTTTAATGCATTTGTTGCTTATAGACGTATATTGATGAGAATTGTTATGCTATGTGAAGTGGCTTAGTGGCTCATGTTCCTGAGAATGCACCAGTTAGAAAAGTCTGTGCAAAAATGTGTAGCAATGAAGTATCAGTTTTATATTTTGCAATATGATAATAGAGATTCTATAGCTTATGAAATATGAAAAACACATTTTTTAGTATAAATTATGAAAAATGTGTATTTAAGTGAACATCGTAAAAGTTTGTGATAGTAGGTTATTTCTTATATTAGCCATGTCCATGTAATAATATTTTGTGAAAGTTCTTTATATCTTTATACATTCTTCATTTGATTTGGTTTAATTTCATTATATTTGAAGTAAAGTCCCAGCTTATTTCATTTAAAGGTGTAATGCTAATTTTAAGGCCTTCTTCAAATGCTTTTTCTCAAGTGCTGACCTTTCCCTTGAATTAATACAATAGATCATTATCTGCAAGTGAAATGTTGCTTATTTGCCCTGTACATGCCTACACCCTGACATTCTTGAATGTTTTTTCAATGTGCACAGTGAACTATGCCTGTGGGAATAGAATGTCAGCTATGACTATAAGTTTCAACTTTGTATTTTGTTTCTACCAAAGTTAGGCCTGTGAGGACTCACAATTTCTCATTTCTCGTGACTAGCATGTGAAACCAGCTTGATGCTTCATCCATCTCAGGGACATGGGTTGATTATGGACATGTGATAGTTTTTCGATAGTAGTGTGATGCAAATGGACATCGATAAACATTATAAAAGAAGAAACCCCAAAGGAGGGGCACTAAACACCATACTTTTTTCCCCTCTTTGTGAGGATGCTCTGCTGATTGATTTTTTAAGTCTCCATTGCTCTTGAACTGTTTGTCTTCTTTGCCGAACTATTTATATTTTTCAATTTTCCATTATATCTATAGCTTTAAAGTAATGGACTCACCCCTAATGAACTTTAAGTCTGAACCTTTCCCCTTGTTTCGTAGGAACTGACCTGTTAGGAAACCTGAACTAATCTTCTGCCCTAAAGGGCAGTGGAACTCTTTAACTCTGTATACTGACTGTATAACACCTTGATAAAGATTTGCTTGGGAAATGCCTGGTGCTGTAATGCATGTTGCAATAATTTTGACAGACGTCCTTAAGAAATTGCTTATTTTAATGAATTTTTATTCTTTAGGACACATCGGATGTCACATCAATATGTGCAGGATGTTGTGAAAATAGAACAGTAAACAGGCGAGGGTGTCTACATGAGACTCTGGGAAAGGCTTAAAAGCCTTTGCAAGGCAGGGCCTGTCGGCATGATGTGCTCACTAGATGTTTCAAATAATATGCTCTCCACTGATGGGAGAGAAAATATGCATGGAGTTAAGTTGTCCCGTATATTTTCTGGTGTATACCTTTTATTCTAGTCAGGATTTTGGCATTGTTCTATAACAATAAAGTACATCTGTAGGCAAAAGGCAGCTTTTGTGGAGCATAGACAGCATCTGGGGGGAGGGCGAGTGCGCCAGAGAGCTTCTCACCCTGTGGCGGAGCGCTGACAGTTAACAACAAAGATGGATGCACAAATGATGGAGGTGCAGCCATTCCATGGACCCCAGGAGGGAGTAGATTCCGCATTTGCAGTGGGTCGGCGTGGAGGAGGGACTGACCTGCCGGTAGTCCTGGATTCTACTCCCATGACGTATGGACTTAGAACAATCTTGGGGAGGCTGCCTGTGGGCAGGTACCCCGTGGGCCGGTGCGTTATGCGGTGCCCTGGATCTCAAGTAGTGCAACTGTTGGCTATAGCGCTTAGGGGCTTGCCGGCACAATGTGCGCAGCAGAGTGAGACATTGGTGGCCGAGATGGCCAAGTTCAAATGTACGGCCAAGTTTAGTGTGCGGCCGAGTTAAAAAGTTAAAGTGCAGCTGTTGGCTGTAGCGCGTTTTGGCCTGCCAGCACAATGTGCACAGCAGAGTGGGACGTTGGTGGCCAAGACAGCCGAGTTCAAAGTTCAAATGTAAGGCCAAGTTATTCCAGTGTACGGCCGAGTTAAAGTTAAAATGTAATGTCATACTTAATTTCCTTACTGCCGTTAACATGTTAATGCAGCTAAAGTGTGATGCTGTGAATAATTCTTATATATCCAAAAAGGATACTTTACTTGGTAATGGTATGTGGTTAATTCCCATGCTTGATGTGAATTAAAGGCCACACCATAGACAACCTACCCTGATTCTGAGAGTTCTTGGGCGTAGTGGGGCTAAGGTGACAGAATTTAGGGAGGAGGGAATGTCACGTTGTGCGCATACTATGACAGGCGCACCCCACGGGGAGGGGCGCCTTTAGTAGGGCCATGGGGCTGAGCCTCCTCTGGTGTCCCTGGACAAAGAAGGGGGTTGGCTGGCCGGGGTGACATAGAAATGAAACTTGCAGGAAATGAAACCTAGCAGGCTATTTAAGGATGTGCCACGGGGGGGTTTGTTCTCTTTGTCCCCTTGGTGTACAGCCTCAATGAAAGGAGCGTCATCGACCACCCACCCATCCGGCAGAGGAGTAAGGCGTAGCGTAGCGCTGACAGTTAACATCAGAGATGGATATACAACAATGGAGGTGCAGCCATTCCATGTACCCCAGGAGGGGAAAGATTCCACGTTTGCAGTGGGTCGGCGGGGAGGTGGGACTGACCTAGATTCTACTCCCATGACGTTTAGACTGAGATCAAGCTTGGGGAGGCTGCCTGTGGGCAGGTACCCTGATGGGCCGGTGCGTTATGCGGTGCCCTGGATCTCAAGTAGTGCAACTGTTGGCTGTAGTGCATTGGGGCCTGCCGGCACAATGTGCGCAGCAGAGTGAGACATTGGTGGCCGAGACGGCCAAGTTCAAATGTACGGCCAAGTTCTAGTGTACGGCCGAGTTAAAAAGTTAAAGTGCAACTGTTGGCTGAAGCACGTTGGGGCCTGCCGGCACAATGTGCGTAGCAGAGTGGGACGTTGGTGGCCGAGACAAACAAGTTCAAATGTACGGCCAAGTTCTAGTATACGGCCGAGTTAAAAAGTTAAAGTGTAAGGTTCAAATGTACGGCCAAGTTATTCTAGTGTTCGGCCAAGTTAAAGTTAAAATGTAATGCCGTACTTAATTTCCTTACTGCCGTTAACATGTTGATGCAGCTAAAGTGTGATGCTGCGAATAATTCTTATATATCCATGAAGGATACTTTACTAGGTAATGTTCTGTGGTTAATTCCTTGGCTTGGTGTGAATAAAAGGCTACGCCATAGACAACCTACCTTGATTCTGAGAGATCTTGGGCGTAGTGGGGTTAAGATGACAGAATTTGGGGAGGAGGGAATTACACAATGCGCGCATACTATGACAGGCACCCCCACGCCTAGGGGAGGGTTGCCCTTAGTAGTGCCACGGGGCTGAGCCTCGTCCAGGGTCCCTGAACAAAGAAGGGGGTTGGCTGGCCGGGAAGACGGAGAAATGAAACTTGCAGGAACTTAAACCTAGCAGGCTATTTAAGGCTGTGCCACGGGGGGTTACGTTCTCTTTGTCCCCTTGATGTACAGCCAGGATGAAAGGAGCGTTGTTGACCACCCACCCGGCAGAAGAGTAAGGCGTTGCGGAGCGCTGACTGTTGACATCAAAGATGGATGCACAACAATGGAGGTGCAGCCATTCCCATGGACCCCAGGAGGGGGTAGATTCCATGTTTGCAGTGGGTTGGCGGGGAGGAGGGACTGACCTGCCAGTAGTCCTGGACTCTACTCCCATGACGTATGGACTGAGAACAATCTTGGAGAGGCTGCTTGTGGGCAGACACCCCGGTGGGCGGGTGCGTTATGCGGTGCCCTGGATCTCAAGTAGTGCAACTGTTGGCTGTAGAGCGTTGGGGCCTGCCGGCACAATGTGCGCAGCAGAGTGTTACATTGGTGGTCGAGACGGCCAAGTTCAAATGTACGGCCAAGTTCTAGTGTACGCCCGAGTTAAAAAGTTAAAGTGTAAAGTTCAAATGTACGGCAAGTTATTCTAGTGTATGGCTGAGTTAAAGTTCAAATGTAATGTCGTACTTAATTTCCTTACTGCCGTTAACATGGTGATGCAGCTAAATTGTGATCCTTTGAATAATTCTTATATATCCAAGAAGGGTGCACAGACATAATATCGACTCCAAAATATCGTTTGGACAAAATATCGACAGGACAGAATATAGACAGCCAAAATATCGTTTTTAAGGTAAGTGAAGTAATATCGACTGTAAATAATATAGAAAGTGAAAATATGTAAGTATATAATATAGATAGTAAAAAAAATTGTTTTATTTTTAGGGTTCAGGGTCAGTTTGGGGTTTTTGGGTAAAGGGGTATTTTTAGGGTTCAGGGTCAGTTTTGGGTTTTTGGGTAAAGGGGTATTTTTAGGGTTCAGGGTCAGTTTTGGGTTTTTGGGTAAAGGGGTATTTTTAGGGTTCAGGGTCAGTTTTCAGTTTTTGGGTAAAGGGGTATTTTTAGGGTTCAGGGTCAGTTTTCAGTTTTTGGGTAAAGGGGTATTTTTAGGGTTTAGGGTCAGTTTTCAGTTTTTGGGTAAAGGGGTATTTTTAGGGTTCAGGGTCAGTTTGGGGTTTTTGGGTAAAGGGGTATTTTTAGGGTTCAGGGTCAGTTTTCAGTTTTTGGGTATTATTTTATTATATTTTGTTACTATATATATATGTTTTAATTAATATGAAATAAAAAAATATTTATTTAACTTTCATTAATTATTTAATTATTATAAGTTAATTTAAGTAATTTTAAGTATATTTTAGTAATTAATTATTAATATTAATTTAATTTAACACTGTTTTTAGTAAATACGATATTTTTTACAACTATATTTTTGTAAACGATATTTTTAACTCTATATTTTTGTACTTACCTGTTTGTAGATAGAAACTCGATATTTTGACTGTCGATATTTTGTCAACGATATTTTTGATGGTCGATATTCTGTCCCTCGATATTATTTCAGTGATCCCCAAGAAGGATACGTTACTTGGTAATAGTCTGTGGTTAATTCCTTGGCTTGATGTGAATAAAAGGCTACGCCATAGACAACCTACCTTGATTCTGAGAGTTCTTGGGCGTAGTGGGGCTAAGGTGACAGAATTTGGGGAGGAGGGAATGTCACGTTGTGCGCATACTACTAATACAATAACCCAATTAACCAATACTCTGTCTGAGTCTATTATGGCGTCCTGTTGGATTCCTCCATTTAAACTGTGCTGCTGTACTGCTGTGTTATATTTCAACTTGATGCTTTGCTTCTGACCTCATTGCTCTATCTCACCTTGCATTCCGAATGCCGTTTTAACTGTTACTTCAACTATGACAGATATGCCTTTCTTCTTGACTTCTCTCTTTTCTTGCCTCTTTCTGCATGCCTCTTTTACCTCTTCAATTATGCCTCTGTCAAAATGCTGCCCCATTCTCAGTTTTCTTCCTCCTCTATTCTTCACTTTTTCTCTGTAGCTCATCCTTATTTCACTTTATCTCTCTCTCTTTCTTTCTCTCTCTCTCTTTCTCCCTTCCAATCCCTCACCTCTCTCCTTTCTTTCCACTTCTCTGGCTCATGCTTCCTTTCTCTTCATGACTTTTCTGCTGCTTCTTTGTTCTTTACATCCCTCACCCTCTATTGATTTTAACTTGCATGTCTAATTCTGCATTCTTAGATCTGTCTACCCCCTCTTATTTCCTCTTTTTATTCTGCTACTTCATCTGTTCTCTCAATTCTTATCCCCCCTTTTTCAACTGTGATTTTTTTAACTATAATTTCCACTCTCATTTTTCCTTCTTTCTTTTTTCCATTCTGTCTCCACTCCCTCTTCACTTCTTGTCTCCTTTTCCTTCATTGCTTCAGGTTTTTCTCTCTGTTTACTCATCTCCTTGCTCCTCTTCCATCTCTTCTCTCTGATCACTCCTTTCTCATCCTATCTCCTCTTTGACTGTCTTCTCCTTTCAATCCTTGTCTCCCTTCTCCATTTACTTACTTCTCCCCTTCCGTCCTACTCTTAAAGGCACAAGAAAATTTCAATAGAGCTACCGTACATTTGTAAGGAAGGTTGGACTATAAGACTACCTATGATTTGAGAGTAATAAAATGACCAGAAACGATGCACTAAATGGGATAGGGTGTGAATAATACTCAAAAGGCAAGGGTAAGACTGGAGACCACATATGGTTGGTATATAAACAATGGATAGCAAATGGCTAGACTGTGTGGTGCCTGCAGTCCTCACCCGCTATCATGTTTCTATGGTGCACAATAAAATATATGTTTAAGTTTAGCCTAGCCCTTCTACCCATAGTGTTCTCCTCAGAACAAAAGGCTGCAGAGTCTTTTGCTGTTGTCTGTTTCGTTATCACATTCAGTGTTGTCATTTCCTGTGATTTAATGGTGAGGTTAAAGGATGTGTGATTTGCTTTTCTGTGAAATCATCAATATGCAGATTAGCAAGTAAGAAAAATCCTACCTCTTTTGGTCATGGAATGTTGGAAAGTATTCTATAGCCTCACACTGGGCTGCCAGATGGCCCACTTCCATGCAAATGTGTGTACTGCTCATGGGTAAAGTCAGTCCAAAGGCAGTTAAAAATAAACAGGTATGTTAAGTGGTATGGGTGAGTGCCTGCAGAATTTAGAACATTTATTCTTTTGATTTTACAGTTTCTGGAATTTTCACATTTATTTCAATACGCTTGAACTTGCCAAAAATGGATCACGTTTTTGGCAAAGGGGCCCCAAACATATGTTTGTCTCTAATCTCCCAAATTCCTTAAGATAGCCCAGGCAGACTAAAGTTGCAGGTAAGGTTTATGTAAAACTCCACAGCCAACATCAACACGGAGATCAATTTACATTAATAAATTCCCAGATAAGTTACCACACATTTGCACTCTTTAAACAAATGAATACATATGAAAGGTGCATTTGCAGGACATATTCAGAAGATGAATTGAGGAACGTTTGTACAAAGAGAGAACAGTACTATTGAAGGAATAGGATGAGAACCTTATACATAAGTATTGAATATCTTAAAAAATAAAAGCTAAAAAACATTCACAATGAAACAAAATTCCTAAATATGAGAGCCTCTTAGAAATTCTCTTCCCCAAACTAGTCTCAAAAGTAGCGCTATTCTCACCAAACTAGCTGTTGCTCACAGTCCCAAGACAGTATTAATAATGCCCACCCTACCCTACCCTCATTCATGCACTCTCTCGCACTTAGATATATAACTTGGTTTTCAGATTCTCTATCCCAAGTCATTACTGCTCACCTGAAAAGCTCAATGACAGTGTCCATTGACTAATTTAGAGCACCAGCAGGTGCTTGTTTCTCACTTGATCACCCACATGCACCTCAAGGTCTTTCACAGTTTTCTTGCTATCATAATACTCAATATTTTCTTTTCTTTTGCAACTCAATATGTGCCAGTCATCAACCTTGCCTTTGTGCCACTCCATATATCCCAGAACAAACTTGGTGACTCCTTTGTATTCTCTAAATAACTGAAACTGTGACGCCCGTTTGTAGCCTGACATCACCCCTGCTCTCACTTTTGCTGGGGGCCATACCGTGAGGCAGAGTCCAGAGTGTGGATCGGATCGGGAGTGGGACTACACTACCCAAAGTCCCTTGCGGTGTCAGCACTGTCACGCAGTCGCCAGCGTTGCCAGTGCGCAAGTAGGCGCTCATAAAAGCTTTCAGGGGACTGATCGAGGCTGGGCTGGGCCACCCCTCTTTGAAGTAGGACCGAACAAGGTGGGTGAGTGCACCATTCATTTCTTACAACCCCATTGGATACATCTTGTCTTGACACTTAAGCTGGTCCAAAATCCTTGCGACCATGGCTAACAGTTCTAAATTCTGGTCTGTTGTTCATAGCCCTCTCTTTGATGATTCACCCAACTCCTGCACTGAGTGTTTAGTTGCCGCAGAGACTTGGGGCCAGCACTTCGGCAACATTTACAGTGATGATAACCTCGGGAACTCCGTGGGACAAACCGTACCTGGACTAGTAGGCTCCCCACTTGTTTTTAGCATAGATGAGGTTCAAAAAGCTATCATCACAACTTCAGGTTGAAAATCACCCGACCCCGATGGAGTACCGGCTGACCTCTATAAGGCTGACTCAAAAGTTTGGGCTAAGATTTTAACACATGTTTTTAACACAGCTTGCATGTCTGGTTTTCCCTTGTCATGGACAAAGGCGGTGATCATCCCCATTTTTAAAAAGGGTGCCAGGGATGACCCAGCATGTTAATGGCCCATTTCGCTTCTTGATTCCTCAGCCAAAATCATGGAGAAAGTAGCCCTGTAGCGCCTGACAGCTTGGCTTGATAGCGCCAACATTGTTTTGGAGCTCCCAGGCTGGGGAGGGGAACTTTGGACCAATGCCTTAACATTCACCTGGTGATAGGGAAGTATACGGTCGCCAGGGGGGGGGGGGATCTGCATTTGGCCTTCATGGACCTCTCCTCAGCTTTTGATCTTGTTAACAGGTACAAGCTGTGGCTGATTCTTCGGGAAATGGGGCTAGAGGCTGATCTGATCTCCTTTCTGGCTACCGCCCATGATGAGCACCCCCTTTAAATCGTGTTTATCAAGGCTAGATATCCAGCTTGCCAAACGCCATATATACTCTGTAATTCTTCTAACTTTTCCTTAAAGGTTCTGATGAATACGTTGGAGTTTTGTAGCATCATGCATAAAGCCACAGCCATCTGTGTTATTATCAGTCATTTCAATAGACTATATTAAACAGAAATAATTACATTACGAGTGCTCTAGTCAAATAGGTAAGCACAAATACTTTGATAGTAACTAATAACCACTGTCAATTATGTTTCAGTCATCGTGTTTTAATGAAAAAAACCTCAAGAACGGCATTCAGTCCTACATCCTTGGGTTTTTTAAGTAGGTCATTCTTACTAATTCATAAATACTTTTGTGCCATTATGGTGCTTCTATATATTATGTACATCGACGCTAAACAAAGATACTAATAGACAAATAGTTACAAAAGGAAGCCATTTCTATCATTTCTCTCTTCTTTATTATTCAGATCTCTGCAACTTTTTAGTTATTCTGAAAATCTTCTTTTTATATATTTACTTGTTTCTTATTTCTACGAACCAACTCAACAGCTAAAGTGTTAATATAGCACAGCTATGCTATATAGGAATACCTGCAGAATGATAGCGTTCTTTAGCCAATCAGAGGGGTCTTTTTTCCCAAACTGCTTTACACAATATATTAAAGGAAATTCATCAATGTATATTTTTGTTAATACCATGACTGTCAAGCGATATAATTAAATATGTATGCTTTGTTGATAATCTATACACCAATTTTTATTTTCAAAATATGTCTAGTCTTACTGGAGCACCTACAAAACAACTACAAAGAAAGAGCAATGTATTGTAAAAATGAGTTCTAAATATTGTTTCATTTGATTTTAGATTATTTTTTGATGGTAATTTTCTGACGAAGACAACTTCAGTGTTGAAACGCACGTCGAAGAAACCATCGCTACTAATATTAAATTGTTGATTTTTGTAATGATTTTATGATATGTATTAATTGAAGACATTGACTGTTGTTTTTTAAGCACAAATATATTTTGTTGAGACTATTAAAATTTATGTTTTTTTAATATTTTTCTTTGAACTCTTTTTCTACATTGCAATTGCCATATATTGCCCGGGAGTGTTGTTTTCCATTGTATGTTTTACCCTATCCCTGGAATTGTATCTAGTTACAGGGGGTCCTTGATATTTTCAAGTTTTCTACCCACAGCTAGTCTGTGCGGGACTGTTCTCTTATTTATGTAGACATGCTGCTCTAGACTGATAACAATTGTTTACACTTACCTAGGAAAGCATTCTTGAAATTTATCCAATATATAAAATAATTATAATTAGATAACGCTATTCTTATCCTTCTCTTTTCTGACTTTCTTTGCAGCAACCTCAACTTGGCTTCTCTTGACTACTATTAGTTAGATAGCTATAATCATGACCCAACTTTAAACCTTTGGGTTTTCTGACGAAGACTTTGCCATCCTAGTAGGAACTAGTAACTCTTTTAGTAATAGTTCCAAGTCTGACTCCCATGGTAATGAAGATATAAACAAATTATTCAATTTATAGAAAAATTAAAAAAGAATAGAAGCTCACTGCGAATTTATGTTAGGGTATTTAAAAGCAGGAACAATCCCCCGAGGACTTCGAGTTCGTAAAATTCCTGGTCTGTTTTTTTACCACAAATCATTTTTAGAAAAATGGAGCATGATAGCAAGCAGATGCTCACGTGATCTTATGATCCTGATAATAGAAACTGCAAAGGAGTTAGCCACATCTATGAAAACTGAAATAGATGAACTAGAAGAAAAAAGAAAAAGATCAACCAACATAGAAGAGGCTACTAAACAACTTGAAGAAGTTAACAAAGAAATACCTTCCTTTACTGGATATCTATCCAAAAGAAAAATAGATAAATTACCAAAGATAAAATATTCTACACACTTGAAAGAACGTTTCCATATCTAGGTGAGAACTTTTATAAATTAGATCATTATCAAACTGAGAACAGCTCCAAACAACAAAGAATAACTACATTCTCAGATACATCTGATTCTGATGGAGAAGGTAGTTCACATTTTTATGAACCAGAAGGTCCCTATAATGCACCCAATGGGAATAGAAATAATCGCCAACCTTTTTTAGGGCAGCGCTGGATGCAACACAGCCGTCAACAAGTGAGATTTCAACCGCAATCCAGAGGCAGTTTCCAGAGTCACCAATATCAGTCAGATCCCCATCAATACCTAGCAACCAGAAGCAGACAATACCGGAAAAACGGGAATTAATCCCTATTTTTAACCTGTCCACATACAATCTCGATGAGGCCAGTATATCTTTGCTATCTAAAGGACTATCCTTTGTTCCACATGCAAATGCAAACACATTTGAGCTATACAAAGATATAGATGCGTTCTTCAGAAAAATCAGGCTACACAAATTCTTTGAAAATGAGGTTAGCACAGACAATCTAAATAGAACCAATAATATTGTATCATTGCCTTCTACTTTTACCCCAATCTAGAACAAATAGGGCCTGAAGTGGAAATATTCGACAAAGTAGTTTTAAAACGTTTAGATCAAACTTTACATTTTATCCCGAAGCCACTTTACAACATCACAAAGGAAGAATGTATGTCATTGAAAGCCTTATGAATAATTAGACAGTAACTATAAAGAGTTGCGACAAAGGGGGAGGAATTGTAATAGTTAATTCAGAAGACTATGAATCTAATATGCATAAAACGCTAAATGATCAGACCTCCTATAGGAAAGTACAAACTAATACTATAGGAAAGACTGTACGGACTATCCAAGATTTGACAGATAACGCACTGCAGGCAGGCACCATCACTATTAAAGAATATGAATACCTTAATACATCAGACAAAAAAACCTCATGTATATATCGAGTGCCCAAGATCCAAAAGAATGAGCATGACCCGCCTTACCGGCCAATAGTTTCCACCATAGGCACCCCTACAGAAGCTGTATACAAAATATACAGATAGTATCTTTCGGCCTTTCATACCCTTGATAAATTCATACCTTAAAGACACAGGAGATATGATACTTAAAATAGAAAATCTACAATTCGACCCACAAAAAGACATCCTAGTAACCCTGGACATAGAATCTCTATATAGTAATATACCGCAAAAAGAAGCATCAGAAGCGGTCATGTGGTTCATAGACAGATATCATATCCCCTGTTCCAAAACATTTATTCTAGAAGGCTTAAATTTGATTTTAACATTGAATGTTTTTGAATTTGGCGATTCTATGTATCGCCAAATAAAGGGAGTCAGTATAGAGGCCTCTGTAGCGCCCTCCATAGCCAACATCTATATGGCCCACTATGGAAACAAGTTTATTTACAATGAGATAGCCCCTTTTTATGAGTCTGTTTCCCATTGGCCCGGTACATAGATGATATATTCTTTGTCTGTACTGACGGGGAACAGACCTACTAGAATTCCTTACTTGGTTGAATCTGACTGACACAAATCTCAAGTTCACTGCTCACACCAGCAAAACTCAGGAGGAATTTTTAGACATTTTAATAACACATAATCCAGTAAAATTAGAAGTAGACTTGTATGTCAAATCAACTACCAGAAATACCCTCTTACATTTTCAAAGCAACCACCCTAGATGCCAAAGAGATAGCATACCTTTCTCGCAGTTCTTAGGAGTAAGGCGCAACTGCACGAATCTTAAGGATTTCGATAAACAAGCAGTCAATATGGAAGAGAAATTCCTGGTCAGAGGCTATCCTCACCGGCTGGTGAGGGAGTCGTATAAAAGAACCCGATACTTCGACAGAGACCACCTTTTTAATGTAAACAAAGCCCAAACTGAGACTAAACTAGTATGTATCACTAAACACTCCACTCTCAATTCAAAAGTGAAACAAATTATTAATTCAAATTGGCATTTGCTTAATACTGACCACAGTCAGAAAAAGATTGCCAAACCTCTCTTTGCACACCGCCGTAACAAAAACATCAAAGATATGGTAGTGCACCCCAGATTTACCACTAAAACAGCTAGCCGACCATTCATTTAAAATTCCATAAACAGTAACAGACCAATTAGAGGCATTGTTAGGTGCTCCTCGTGCCAATCATGCACCAGCATACTAACAGGAGAAAAAATGACCTTTAACAACTTTGAAATCTCAGCAAAAGAGTTAAGGAATTGCAATACCCAGAATGTTATTTATCTCATCTGATGTCCTTGTAACCTCGGTTACGTAGGAGAAACTTCAAGAGCGGTAAAGGTACGTTTGACAGAACACAGGTCAGCCATAAAAACATCTAAAACCATGGCGCCCCTAGTTAAACATTTCAATGATTTCCACCATACACCTTTAGATATAAGATGGCGCATCCTAGAAAAAATAAACATCGCAGATGACAGAGGCGGAGACAAAATCTGCAAAAAAAGAGGGGTATTTTTGATTTTCTCACTTGATACTTTTAAAAACGTACTGAATAATGACCTCCCATGGGAAAATGCAATCATTTAACCAACAGCAGGTAGCTCCTCATATTGCTGTAATAATGATACTAGAGTACTACTTGACACCTTGAATCGCAGCAATTGCTTTACTGTCATACCTGAATATAAGTAATTACACTGATAGCATCCTTTTACAACTTTAAATATTATCCTCTTTAGTGCCTCTTTATTAAACTCAGCAACAAACCATCAAATTTATAGGCATTTCCGTATCGAATATGAGTTATATATATATATATATATATATATATATATATATATATGCTATTACATTAATGAATCTAAGTATTCTGCAGCCAACATTAGCATCACTAACAGCCAAATATTCTGTCTAACGAGATAGTTTTAACATAGACAGACTTAGCGTTAAAGACAAACAACGGGGGAAAAAACATGCTTGCACCTTTAAGGCGAAGCTGCATGACCCCATTAGACCAATCAAAGCCCAGCTTATATAAGACGGCCTCAAACATAGGCATCTGTTTCAGTGACACCTACGCCAAACCAACTCCGCATCGGTAGAATACAGGAGGCTTTCATTGCCCCTAAAGGTAATTTTCAGGTTAGAAGCATCTTTTTCTTTTTAATTGTTACCGCCAATGATAATTCCACAGCCGCAGTATGCTTCAATGAAGACGGCAGCTTGACCAACTCTTGGGCGGTGAAAAGAGGGGTGCGGCAGGGATGCATACTGGCCCCTCTGCTGTTCACCCTCTATATTAATAAACTAGGGGACTCCTTAACAGCTTGTTGCAAAGACATACCAAGAGCCGGCACTAAAATGATCCCGGCACTCCTGTATGCTGACAACGCAGTTCTAGTGTCTAGCAATACTAGGGGGCTGCAACTGCTTTTAAATTGTTTTATAAATTTTATGGATTCTTTGGATCTAATTACAAATTTTTAAAAATCACACGCCATGACAATTGGCTCTAGGAGGGCGGCAAAGGCCAAATGTTATTGTAAGGGGGCTGAGCTAACTAAGGTGTCCACTTTCCCATACCTAGGGGTGCTCTTTGATGACCAATGTTCGTGGTGTGCACAACGCACACTTAAAAAGAACGTTTTAACTAGAGCAGCAGGGGCAACATGTGAATTAACAAAAAGAATATGCTCTAAGCCATTCCCTGTGATTTTAAAGGTCTATAAGGCAAGTGTATCCCCATGACCACCTATGGCAGCGATATTTGAAGTTATAAGGATGTGAAAGAAATATAAGGGGCTGAAAATAATTTTATGCGCCAAATTCTCTCGGTCCCAGCATCCACCCCAATTTTTTATTTACATGAGGAGTTGGGAGCGGGCTACATCTCAGACCTGTTCGCGGTTGCACCACTTCTACTCTGGCTGAGAATTTGGGCTCAACCAACCCCAAACCTAAACCAATTGATCATTCAGGATTGTTTAGCCCTGGAGAAGGTATTAAATATTCCATGGCTCAAATATATCAAAGACCAGACTGAGAACCTTGGCTGTCTCAACCTGTTGATGTCTCCTACCCCCTTGGCTAAGTCTGCCACCAGAGCGGTTAAATTGAAGTTCCTAGACAGATGTCAAAACCTAAGGGAGGAAAAAGAACTAATTAAGCCCTTGGGGAGAAAGTATGTCACATTGAGCCTGGGCCAGCAGATGCAACTGTATTTAACATACATAAATAAAGCTTACCATCTCATTGTTCTAACGAGATTCTGATTGAATATGGTTCCCTGGCTACTGGCCTTCCCCAAAGGCTATTTTAAACCTGACTTTACAAATCTGTGCACACGTGACAACTTCTCAGAGCAAGACACTTTACATATTATGTTCTTCTGCACCCATTACGACCCCCTACGCAGGAAGAACACTCTTCCCCTGCTAAGGGTCCAACATTTCCTGCAAGTAAGGCTGACCCTGGTCTATCTACCAATGTTAGTCTCTCCTATAGTCTGTGTCGGGGTAGCAAGCTTCTTAATCGGGGGCGATTAGACATAGGAATAGGATGAGGCTGAGTTAACCCCTCTGAATAAGCTGGTAGTATGATTATGCTCATTACCACATGAAGCAACATTATAGTTATAAATGTGGTTTATTATCCTTTTTGCATGCTTTTTAAGTAAATTGAGACATGAATTGTTATTGGATTTATATGGTGTTTTATGCTGATTTGCTGTTTTATGTTGCACTTTTATGGCTCTAACCAGCCGAATAAAGTTGTTTTTGACTTGACTTGAACTGAAACTGTGCTCTAGGTGATTCAATGATGAGACATCCAGTAAGCAACACCCCCTTTAACTCTTCCAATCCTGCTCATTGACTCTGGCTAACTTGATTCCCTCTTTCATAAAGGTGTTGAACCTTTCAGCAATGGAATTCATTTCTAGATAATACAGGGAATCCTTGAAATCTTGAACCCCCATTGTAGGTCAACAGGGACCTGTGAAACCCCTTACATGCATAACTTCAACTGCAGTAAACATGCTGCAATACTTCCCTCTTAACGATCTACTTTGACATTCCACTTGAGCAGCCATGGCCCTTGCAGGTAAGAACGGTGGGGCCGGGTTTGGGGGTTTTAACAGACGACAGGGGGAAATTAATTATTTGTTTAATTTCCCCACGTGGTGATCTGTCAAATCCCTCCCAACCCTGCCCCACTGCTCTTACCTGCACGGCTGCGGCTGCCCTCGAGTCAGGCATTCACATACCCTTATGGCCATCCAGGAGTGTTACCACTTTTATTTAAGTTATTTAGACTTTCCTCCATGCTAAGAATTGCAATTTATAACATGTAAGAAGTTCTTTAGATCATTTATTTACCAGCTAACACCGATTAAGCCTAGATATTTTAAACAAGAGTCTTCCCATATGAAATGATTATTCCTGATGACGTGTTGGTGGTCTTATTTAATGGTCATGCCTCACACTTTTCACAGTTTATTCCATACCCAAGAGACCAGTCGAAAGAGATTAGCGAGGTTAATTTTGAGGTTAATGTTACTGGATATGCTAGCATTACCCATAATATTCTCAGCAGAAAGCACTACTTTGCGCTCTTCTGCTGCTGTCAATACCCTTTATGTGGGCTATTCACAGAGTTAACTTTACATGTGAATACATCTTCATATGTAAAGTTACTGCTACACTTTTAGGGCCTCTATTACTTCAGCTTGGCAAATGGAGTTTGCCAACAGCTCTAGATCTTTTATTAGTAGCGACAGAGAAATTGGATAACCTTGCCTGATACATCTAAACACTTTAAAGAAGTTTGATATAAAACCTCCACCATGCCGCAGGTTCCTTCCATAGTCATTTCTCACTTTGGATGAACTCCTCTCCCAGACCCATCTTCATCAACACAGGTAGCCCCATTTCATCCCTTTAATATTTTCCCTGCTATAATATATGTGGCAACATTTATAAATGTGTGGTGGAAGAGGGCTTTGGGAAAATCCACTCGTTAAATGAGTGCATCAGCTATAGGATGACCTTTTCCAACCTGTTTGCTAGCAATTTAGCATGCCTGCTCATGTCTGTGTTCAACAGAGATATGGGTCTGCAGCTGCCAAAATACAATGATCTTTGTCTGGTTTTGTTGTTGCAGAGATTAATGCTCTGTTGCATACAGGAGATACCCCTCTGACTTCAGCCGTGTCCTTAAACACACTACCTAACGAGATAGATTTGGATTAGTGACTTTAGAGTATTCCACAAGGAGACATTCTTTTACCAGGGAATCCTTGTTGATATTTCATCTATATTTTATGCTAGTATATTCTCAGAGATATCGCCTTTCAATACTGGCCTCTGTTTTGGCGAAAGTACTGGCAGGTAAAGGTTTGACGCTCCCTCCAACTCAGTAGTGAAGGTGTAGTAAGAGTGCTGTTGAATGTAGAAGAAGGGGACACATATAAACTCATCTCTACAGGACTGGACAGTATACTTCAGTGGTTCTCGCATGTTGCAGTAATGATATGTTCAGATTCTCCATTATTTAGTTGCATGTTCAGAAACTGGTATGCTATTCTGTTTAATGCATGCTAAGACATGTTCTGCTCTGGAGGTGTAAATAATATTGATAATACTTTCACCTTGATCAGACGTCTCTGGGTGGCAATTCATTATATACAGGTGTAAGTCTGGAAATGTCCATTTCAAATCAAGTTTGGGATTCTATCCTAATCATGATGGAATCCCTCATCATCTCTCCCTTTGTGTAAGCCTTACTAGCTGCTCACAGGGTCTAAGCTGAATGATATGAGCCCTCATTATTGTTTAGACTTGTTGTAAGAAATTTGTAAAGATGTTTCATATCTTCAGGCATTCTAAATTGGTAAGTATCCAATTACCAGGCACAGGAGGCCATTGTCTAAAAGCAAATTAAGAAAGTTGTGACTAATGTTTAACAATTGTTTGGTTACCCTAAAAAACAGATCTTTAGCTTTCCTTCTCTCTAATTTCGAGACCACTACAGGCTTACATCAATTAAGCAAAATTATTCTTCAGAGAAACATTTTGGAAACCCTTTGCATGTACTGGAAATTGTGGAACTGGCCCATTATTAAGTGAATTGTGTTATTTCTTTTAAATGCAGAGATCGATTCACGGGTGACGGGTCACATGCAGAATAGAATGCTTTTTTATCTAGATTCTTTCCATGCTCACAGGTTGGGACTGGACGAATCAGATATCAGGCTTTTCCCCAGGAGACTGGAAGGGTAGGGCTAGTTTTTTATTGGGGGCCTGTTTTGTAGCAGTGATGCAATATTGGACCCAAGTAACAAGAGCAGCAGTGCTTCACACTTGCCCTAACCCCTACCCTCATCAAGGGCAACTCCAACAACATTGTCTGGGCTGCTTTGGGTTTCCCGTTTCGCCCTGTACTGAGAAACTGAAAATGTATGTTATTTGTGAGTGACCAAATAATTGTTCCTTTTATCAACACATATATGTAAGCAAAAATGATTCCATGAGAGGTCTTGAATTTCTGTTGATATTAAAACTGTGATCCATCCTCCAGTGAGTAAAGGGACCAACCCCTACCCCGTCCAAAGGGTTCTTGTTGACATTATAATGTGAGTGGGCATTCATGGTGCAAGTCTGTAGTGATTTAGTGAAAAGGCTGTGTACTCACTGCACAGTTTCACCATTCTTAGGCCTAGACATACAGGTCAAGTATCAATTTTAGGGTAAACATTTATACAGTTCCACTGTCAATTTTGTGATGTCTGTACTCCTTATGGCACTTGGAGAATTGTCATATTTCCCTGGCTCAGCTCTTGAGCATATTTCAGGCATTTGTCCTTAAATTGGACCAAGTTAATTACTGTGCTGGCCGGTAGGAAGATCAAAGACCTCCACATACAAAAGAGCCATTTTAAAGTGTGTGACCCATTTCTTGGGAAAGGAAGGAGTGGGGAGGAATTCAGCACGTGTTAACTAATTATTCAATCACAAGCCCAAGCCCACAGAAACAAAGGAGCACGGCGAGACTTATGCAGCCAAAAACAGGAGGATGTCCCCTTTGATGGCAAGGGAACAGCCATCTTACAGTACGGTATGGGACTGAAGCTGCTAAGGAAAGTCTTTTTACAGACCACTTGAAGTTGACACTTTTAAATGTCCCAGAATTCTGTGCACGTATGGTAGGGCAGGGGTGGCATGATAATGGAGTAGGCAGAGGTGCCAACATTCCACAACTTCCCACCCCCACTTAAAAACCCTTGCACAAGTGAGAGACCTGCATCTGTGATACCATACAAATGGCAAACTATAAAGAAGACCCCTGAACCTCTGCAAGTATGGGCCTTGGAAACCCGAAACGTCAGCAGGTACCCAGAGGTAGGATGGGTCTCTCCAGGACCAGTTGCACTGGCTCCCTTATAACCTTTAAACAGTTGGGGGAATGGACCTTCTGGTGAATCATGAAGGGTTCCAATGGGAGTTCTGTGGACTGGCCCCTAACTCTGCTGACACTCATTTTTTGATTTGTATTTATTTTAAAGGTTTTATATAGCGCTGGCTAGACCCGGAGGTATCGGAGCACTTTACATGAGCATCAGATCATAGTTACAGGTTACATCGTTACAAAGGTTACACAGTTATTAGAGCATGGCAACATAGTTACTTGTAAGGTCAGGATAAACAATAAGCACAAATACATAAGGGGAAAAGCAGGCAAGGGGAAAGATTCAGGGGAGGGGGGAGGAGCTGGGGAAGCAGACAGGTAATGAAGCCGGAAAGAGGAGGTGAGGGTGACGGACATCACATGGAAAGAGGAGGGGAAGGGCGATGGGGACATAAACCGGTAGACGAGTCAAAGCAACGTCCAAAGTCCAGTAAGCTGTGATCCCAGGGGAAGTTGTATCACTTCCCTATCTCTGTTGTGGGAGGCTCCCTTTATGCAGTGGACTCTCTCAGAGGGGTCTCTGAGACTCCAAGGCCTACATACTGGATCCTTCCCAAAAAAGGGGAGAGGGAGTGCTTTGGCAAGAGGTGCCAAACCATACCTCAGCTGTGAGTGGCTCCCTTGGCACAGTGGACTCTCTCAGCGGGTACGCTGAGACTCCAGAGTATAAATATTGGATCTTTCCCCAACAAGGGGAGAAGGAGTGCTTAGTCAAAGGGCACAAAGGACAGGGGGCTAGGCAGACTAGCAGGCAAGGTGAGAGATTCAGGGGAGAGTGGATAGGTGCTAGGGCGGTAGACAAAGGGAGAAAGAGTACTAAATGGGAACAAATGTAATTAATGAGTTATTATATAGCGCTGGCTAGATCCAATGGAATCAGAGCGCTTTACATGAGGGACAATAATGTTGCAAATTACATCAGTTAAAAATTACATAAGTATCAAGAAAAGCATTTAAAGAACATAGGGGAAAAGTTGAAAGGAGCAGGAAGGGTAAGGGGATAGGGTAAAGGGGTAGGAGGAAGACAGGATGTAGAGACAAGGGAAAATCTACCCAAGGTCCGGCTGGGTAGGTGACGGCAGGGAGGAGACCACAACCCATCTTCTCTTTAGCTATATGGTAACTCCACTGGGCATCAGCCAAATCACTAGGTCTCCACAGTCTGGGGTAAGTGCCGCAGGTTCCAAGTCCTGATGTGTAGGCAGGTTAGGGGATAGTTTCAAGGTATGGTCAATGTCCAATTGTTGTCCCAGGGCAGTAAAACAATGTGTAGGTGACCACTAAGAAAGCCCTCTTGGGGTCAGGCAGGGGACTGTACTGTACACTGGTGGCCATCCTAAGGTTAGGCATCAGGCAGTTAAAGTCAATATCCAGGGCAGCGGCCGCCAGAAAATAACAAATCCAGCGTGCACACACCATCACACGCACAGACATGCACAAGCACACACCAATATGAGCACACACTCTCATATGCGCACTGACGCACACAGACAAGCACATAGCCAGAAACACCCAAGAACACAAGCACACATACAATCCGATGCTCTAATACAAAAACACCCAAATACATGCACACGCAAACACCATCACATGCACAGAAATGCACAAGCACACACAAATGTGAACATAGTCTTTCATACACGCACAGGCTCACACACACACGTGTATCCGTGGGGAGCCCTAGATCAGCTCGTGCTGGCAGTCGAATGAGGGGCCTGGTGTAATCGTAGACTGAGGGTCACGCGGTCTTTCGCAAGGCACACTAGAGACTCGTGGCCCCCATCTCCAGCATCAGCTCAGCTCTCCCTCCTGCACAGATAGTGGGCCCTCAGACTTTGTACCCTATTGGCAGCGGGGGGGCGCTTGGGGAGGAAATCTCGTTGGTCAGCTGGGTATTTCCCAAAAGAAAATGCCAGGCCAGCGTAGCAGCCGTTTCTAAGCCGGGTCCCACCCCAGGCAGGATCGTTAATGGCAGGCAGACCCCCACTCACTGGTGACCCAGATGTCCAATGCGGTGCTCACCGGGAGGTCTTCAACTGCGTTGGGCGCTGACTCCTGTGCCAGGACAGACAGGCTACTAGTCCGGTTGCTCTCTTGGGCCCTGTGGGTGGCACTCACATGACCCAAGCCTAGAGACCTGCAGAGCGCGTGCCCGTCCAGGTTCCCTGCAAGTAGCCAGAAGGCTGTGAAATCTGGGAAGTGTGACACAGAGAGTGTCCTGCTTGTTGGCTGTGGAGGGGCTGTTGTGGAAGATGCCTCTCCATGCAGGATGCAGCATAAGGAGCACAGCCAGAGGACAGGTCTGCTGAATGGAGCCTCAAAAATTGAGCCTCACAAAAAGTAAAATTCAGAGGTCAGTCTGAAGAAACTACTACTGGTGGCTAGAGCTTCCCACCAGAAATAAAATGAGACCAGGAACAGAAAAATTAGTACTGCGGGGCAAGAGACAACCTCTCCAAAAGCTGAGTATCTGGTGGGAAACTGAGCATAGCCTCCACAAGATATGCTCAAACTACCCCTGGGGAGGGTCAAGCTACCAGGGGTTGGTAGAAACTTCCTTATTGAATTTGTTATGGAGAGGGTGAAGCCCTCTCCCCAAAATCACCCGCGATCTCAGTGAACCCATCCCCCATGGCCCAACATGAGAAGACACTTTCCCATGGTACCCCATCTCTCTGGGATAGCCGGATCAGAAAGGAAGTGCCACTGTGTTCCCTAGATGGTTGTGTGCTGCCCCCTCTCCCTATGTCTGGGGAGAAAGGGAGAACACCGCTGGCAATTCGTCACTTGCCTGGATGCAGGCGAGAGGAAGAAAAAGGATGCTGGTCCCGCACAGCACACAACAGCTGAACTGTGGCAGAGGCCAGCAATGCTGCACAGGAGTGGGCTCCCCACGTCACCCCTACAATGGGTGCACACCAGGTGCCCCATCCAAGGTGTAGACTCAGCACTCAGCATCTAAAAATGGTAAGAGAGTGGTGTAATGCCACAGGTTAATAAAATATTTACCACCGGGAAGAATGGAGTGCTCCAGAATTCTTTGGACTACTCCCAAAATCTACCTATTTCTTCTTGTGGTGCTCCATGAGGGACGGAGCTCCACCAGCTGTTCAGTAGAGTACTTGAATGGCTGCCAGAAGTGCAGCAACCCCCAGATGATGCCCCAAGAAAGTCACACTAAATCTCTCAGAGGGCTCTATTCATGACCCAGGGAGAGGTTTTTTCATGTTTGCTAGTACTCTCTGAGCTTGTGTCTTTGTACATAGGATCTTGAGCATGGTACCCTGTTGGTTGATGTTAAAGTTGCAGTAGAAGCATGGTTAAATCAGAAGAAAGACTCATATTTACTGTGCAATGCATTGAAAATCCTTAATTTAAAATGGTAATACTAATGATGCAATGGTATATGTTTTGATCAAGGTCCAAATTATGTTTTATTAATTAACACAACATTAACAGTCGAGGATTACATGTTTTAATATTGGTCATTGAGATATTGTGAAACGCTTTATTGATAACCCCAAGGCTACCGGTGAGTCATGACAGGCCTTTATAAATTTCATAAGATAGTACAATCCCCATTTATTTAATTGGTGTCGTACTGTTTTAATTTCAAATGTGTTATATTGATTTTGAAAGCAGAAATAGGCATCGCAATACAGTGGAAAGGCATTAGGCATATAAAGCGAATGAGATAGACAAACATGTCTTCCCTGGAAATTGAGGAGAAGGCGAGGTACATATGCCAGAGCAGGAGTACGATACCAAGGAGGCAAATGATAAACGGTGCAAGAGAGCAGAATGGTAAGAACAGAAACCAGACACCCCCTCCCGTTCCCAACTCACCCCTCCCTCCCCCACCCCAACCAGTGTGCCACGTGCCAGAAACAATGTCAGAAGTAGTCAAATAGTGGATAATGCAATCATACATGAGGTCACTGAGGTTCTTGCGTAGCTTCAGTAAGGCGCAGAATGCGAAGATATCTGGGGCATGTGATCTCATTGAATTCCTTGGACAGGAGGGATAGCAACGGAAGCCAAACCTTTTGAAATGCAGCAGTGGTATGTGTAAGTGTAGCCTGAATGCGTTTCATCCCCAAAGTGAACCAGAGTTTGTGTAGCCATCCCGTATGTGTGGGCTTGGTGGTCGAACCCCAGAGTGACAAGACGTGTTGTGTAGCTGCTTGCATGGCAATCCCCATTTGGCGACCCCGTGTAGATTTCAAGGGAAAAGTGAGTGTGTTAGGGAGGCCCAGAACAGTATAGGCCAGGAACCTCGGGATTTCGGTGTCAAAGGTGGAGTCAATGTCATCCAGGACAGTCTCCCAGTAGCTCCGGATCTCACAACAGTCCCAAAGGAGATAGGTTAATGTGCCTCGCCCTCCACATCCCCTCCAGCATAATGCGCTGCGTGTCGGGTTCACTCTATGAAGCCGAGCCGGAGTAAGGTGCAAATACATTGCCAGCTTCACCGCAGTTTCCCTGCCCGCTGTGTTACGTGTGGTGTGTGAGGCCCTGTAGTATACGTAGCTCCATTCTTTAGGTGTTAGTGTCCTACCCAGTTCAGCCTCCCAACGCTTTTGACCCGCCGTTTTACCTGGGGTGAGTGGGGGCGTGAGCATTTTGTAGATGTCCAAAATAAGATGTCTGTCCGTGTCTTTCGTCAGCAGCCACTTCTCAAAAACTGTCATCGGTCGTCCCACCAGAGTGGCGGTGACCGGGTTGGTGAGCCGGTGTCGGAGCTGAAAGTACTGGAAAAGGTGAGGGTTTGCTATCTCGTATCCCTGCCTGATATCCGAGAGGGGAAGAAAGCCTTGTAGGTCGAAAAGGTCGCCGGCAGAACGGCAGGCGGTACCACGCCATTGCGAAAAGGCACATGGATCATTGCCCGGCGGAAACTCCGGGTTGTCCATGATGGGGGTAAACGGGGAGGGAAAGGTTGTCAAGCCCTTCTTGACAGCGACCATGTCCCAAACCCGCATGATGGTACGGGTGATAGGTGAGTTCAAGATGTATCGCGGCCGATGCTGCCTGATGAGGAAAGGAACCCTCCAGAGAGGCATCTGAGCCATAGCCCTATCCTGGAAGAGCCACCTCTTCTCAGACTCCGGCCTGTACCATTCCACCAGATAGCGGAGCTGAGAAGCCTGGAAATACTGCAGTAGGTTGGGGACTCCAAGACCCCCCTCGTCCATGCTCCTGTACGCCATCTGCTTATGTAAGCGCGCACACTTCCCCTCCCAGATGAAATGGTGGAGGGCGGCCTGTAGGTCCGCGAGGACGCCTATGGGGGCGCGACCGGGAGGGTCTGAAAAAGATATAAGATCTTAGGCAAGACCAACATCTTCACCGCTGCAACCCTCCCTAGTAGGGAGAGGGGTTGCTTTGACCAACGCGCGAGATCCGTCTGGATCTGGGCAGTGAGCATCTTGTAATTAAGTGCTATCGTCGACTCAGTCGAGGAAGTGAGGGTGACTCCCAGATACGGGAGTTGTGTGGTGGACTGGAGATCACTCCCGTATGTAGAGGTAGACCCATCGGAATGGGCGTTTTTGACCTGACGTAATAACAGGGATTTCCCCCTATTGATTCGAAAGCCCGAGACAGCACCGAAGGAGTCTTGCTCCTCCAAAAAGGCGGGTACAGAGCGGCCTGGATGGTCTAGGGCAGCTATTATATCATCAGCATAAAGGCTGATTGTGCGGGGTTCTCGGCCAAAGGTGATGCCCCGGATGTCAGGGTTATCCCGGATCTTCTGCACTAGGGGCTCTATGTACAGAGCAAACAGGAGGGGGGAAAGGGGACACCCCTGTCTCGTGCCACGTTGGATTTCAAACGGGTCTGACCGAAGGCCATCCAGACGGACCCGAGCTTGGGGGCGATGGTAAAAGCAGGCAATCCAAGACTGAAAGCGGTCTCCCAGCCGAAAGCGCATCAGGACTTGCTGTAAGTAGGTCCAATCGACACGGTCAAAAGCCTTTTCAGCGTCGATGGCTAACAGTGCGGAATCCGTGTCTTGGAAACGGGCTTTGTCTATCAGGTGGAGTACCCGTTTGGTATTATCGCTGCATTGACGGTTAGGCACAAAGCCAGATTGGTCAGGCTCCAGGATCCCAGGCAGGCATGGACCAAGACGTGCAGCAAGAATTCCAGTGAAGAGTTTCAGGTCGAGGTTTAGCAACGAAATAGGGCGGAACGCGGAGCAATGCGTGGGTTTCTTACCCGGTTTAGGCAACACCACCACTTTGGCTGCTAACATATCTGGGGGAATGGAACTAGGGCCCTCAAAGGAGTTGAAGAGCCGGGTAAGGACAGGAGCTAGCAGCTGGCTAAAGGTTTTGTAAAAACCAGCCGAGAAGCCATCCGGCCCCGGGGATTTAAGCGGGCGGAGGCGGGATATAGCGGCCAGCACTTCCTCCAAACGGATGGGGGCATCTAAGGCATCTGCGTTCGCCTGAGAGAGTTCGGTGATCGTCGCCATATCCAAGTATGAGTCGACCTCCTCAAGGGACACCGCCTCAACCCCGTACAGTGAGGCATAATAGGACAGAAACGCATCCGCAACCTGAGTCTCCTCAGTGAGGACGACGCCAGAATCGTCTGTAAGGCCGGATATTTTGGAGCGCTGGGTCCTAGATTTCAGGGCGCTGGCAAGTAAACGGCCAGTTTTGTTACCCCCGACATAATATGTATGGCGTAGGCTGAGCACAGCGAATTCTACCCTGGCAGTGTCTAGGCTGGCTAATTGGGCCCTAGCTGCCTTCAGCTGTCTCCAGACACGTGGAGCGCAGGTGCAGCTGTGGACCCTCTCTAATTCAGAGACCTGAGCCGTGAGGTCGTCTCTCTTTGCCTTACGGTCTTTGGCCTCTGCGGCAGCTATTGCAATGAGTTCACGGTGGGTTACTGATTTCAGGGCCCCCCATAGAGCCGACAGCGATATCTCCGGCGTATCATTAATGGTTAAGTAGTCGACGATGCATTTGTGAAGCCGTTTGGTGACTTCCGGTCTCTGTAGGAGGGTTTCGCGTAGGCGCCACGACCCTCGGGGGCGAGGGGACGCAGGGATTTTAAGCGACAGCTCTACTCCATCATGGTCCGAGATGGCCGCAGGCACTATACAAACCTCGTCAAGGGTTGTAAGCAGCTCAGAGGAGCCCAAGAAATAGTCTAGCCTGGCATATGTGCGGTTCACGTGTGAGTCAAAGGTGAATTGCGTTCCGTTAGGATGTTCGGCCCTCCAGAGGTCCATTAGGCCTCTCTCCTGCAGCCACTCTAATCCGGTTGCCGAGATAGCGCCCGAATCTCCGTAACGATGCCCTGACCTGTCTTTGTTCGTGTCCATAACAAAGTTGAGGTCCCCACCCAGGAGCAGGAGCGAGTTAGAGGGTTGAAGTGACTCTGAAGCTGCGCCTTTTAGAAACGCCTCCTGTCCCGTATTCGGGGCATAGATGGAGCCGATCGTCAGGCGTGTGTCGCCCATCAAAAAGGTATAGGCCAAAAGGCGATCCTTGACCTCACCCGCCTTGTCCCCCACCCTTTCCCGGAAATGCCTAGATATTAAGACAGCCACCCCGGCCCTCTTCGTAGGGAGAGAAGATAAGAACTGCTGTGGGAAGGCGCGGGAGCGCATTCTGTGCCAGTCTTTGGGCAGAAGGTGATTTTCCTGTAATAGACAAATGTCGGCCCCTGAGTTTTCTAGGTAGAAAATGACAGCCCTTCTTTTGATAGGATTATTCAACCCCTTCACATTAAGGGTCAGCACCTTCAACGTGGAATCAGCCATGGTAAGGAGGCCAGGTCGTGTAGCGCAAAGTCAGGGGTATGCAGTCGTGGTAGATAGGAATGTAATGAACAAGCCAGCCTAAGGGGACCCCCGGGAATCCCGGCCCCGGATGGGAGCGTGCATGAAGCGTCGTGTGCGGATAAAGACACCTCCAGAGGTGAGCAAAAGGAGGCGTTAGCGGAAGAAGCAAGCGAAGCAATTGGAGACAAATGTACAGTATAGCAATTCCATCACTGACAAATCCCTTTTGGCAATCTGGTTCCCACCCACAATCCCACCCGTTGACCCCAACCAACCCCAACTGAAACCCCCCACCCCTCCCCAAACCCCCATTTCGACCCCCCCTCTCCATTCCCCAACTCCCACCCGGATCCCTCCCTAGCCTCAACTCGGAACCCCGCAATGAACAATATTGTCCTGGGCCAGACACCACTTAGTTCAGACCCATGGAAGAAGTCAATAAAGGGAAACGTGGCACCGGCAACCATCGCAGCCCGCCATCAGCCCCTGGTAGACCCGATGCAAAAGTTGAGCTAGAAAAAGAGGAATCCCCTCCCCTTATATTCGGTTCGAAAAGTAGCCTCGCTCCGGAGCTGCAGTGTCTTTCGATACCTCCTGGATGGCAGCCGCCTGTTCCTGCGCTACCGTGGCAGGGTCCGGCTTTCGGGCCCCCCTGGATGACCGCCTGCGTCTCACCCGTTGCCATCCGTCTCCGGTGGCTCGGGATGATCTGTCTTGTGATGGGCCAATCAGGTCGGAACTGCCTGCAAGGTTTTCCTCCAGCTCTATGCCCAGAAGAGCACATGTGTCCTTCAAGGACCGAAACTGCTGCAAAACCCCATTCCACTTGAAGACAAGGCGAAAGGGATGGCCCCAGGAATACGGAATCCCCTTATCCTGCAGGAACGTCATGGCAATTTTGAAGGACCTCCTTTTCTGTAGGGTGATTGCTGAGAGATCTTAAAACAGGGCCACAGGTTGTCCTTGGTAACGGAGTGGCTGCTTCAGGCGTGCTTCCTTCATGATGCGTTCCTTCAGTGGGAAGTCGGGGAGAAACGCCAAAATGTCCGGGGGAGGGGCGGATGCCCGGCGGGCAAGGCCTACCCTATGAGCCCTGTCAATGCGAATGTTGAAGTCCTCACCTTCACCCAAAACTTCTCTGAAGAGGCCCTGTAAGTATCCAGTGATATCTCCCCCCTCCGATTTGGACGGTACTCCACGGACTCTAATGTTATTGCGCCGGGCGCGGTTTTCAAGGTCCTCCGCATGGGCCTGTAAGTCCAGTTGCTGTTCCTGCAGCCGGAGCACCTCCTGCTGCAAGTGTACCATCTCCTCACAGCGCGACTGCTCAGTGTCCTCCACCGCCGCTACCCTTTCGCCCAGACCGTCCACTTCTCGCCTCAGTTCCCAATGTTCGCCGGCCATTTCCTGCTTCAAAGTCTGGAAGTCCTCACGCAGCAAATGGAAGAGGAACTCCATAAAGGCTTTGGTGATTGGCGTATTCCCGTCGTCGTGGTCTATGGGGCCCTTAGCTGCCGCTGCCGCCCCTGATGGACTCCTCTCCCCCTTGGCGGGTCCCTTCGCCAACATCTCCGGTATGGGGCCTCGATTTTGGCACACCCGGGAGCCTCTACACCCCCGGCCGGCTGTGCGTCTCCCACGCTCACCTCCGCCAAGCGTGGTGCGATGTCACCTCTCGGTGTCTCCGCCGCTCTGGGCACTCGCCGCCTCTCCGCGCTGAGACTCGTTCTCCCTCAGGGCCTGGGCACTACTGCCTCAGTGGCGCGGTGCTCAGCGACCACCAGCTCTAGCGGAAGCACGGTCGCCCGGGGGAGACACGCTGCCAGGCAGCCGTCACCTGTCCCCCGGTGATATAGAAGTGGTCACTGTGGCCTCAGGAGTTTGGGCTGCAGGGGGTTGTGATTGGGGAAGGGATTCGTGCTGATTCGGGCCGAGAACCAGGGCTAGGCTCTGGAGCTTCACAGACGCACGTCTGCTCCGGTCGCCATCTGGGCCACGCCTGTGTCGTACTGTTTTGATGCCATATTTCTGCTTTTGCTATTGGCAAAGACAGGAGGCCTGCCTTTCTTATAACAACACTTCCTTATTTTGGGTCTGGTATAGATGAGGATATTGTGGTTGTAGGGTTGATGACCCACTACAGGTGTAAGGTGTTATGAAAGTGTCACCCTAGGTTTTTCCAGCTGTCTTTTTTTATATTTATAAATGAATTCATAGTGTTCAGTAGTATGTGTGTAATAAAGTACTTCTCCTTTTCATCAAACAAAGCACTGATTAGACAATTAGTTTTGAGTGTTGTTGTTGCAGACCACCATGAAGGAGAAACTAGCCTATACCACCTCGCCTGAGAGAGGCTAGTGTTATAATGTGGTACTTGATTCCCAGCAAAGATAAAGTTGTGGACATATTACTTTAGAAGGTCTCAAATCCCTTTCTGCAAATAACGTTCTTACATCTCCCATCCCTACATTAATGTTTGCAATGGTGAAAAACACCCCAGAAATGCTAGAAAGGAAGCCTCCTTCATACCCAGTAGACTCCTACAACAATTTTATCACCACCAAATCTTCAGTTTGTCAAAAACAAAGTGAACCAGGATCTACCCATGCTTCTGATATTCTCATGGGCAATGATTCCTTCACTAAAATAGCCCCTCCGCCCTTTCTTCAGAAAGCATGTGAATAGCAGTTGGCATGTGTGTAAACAAGAACAAGAGCAACCCTTATGCCCAAGTGAACATGGGTATTAAGTGATCTTTGGAACAAGTTGTAGTGTAGTTCCTATATTCCCAATAGGCTCTGCGCATTGGAATAATATATCCTATAGATTAGACGTAGGACTGAGGTCGACTAGGTCTCTATCGAATATACTAAACTTAATAGTGAGTGCCAGCTACCTCAGAGGTCACTAGAAACTTTCTTGAATTCACAAGAAGGGATTAGTTTCTGACAACCGTATAAACATGACAACTTTGTTTCCCAAGAATAAGAAATACATCTCTAGAGTCGCGGAAACAATAGATAAGTATTTCACTCAGTCAATCGTGCATGCTTTGTTTCAACAGAGCTTGTAGAGAAATAGAGAGACTGGCGTTTTCAATAAAAAGGTTTATTGAACAGTCTTCTTTCTCATACAAGAGAAGTGAACTGCTACAGTCATTAAGCAGACTGCAAAGTATAATGCGTACAGCGAGAATAGTATTATAAAATAATACTGTAAAAGCATTGTATGGTTTCTAAACCATATAAAAATACATACATAAATAACATTGACTAAAAAATGCTCAACTGGTCCTTCTAAATACGCCTACCCCAATGTACCTAAGTCTAGTACGCGGGAAGAAGTAAGTATTGTGTAGCATAGGTTTAGTTGTTTTTGCCAAGAATCTACCAAAGGTTTCTCTAGGATCTAATCAGCTCCATACCTTGCTTTAGAATGAAGGAGGTCTGGTATTTGTCTCACGACTCGATTTCCCAACACCCCGCAAGGGGAGCTTGGAAACACCGGAGCTGGATTCTTGGCGAGTGAAAGGCAGCCTCTCGATCAGTGTGTCAGCTGGAGGGTCAGCTTCCTTCGGCACTTGCTGTAGCGAGCTGCGTCGGGCAAGTAGATAGTCGAGCTGCTCCGAACCACCGTAGTTTGCAAGTGAAGGTATATTTATACCTTGAAGGTGTTTAAGAATGCCACAGATTGACGTAAAGTCGGGCATAATAACGTCAGGAAAGAACCCCTAGGGCAGTGGTTCCCAAACTTTTTTGACCCGTGGCTCCCTTGACCTAATTGGCAGTTGGCCGTGGCTCCCCACCATTTTTTTACCGGTGGGCGGGTGGGGGGGGGGGAGGGATGTAAGCCTGGCCTCAGGAGTACTTCCTGTTGTCTTCCTTAAATTAATTGGGATGCAATGAAGGTATTTAATCATAATTGTAACAAAATAAAAAGATAATAGTTGCAAATGCGGAAAAACAATCCTTTGTTTTTATGTGCTGATACGTTTTTCTCTCATAGAAAATGTAAATATGATGTGACCTCAGGCATGGGAGCCTGTATTAAAGCCAATGACCATCAGGGCGGGACTGGCTACCGGGCGTTTTGGCATGCTGCCCAGCTGGGGGCTGATTTCGTTGATGGGGACCTGCGTGTGCTGAACGAAATTCGTTTTGCTTTGTTTAATTCGAAGCACACACAGGTCTCCATCAACAAAATTAGCCCCCACCGCAGTGACATCAGCCCCCAGCTCGGCAGCATGCCAAAACGCCCGATAGCCAGTCCGGCCCTGGTGACCATACTGATGTTTCAGTAATATTTGAATGTATTCCCCTTTCAGGGACCATCCAAGAGCTCTACTGGGTTTGGTCTAGAATAGATTAGAAAAATGACGATGCCCTGTTTGTAAACGCACATTTGAAGATGTTTATTTAAAAAAATGCAAATTTTTAAATTTAATTGGAAATGCATATTCCAGATTGAATATATGGAATGACAAAAAGTGTATTTTGTTTAAAAAACATCTTCAAATGTGCGTTTACAAATAGGCCATCGTCATTTTTCTAATCTATTCTAGACCAAACCCAGTAGAACTATTGGTTAATCTGGAGTTAAATTCCACCAAGTTAAGATGGAGGCACTTGGTGTTAGCATTGCATACTAGAGGAAAAATGCACCCAACAGGCAAACACACACGCCGAAATTCATTTAGTACACCCCATTAAACTCTTGCAAATGCTTGTGGTTGTGGGCTGGCCCTGCCCCTGAATGACTTTCACCAAAATTCTTCAAAATTGTGTACAATTGTGTCCGAGAACTGTAGCTATGAAAGTAGCCTCATCTTGTTAAGGCCATCACGAACTGTGCAGTGGGGGCAAATATTTGAACACGAAAAGATAGCAGCAGAATTTAAAGCGGCACTAATAATTATTTCAGACTCATAAAATAAAAACGCCATGCATCCGGAACATTCAAAAGTGAATAACGTGCTCCCAATATTATTAATTTAAAGTGGCGGAATGCAACTCAGCAAGTACACAGTCACAGACTAAAGCGGTCATATGAATGCATCATCGCCGAGGTCGAGGAGCTTAAAACTGCTCAGTAAGTGGCCTGAGCTTCAATCTTGGCCTTCTTGCTTTTATTCCGGGGCTCCCAACATTCTACTCCCGTAGTGTTCTGCTGACCACACAGGAATCCCTCCCATCCCAGTACCAACACTCCAGCGGTCCTAGTGTTACTTAAAATGGACTTCACTTTCTAAATTACCTATTTCCTCGCGAGAGGGTCCCATGAGGCACAGCAGCAATAACGCTCCTCAAACAAAGGTCAGAGCTGCGCATGTATGCCAGTAATGCCGGTGGCATTTCTAAATTTCTAGCGCTGCATCTGCAATTTCCCACATTGTGCCGCGGCGCCCCTGGCAACTCATAACGGCACACTGGGGTGCCGCGGCGCACAGTTTGGGAACCGCAGCCCTAGGGAATAGTTGTTCTTTGCAAAGTACATGAGTTCTTGGACAAACCAATATTCAAGCAATGGGAAGTTCCAACAAATCGTTCCGACGTTTGGTACGGGTGGAAGTTGCCATACCTGTATTTGGTCTGCATGTGCTATGTCTAAATAAGGGATCGATTTCTATGCCTATATAAGGGCAATGTGAATTGTACCTGTATAAGGGCATGAATCTGGAAAATTCACTCGGAGCTCTGAACGCCACTCAACAAAGTATTCCATGAAACTCATTTCTGAAAAAAAGGTTGTAGTTGCACAGAGCTTTCTGTTTAGAGTCAATATTGCACAGACCTTTCTGTTAGGATCATTCTTTATATAAACATTCTTAATCCAATCCACAATGATATTTAGTAAATAGTAGAAATATTGAGGCACAGCCAGTATATAAATAATTACGGTTCGGCCAAACCGAGTTTTATTAGAAGACATTTATGTATTTTCAAAAATTCTTCAAAAAACAATTTGAGTGTTTCTGAAAAAGAAAAGAATGTATAGACCCCAGGTGTAAAGAAAAAAGAAAACCAAAACAAGGAAAAACGGTGAGCGAGAATGTGAATATCCACGGTATATTGGTAACTCTATATAAAATGACAGCAGTATATATTCAGTACAATCAAGGACACAGGGAATGAATCATTGTATCATAGTTATAGAAACCAGTCTGTCTTTGTACATGTGTAGAAGGAGTTTAGACCCTTAAAAGAATACAAGGGTCTCATCAGGACTGAAATGGGCTGGGGTTGGCTGGTTATGCAGAGATCCAGATACGCATAATGGGGACTCACTCAGAGTTGAAAACAGTTATTGTGCATGGTTGGTAAAGGCGGCTTCTATTGTGGGCTTGTGAGGGGCAAAATTCCCCTTATTAGTTCTTTGAAAAATTGAAAAGCAGCTGTGGTAGGCTCACATCAATATAGTAATGTGCTTACAGGGCAATTTTGTGCTCCTATTTAAGCCGTTGTGCAGCTCTCTTAAAGGCTGCTCTCCCAGTTAAGGATGCAATTTGTATCCCATGTTCTCTTGGGCAGTGATTCCTTCCCTAAAACAGTCTCTCCGCCCTATCTACGGAAACCATATGAATAAAAGTTGGAGTGTGGAGTGCATCACTTGCAAGTATCACTTTACCCACCTAGTCTTAGTTCCAGGTTTCTGGACCAGGGTCAGCGGACTCGATAATTCTCTCGCCTCGGTGCCCACTCTGATCAGCGTTCACACTCGGCAACTCTGGGCATTAGCTTGCCTCATCTTCACTAACGGCCCCACCAGACCGCCGGGGATGCCTGGTCTCACCCTGGAGATACCCATTAAGGGACCATCTCTCAGGGAAGCCAGGAAGGGTTTCGCAGCGGTCGAAGCGCCTTGGGACCCTACGGGTAAGTAGTGCGCTATATAAATGCCTATACATACAGTACTTGCATTCTTTGGGCGAAAGATACATCTCTTGGAGCAAGGCTATGTGTGGTTTCTTGAAGCCAAGGAAGAAGAGCAACATTTATGAAGTAAATTAGGCTGTTCACATTCAGGAACAAAATCAATGCAGCCTGAGGGGTGGGCGTACTCATATTCAAAGTAGCTAGGAGAAAAACACTTTCCCAAAACAGGGTTTCTGACAAGCTTCTTCTTAGAATGTCTGTGAATCATGTGTTCCTGAATCAGTAAGAATAAGTAACCAAAAGGTCACTAAAGTACAAAGTGGGGACTTCCCATATTGGCTAGTCAAATGGTAACACTCAGGTTAAAGAATGCATTTGCAAGTAAACGGCTTCTGCAGCCCGATATGAGGAGAAATAAGAAGTGTCAAAAAACAGCGGCTATCCGCACTTGCTGGAGAAAAAGTCCTGGAATAGCAGATCCGTGTGTGAATCTAAATACAATGATTTACATAAATGGAGCATAACAACAATTTATAATGAGCCTAACAGTTTCTTAAGATGGCTTGTAGAGTGGAAAAAAGAAAACCCTATTTACAAGCGAGCTGATATACCGTTGATAAGGGTCCTATTCACTTTGGCCGACATGGATTAAAACAGCCATTCACCAAACTTGAAACTTTTTTTGTTGTTCAGAAAGAAACTCACAAAGCAGGACTTTGTTTCAGAAACACAAAAAACGAATAACCCCCAGACACTGGCTGTTTTCTCCCAGCGAGTGGGGGCAATTTTTCTTGTTTTCTGTCGTTTGTCACCAGGTTTTTCCTGTGAGTGACGGACAGGAAAAAAGCATTATACCATCTACCTGAAATAGGGGGGCTAGAGTAATGTCCTTCCTCTTATAACTCCGACTCCATCGGGCCATTAGAGGAAGTTGTCTGTTGACAGAGCAAACAGGGGCTTTATTGACAGAATGCTTAAGGTCCACCCATCTCTCAACGAAGCAGACAGAGCGGCATTTTGGTGGAAGGGTACTTTGTCCGCCAAACTCTAAATTGAGCCCTCTGTGGCATCTTTTTGTCATTCAGGGCAGGCTACGGAAGGTGAACAAAACCTTCTCTCATTACAAACTGTTTATTTCTGTGCAGTGTACAGTGTGTCATTTAGCAACAACTATGCATGGCAAACCTATGATATAGCACCTCTGGACATGGTTTTTTAAGATCTTTAAACCCCTGCTCTTAGAACTAGTACAAGAAAGGCTGAGGACATTTTCTTATGTAGATCCATTTTTTTTTAAATTCAATAAATCCTATTCTATATCTGGAGCTATAATGCACTGAAACGCACTGCGTAATTTATGGCCGTCATTTATTTTACCTGCAAAAAAACATACAAATATATTGGATTTCTAAGCTGAAAATGGAAACATGTACCCCTCTTTCCTTTTGTCAGGGTTGGACTGGGACAAAAAAATAGGCCCAGCACCGAAATAAAAGAGGCCCCTATTAGCGAACTTGATACATAAAAAAATGCCCCACCTTTGTAAATCAGGTCAGTTTTGCACTTGCAAAGACATGCTGTATGAGATTTTTGCAAGGAATGGGATACTGCATGCAATTGTGTTTGCTGCAGGTAATGTTTCTTTTAATATGAGATATCACCAGTAAAAAACGACCCACCTGGCTATAAAACAGACCTACAAACTGCTAAAAACCGGCCCACACGTTGATCGGTGAGACCAGACCATCGAGTACTGCCTGATTGCCCCATAGTCAATTTTAGAAAACCGGAATAGTCTACACCAATTAGTTTAAGGTAAGGCTCACAAAGAGTGAGCCTTACCTTAAACTAATTGGGGTAGACTATTCCTGTTTTCTAAAATTGACTGTTATTTCCCCTGCTAGTCTGCCTCTCATCACGCCTTTCAGAGGGCCCTTTTGGTCTGATTGCCCCATAGGCCAGTCCGACCCTGCCTATATTCTAATCCCACCAGCATGTGCCCTTTTTCCCTTTCATCTAGTTGCCTGTGTCAGACATAATGATTAATTCAATAACTGACTAGTGTCAAATGATGGTTAAAACTGTGAAAACCAATGAGCACTGTGCAAACAGCTTAACCATACAGGGGATAACAGTGGAACATAAAAAAATAAAAAGTGCATTGTTTTTACACATGCATCTATTGTTCCTACGTTCTATAAATGACAGCTTTTACAATTATCCGGTGTACAGGAAACTTGAACATGCCTCGACTTGTGTTTGTAAGCTTGCAATTTCTGACCACCTGTCAAACTGTATACCTCTAAATATGAGTTAATATTGCCTTTGCCTGCATAAACATCCATATATAATCCTGTAACCTATTTACAACGAAGACACACAATGCCTTATTCTATGTAAAATGCTCCTTTATCACTTGGAAAAAAGGTCTTGTTAAAACTGTCAGCCACAGTGTGGTCTTCCCACAAACATTTTGCTGTCCCCTTCCTATTTTGCTGAGTTTGTTTTTGTTGGCTTTATGGCTTTTGTACACTTTACCACTGCTAGCCAGTGTTAAAGAGTTTGTGGTTACTCCAAAAGACATGGCAAAATTGGTATGCAACTGATTGACACAATTAATTTATTTATAAGTCCCTAGTAAAGTGGTAAATCACATACCCAGGGCCTGTATATTAAATGCTACCAGTGTACCTGCAGCACTTATTGTGCCACCTACTTAACTCACTGCTTAAAGCATGTCCCAGGCCTGCCATTGGAGCCGATTGCAGTTTAAAACTGCCAATTATGAAACCCCCTTCCCATATAACCCCCCTGCCAAGCCTTAATATCCTCTTTTATTGCATATGAGGCAACGCAAACGTAGGCCCTAGTTAGCCCTTGGTCCAGGGTGCGTTGTAATTCAAAGGCTGGATATGTACTTTTAGGTTTTACATGTCCTTAATGTGAATAACTCCTAAATTCATTTTTCACTACTGTGATATTGGATGTAACATTAGGCTTCCTTATTAGATTTAATAAGTGGTAACATTTGATTTATTCCAATATTTATTCCCCCAGACAGCTAAAAAATAAAGGGAATTAGGTGTGCCCGAATGGACCATCAACTGGCAGGATACAGATGCGGATCTAGGCACAGCCCTACTTGCAACTAATACGCTGGGCCTTGACTTCACACAAAGGACTTGCCTCTCCTGTATTCATGCAGCCAGTTTGGAGCCAAGGCACGGGAGTCAGGAAATTTTAAGTACTTCAAAGGGAATTCTCTAGAAACTTTTCCTACTTCTAAGGTGTCAAAAGGTATAAAAATAGGACCCTTAGGCTCACTCTAGAGTTAACTTTCTGGACGGAAGGACTCTCATAGTACTAACTGCTGCTGGGACCTTGCCGCACCTGAAGGTCTGATTTGCTGCCTGAAGCCTGCCTAGAACCCTCAGATGCCTGCCCAGCTGTTTCACCCCTGTTCCACTTCTGAACCAAGGAATACAAGAGTGATTCCAAGGGCTAGTTGACTGGCCTCATGATCAGAGTCTCAGGGTCAGAAAAAGCTCCAACCATCTTGAACCCGCACCTGTAAGCGGCCTAAGTGACTCCTAAGCCCCCCAAGTGGTGCCCCTTCTCTTGGGGAACCTTGGTTGTGGTGCTCAAGCGCCAAGATAGCCAAAATTCAAAACTTGGGACTTAGAAAATTTTTGGCTAAAAACTGCTCTAAGAACCAAGGGGAGACCGGAGCCAACCTGCTTGTCTATCTGCACAAGTTTTATCCCTAGACGGCCTGACTTTGCTGCAGCTCACACTATGGTCTTCTCTTCAGCAGCAAATCCTGTTTAGCGGTCCTTCACCAAAGGGGTATCCTACGTCGTGGATCTCTTGTTGGCCACAGGCCCTAGACTCATCCCCCTGGAGTCTTTTGACTTCAACTAAAGTCCAAACGTACAAATCTTCTTTGCTAATTCATCCATTGGCTCCCCGACGACGACGATCCCTCCCCGGATACCATTTGCATCCTTGCCCCACAGAACTTTACCTTCTGAGAACCTTTTTCTTCAAATTTCTTCGAAGGCCGAATGTGAGCAGTGACCGGGCCAATCCACTTCTTATAGCTGACCCTCGTTCCATTGAGGTCGGCCTTATTTTTTCACTTTGACCCGGTCTCATGTGGCTAGATGTCTGCAGTTGGTGCTTTTATGCATTCAATTTTACCTTAAATTCTAAGAGTTCAACACTCTGGTTACCCTAATTAGATTGTCTGTTTTTTTGGTGTCAAATATTTTAATTAAATGTACTCTACGTTTCTAAATATGGTTGCAGGATTTTTTTTGTAATATGTTTCAACGTTATTACTGCTTGTGTGCTGCATAAATACTTTACATATTGCATCTAAGTTGAGACTGACTGCTTTGTGCCAAGCTGCCAGAGTTAAGCATAGGTTAATTTAGTGACTTTAGTGGTTCACCCTAACAGGGATTGTGGCAATTGCTTGAGCAGGATTAACAGCCCACTCAACCAGCAACCCAATTTCTCACAGGTCTTAACTATGTAAATACCAATTAATAAAAAAATAAAACACATTTGAAAATTGCCCTAATTGATCGGAACCATAGAGATATGATACACAAGAAGATGGACTAGATATTGATGTGCAGAAACTTATGCCTAAATAGTTTACTACTCCACAAACCACTCCTCTGCATTACATATTCTCCCAAGGATATTAAATCCTATGAAACTGAGGTTGCAAGGTTTTGTTTCACTTTATTTAGCAAATAACTCACACCGAGGTTTTTGTACAATTAAGAGCCTTTTTATCGTTAAAGAATTAAATGTGAACGGAATAATGAATGGCCAAACTGACCTAATATACTCCACATGAATTGATGTCACTTTGACAGATTAGTTTAAGACTACAGTTAGTAACTGTAGAAAAACATAACATAAAACAGCCAAGCAGACTAATTACATTTGCCATAAGTGGCAATATGTAATGCCAAATGATTTTGCATCTGGGGCCTGAACTACACCTGCAGCTAGAATATCAACTACAGAAATATTGTGCTGCAAGAGTATTGTAGACAAAATATCAATAACCAAAATATTGTGGAAGTAAGAATAAATAGGTAATTATAGACTGACTATTTTTACCTCCACACATACATTCCATGAAAACATATGCATATCGTCAAGGTACATTCGTGTGATGTTAACTATTCTAAACCCATAGTTATCTCTATATGTGAATGTTCCCAATATTTCGGTTGGTGATGATTTTTCTACAATATTTTTGTAGCTCAGTAATGAAAAATCGATATTATGGTATCATACCAAAGTTGCAGCTTTTATACATTATTAAACAAGTGTATTAAAAAAATGGCAGGTGTTTATGGTGGTCAACATCTCTTGTGCTTACGTCTCAAAATATTCTTGGCTAAACCGTTGTTTGGGTTTTGCCACCCACAAAAGTCCACATACAAAAAAACACTAAACTGTCTTTTACAAACTCTCAAAGCTGATAGCATGGTGTCTAGCTAGGAAATAACGTTGCTCATTGCTTCCTGTCCATAGTGTTTGTAGCTTTGATATTATTTCTCCGCAGTACCCCAGTTCGTAGACAAAATTAGTTACAAAGATCACATCTTGTGCATGTAAACAACTACGCTAAGACCCTCATTAGGAGTTGTGGTATTTCATCCTGAGTGTTAACTCCAGGTAAAATATGCAAGCCCATAATTTGAAGTGTCTCTGGACCCAGAAATATCGGGTCTGCAAACACTCGAGTCTTTTAGATGCTTTCAAGATTGCCCCACCTCTCCCATGCAGTTGCACCAAAACTTGTCAACCACCTCTAACTTCCCACCCACAATACCCTATCTTTAACTGGCCCTCATGCTGACACTTTAGGTAGAAAATATCTTTAGCTTTTCCACACTGAAACTGGTGAAATCCACACAGTTAAAGTTCCGGTATCTCTATGTCTATGTGGTTGTTCCTTGGTATTCCACAGCCAAATAATGGTCAACTCATAATGAAGGCCTAAGTGTAGGGGTGGATCTCTCATCCCAAATGGTCACATACCATGTGTTAAAGATTGAGTCTCTAAATGGAAGAGGTATGAATTCTGTCCAAATAGGGACCAGAATCCTAAGTCAGGGTTAGTTAGATACACACCATAAATGAACCTGTGCTCACTCTGTGGTAACTTGGCCCAGAGCAGGCAGGCTTAATTTAAGAGGTAATGTGTAAATTATTTGTGCAACACTTCAAAGAGTAACACAGTGAAAACACCACAAAAAGCCAAATGATGGTCAACTCATAATGAAGGCCTAAGTGTAAGGGTGGATTTCTCATCCCAAATGGTCACATACCATGTGTTAAAGATTGAGTCTCTAAATGGAAGAGGTATGAATTCTGTCCAAATAGGGACCAGAATCCTAAGTCAGGGTTAGTTAGATACACACCATAAATGAACCTGTGCTCACTCTGTGGTAACTTGGCCCAGAGCAGGCAGGCTTAACTTAAGAGGTAATGTGTAAATTATTTGTGCAACACTTCAAAGAGTAACACAGTGAAAACACCACAAAAAGACTCACCACGAGTTCAGAAAAACAGTTTATGATTTTATAAATAAAAAAAGACCAAAACAACAAAGAGCCAATAAGTAAAAGTCAATATATTAATTTTCAAAGATTAAATGTACAAATAGCGCTTAGACACAATAAGCGCCAATGGAGGTTTTCTGGTTGTGGTGGACCAAGGCAAAGTCATGAGTTCAGGACAACTGCGATGCAGCATGGGTTGAATACAGGAGCCACGCAAGTTCCACTGAACAGAGTACCTTCATCCTGGTCGCAAACGTGAGATGCAGGGTACAGCCAAGCGATGTGTTGGTGTCGATCCCTGCGGTTGAGGTGATGTGGTGATTTTCTTCACTTAGTGGGGGCTATGCACCGGTTCGGAAGACAATGTGCTGAGCCAAGAGTTGTTGGTTCCGTAGATGATGTGGTGGGTTTCTCTACGCAGTTGTGGGAATGCATCAATCTTCCCACACTGCAGCAGCTGCAATGCGTTGGTTCCAAAGCATCAGTTCTTTAAGGCGATGCACTGGTTCCAAGTGGATGCACCGATCCTTCTCCCAAAACAGTGATGATGCATCGGTTCTGCTAAATGTAGACAGGAGATGCATCGGTTTGACTGGAGCAAGTACCTGGGACCACTTCCAGTGAACTGGCACAGGAGCAGGTGGTGAGACATTGATATTCCTGAGTCTCATAAACTGGAGGCAAGCCAACAAGCCTTTGGAGATCACTCTGGGTTAAAACAGAGCCTAGCTCTTCCTAACAGGGGCGGAGGGTAGCAGGCAGCAGGAGAGCACAGCAGAAAAGGAGTTATTCCAGAGCAGAAGTCCAGCAAAGTGACAGTCCTTGTAGCAGTACTGTAGTCCTTCTTCCTGACAGAGTTTCAATAAAGGGCAAGAAGTATCCGATTTGGTGGGGTCAGACACCCAGGACTTATACCCAGTTGTGCCTCTGAAGTGAGGGTGACCTCAAAGAAGGAACTTTGAAGTGCACAGAGGTCCTTTCTTTCTGGCACAGGTTCCAGACTATCTAAAGGGGTGGTAATCAGCCTTTTGTGTGACGACAGGACACTGACCATTCAGGTATAAATGTCATCTCCTCCCTCCCATCCTGCCCAGAATGAGGCATCAGGATGCAGATGGGCACTTAGACATACTTGTGTGTGACTCTCTAGAGGGAAAGCACAAACTCAAGCAGACATGCACCAAAGATGTATATTGGTGAGAGGCTGCAGGCAAACAGAAATTTAAGAGCAGAGAAATGCCAACTTTCTAACAGTTCAGAAAAGGGGGTGGTGATGGACAGAGCATCTGAATTAAACAGAACACTCATACCCAGTCAAAAGATCAGGGCTTGATCCATCACCGTTTTTTAGCTCACTGCACCATCCCAGTTCAGAACCTGGCTACATGCAAATTAGTCTGTCCCTGGCCCAGTGCATCATGGGAACAGGGCAGACCAAACTACCAAGCCAATTCTTTACTGGAAAGGAAACAAGCTTCCGGGGACCGGTTTCTGGCATTGCAGCCGTCTTCGGCCTGGCTTGCTTGAATCCTGATGGTGCAGTGAGCAAGGGACTCATGTCTGAGCATACCCTGCCACTCCTTTAGTGGCCAAAACGATTCAGAAAAGGGGGTGGTGATGGTCAGAGCATCTGAATTAAACAGAACACTCATACCCAGTCAAAAGATCAGGGCTTGATCCATCACCGTTTTTTAGCTCACTACACCATCCCAGTTCAGAATCTGGCTACATGCAAATTAGTCTGTCCCTGGCCCAGTGCATCATGGGAACAGGGCAGACAAAACTACCAAGCCAATTCTTTACTGGAAAGGAAACAAGGTTCCTGGGACCGGTTTCTGGCATTGCAGCCGTCTTCGGCCTGGCTTGCTTGAATCCTGATGGTGCAGTAAAGAATTGGCTTGGTAGCTTGGTCTGCCCTGTTCCCATGATGCACTGAGCCAGGGACAGACTAATTTGCATGTAGCCAGGTTCTGAACTGAGATGGTGCAGTGAGCTAAAAAACGGTGATGGATCAAGCCCTGATCTTTTGACTGGGTAGGAGTGTTCTGCTTAATTCAGATACTCTGTCCATCACCACCCCCCTTTTTGAATAACTTTCTAACAGTGGCATTTCTAAAATAGTAATGTTAAATCCAACTTTACCAGTAAAAAGGATTTATTATTACCATTCCAATTATATAAAACATGATGGAGTTACTCGTTCTCAATCAGGAGTTACAGTGTAAAAGGGTAATAAATAATTCCCAATGTTAACCTATGAAAGGAGTAGGCCCACAATAGTGAAACATGAATTTAGGTGGTTTTCACTACCAGGACTACACAGCACCCACTCCTATGGGTTACCCAGAGCCTACCTTACAGGTGCCTGATGTGTAATAAAAGGGAAGTTTAAGGCTTGACAAGGGGTTAATAGTAAATCTGCACACACAGACTCTGCTGTGGCAAGCCTGAGACATGTCCAAAGGCCTAGTTGTGTGGGTGCCACAATTAGTGCTGTAGGCCCACCAGTAGCATTCAATTTCAGGCCCCTGGACACAGGTAGTGCACTCTACTAAGGACTTACAGATACATTAAATATCTCAATTGTGAACAATGAATGTAACCGTTTTTTGCAGTGATAAAGTGTTCAAAGTCCTAAGGCCAACAAAAATAATCGGCAAAAAGAGGAGGTAAACAGGCAAAACGTTTAGGGGAAGACCACCCTAAGGCTGACAGGTCTATACTTGATACCCCCCAGATGAAAGTGGGAAGAGCTACCCAACCTGTCAGGAGATCTCATCACTAAGGCGTAAAGACCATCAACGTTGATGTGGTCTACCCCAGGTCTGTGTTCCACCCTAAAGTCCGTACCCTGTAGGGAAATGGACCACCTCACCAATTTTGGATTTTTACCCCTCATTTGTATTAGCCACTAAGGGGCCTGTGGTCTGTCTGAATCATGGAGTGATCTCAAACAGGTATAGTCTCAAAGTCTTCAGTGCCCAGACCACAACAATAGCTTCCCTTTCAATAGCACTCCTCCTTTGTTCCCTGGGAAATAACCTCCTGAAGATGAAGGTTGCGGCTTGGTCTAGGCCCTGTTCAATATGTTGTGAAAGTACTGCCCTTGTGCCATGCTCTGAGGCATCTATCTGAACAATAAATTCCCTGGAAAAGTCAGGGACCTTGAGCACAGGGGCTGTACACATGGCCTGCTTTAGGTAGTCAAATGTGTTTGGCATGCCATCGTCCCAATCAAAGTCCTGAGCTAGTTCTTTGAAGTCAGCTCTGCCAAGGGGACGACAATGGTGCCATATTCCTTGACAAATCTCATATTGTTATGTTATGTTATGTTATTAAAAGACTTATTTTGCACTCTAATACTCCTGGTGCGTGAGTGGACAATGGTGGAGAGGGCAGAATTAACTAAATGAGCTGAATAAAAAAACTACGTTTTTAAATGCTTTTTAAAAAGATGAAAATCCTGGGTATGCTGTAGGTCCATGGGGAGGGTATTCCAGGCAACTGCTGCTTTGACAGAAAGGGACTGGAGCCCCAGGAGTGACCGGCGAAACGGCAGGATAACCATCCGGCGTTGGGTAGCAGACCGCAAATGTCGACTGGGCGTGCACAAAGCAAAGTGCCTCCTGAGGTACACAGGCCCTTGGCCATGAAGGGCCCTGTGAGATAGGGTAAGGGCCTTGAATTGCATCCGCTGGGCCACAGGTAGCCAGTGCAAATCCCGCAAATGCTGCTGAACACTAGATCACCAAGAGATGTCAAACAGGAGTCTAGCTACGCCATTCTGTATGATTTGAAGTTTATTTACCAAATGGGCAGGAATGCCAATGAACAAAGCATTGGCATAATCGAGGCGGGAAAGTATAAGGGCACGCGCTACCATTTCTTTAGCCTCTCTAGGAAACGAGGGAAAAAACCTTCGTAAGGCCTTAAGGGTGCCGAAGCAGACTCCAGTAAATTTCTTAACATGATCTGAAAACCGGAGATCTTCACCAAACCACACCCCTAAGTTCTTTGCCGGGTCTCCCTCTGAGTTAGGGCAAGGGAAGTCTGGAGGCCACAAAGGTTCTCTGAAGGCAGGGGGGAACCGGCCATACAGGAGTACCTCCAACTTATCCTCAATGCACATCAGTTGGGCAAGTGCAAGCAAGTGGAATACAGACGAGAGGCATATCTGGGCGGCATCGGTGTCCAGATCAGAGTCCTTCCAGGTGAATAGCAGCTGGGTGTCGTCCGCATAGACTATAATTTTTGCTCCCAGCTCCTCCGCTAAAAAAATCAAGGGGGTCAAATATATGTTGAAAAGCAAAGGGCTTAACGTGGAGCCGTGAGGGACCCCCGTTGAAAGTTTCCTAACTGAGGACAGGAAGGGAGGCATCCAGACCTGCTGAGTGCATTCATCCAGGAAGGACTTTACCCAATGAGGCCTAAGAAGGCTCTGACCTCATCCAGGGTTTCTGGGGACTCCCAGGCGATGATAGTCTCTATTTTAGCCTGGATGGACTGCACCTTACCCCTGCACACCAGGTGTCTCAAGTACACCACATACCTCTACCCTATCAGGTACTTACTGTCCTTGATAGTCAGGCATCCCTGTTGTAGAGCTTGAAGCACTTCCTGGAAGTGAAAAAGTTGGACTTCTAGCTGCAGATCAGAATGTTATCCAAGTAAGCAGCACTGAAGGCCTACACATTCAGAACCTGGTTCACCAACCTCCGGAAAATGGCGAGGCCATTCATGAGGCCATAGGGCATTTATTTATTTATTTATTTATTTTTAGTTATAAAATATTATGTAGTGCAATCTTGTCCCTTGCAGGTATCAGATAGCTTTACGAATGTTCTGGATATTTGTAGAATAAACAACAGCATCAGGATGGAACAAGGTGTAACAGAATCCCCAAGGAGACCATCACTGTGTCCAAAACTAGAAAAGAAAAAATAAGAACAAAACATGTGAGAAATAAACATGAGTGCAGACTATGGGACATATCATGCCCGGGAGTAAAGTTTATGCTTTCTAAAGCAGAAATCTGTTGATCAGTATCACTTTAAATTCTTTCTTAAATGAAGCAGTTGAGGCATTCAATCTGATTTTTAGTTTGTAGAGCATTCCAGATCGGGGCAATACCTGAGAAGGCTTGGTTATATGTTTTCTTTTTATAGAATTTATGTGGTTTCAGCAGTAAGATGCTAGTGCCTCTAAATGCTCTACAGCCACCCCATATCTCCAGTTTATATGCAAGGTATCGCTGGGTGTTGAAGTGTGGGGCCTTATGTGTCATGCAGGAAATGTTTAACTGAATCCTTACTTCATATGGGAGCCAGTTTAGGGATTTCAGATCAGGAGTGTTGGGATTGTTTCTTTCAGATCCTGTGATGCCCCTAGTAGCAGAGTTAAGAGAGACCCTTAGTGGCACCAACTTAGATCTGAGTAGGCCGTAGAGGATTGCACTTCCATTCTCCAACCTGGGAATCACTAGGGCTTGAACAGCTGAAATGAAGTCATCAGGGGGTAGGAAGGATCTTAATTTTCTTAAGATGTTTATGTGGAAGTTCGCTGCTTCGGTGGCAGAGCTGATGTGCTCCTGCATGCTTTGGTTATTGTCAAGCGTTATTCCCAGTATAGTTGTTGAATCCATAATGTGGGGTGAGCATGAGCAGCTGTTCGTTGCTTCATCCATTCTGCAATGTCCGGTGAGTGTTTGGGTTGGACAATTAAGAGGAATTCCGTTTTGAGATCATTTAGGTTGAAGTGGTTACAGGTCAGCCAGTTTTGTGTTTTTTTTAAGGTTATGTTGAGTCACCTAATATCTTCAGGGGAAGATATTTTTAAGTACATTTGGATGTCATCAGCGTACATGTGATAGTGGGTGTTAGATAAATTCAACAATTCGGATAAAGGCTCCATAAACAAGAGTGGGTGAGAGTATGGGCCCCTGTGTGGCCCCTAATGTGACCTGTGTAGGGGTGGATAGGGGCATATTGACATTGATTCTTTTAGTTCTGTTGTCGAGAAAAGAAGCAAACCAGTTAAGGATGGATGCCGATAGCCTTATCCTATATTCAAGTAGGTCTAGGAGGCTGTCATGCCATGCTTGACCAAATTGAAGGCTGATGAGAGGTCGAGTTGGATAAAAAGGCAGGATTTGTTCTGATCAAACATTTTAAGCGCATCAACTATTTGTGTGTGCCCGCCGATCCGGTACTGTGGCCCTGACTGAATCCAAATTGAAATTGGTCTAAGAGACTGAACTGACCTATATGGTTGAATAGTTGTACATGGACAGAGTTTTGTCGAGAAACTTCTCCAGGGACGGAATATTAGAGACTGGGCAGAAGTTGTTTAGGTCTATGTGATCCGCAATGGTTCTTTATAATAGGAGCAACCGTCAGTCAGGGATCGATGTGAGGCATTATCTATCTTGGTCAGGAATAACGACATTTTGATCTCACTGAAGACATTCACTAGTAGAGGGTCACTAAAGTGGTTTGACGGTTTTAGTGCTGTTAACATTTTTTAAAGTGATGCAGTGGTGATCTGTCCAGTCATAAGGGAGGATAGATTCCAGTTGGATGATATTACTCTTGGCAATGATAAGGACCAAGGTCGCAACCAGGTTGTGGGTTGGACTGACACAGAATTGACTCAGGTTGAGGTCAGCTACACAGGTTTTAAGGCTGTTGACTGCAGGGTCATTAAGGGCATTCCAGTGGAGCTTGAAGTCTCAGAGTCCTGCATTGGGTGAGACGGTTTCCATGATTTGTTCTGTGAATGTGATGTATCTCCTGGTGGGTGGTAGATTGTGTGCAGTTTGCAAAATGGACTGATGCTACTCAGAATATCAATGCATAAGTATTGAAATAAGGATAGGGCAATGGAAGGTGACTGGATTACTGAGAGATTGTTTCAGTGTATGCAAGCAATACCTCTGCTTGGTCTCCCTGGTCTATCTAATCATGATGTAGTGGTTAGGTGCAACTAGTAGGTCAAGGATAGGACTGAAGGAGTCATTAGCCATGTTTCAGTTTGGATTAGGAGGTCCATCTTGTGTGCAAGGATGAGGTCTGTCATGTCTGCGCATGTCCCACTGCCAATCAGCAGTTTAGTAGCATGCGTTTCAAGTGTGGATTGGTGTCAGCAGAGGTAGACTGAGTGATAGGCACTTGCTGAAGGGTGGACATGTTCACTGCTCTGTAGTTGGGATTTGGTTCTCTGGATGGGTTTGTAAGAATATTTGGATTTGGTCCAAATCGGCTCTGTTACCGGAGTATGTAGAATTATATGAGAGGAGGAGGGAGTGAATGTCAATATCAGAAGGAGGATCATTATGACTGATGGGCCAAATGTAGTTGTTGGGGTAGGGTATTGTTCTCTATCTCAGGTGAGGAAATGCCAACATTGTTGAAGTCACGTTAACATTGGGATGTAACAGTGGTCTAGTGCAGTAATTAATAACTAGGGTGTGGTTGTGTCTATTCTTTACATGAATTATGGTGAGCCATCTGTTATGCACCAACTCTGAGGTGATGCTTATTAGGCTTTGTAGATCTGCCTTAAGTAGTTGTGTGATCTCATCAAGTCCAGATTCTAGTGAGGTGTGAGAACAAGTTGTTGAAGTTTGGGTCAAGAAGCCATGACACGGGGGTTCCTCAAGACAGTGGTGTTAGAGTGCTGCAGGCCTGGGAGAACCAACGGGTGGAGGTGGGGTAATAGATGGGGTAAGGCATGAGGAGGGAATATGAACTGATTGTGGCCCTCTGGAGTAGAGAAGACCGATCTCTCCGTTGATCCCTCAGGTAGGGCAGTCTACCAGTAGCCTCTAGGTAAAATTAAAGGTACTTAACTGCTTAACTGTGGCGGTAATTCCGCCGCAGTGCGGTGGTTTTATTGAGTGGGCGGGGCCGTGTCAGCCAATGGATGTGCGCAGCACTACGGAGGTAGTGCTCGCGACGGCCATTGGTCGACGGGCGCATCAAAGGTGTTAAGAACTAGGCATTCCGTAACCTGTCTATGAATGAATGAATTGTGCTTTATTGTCTAATTAATACAAATCATTATAATCATGGACAAATTAAATACTACACATTTCATAAAACAAAGTCGTTGAACATGTTCATGACAAATATTGTGAAAAAAATACCATACCATAAGAAACAATTGAGGAAAATAGTATTTCATTTACAGCAGGGTAGGGACATTTAATTTAATAATCACAATTTCTCGATATATATTAATAAGACCTTCCATATAATCAATCTTAGCTGCCACACTCGGCCCAATAAATGAGGTGTCTTTATGCAATCCCCTAGCAATCATGCCTCTTAAGATATCTTTGTGCCTTTGATAATATATTATCAACAATATTAGTCTAGGTAGATTTTTTTACTAGGTACCAAATTTACATAGATAGATCGAAATGGTTGCTAACATAGTCAATTTCTGATACTATAACACGACCGGGGTGAAAATTGAAAAAAACACTATTGATGGACAGAATGTAGAACAATGTCATTAATTCACCCCAGTACAAGGATCTGGGCCTAAATCCATTGTTTTTTTGCACTCCACACCACCCTGGGTTAGACACTGGCTATATGCAAATCAGCTCTGACCCTGTGCCTCATGGGAACAGTCCAGTCCGAACTACCAAGCCATGTCTTTCCCAGACCGGAATCAAGCATCCAAGGACCGGTTTCTGGCTATCAGCCTTCATCAGCCTGGATAGCTTGACTCCAGTGGTGTGGAGAGCCTGGGACTCACGTCTGAGCATACCCAGCCGACTCGGGGTGAAAATTGCAAAAACACTATTGATGGACAGAATGTAGAACAATGTCATACGTTCACCCCAGTACAAGGATCTGGGCCTAAATCCATCGTTTTTTTGCACTCCACACCACCCTGGGTTAGACACTGGCTATATGCAAATCAGCTCTGATCCTGTGCCTCATGGGAACAGTCCAGTCCAAACTACCAAGCCCTGTCTTTCCCAGACCCGAATCAAGCATCCAAGGACCGGTTTCTGGCTATCAGCCTTCATCAGCCTGGATAGCTTGACTCCAGTGATGTGGAGAGCCTGGGACTCAGGTCTGAGCATACCCAGCCCACTCGGGGTGAAAATTGCAAAAAACACTCTATTGATGGACAGAATGTAGAACAATGTCATACATTCACCCCAGTACAAGGATCTGGGCCTAAATCCATCGTTTTATTTGCACTCCACACCACCCTGGGTTAGACACTGGCTATATGCAAATCAGCTCTGACCCTGTGCCTCATGGGAACAGTCCAGTCCGAACTACCAAGCCATGTCTTTCCCAGACCGGAATCAAGCATCCAAGGACCGGTTTCTGGCTATCAGCCTTCATCAGCCTGGATAGCTTGACTCCAGTGGTGTGGAGAGCCTGGGACTCACGTCTGAGCATACCCAGCCCACTCGGGGTGAAAATTGCAAAAAACACTATTGATGGACAGAATGTAGAACAATGTCATACATTCACCCCAGTACAAGGATCTGGGCCTAAATCCATTGTTTTTTTGCACTCCACACCACCCTGGGTTAGACACTGGCTATATGCAAATCAGCTCTGACCCTGTGCCTCATGGGAACAGTCCAGTCCGAACTACCAAGCCATGTCTTTCCCAGACCGGAATCAAGCATCCAAGGACTGGTTTCTGGCTATCAGCCTTCATCAGCCTGGATAGCTTGACTCCAGTGGTGTGGAGAGCCTGGGACTCACGTCTGAGCATACCCAGCCCACTCGGGGTGAAAATTGCAAAAACACTATTGATGGACAGAATGTAGAACAATGTCATACGTTCACCCCAGTACAAGGATCTGGGCCTAAATCCATCGGTTTTTTGCACTCCACACCACCCTGGGTTAGACACTGGCTATATGCAAATCAGCTCTGATCCTGTGCCTCATGGGAACAGTCCAGTCCAAACTACCAAGCCCTGTCTTTCCCAGACCCGAATCAAGCATCCAAGGACCGGTTTCTGGCTATCAGCCTTCATCAGCCTGGATAGCTTGACTCCAGTGATGTGGAGAGCCTGGGACTCAGGTCTGAGCATACCCAGCCCACTCGGGGTGAAAATTGCAAAAAACACTCTATTGATGGACAGAATGTAGAACAATGTCATACATTCACCCCAGTACAAGGATCTGGGCCTAAATCCATCGTTTTATTTGCACTCCACACCACCCTGGGTTAGACACTGGCTATATGCAAATCAGCTCTGACCCTGTGCCTCATGGGAACAGTCCAGTCCGAACTACCAAGCCATGTCTTTCCCAGACCGGAATCAAGCATCCAAGGACCGGTTTCTGGCTATCAGCCTTCATCAGCCTGGATAGCTTGACTCCAGTGGTGTGGAGAGCCTGGGACTCACGTCTGAGCATACCCAGCCCACTCGGGGTGAAAATTGCAAAAAACACTATTGATGGACAGAATGTAGAACAATGTCATACATTCACCCCAGTACAAGGATCTGGGCTTAAATCCATCGTTTTTTTGCACTCCACACCACCCTGGGTTAGACACTGGCTATATGCAAATCAGCTCTGACCCTGTGCTTCATGGGAACAGTCCAGTCCGAACTACCAAGCCATGTCTTTCCCAGACCGGAATCAAGCATCCAAGGACCGGTTTCTGGCTATCAGCCTTCATCAGCCTGGATAGCTTGACTCCAGTGGTGTGGAGAGCCTGGGACTCACGTCTGAGCATACCCAGCCCACTCGGGGTGAAAATTGCAAAAAACACTATTGATGGACAGAATGTAGAACAATGTCATACATTCACCCCAGTACAAGGATCTGGGCCTAAATCCATCGTTTTCTTGCACTCCACACCACCCTGGGTTAGACACTGGCTATATGCAAATCAGCTCTGACCCTGTGCCTCATGGGAACAGTCCAGTCCGAACTACCAAGCCATGTCTTTCCCAGACCGGAATCAAGCATCCAAGGACCGGTTTCTGGCTATCAGCCTTCATCAGCCTGGATAGCTTGACTCCAGTGGTGTGGAGTGCCAGGGACTCACGTCTGAGCATACCCAGCCCACTCGGGGTGAAAATTGCAAAAAACACTATTGATGGACAGAATGTAGAACAATGTCATACATTCACCCCAGTACAAGGATCTGGGCCTAAATCCATCGTTTTTTTGCACTCCACACCACCCTGGGTTAGACACTGGCTATATGCAAATCAGCTCTGACCCTGTGCCTCATGGAAACAGTCCAGTCCGAACTACCAAGCCATGTCTTTCCCAGACCGGAATCAAGCATCCAAGGACCGGTTTCTGGCTATCAGCCTTCATCAGCCTGGATAGCTTGACTCCAGTGGTGTGGAGAGCCTGGGACTCACGTCTGAGCATGCCCAGCCCACTCGGGGTGAAAATTGCAAAAAACACTATTGATGGACAGAATGTAGAACAATGTCATACATTCACCCCAGTACAAGGATCTGGGCCTAAATCCATCTTTTTTTGCACTCCACACCACCCTGGGTTAGACACTGGCTATATGCAAATCAGCTCTGACCCTGTGCCTCATGGAAACAGTCCAGTCCGAACTACCAAGCCATGTCTTTCCCAGACCGGAATCAAGCATCCAAGGACCAGTTTCTGGCTATCAGCCTTCATCAACCTGGATAGCTTGACTCCAGTGGTGTGGAGAGCCTGGGACTCACGTCTGAGCATACCCAGCCCACTCGGGGTGAAAATTGCAAAAAACACTATTGATGGACAGAATGTAGAACAATGTCATACATTCACCCCAGTAGAAGGATCTGGGCCTAAATCCATCTTTTTTTGCACTCCACACCACCCTGGGTTAGACACTGGCTATATGCAAATCAGCTCTGACTCTGTGCCTCATGGGAACAGTCCAGTCCGAACTACCAAGCCATGTCTTTCCCAGACCGGAATCAAGCACCCAAGGACCGGTTTCTGGCTATCAGCCTTCATCAGCCTGGATAGCTTGACTCCAGTGGTGTGGAGAGCCTGGGACTAACGTCTGAGCATACCCAGCCCACTCGGGGTGAAAATTGCAAAAAACACTATTGATGGACAGAATGTAGAACAATGTCATACATTCACCCCAGTACAAGGATCTGGGCCTAAATCCATCTTTTTTTGCACTCCACACCACCCTGGGTTAGACACTGGCTATTTGCAAATCAGCTCTGACCCTGTGCCTCATGGGAACAGTCCAGTCCGAACTACCAAGCCATGTCTTTCCCAGACCGGAATCAAGCACCCAAGGACCGGTTTCTGGCTATCAGCCTTCATCAGCCTGGATAGCTTGACTCCAGTGGTGTGGAGAGCCTGGGACTAACGTCTGAGCATACCCAGCCCACTCGGGGTGAAAATTGCAAAAAACACTATTGATGGACAGAATGTAGAACTATGTCATACATTCACCCCAGTACAAGGATCTGGGCCTAAATCCATCTTTTTTTGCACTCCACACCACCCTGGGTTAGACACTGGCTATATGCAAATCAGCTCTGACCCTGTGCCTCATGGGAACAGTCCAGTCCGAACTACCAAGCCATGTCTTTCCCAGACCGGAATCAAGCACCCAAGGACCGGTATCTGGCTATCAGCCTTCATCAACCTGGATAGCTTGACTCCAGTGGTGTGGAGAGCCTGGGACTCACGTCTGAGCATACCCAGCCCACTCGGGGTGAAAATTGCAAAAAACACTATTGACGGACAGAATGTAGAACAATGTCATACATTCACCCCAGTACAAGGATCTGGGCCTAAATCCATCGTTTTCTTGCACTCCACACCACCCTGGGTTAGACACTGGCTATATGCAAATCAGCTCTGACCCTGTGCCTCATGGGAACAGTCCAGTCCGAACTACCAAGCCATGTCTTTCCCAGACCGGAATCAAGCATCCAAGGACCGGTTACTGGCTATCAGCCTTCATCAGCCTGGATAGCTTGACTCCAGTGGTGTGGAGAGCCTGGGACTCACGTCTGAGCATACCCAGCCCACCGGGGTGAAAATTGCAAAAAACACTATTGATGGACAGAATGTAGAACAATGTCATACATTCACCCCAGTACAAGGATCTGGGCCTAAATCCATCGTTTTTTTGCACTCCACACCACCCTGGGTTAGACACTGGCTATATGCAAATCAGCTCTGACACTGTGCCTCATGGGAACAGTCCAGTCCGAACTACAAAGCCATGTCTTTCCCAGACCGGAATCAAGCATCCAAGGACCGGTTTCTGGCTATCAGCCTTCATCAGCCTGGATAGCTTGACTCCAGTGGTGTGGAGAGCCTGGGACTCACGTCTGAGCATGCCCAGCCCACTCGGGGTGAAAATTGCAAAAAACACTATTGATGGACAGAATGTAGAACAATGTCATACATTCACCCCAGTACAAGGATCTGGACCTAAATCCATCGTTTTTTTGCACTCCACACCACCCTGGGTTAGACACTGGCTATATGCAAATCAGCTCTGACCCTGTGCCTCATGGGAACAGTCCAGTCCGAACTACCAAGACATGTCCTTCCCAGACCGGAATCAAGCATCCAAGGACCGGTTTCTGGCTATCAGCCTTCATCAGCCTGGATAGCTTGACTCCAGTGGTGTGGAGAGCCTGGGACTCACGTCTGAGCATACCCAGCCCACTCGGGGTGAAAATTGCAAAAAAAACTATTGATGGACAGAATGTAGAACAATGTCATACATTCACCCCAGTACAAGGATCTGTGCCTAAATCCATCGTTTTTTTGCACTCCACACCACCCTGGGTTAGACACTGGCTATATGCAAATCAGCTCTGACCCTGTGCCTCATGGGAACAGTCCAGTCCGAACTACCAAGCCATGTCTTTCCCAGACCAGAATCAAGCATCCAAGGACCGGTTTCTGGCTATCAGCCTTCATCAGCCTGGATAGCTTGACTCCAGTGGTGTGGAGAGCCTGGGACTCACGTCTGAGCATACCCAGCCCACTCGGAGTGAAAATTGCAAAAAACACTATTGATGGACAGAATGTAGAACAATGTCATACATTCACCCCAGTGCAAGGATCTGGGCCTAAATCCATCGTTTTTTTGCACTCCACACCACCCTGGGTTAGACACTGACTATATGCAAATCAGCTCTGACCCTGTGCCTCATGGGAACAGTCCAGTCCGAACTACCAAGCCATGTCTTTCCCAGACCGGAATCAAGCATCCAAGGATCGGTTTCCGGCTATCAGCCTTCATCAGCCTGGATAGCTTGACTCCAGTGGTGTGGAGAGCCTGGGACTCATGGCTGAGCATACCCAGCCCACTCGGGGTGAAAATTGCAAAAAACACTCTATTGATGGACAGAATGTAGAACAATGTCATACATTCACCCCAGTACAAGGATCTGGGCCTAAATCCATCGTTTTATTTGCACTCCACACCACCCTGGGTTAGACACTGGCTATATGCAAATCAGCTCTGACCCTGTGCCTCATGGGAACAGTCCAGTCCGAACTACCAAGCCATGTCTTTCCCAGACCGGAATCAAGCATCCAAGGACCGGTTTCTGGCTATCAGCCTTCATCAGCCTGGATAGCTTGACTCCAGTGGTGTGGAGAGCCTGGGACTCACGTCTGAGCATACCCAGCCGACTCGGGGTGAAAATTGCAAAAACACTATTGATGGACAGAATGTAGAACAATGTCATACGTTCACCCCAGTACAAGGATCTGGGCCTAAATCCATCGTTTTTTTGCACTCCACACCACCCTGGGTTAGACACTGGCTATATGCAAATCAGCTCTGATCCTGTGCTTCATGGGAACAGTCCAGTCCAAACTACCAAGCCCTGTCTTTCCCAGACCCGAATCAAGCATCCAAGGACCGGTTTCTGGCTATCAGCCTTCATCAGCCTGGATAGCTTGACTCCAGTGATGTGGAGAGCCTGGGACTCAGGTCTGAGCATACCCAGCCCACTCGGGGTGAAAATTGCAAAAAACACTCTATTGATGGACAGAATGTAGAACAATGTCATACATTCACCCCAGTACAAGGATCTGGGCCTAAATCCATCGTTTTATTTGCACTCCACACCACCCTGGGTTAGACACTGGCTATATGCAAATCAGCTCTGACCCTGTGCCTCATGGGAACAGTCCAGTCCGAACTACCAAGCCATGTCTTTCCCAGACCGGAATCAAGCATCCAAGGACCGGTTTCTGGCTATCAGCCTTCATCAGCCTGGATAGCTTGACTCCAGTGGTGTGGAGAGCCTGGGACTCACGTCTGAGCATACCCAGCCCACTCGGGGTGAAAATTGCAAAAAACACTATTGATGGACAGAATGTAGAACAATGTCATACATTCACCCCAGTACAAGGATCTGGGCCTAAATCCATTGTTTTTTTGCACTCCACACCACCCTGGGTTAGACACTGGCTATATGCAAATCAGCTCTGACCCTGTGCCTCATGGGAACAGTCCAGTCCGAACTACCAAGCCATGTCTTTCCCAGACCGGAATCAAGCATCCAAGGACTGGTTTCTGGCTATCAGCCTTCATCAGCCTGGATAGCTTGACTCCAGTGGTGTGGAGAGCCTGGGACTCACGTCTGAGCATACCCAGCCCACTCGGGGTGAAAATTGCAAAAACACTATTGATGGACAGAATGTAGAACAATGTCATACGTTCACCCCAGTACAAGGATCTGGGCCTAAATCCATCGGTTTTTTGCACTCCACACCACCCTGGGTTAGACACTGGCTATATGCAAATCAGCTCTGATCCTGTGCCTCATGGGAACAGTCCAGTCCAAACTACCAAGCCCTGTCTTTCCCAGACCCGAATCAAGCATCCAAGGACCGGTTTCTGGCTATCAGCCTTCATCAGCCTGGATAGCTTGACTCCAGTGATGTGGAGAGCCTGGGACTCAGGTCTGAGCATACCCAGCCCACTCGGGGTGAAAATTGCAAAAAACACTCTATTGATGGACAGAATGTAGAACAATGTCATACATTCACCCCAGTACAAGGATCTGGGCCTAAATCCATCGTTTTATTTGCACTCCACACCACCCTGGGTTAGACACTGGCTATATGCAAATCAGCTCTGACCCTGTGCCTCATGGGAACAGTCCAGTCCGAACTACCAAGCCATGTCTTTCCCAGACCGGAATCAAGCATCCAAGGACCGGTTTCTGGCTATCAGCCTTCATCAGCCTGGATAGCTTGCCTCCAGTGGTGTGGAGAGCCTGGGACTCACGTCTGAGCATACCCAGCCCACTCGGGGTGAAAATTGCAAAAAACACTATTGATGGACAGAATGTAGAACAATGTCATACATTCACCCCAGTACAAGGATCTGGGCTTAAATCCATCGTTTTTTTGCACTCCACACCACCCTGGGTTAGACACTGGCTATATGCAAATCAGCTCTGACCCTGTGCCTCATGGGAACAGTCCAGTCCGAACTACCAAGCCATGTCTTTCCCAGACCGGAATCAAGCATCCAAGGACCGGTTTCTGGCTATCAGCCTTCATCAGCCTGGATAGCTTGACTCCAGTGGTGTGGAGAGCCTGGGACTCACGTCTGAGCATACCCAGCCCACTCGGGGTGAAAATTGCAAAAAACACTATTGATGGACAGAATGTAGAACAATGTCATACATTCACCCCAGTACAAGGATCTGGGCCTAAATCCATCGTTTTCTTGCACTCCACACCACCCTGGGTTAGACACTGGCTATATGCAAATCAGCTCTGACCCTGTGCCTCATGGGAACAGTCCAGTCCGAACTACCAAGCCATGTCTTTCCCAGACCGGAATCAAGCATCCAAGGACCGGTTTCTGGCTATCAGCCTTCATCAGCCTGGATAGCTTGACTCCAGTGGTGTGGAGTGCCAGGGACTCACGTCTGAGCATACCCAGCCCACTCGGGGTGAAAATTGCAAAAAACACTATTGATGGACAGAATGTAGAACAATGTCATACATTCACCCCAGTACAAGGATCTGGGCCTAAATCCATCGTTTTTTTGCACTCCACACCACCCTGGGTTAGACACTGGCTATATGCAAATCAGCTCTGACCCTGTGCCTCATGGAAACAGTCCAGTCCGAACTACCAAGCCATGTCTTTCCCAGACCGGAATCAAGCATCCAAGGACCGGTTTCTGGCTATCAGCCTTCATCAGCCTGGATAGCTTGACTCCAGTGGTGTGGAGAGCCTGGGACTCACGTCTGAGCATGCCCAGCCCACTCGGGGTGAAAATTGCAAAAAACACTATTGATGGACAGAATGTAGAACAATGTCATACATTCACCCCAGTACAAGGATCTGGGCCTAAATCCATCTTTTTTTGCACTCCACACCACCCTGGGTTAGACACTGGCTATATGCAAATCAGCTCTGACCCTGTGCCTCATGGAAACAGTCCAGTCCGAACTACCAAGCCATGTCTTTCCCAGACCGGAATCAAGCATCCAAGGACCAGTTTCTGGCTATCAGCCTTCATCAACCTGGATAGCTTGACTCCAGTGGTGTGGAGAGCCTGGGACTCACGTCTGAGCATACCCAGCCCACTCGGGGTGAAAATTGCAAAAAACACTATTGATGGACAGAATGTAGAACAATGTCATACATTCACCCCAGTAGAAGGATCTGGGCCTAAATCCATCTTTTTTTGCACTCCACACCACCCTGGGTTAGACACTGGCTATATGCAAATCAGCTCTGACTCTGTGCCTCATGGGAACAGTCCAGTCCGAACTACCAAGCCATGTCTTTCCCAGACCGGAATCAAGCATCCAAGGACCGGTTTCTGGCTATCAGCCTTCATCAGCCTGGATAGCTTGACTCCAGTGGTGTGGAGAGCCTGGGACTCACGTCTGAGCATGCCCAGCCCACTCGGGGTGAAAATTGCAAAAAACACTATTGATGGACAGAATGTAGAACAATGTCATACATTCACCCCAGTACAAGGATCTGGGCCTAAATCCATCTTTTTTTGCACTCCACACCACCCTGGGTTAGACACTGGCTATATGCAAATCAGCTCTGACCCTGTGCCTCATGGAAACAGTCCAGTCCGAACTACCAAGCCATGTCTTTCCCAGACCGGAATCAAGCATCCAAGGACCAGTTTCTGGCTATCAGCCTTCATCAACCTGGATAGCTTGACTCCAGTGGTGTGGAGAGCCTGGGACTCACGTCTGAGCATACCCAGCCCACTCGGGGTGAAAATTGCAAAAAACACTATTGATGGACAGAATGTAGAACAATGTCATACATTCACCCCAGTAGAAGGATCTGGGCCTAAATCCATCTTTTTTTGCACTCCACACCACCCTGGGTTAGACACTGGCTATATGCAAATCAGCTCTGACTCTGTGCCTCATGGGAACAGTCCAGTCCGAACTACCAAGCCATGTCTTTCCCAGACCGGAATCAAGCACCCAAGGACCGGTTTCTGGCTATCAGCCTTCATCAGCCTGGATAGCTTGACTCCAGTGGTGTGGAGAGCCTGGGACTAACGTCTGAGCATACCCAGCCCACTCGGGGTGAAAATTGCAAAAAACACTATTGATGGACAGAATGTAGAACAATGTCATACATTCACCCCAGTACAAGGATCTGGGCCTAAATCCATCTTTTTTTGCACTCCACACCACCCTGGGTTAGACACTGGCTATTTGCAAATCAGCTCTGACCCTGTGCCTCATGGGAACAGTCCAGTCCGAACTACCAAGCCATGTCTTTCCCAGACCGGAATCAAGCACCCAAGGACCGGTTTCTGGCTATCAGCCTTCATCAGCCTGGATAGCTTGACTCCAGTGGTGTGGAGAGCCTGGGACTAACGTCTGAGCATACCCAGCCCACTCGGGGTGAAAATTGCAAAAAACACTATTGATGGACAGAATGTAGAACTATGTCATACATTCACCCCAGTACAAGGATCTGGGCCTAAATCCATCTTTTTTTGCACTCCACACCACCCTGGGTTAGACACTGGCTATATGCAAATCAGCTCTGACCCTGTGCCTCATGGGAACAGTCCAGTCCGAACTACCAAGCCATGTCTTTCCCAGACCGGAATCAAGCACCCAAGGACCGGTATCTGGCTATCAGCCTTCATCAACCTGGATAGCTTGACTCCAGTGGTGTGGAGAGCCTGGGACTCACGTCTGAGCATACCCAGCCCACTCGGGGTGAAAATTGCAAAAAACACTATTGACGGACAGAATGTAGAACAATGTCATACATTCACCCCAGTACAAGGATCTGGGCCTAAATCCATCGTTTTCTTGCACTCCACACCACCCTGGGTTAGACACTGGCTATATGCAAATCAGCTCTGACCCTGTGCCTCATGGGAACAGTCCAGTCCGAACTACCAAGCCATGTCTTTCCCAGACCGGAATCAAGCATCCAAGGACCGGTTACTGGCTATCAGCCTTCATCAGCCTGGATAGCTTGACTCCAGTGGTGTGGAGAGCCTGGGACTCACGTCTGAGCATACCCAGCCCACCGGGGTGAAAATTGCAAAAAACACTATTGATGGACAGAATGTAGAACAATGTCATACATTCACCCCAGTACAAGGATCTGGGCCTAAATCCATCGTTTTTTTGCACTCCACACCACCCTGGGTTAGACACTGGCTATATGCAAATCAGCTCTGACACTGTGCCTCATGGGAACAGTCCAGTCCGAACTACAAAGCCATGTCTTTCCCAGACCGGAATCAAGCATCCAAGGACCGGTTTCTGGCTATCAGCCTTCATCAGCCTGGATAGCTTGACTCCAGTGGTGTGGAGAGCCTGGGACTCACGTCTGAGCATGCCCAGCCCACTCGGGGTGAAAATTGCAAAAAACACTATTGATGGACAGAATGTAGAACAATGTCATACATTCACCCCAGTACAAGGATCTGGACCTAAATCCATCGTTTTTTTGCACTCCACACCACCCTGGGTTAGACACTGGCTATATGCAAATCAGCTCTGACCCTGTGCCTCATGGGAACAGTCCAGTCCGAACTACCAAGACATGTCCTTCCCAGACCGGAATCAAGCATCCAAGGATCGGTTTCCGGCTATCAGCCTTCATCAGCCTGGATAGCTTGACTCCAGTGGTGTGGAGAGCCTGGGACTCATGGCTGAGCATACCCAGCCCACTCGGGGTGAAAATTGCAAAAAACACTATTGATGGACAGAATGTAGAACAATGTCATACATTCACCCCAGTACAAGGATCTGGGCCTAAATCCATCTTTTTTTGCACTCCACACCACACTGGCTATATGCAAATCAGCTCTGACCCTGTGCCTCATGGGAACAGTCCAGTCCGAACTACCAAGCCATGTCTTTCCCAGACCGGAATCAAGCACCCAAGGACCGGTTTCTGGCTATCAGCCTTCATCAGCCTGGATAGCTTGACTCCAGTGGTGTGGAGAGCCTGGGACTCACGTCTGAGCATACCCAGCCCACTCAGGGTGAAAATTGCCAAAAACACTATTGATGGACAGAATGTAGAACAATGTCATACATTCACCCCAGTACAAGGATCTGGGCCTAAATCCATCGTTTTTTTGCACTCCACACCACCCTGGGTTAGACACTGGCTATATGCAAATCAGCTCTGACCCTGTACCTCATGGGAACAGTCCAGTCCGAACTACCAAGCCATGTCTTTCCCAGACCGGAATCAAGCATCCAAGGACCGGTTTCTGGCTATCAGCCTTCATCAGCCTGGATAGCTTGACTCCAGTGGTGTGGAGAGCCTGGGACTCACGTCTGAGCATGCCCAGCCCACTCGGGGTGAAAATTGCAAAAAACACTATTGATGGACAGAATGTAGAACAATGTCATACATTCACCCCAGTACAAGGATCTGGGCCTAAATCCATCGTTTTTTTGCACTCCACACCACCCTGGGTTAGACACTGGCTATATGCAAATCAGCTCTGACCCTGTGCCTCATGGGAACAGTCCAGTCCGAACTACCAAGACATGTCCTTCCCAGACCGGAATCAAGCATCCAAGGACCGGTTTCTGGCTATCAGCCTTCATCAGCCTGGATAGCTTGACTCCAGTGGTGTGGAGAGCCTGGGACTAACGTCTGAGCATACCCAGCCCACTCGGGGTGAAAATTGCAAAAAACACTATTGATGGACAGAATGTAGAACAATGTCATACATTCACCCCAGTACAAGGATCTGGGCCTAAATCCATCTTTTTTTGCACTCCACACCACCCTGGGTTAGACACTGGCTATTTGCAAATCAGCTCTGACCCTGTGCCTCATGGGAACAGTCCAGTCCGAACTACCAAGCCATGTCTTTCCCAGACCGGAATCAAGCACCCAAGGACCGGTTTCTGGCTATCAGCCTTCATCAGCCTGGATAGCTTGACTCCAGTGGTGTGGAGAGCCTGGGACTAACGTCTGAGCATACCCAGCCCACTCGGGGTGAAAATTGCAAAAAACACTATTGATGGACAGAATGTAGAACTATGTCATACATTCACCCCAGTACAAGGATCTGGGCCTAAATCCATCTTTTTTTGCACTCCACACCACCCTGGGTTAGACACTGGCTATATGCAAATCAGCTCTGACCCTGTGCCTCATGGGAACAGTCCAGTCCGAACTACCAAGCCATGTCTTTCCCAGACCGGAATCAAGCATCCAAGGATCGGTTTCCGGCTATCAGCCTTCATCAGCCTGGATAGCTTGACTCCAGTGGTGTGGAGAGCCTGGGACTCATGGCTGAGCATACCCAGCCCACTCGGGGTGAAAATTGCAAAAAACACTATTGATGGACAGAATGTAGAACAATGTCATACATTCACCCCAGTACAAGGATCTGGGCCTAAATCCATCTTTTTTTGCACTCCACACCACCCTGGGTTAGACACTGGCTATATGCAAATCAGCTCTGACCCTGTGCCTCATGGGAACAGTCCAGTCCGAACTACCAAGCCATGTCTTTCCCAGACCGGAATCAAGCACCCAAGGACCGGTTTCTGGCTATCAGCCTTCATCAGCCTGGATAGCTTGACTCCAGTGGTGTGGAGAGCCTGGGACTAACGTCTGAGCATACCCAGCCCACTCGGGGTGAAAATTGCAAAAAACACTATTGATGGACAGAATGTAGAACAATGTCATACATTCACCCCAGTACAAGGATCTGGGCCTAAATCCATCTTTTTTTGCACTCCACACCACCCTGGGTTAGACACTGGCTATATGCAAATCAGCTCTGACCCTGTGCCTCATGGGAACAGTCCAGTCCGAACTACCAAGCCATGTCTTTCCCAGACCGGAATCAAGCACCCAAGGACCGGTTTCTGGCTATCAGCCTTCATCAGCCTGGATAGCTTGACTCCAGTGGTGTGGAGAGCCTGGGACTCACGTCTGAGCATACCCAGCCCACTCAGGGTGAAAATTGCAAAAAACACTATTGACGGACAGAATGTAGAACAATGTCATACATTCACCCCAGTACAAGGATCTGGGCCTAAATCCATCGTTTTCTTGCACTCCACACCACCCCGGGTTAGACACTGGCTATATGCAAATCAGCTCTGACCCTGTGCCTCATGGGAACAGTCCAGTCCGAACTACCAAGCCATGTCTTTCCCAGACCGGAATCAAGCATCCAAGGACCGGTTACTGGCTATCAGCCTTCATCAGCCTGGATAGCTTGACTCCAGTGGTGTGTAGAGCCTGGGACTCACGTCTGAGCATACCCAGCCCACCGGGGTGAAAATTGCCAAAAACACTATTGATGGACAGAATGTAGAACAATGTCATACATTCACCCCAGTACAAGGATCTGGGCCTAAATCCATCGTTTTTTTGCACTCCACACCACCCTGGGTTAGACACTGGCTATATGCAAATCAGCTCTGACCCTGTACCTCATGGGAACAGTCCAGTCCGAACTACCAAGCCATGTCTTTCCCAGACCGGAATCAAGCATCCAAGGACCGGTTTCTGGCTATCAGCCTTCATCAGCCTGGATAGCTTGACTCCAGTGGTGTGGAGAGCCTGGGACTCACGTCTGAGCATGCCCAGCCCACTCGGGGTGAAAATTGCAAAAAACCCTATTGATGGACAGAATGTAGAACAATGTCATACATTCACCCCAGTACAAGGATCTGGGCCTAAATCCATCGTTTTTTTGCACTCCACACCACCCTGGGTTAGACACTGGCTATATGCAAATCAGCTCTGACCCTGTGCCTCATGGGAACAGTCCAGTCCGAACTACCAAGACATGTCCTTCCCAGACCGGAATCAAGCATCCAAGGACCGGTTTCTGGCTATCAGCCTTCATCAGCCTGGATAGCTTGACTCCAGTGGTGTGGAGAGCCTGGGACTAACGTCTGAGCATACCCAGCCCACTCGGGGTGAAAATTGCAAAAAACACTATTGATGGACAGAATGTAGAACAATGTCATACATTCACCCCAGTACAAGGATCTGGGCCTAAATCCATCTTTTTTTGCACTCCACACCACCCTGTGTTAGACACTGGCTATTTGCAAATCAGCTCTGACCCTGTGCCTCATGGGAACAGTCCAGTCCGAACTACCAAGCCATGTCTTTCCCAGACCGGAATCAAGCACCCAAGGACCGGTTTCTGGCTATCAGCCTTCATCAGCCTGGATAGCTTGACTCCAGTGGTGTGGAGAGCCTGGGACTAACGTCTGAGCATACCCAGCCCACTCGGGGTGAAAATTGCAAAAAACACTATTGATGGACAGAATGTAGAACTATGTCATACATTCACCCCAGTACAAGGATCTGGGCCTAAATCCATCTTTTTTTGCACTCCACACCACCCTGGGTTAGACACTGGCTATATGCAAATCAGCTCTGACCCTGTGCCTCATGGGAACAGTCCAGTCCGAACTACCAAGCCATGTCTTTCCCAGACCGGAATCAAGCACCCAAGGACCGGTATCTGGCTATCAGCCTTCATCAACCTGGATAGCTTGACTCCAGTGGTGTGGAGAGCCTGGGACTCACGTCTGAGCATACCCAGCCCACTCGGGGTGAAAATTGCAAAAAACACTATTGACGGACAGAATGTAGAACAATGTCATACATTCACCCCAGTACAAGGATCTGGGCCTAAATCCATCGTTTTCTTGCACTCCACACCACCCTGGGTTAGACACTGGCTATATGCAAATCAGCTCTGACCCTGTGCCTCATGGGAACAGTCCAGTCCGAACTACCAAGCCATGTCTTTCCCAGACCGGAATCAAGCATCCAAGGACCGGTTACTGGCTATCAGCCTTCATCAGCCTGGATAGCTTGACTCCAGTGGTGTGGAGAGCCTGGGACTCACGTCTGAGCATACCCAGCCCACCGGGGTGAAAATTGCAAAAAACACTATTGATGGACAGAATGTAGAACAATGTCATACATTCACCCCAGTACAAGGATCTGGGCCTAAATCCATCGTTTTTTTGCACTCCACACCACCCTGGGTTAGACACTGGCTATATGCAAATCAGCTCTGACACTGTGCCTCATGGGAACAGTCCAGTCCGAACTACAAAGCCATGTCTTTCCCAGACCGGAATCAAGCATCCAAGGACCGGTTTCTGGCTATCAGCCTTCATCAGCCTGGATAGCTTGACTCCAGTGGTGTGGAGAGCCTGGGACTCACGTCTGAGCATGCCCAGCCCACTCGGGGTGAAAATTGCAAAAAACACTATTGATGGACAGAATGTAGAACAATGTCATACATTCACCCCAGTACAAGGATCTGGACCTAAATCCATCGTTTTTTTGCACTCCACACCACCCTGGGTTAGACACTGGCTATATGCAAATCAGCTCTGACCCTGTGCCTCATGGGAACAGTCCAGTCCGAACTACCAAGACATGTCCTTCCCAGACCGGAATCAAGCATCCAAGGACCGGTTTCTGGCTATCAGCCTTCATCAGCCTGGATAGCTTGACTCCAGTGGTGTGGAGAGCCTGGGACTCACGTCTGAGCATACCCAGCCCACTCGGGGTGAAAATTGCAAAAAACACTATTGATGGACAGAATGTAGAACAATGTCATACATTCACCCCAGTACAAGGATCTGTGCCCAAATCCATCGTTTTTTTGCACTCCACACCACCCTGGGTTAGACACTGGCTATATGCAAATCAGCTCTGACCCTGTGCCTCATGGGAACAGTCCAGTCCGAACTACCAAGCCATGTCTTTCCCAGACCAGAATCAAGCATCCAAGGACCGGTTTCTGGCTATCAGCCTTCATCAGCCTGGATAGCTTGACTCCAGTGGTGTGGAGAGCCTGGGACTCACGTCTGAGCATACCCAGCCCACTCGGAGTGAAAATTGCAAAAAACACTATTGATGGACAGAATGTAGAACAATGTCATACATTCACCCCAGTGCAAGGATCTGGGCCTAAATCCATCGTTTTTTTGCACTCCACACCACCCTGGGTTAGACACTGACTATATGCAAATCAGCTCTGACCCTGTGCCTCATGGGAACAGTCCAGTCCGAACTACCAAGCCATGTCTTTCCCAGACCGGAATCAAGCATCCAAGGATCGGTTTCCGGCTATCAGCCTTCATCAGCCTGGATAGCTTGACTCCAGTGGTGTGGAGAGCCTGGGACTCATGGCTGAGCATACCCAGCCCACTCGGGGTGAAAATTGCAAAAAACACTATTGATGGACAGAATGTAGAACAATGTCATACATTCACCCCAGTACAAGGATCTGGGCCTAAATCCATCTTTTTTTGCACTCCACACCACCCTGGGTTAGACACTGGCTATATGCAAATCAGCTCTGACCCTGTGCCTCATGGGAACAGTCCAGTCCGAACTACCAAGCCATGTCTTTCCCAGACCGGAATCAAGCACCCAAGGACCGGTTTCTGGCTATCAGCCTTCATCAGCCTGGATAGCTTGACTCCAGTGGTGTGGAGAGCCTGGGACTAACGTCTGAGCATACCCAGCCCACTCGGGGTGAAAATTGCAAAAAACACTATTGATGGACAGAATGTAGAACAATGTCATACATTCACCCCAGTACAAGGATCTGGGCCTAAATCCATCTTTTTTTGCACTCCACACCACCCTGGGTTAGACACTGGCTATATGCAAATCAGCTCTGACCCTGTGCCTCATGGGAACAGTCCAGTCCGAACTACCAAGCCATGTCTTTCCCAGACCGGAATCAAGCACCCAAGGACCGGTTTCTGGCTATCAGCCTTCATCAGCCTGGATAGCTTGACTCCAGTGGTGTGGAGAGCCTGGGACTCACGTCTGAGCATACCCAGCCCACTCAGGGTGAAAATTGCAAAAAACACTATTGACGGACAGAATGTAGAACAATGTCATACATTCACCCCAGTACAAGGATCTGGGCCTAAATCCATCGTTTTCTTGCACTCCACACCACCCCGGGTTAGACACTGGCTATATGCAAATCAGCTCTGACCCTGTGCCTCATGGGAACAGTCCAGTCCGAACTACCAAGCCATGTCTTTCCCAGACCGGAATCAAGCATCCAAGGACCGGTTACTGGCTATCAGCCTTCATCAGCCTGGATAGCTTGACTCCAGTGGTGTGTAGAGCCTGGGACTCACGTCTGAGCATACCCAGCCCACCGGGGTGAAAATTGCCAAAAACACTATTGATGGACAGAATGTAGAACAATGTCATACATTCACCCCAGTACAAGGATCTGGGCCTAAATCCATCGTTTTTTTGCACTCCACACCACCCTGGGTTAGACACTGGCTATATGCAAATCAGCTCTGACCCTGTACCTCATGGGAACAGTCCAGTCCGAACTACCAAGCCATGTCTTTCCCAGACCGGAATCAAGCATCCAAGGACCGGTTTCTGGCTATCAGCCTTCATCAGCCTGGATAGCTTGACTCCAGTGGTGTGGAGAGCCTGGGACTCACGTCTGAGCATGCCCAGCCCACTCGGGGTGAAAATTGCAAAAAACACTATTGATGGACAGAATGTAGAACAATGTCATACATTCACCCCAGTACAAGGATCTGGGCCTAAATCCATCGTTTTTTTGCACTCCACACCACCCTGGGTTAGACACTGGCTATATGCAAATCAGCTCTGACCCTGTGCCTCATGGGAACAGTCCAGTCCGAACTACCAAGACATGTCCTTCCCAGACCGGAATCAAGCATCCAAGGACCGGTTTCTGGCTATCAGCCTTCATCAGCCTGGATAGCTTGACTCCAGTGGTGTGGAGAGCCTGGGACTCACGTCTGAGCATACCCAGCCCACTCGGGGTGAATATTGCAAAAAACACTATTGATGGACAGAATGTAGAACAATGTAATACATTCACCCCAGTACAAGGATCTGGGCCTAAATCCATCGTTTTTTTGCACTCCACACCACCCTGGGTTAGACACTGGCTATATGCAAATCAGCTCTGACCCTGTGCCTCATGGGAACAGTCCAGTCCGAACTACCAAGACATGTCTTTCCCAGACCGGAATCAAGCATCCAAGGACCGGTTTCTGGCTATCAGCCTTCATCAGCCTGGATAGCTTGACTCCAGTGGTGTCCGAACTACCAAGCCATGTCTTTCCCAGACCGGAATCAAGCATCCAAGGACCGGTTTCTGGCTATCAGCCTTCATCAGCCTGGATTTAATAATCACAATTTCTCGATATATATTAATAAGACCTTCCATATAATCAATCTTAGCTGCCACACTCAGCCCAATAAATGAGGCGTCTTTTTGCAATCCCCTAGCAATCATGCCTCTTAAGATATCTTTGTGCCTTTGATAATATATTATCAACAATATTAGTCTAGGTAGATTTTTTTACTAGGTACCAAATCTACATAGATAGATCGAAATGGTTGCTAACATAGCCACTTTCTGATACTATAACACGACCAACACATCATCCTGAATCAATTTTTTCTCAGCTATGAGGATAAACTTGACAAAATGAGCTGTTAAAATAGAAACATGCCCTTGAAGGTACAATATTATCGCTTGGCGGCACTTTCTCACTACTAGTTCATTAAATATGGGTTTTAACCATGTTTGCCTCTTTGGCGCAATCTGGGACATATACTGACAATGTGCAATAATGTTTCTTTATCACAACCACATAATCTACAATTTTGTGATTGGCAAATTTGTACCTATTTGGGGTCGCATCCTTGGTTGGACAGCGGGCAAATCTAAACATAAGGAGTATATTCCTTAAAGCCGGTGTAAAGTGAGAGATTAATTAAGATTGAGGCTTTTTTTGCTATCAACTTCTGGTCCATTAAAAGTGATAAAAATGTAGTTGATTTGTTTAAAATCTATTTTAAAACAGTCTTATTTCTATCCAAATTATCAAAGGGTGGGAGCTTAAAAGTATTCAAACTCTCTGTTAAATATAATCTCCAAGCAATGGTATACACTTTCTTATTTATTTCTTGCCAGCGCAGAAATACAAGAGACTCAGGTTCTGATAAACAAAGTTCAAACAAACATTTTAGAAATGCAGATTGACTGACCAAAGTTTGGTTTAATAAACCAAACTCTAGTCTAACATTAAAGTGGCCGATGTTCCTTGGGACCCTAAAAATTGATTTAAAAATGTTTACGTGTTAGCTATTCGCCTTGACCCGTATCTCCCTGGCCTCATTAGCCCTGACCAGGTGGGTTTTTTATGCCAACGACAGGGCACGGATAATGTCCAGGGTATAGCCCACTTACTTGCAAAAATGCAATGTCTGAACATCCCCGCCTGCCTTCTATTGCTTGACGCAGAGAAGGCATTTGACAGGTTGGACTGGTTCTACCTCTGCGCCTCGTTGGGTAAAATAGGCCTTAGGCAGGATTCATGTCGAAAGACATGGCATCATATGTTGCCCCAACGTCCTGCATCCGAGTGAATGGGTGGGTCACGAGTCTGATATCGCTACACCGTTGCACACGGCAGTGCTGCCCACTTTCTCCCCTGCTATTTGCTCTGGCGGTGGAGCCCTTGGCCATATGGGTGCATGAGTTGGAGGGGATTAAAGGCTTACCCTTTGGTGGCCAAATCCATCAAATCAATTTGTTTGCGTATGATCTCTCGCTCGCCCTGACTAATCCTGAACTCTCACTCCCCTGTGTAGTTTAAAGCTCACAGGCTTTTGAAGCTGTATCCTGCTTCAAGATCATTATGTTCAAGTCGTTCTTCCTTAACATCGACATCCCGACCTCAGATGTTGAAGTGCTGCAGAGTCTGATCTCCTTTTCAGTGGTCATCAGGCTCCATCAAGTGCTCAGGCCTCCATGTTAATCCCATGCTCTCTTCCTGGTCTTGCGTTAACTGGACCGGTCTCCGTTATTCAGTCCTGGCCAATCTTCAGAGGTGGAAACTCCTCCACATCTCCGGGTTGGGGCATATCAGCATTATAAAAATCAATGTCCTACCGCAGGTCTTGTATTTATTTCAGACACTGCTGACACCGATCCCACAGGTGGATAAACAGCATCTTCAGGGGGATCTACGCGTTTTTGTGTGTAATGGGAAACAACCTCACTGATGATGCGTCCACGAGATAGAGGAGGCCTGGCATGCCCAAATTTATTGGAGTCCTAATGGACAACACACTTGAGGTATATATCTGAATGGGTGGCACGCAAAAGTGAGAAGCCCTGGTTCCATATGGACCGTGCGGTGGCATGCCGAGCTCTGTGGGATCTGGCCACATGTTCAAGTCGTTCTTCCTTAACATCAACATCCCGACCTCAGATGTTGAAGTGCTGCAGAGTCTGATCTCCTTTTCAGTGGTCATCAGGCTCCATCAAGTGCTCAGGCCTCCATGTTAATCCCATGCTCTCTTCCTGGTCTTGCGTTAACTGGACCGGTCTCCGTTATTCAGTCCTGTCCAATCTTCAGAGGTGGAAACTCCTCCACATCTCCGGGTTGGGGCATATCAGCATTATTAAAATCAATATCCTACCGCAGGTCTTGTATTTATTTCAGACACTGCTGACACCGATCCCACAGGTGGATAAACAGCATCTTCAGGGGGATCTACGCGTTTTTGTGTGGAATGGGAAACAACCTCACTGATGATGCGTCCACGAGATAGAGGAGGCCTGGCATGCCCAAATGTATTGGAGTCCTAATGGACAACACACTTGAGGTATATATCTGAATGGGTGGCGCGCAAAAGTGAGAAGCCCTGGTTCCATATGGACCGTGCGGTGGCATGCCGAGCTCTGTGGGATCTGGCCTGGATGCCTAAGCATGACCATACCGGAGCGCATATGTTGTGACCCCCAACTGAGACAATATTAGACTTCTGGAAAAGAATAGCTGTAAAGAAGGAACTAACTACATTCCTGTCCCCGAACACCCCTATCACATGCAATCCAGATTTTCCACTGGGCAAACCAGCACCTGCATATCATAGATGGAGCGAGGGGCATTGTCGGATGATACAAGACTTATTTGTGGGGGAATGTCATGAAGACATTTGACACCTGCAGGACTAAAATGGCACTCCCTCCCACGGCATGGCTTCAATACCTCCAGTTAAGACACTGGCTATCCCATCCTTAGATTCATGTGGTGGCGGCTCGACCCTATACTCTCTTTGAGAAGCTAGTGCAGGCCTTTCCTGGCACTAAGGGGTTTGTCTCTAAAACCTATCAGGTGCTACAGCACTTAGCCCTGAATTGCACCCATAAATATCAAACCACCTGGCAAGACACAACCCGGGAGGAATTACCCCCAAACAGTGGGAAACATTATGGCAAGATATTCCCAAAACCTACTGCAGCTTCGCCTCCCGCTGATGCTTCAATGGTACTATACACCCTCTCGCGTGGCTGTTATATATCACATGGTCTCCAACATCTGCTGGCGCTGTGGGAAGGATGAAGGTACTGTGTATCACATATGGTGGTCATGCCAGGTGATAACTACTTTCTGGAGAGAAGTCCTGGGACACATTAGGGTGTAATTGGGTTCCCGCTCCCACACCTGCAACACACAGTAATCTTAGGTATACGCCCCCCCAATTTAGCCACAATGACCGAAGCTGACTAAGCCCTCATAAGCCATTTACTCCTGGCATCGCGACAACTTATCGCATGCAATGGGAATTAACCTCGCTTCCCTTCGTGGCCCAATGGTTCGCCAGGGTATGGCACATCCTATTGATGGAGAGACTTTCCCACAGCTTAGCTTACACCAAAAAGAAATTTCAGCGCATATGGCAGCATTGATATCTTATTTAATGTGTATTGAATTTACTTGCTTTAGCCCCCAAAATGTAGAACTCTCCAGCTCCTCCGATGTGACTAAAGCGCGGGCCCTCTTAGCACCCATGGAATACACCAGGCTCTGTTGGTGCTTGCTTCCCCACACCACATATCATGCTACGACCTGTATAGACTTTGCTTGGTCGATGTTTCCAGTTCTTTTCTCTTTCGACTCTACCCTGACCATAGGAACCAACACACATTAATCTGCGCTAGGCCTTTGACATACAGTGCTAGCAGCCACGACAGAGGCTACATAGGCACCCTACACTCCCTCAAGTTGACGGCCGTGCTTCATCGACTCATCTAATCCAGCTGGGTCTAACTGGGGGCATGCATGCATCGCGTCTAACGCTATTCGTGCTGACAAGCAGCCCTATGCTCTAAACATATGATAAACTAACAATACAGAGGTGCCAATACTGATAAAGAACAATTCTATATTAATGAATATACATCCTAAACAAGAATGAAAATTCGTGAAAGGGTATTGGCTAATTAATAGCTGTTTATTTTGAAAAAAATGTTGATAAATTTCAAAGTTTTAATACATAGTACAAAAAATATATTTTTCTCAATAAAGCATACAAAATCTTCAACATCCATTCAAACATTCATTCAAGATCACAAACATATCACAAATAACCCGATTAAGATCAGACACTCACATAGAGAGAGACATTTCATAAACATAACCATCAATACAACGAACAGGGGAAGCCACAGTCTACATAGGATTTAAAACAGTTCTACAAGAGATGATTTCAAAACGTACATTCCTATATTTCAAATTACTCATGAGAGTTCATTGAAAATTAATAGTCAGAGGTAATGTACAACGCTGGGAACTGCAGGTTAGGCTAATTAGAGACCTGGATGATCCCGTAGACCATAGTGGCAGGGCCTACGCGTTTCGAATCCCACCCGAATTCATGGGGATTCTCTTCAGGGCCTATAGAGGAAATCTAAAGCAATAGAAAAAAAGGAAAAGAACATCAGTGATACAAAAAGGTTTTGAATATTATGAAAACAACTGAGGGTACATCTGGAGCACAGTTTAGCGATACAACACTCAGTAAACGCATGAGCTTACCAATATCTTTATTATATATAAGACAATCCTAGGTTGGAGCTCGATGGATTGGACATTCATACGGTGTGTTGCTCTTATCTGGCAAGACAAAAAGCAGGGAAGCTTGGTTTGACTAAATTATTTAAAACGCTGCTCATTTATAACCACTAGGGGGTGGAACTCACTTATTTTTCACTCGAAAATCTCTTTTGTGGTGGAGGAACTGTCTTGGTGCCGGGGTTTAAATTCGGGGAAGCACACAATGAAGAAGGTTACCTAGGGGGATGCAATTTAAATTAGCACTATTGCGGCATATAGACCACCACCTAACCCTCCTTTTTTATCACGGGGCCAGACTCGCCCCAGAGGCAGAGTGAGACACACAATTCCATGGGAGATGAAAACACGGAGACAACAATACAAAAATTTGAAAAGTCATCTATTTTCAATCTCTCCCAAAAAGTTCTCACCCCTGATGAGGTTAATATCTTATCAAAGGGATTATCATTTGTGCCCTCCAAAAAGACCGACTTTGTAAGAATGAAATCTGAATTCATAGAATTCTGTAAAAAGCTAAGACTCACTTTATTCTTTAGTGATAACCCAATGGACCGCTCCTCTGATGTCACAGGCTTGAGAAATAAATCCACCTTCTGCTCACCAGCTAATAAGATTCCTAAAGAACTTTTAACTTTTGAAAAAAGTGTGTTATCTGCCATTGCAGGCATGGAACACACAAAAAAGTTCTTGAGATTTAATACCACCAAAACTGAAGTGACTGCTCTCAATAACTTAAGAAATGACTCCTCTATCCTAATCAAGCAAGCCGATAAGGGCGGAGCGATAGTTATCTGGGATGCCAACAACTACACAGCTGAGATTATGAAGCAGCTCGAAAACCCTACTTGTTACAGAAAAATAGGAAAAGATCCAACCAAAGACTTACAAAATGAATTGTTCGCATTGGTACAAGACGGGTTTGACCAAGGGTTTGTAGGACCCAAAGAACGAGACTATCTCCAAATCAAACATTCGAAAATACCAATGTTTTACGTACTCCCCAAAATTCATAAAAACCATGAGAACCCGCCGGGCAGACCCATCGTGGCAGGATGTGGTTCATTGCTCGAGCCAACGGCTAAGTACGTTGATTGTTTCCTTAAAGAATTTATGAGTAAGGTGGTGTCGTATTTACAGGACACTACAGATTTCATTAAGAAATTGGAGACTGTACAATTCAATGAAGGGACTGACAAATTGGTTACCCTTGATGTAACGTCCCTTTATACCCAAATTCCCCAAGACGATGCTGTGGCTGTACTCACCTTTTTCTTAGACTCCAGACCGAGACCCATGAGAGTACCCACCGAATTTTTGGTCACCTTAGCATCCTTCGCGCTAAGAAAAAACTACTTCTGCTTTAACAAGGAATTCTACTATCAAGTCAAAGGGGTGGCAATGGGCTGCCCTTTTGCACCTGAGCTAGCAGTACTTTTTATGTCTATGTATGAAGACACATATATACATAACAACAACCCATTCAGCCATCACATTGGGGTATGGCTCCGTTTTATAGACGACGTCTTCATGGTTTGGACAGGAGACAGTGACAGCTTGTCCTTATTCCACCAATGGTTGAATTCCAGGACACTTGACATCAAATTCAGTATGACACTATCAACCACTCACATTCCATTTTTGGACGTAGAAGTGTTCCCAAGGGCAGGTTCATTAGCAACTACTTTGTTTGTGAAGCCCACTGACCGTAATAAAGCGCTACTATTTAGTAGTAATCATCCTAGAAGTCTAAGGGAAAATCTTCCCTACGGCCAGTTTCTGCGTGTTCGCAGAAACTGCACGTACAATGAAGATTATCATCACCATGCTAATAATCTGGTATCAAAATTATATGACCGAGGATATCCTAAAAAGCTCGTTAAAAACTGTATGAAAAGGGCGAGATGGACCCCAGAGAAACACTATTAGAGAGAAAAAGTAAACCAGACCTTAAACGTCAAGTGTGTGTGACCACATTCTGCCCTAATGCCAACCAGCTTAAACCCATAATTGGACACAATTGGCACTTAGTTAAAAACTTGGATACAAGTTTAAAGGATCTTCCTCTATTTGCATTTAAGAAGGAGAATAGTGTGGCCAATCATATAGTACGAGCTGCCATGCCATCAGAACCTCAACCTACCTTGCGTCAAATGCTAGGGATGCCGCCAGTCATTGGACACCACAAATGTGGAACATGTTTATGTTGCGACTCCACACTAGAAGGATCGCTATTCCAACATAATGGAATTTCCTGGAAACATAATTCGTTCAGTAACTGCAAAACAAAATATGTAGTTTACGGAATATTATGCCCATGTGATCGCCTTTATATTGGGAAAACGAATCAAGAAGTGCGCCAGCGCGTCTCCCAACATAAGTCTAGACTTAAAAGGAATGTAGAAAATGCGCCACTGGTTAATCATTGGACCAGGATGAATCATGACATCAATGATTTAAGGTGGACTGTAATTTCCAAAGTGGAAAACGACCCACGAGGAGGCGACTGGAACCTCAAGTTATCCAAACGTGAGGCTTTCCTAATAGTCAAATTCAATACCGCCACGTCGGGGCTTAATGAATTGAGTGAGATTTATAGACTTTAATGACTCTTTGTTGCTCCATTACACCATACCTCGCACTAACCTGGCTAAACATCATTTTGTTCCATCACGATACTAACTTATTTTGCAATCTTCATTATACCGGCCGTATTTGTCTTTTGATTGGCCGACGAAACCCTCGGGCTCCTTTAAAAGGAACACTACCTCGAAATCACTCCTTCACGCATGCGCGAACAATTAGTGCTGAGGAGAACGCCGTCTACCCTGTGTGCCGGTCCGGACTAAAAGTAAGTACAATCTGCCTTCCCCATCGGTATAACTGCCTCAACCCCCAGTAGCCCTGGTTATACCCCCCGGTTTTTCTTTGTCTTCCAGAATGTTGGAACACCGAGGTTAGAGGCTCTTTGCGCGTTACCTAAGTGCAATTAAAACACGGATGCAAAGCCACCGCGACACCGCCCGGTAAGAATGATTCGAGTATGCTTCTAGGGCCGTTGTGCGCAATTTTAACAACCCTGAAAACTTGACATCACTTATGTTTTTTTACCTTAACAGCTCGACCAACAAATATTGAGAATTGAATGGGTTCAAGCTTTAAGATCTAAACTACTTCGGTAAGATCCCGAGCCCGATTTTTGTAACTATTGGTAGCTCGGTAGTACAGAATGCTGTGTGGTTCAATGCATTTAGCTTATGAAATTCACCTTAAAATCAGCTTCATATCGAACAGTGAAATTTTGTGATACGTCCAGTACCCTCCATACGGTCAATTCCTTCGGTCATTCATTTGATTTTCTCCTGTTTCAACAGTTTACATGTCGCCCACCGCCTCTGTCAATTGTGACTGTCTGCTTCAATAAGCGATCGAATCGACCTTTAAAAGGTACGAAATTTATTATTTGTGGCGTCTGTGACATCTCTATATGCCGCAATAGTGCTAATTTAAATTGCATCCCCCTAGGTAACCTTCTTCATTGTGTGCTTCCCCGATTTTAAACCCCGGCACCAAGACAGTTCCGCCACCACAAAAGAGATTTTCGAGTAAAAAATAAGTGAGTTCCACCCCCTAGTCGTTATAAATGAGCAGCGTTTTAAATAATCAGTCAAACCAAGCTTCCCTGCTTTTTGTCTTGCCAGATAAGAGCAACACACCGTATGAATGTCCAATCCATCGAGCTCCAACCTAGGATTGTCTTATATATAATAAAGATATTGGTAAGCTCATGCGTTTACTGAGTGTTGTATCGCAAAACTGTGCTCCAGATGTACCCTCAGTTGTTTTCATAATATTCAAAACCTTTTTGTATCACTGATGTTCTTTTCCTTTTTTTCTATTGCTTTAGATTTCCTCTATAGGCCCTGAAGAGAATCCCAATGAATTCGGGTGGGATTCGAAACGCGTAGGCCCTGCCACTATGGTCTACGGGATCATCCAGGTCTCTAATTAGCCTAACCTGCAGTTCCCAGCGTTGTACATTACCTCTGACTATTAATTTTCAATGAACTCTCATAAGTAATTTGAAATATAGGAATGTACGTTTTGAAATCATCTCTTGTAGAACTGTTTTAAATCCTATGTAGACTGTGGCTTCCCCTTTTCGTTGTATTGATGGTTATGTTTATGAAATGTCTCTCTCTATGTGAGTGTCTGATCTTAATCGGGTTATTTGTGATATGTTTGTGATCTTGAATGAATGTTTGAATGGATGTTGAAGATTTTGTATGCTTTATTGAGAAAAATATATTTTTTGTACTATGTATTAAAACTTTGAAATGTATCAATTTTTTTTTCAAAATAAACAGCTATTAATTAGCCAATACCCTTCACGAATTTTCATTCTTGTTTAGGATGTATATTCATTAATATAGAATTGTTCTTTATCAGTATTGGCACCTCTGTATTGTTAGTGTATTTTCTGGCTCAGCCTTACTGATCAGTGCCTGCCCCCAGTAGTTTTCCCTGTATTTTGCGGGTTTTCACCCGTGTGGTGTTTTTTTGACCAACTCCATTTAATCTGGAGTGAAGGAGTAGTGAACCCCCTTCCATGTTCCAGTTTTGAAATTCATTTCAATTCTGTTTCTATTTTTTGTTATCTGCTTTTATCATTGTTTAATCCCTCTTAATTTTCTTCCTTTTCTAATTCTTCCCTGTGATCGCAGAAAAAGATACATTCGCTTACACTGAGGATCACATCAGAAGCCTGTTAAGCGATCCACCAGTTTTCGCATCAGTTTCTTTGAGTGTCACAGCAACTTCCCGAAATGAGTCAGACAAGTTAATTCAATTAAAAAATAAACAAATCAGAACCGACCTGCATGGTCATTTCCTATTGCAACATCTCCGAGAGGGTACCATCCCAGGTGGGTTGCAAATCAAAAACAGCCCAGTAATTTTTACTGAGGATCCTATTTTCAAAAAAGGTTTCTCGCTAATTGAAACCAAGTGCAGCAGAGACCTTATGGTCTTAACAGTTGAGACAGCAGTCAGGATATCAAAAGACGAGCTAGAAGAAATTGCCAAGCTAGAGGCGGAAATCAGCACCAATCCCACCATAGCTGACGCAAAAGCGCTGTTGGATAAAGTCGCTAAAGAAATACAAGATTTTAAAGACTATACAATCACTCAAAAGACAAATCAATTTGAGAAAGATAGAAAAAGCTTCTCTTTGGATAACGTATATCCATATCTACAGGTTGACTTCTACTCAAAGGTAGATTCAAGACGTTATCTCCCAGACAATCAGGGTAGATCTAGAAAACAGTTTATTTCATTCTCAGATACATCGTCATCAGGCACAGATAGTGACCCAGGAAGTCATTATAACCGGCCAAATAGGAATCGTAATTGGAACCCTAATCAACAGCAGCAAAATCCACCACCTAACCCTCCTTTTTTATCACGGGGCCAGACTCGCCCCAGAGGCAGAGTGAGACACACAATTCCATGGGAGATGAAAACACGGAGACAACAATACAAAAATTTGAAAAGTCATCTATTTTCAATCTCTCCCAAAAAGTTCTCACCCCTGATGAGGTTAATATCTTATCAAAGGGATTATCATTTGTGCCCTCCAAAAAGACCGACTTTGTAAGAATGAAATCTGAATTCATAGAATTCTGTAGAAAGCTAAGACTCACTTTATTCTTTAGTGATAACCCAATGGACCGCTCCTCTGATGTCACAGGCTTGAGAAATAAATCCACCTTCTGCTCACCAGCTAATAAGATTCCTAAAGAACTTTTAACTTTTGAAAAAAGTGTGTTATCTGCCATTGCAGGCATGGAACACACAAAAAAGTTCTTGAGATTTAATACCACCAAAACTGAAGTGACTGCTCTCAATAACTTAAGAAATTACTCCTCTATCGTAATCAAGCAAGCCGATAAGGGCGGAGCGATAGTTATCTGGGATGCCAACAACTACACAGCTGAGATTATGAAGCAGCTCGGAGACCCTACTTGTTACAGAAAAATAGGAAAAGATCCAACCAAAGACTTACAAAATGAATTGTTCGCATTGGTACAAGACGGGTTTGACGAAGGGTTTGTAGGACCCAAAGAACGAGACTATCTCCAAATCAAACATCCGAAAATACCAATGTTTTACGTACTCCCCAAAATTAATAAAAACCAGGAGAACCCGCCGGGCAGACCCATCGTGGCAGGATGTGGTTCATTGCTCGAGCCAACGGCTAAGTACGTTGATTGTTTCCTTAAAGAATGTATGAGTAAGGTGGTGTCGTATTTACAGGACACTACAGATTTCATTAAGAAATTGGAGACTGTACAATTCAATGAAGGGACTGACATATTGGTTACCCTTGATGTAAGGTCCCTTTATACCCAAATTCCCCAAGACTATGCTGTGGCTGTACTCACCTTTTTCTTAGACTCCAGACCGAGACCCATGAGAGTACCCACCGAGTTTTTGGTCACCTTAGCATCCTTCGCGCTAAGAAAAAACTACTTCTGCTTTAACAAGGAATTCTACTATCAAGTCAAAGGGGTGGCAATGGGCTGCCCTTTTGCACCTGAGCTAGCAGTACTTTTTATGTCTATGTATGAAGACACATATATACATAACAACAACCCATTCAGCCATCACATTGGGGTATGGCTCCGTTTTATAGACGACGTCTTCATGGTTTGGACAGGAGACAGTGACAGCTTGTCCTTATTCCACCAATGGTTGAATTCCAGGACACTTGACATCAAATTCAGTATGACACAATCAACCACTCACATTCCATTTTTGGACGTAGAAGTGTTCCCAAGGGCAGGTTCATTAGCAACTACTTTGTTTGTGAAGCCCACTGACCGTAATAAAGCGCTACTATTTAGTAGTAATCATCCTAGAAGTCTAAGGGAAAATCTTCCCTACGGCCAGTTTCTGTGTGTTCGCAGAAACTGCACGTACAATGAAGATTATCATCACCATGCTAATAATCTGGTATCAACACTATGTGACCGAGGATATCCTAAAAAGCTCGTTAAAAACTGTATGAAAAGGGCGAGATGGACACCCAGAGAAACACTATTAGAGAGAAAAAGTAAACCAGACCTTAAACGTCAAGTGTGTGTGACCACATTCTGCCCTAATGCCAACCAGCTTAAACGCATAATTGGACACAATTGGCACTTAGTTAAAAACTTGGATACAAGTTTAAAGGATCTTCCTCTATTTGCATTTAAGAAGGAGAATAGTGTGGCCAATCATATAGTACGAGCTGCCATGCCATCAGAACCTCAACCTACCTTGCGTCAAATGCTAGGGATGCCGCCAGTCATTGGACACCACAAATGTGGAACATGTTTATGTTGCGACTCCACACTAGAAGGATCGCTATTCCAACATAATGGAATTTCCTGGAAACATAACTCGTTCAGTAACTGCAAAACAAAATATGTAGTTTACGGAATAATATGCCCATGTGATCGCCTTTATATTGGGAAAATGAATCAAGAAGTGCGCCATCGCGTCTCCCAACATAAGTCTAGACTTAAAAGGAATGTAGAAAATGCGCCACTGGTTAATCATTGGACCAGGATGAATCATGACATCAATGATTTAAGGTGGACTGTAATTTCCAAGGTGGAAAAAGACCCACGAGGAGGCGACTGGAACCTCAAGTTATCCAAACGTGAGGCTTTCCTAATAGTCAAATTCAATACTGCCACGTCGGGGCTTAATGAATTGAGTGAGATTTATAGACTTTAATGACTCTTTGTTGCTCCATTACACCATACCTCGCACTAACCTGGCTAAACATCACTTTGTTCCATCACGATACTAACTTATTTTGCAATCTTCATTATACCTGCCGTATTTGTCTTTTGATTGGCCGACGAAACCCTCGGGCTCCTTTAAAAGGAACACTACCTCGAAATCACTCCTTCACGCATGCGCGAACAATTAGTGCTGAGGAGAACGCCGTCTACCCTGTGTGCCGGTCCGGACTAAAAGTAAGTACAATCCGCCTTCCCCATCGGTATAACTGCCTCAACCCCCAGTAGCCCTGGTTATACCCCCCGGTTTTTCTTTGTCTTCCAGAATGTTGGAACACCGAGGTTAGAGGCTCTTTGCGCGTTACCTAAGTGCAATTAAAACACGGATGCAAAGCCACCGCGACACCGCCCGGTAAGAATGATTCGAGTATGCTTCTAGGGCCGTTGTGCGCAATTTTAACAACCCTGAAAACTTGACATCACTTATGTTTTTTTACCTTAACAGCTCGACCAACAAATATTGAGAATTGAATGGGTTCAAGCTTTAAGATCTAAACTACTTCGGTAAGATCCCGAGCCCGATTTTTGTAACTATCGGAAGCTCGGTAGTACAGAATGCTGTGTGGTTCAATGCATTTAGCTTATGAAATTCACCTTAAAATCAGCTTCATATCGAACAGTGACATTTTGTGATACGTCCAGTACCCTCCATACGGTCAATTCCTTCGGTCATTCATTTGATTTTCTCCTGTTTCAACAGTTTACATGTCGCCCACCGCCTCTGTCAATTGTGACTGTCTGCTTCAATAAGCGATCGAATCGACCTTTAAAAGGTACGATATTTATTATTTGTGGCGTCTGTGACATCTCTATATGCTGCAATAGTGCTAATTTAAATTGCATCCCCCTAGGTAATCTTCTTCATTGTGTGCTTCCCCGAATTTAAACCCCGGCACCAAGACAGTTCCTCCACCACAAAAGAGATTTTCGAGTGAAAAATAAGTGAGTTCCACCCCCTAGTAGTTATAAATGAGCAGCGGTTTAAATAATTTAGTCAAACCAAGCTTCCCTGCTTTTTGTCTTGCCAGATAAGAGCAACACACCGTATGAATGTCCAATCCATCGAGCTCCAACCTAGGATTGTCTTATATATAATAAAGATATTGGTAAGCTCATGCGTTTACTGAGTGTTGTATCGCTAAACTGTGCTCCAGATGTACCCTCAGTTGTTTTCATAATATTCAAAACCTTTTTGTATCACTGATGTTCTTTTCCTTTTTTTCTATTGCTTTAGATTTTCTCTATAGGCCCTGAAGAGAATCCCCATGAATTCGGGTGGGATTCGAAACGCGTAGGCCCTGCCACTATGGTCTACGGGATCATCCAGATCTCTAATTAGCCTAACCTGCAGTTCCCAGCGTTGTACATTACCTCTGACTATTAATTTTCAATGAACTCTCATAAGTAATTTGAAATATAGGAATGTACGTTTTGAAATCATCTCTTGTAGAACTGTTTTAAATCCTATGTAGACTGTGGCTTCCCCTGTTCGTTGTATTGATGGTTATGTTTATGAAATGTCTCTCTCTATGTGAGTGTCTGATCTTAATCGGGTTATTTGTGATATGTTTGTGATCTTGAATGAATGTTTGAATGGATGTTGAAGATTTTGTATGCTTTATTGAGAAAAATATATTTTTTGTACTATGTATTAAAACTTTGAAATTTATCAAATTTTTTTTCAAAATAAACAGCTATTAATTAGCCAATACCCTTTCACGAATTTTCATTCTTGTTTAGGATGTATATTCATTAATATAGAATTGTTCTTTATCAGTATTGGCACCTCTGTATTGTTAGTGTATTTTCTGGCTCAGCCTTACTGATCAGAGCCTGCCCCCAGTAGTTTTCCCTAAACATATGATGGCCTTTTGAAGCTCATTCATAACATGTGTAGTGATTATCTTATCGCGGACGGTCTGACGAGGTTGTAGGCGGCTTGCTGTGTATCTATCTGTTCGATACCCTGGTGTCATTGTAAGTGTTCACGCTGCCCGCCCGGTCAGGGTTGTGGGCACAATGCTGTGTTAAACAATGATTGTTTCTAATAAAGGTTTTTAAAACAGGGAAAAAAATTATTTTGAGTGCGTCTAGGAGTTTGATGCCTTTGCCTCAAAAGATAATTAACCCATAAGTGAATGAAGGAATCAGTTTTGCCTCCATTACCTTCAGTAAGTACTTGTAACTCTGGCACATTAGCTTATCTCCCAGTACTCTAAAAACAAAAGAGAGTGATGTTGTTTTGGCCCTTAAATTATTAAAATGTTGTCATCCTATCATCAGCATAACTCCTGGATATTTATATTGCTTTACTGATTCAATTGATAAACTGTTGATTTTCCATAATTGCTTATCTGATTTAGTTGATCCTATTATCATAACTTTAGTTTGTTTGGTATTTATTTGTAAACCATTCGCAAAGATATATTGATCAAATGACTCTATCAATCTTTGAAGCCCTATTTGCGGTTGACTTAACAATATGGTGTCATCTGCATATTGTAAATATATAATATGTTGGCCTGCAATTTTACCTGCACCCATGTGTTTGAATAGAACAATATTAACAATGACCAACAGTTGTTTTGGTGCGCCCCATGCTGATAACTTTGCCCAAAGATGTTTGGGAGGAAAAGAGTCAAAAGTGGCTTTGAGGTCTACAAAACAGATATAAAGATTTTGGTTTTTGTGTTTTGCTCTTTGTCAACAAGGTAAGTAACAGCAGGTTCGTAATTGTTGACTGACCCCTGCAGAATCCAGTTTGGAAAATTGGTATAGCTTTCCTTGTTATTGCCCATTCCTCTAGATCCTCGAGCAGTAATGTTGTAAACATTTTCGCCTCTACGTCCGTTAAGGCAATTAGCCTATAGTTAACTGGATTATAAAGTGGGCCACTGTTATAAATTGGATGTATTATACTGCCTTGCCAGGATTCAGGGAGTGATTTAGATTTTACGATGTCTTTAAACAATTGAGAAATACATTTTGACCATAAGTCCATTCCGGCTTTAGAAACAGCATTAGGGATCCTGTTTAGGCCTGGCGCACCATTTGATTTAATCCTGCTTATCATTGCCTTTACCATATCCTCATGCGATGACTCAAATGTTAGTAATTGATCCTCATAGGAATTTTCATGCCCTTTATTCTCGCTGTGTATATTAATTATTGAAGATGGCATACAAATCTCTATGTTGGAGTTTAATTCATTCAAGTATAGGCCCCGTACAATATAAGGATGAAGAGCTCCGAAGCTGATGCAGAAATGTTGGCACTGTTAGCTCTCGTATTGCCATGCTCTAGGCTGTTAATTGTTCCCCAAAATGCTCTGATGTAGTTGGTTTAGCTAGCATGGTACAGGTTTACCCAAATTTTATTTTTATAAGATCTTCTCAAATACTTTAATAAATATAATTTGGTGAATTTGATAGCTTCATGTGGTAAATTGCAAATGGCCCGGGAAGCTTTATTAAGTGCCTTTTTGTTTTGGTGCAGCCTATGTGAGTAGCACATATTTCTTTTTGGCCTAGTAGAGTTCCCCTAAAGGCTGGTTTTGACAAAAAGCAATCAACTAATGATGAACAGAGAATGTGCCAAATTTACACTATTGATTTCCCTTGATGGCCTTCATTCATTGCTATATGTATTATGGGAACTGAAAAGGAAAAACATCTCCTTGTTTTGCTGAGTGCCATGCCAGCCTTTTTAGATTATAAGCAACTAATCCTGAATCGAGAACTCTTCATGTTGGTAAAAAAAGTCCACTGCTAGTAATAATGTGATAGATTGTCAGTTATGATCACTTTCCACTCTGGGGACCACTTCAAACCTGAAAAGACTATTCAACAATTTATTTGAAATAATGGTATACTCAATAGTTGAAGATTGTCGGGAATTTTTAAAAGTTGGAACACCTGTCGTATTGTATTGGGTATCCTGTAGCAGCATAAGCTCGTATTTCTCTAATTGAGAACAAAACATCTTGGCAATAGCTTTGCCTGCCCTCCTTGAGTTCCCAGTGATCTTAAAAAAAAGGTGCATATTAAGATCTCCCGAAATATTGAGGGTAGTTGCCGTAAACTGATACGTTAACATTTTGATTAATTCCCATAATACAGAAAGCTGAGTCATCTTAACCGCTCTCTTTACACTTAAGTATACATTTAAAAAAAGTAATTGGTATTTCAAAATCTATTTTGATACATACTAGCCAGGTCATTTGGAAATCAATTACGTGATGGTTAACATCTAAATCCAGAGACACATAGGTAGAGAGGCCACCTTTCGCTTGGCCATGCACAGATGAACGAGTTGCAAAGTCTGCATATTCTTGAAAAACGACCGCAACACCACCACCCTGCTCGACAACCTCGCCAACCTCGGACTCAAGCAGCTGGTGTCCACCCCCACCCACCTCGCCGGACACACACTCGACGCCATCTTCTCATCCAGCGAAGACATCGCTTTCAGCCACGCCACTGGACTCCACTGGACAGACCACAGCTGCGTCCACTTCACCTTCAGAAGAACGACGATCCCCCACCACCAGCAACAGGTTGCTCGAAGAAGCTGGAACAAGATCACAGCCAACCAGCTCACCGCTTCCCTGAGCCAGCACCCTCCCGCCAGCTCAGCGAACCCAAGCCAGGCCGCCGACAACCTCACGAAGTGGATCAGCAACTGCGCGGACGAACTCGCCCCACTGAGGACCCCGCCCAGCAGACCCGGCAGCAAGAAGGCCCCATGGTTCACCAACGAACTCAAGAGCTCCAAGAAGAACTGCCGAGCCCTCGAGAAAGCCTGGAGAAGGGAACCAACACCGGACAACATGACCACCCTCAAGCTTGCCACCCGGAAGCACCACCAACTAATCCGCGCCACCAAGAAAACTGCATTCAAGGACCGGCTGGACAACAACGCGCACAACTGCAAGGAACTCTTCAACATCGTGAAAGAAAGAGCTCTCCAACCCCAACGCCGGAAACAACGACATCACCCCATCGCAAGACCTCTGCAACTCCCTCGCCTCCTACTTCCACAACAAGATCGCGGACATACACAACAGCTTCAGCACTCAACCGACGCACGCCACGAACGAACCACGGCCCCCCACCACCACCCTCCGCGCCTGGACCCCGATCAGCACCGAAGACACCGTCCGAATGATGAACTCCATCCACTCCGGATCTCCGACCGACCCCTGCCCTCACCACGTCTTCAACAAGGCCGACGATGTCATCGCACCCCACCTACGGGACATCATCAACACCTCCTTCAACACCGCCACATTCCCGGAGAGCTGGAAGCACGCCGAACTCAGCGCCCTACTAAAGAAACCTACAGCGGACCCCACCGAACTCAAGAATTACCGCCCCATCTCGCTCCTCCCGTTTCCAGCCAAAGTCATCGAGAAGACCGTCAACAAACAGCTGGCCGCCTTCCTCGAGACAAATGGATCCCTCGACCCCTCACAGTCTGGCTTCCGAGCCAACCACAGCACCGAGACTGCCCTCATCGCTGCCACCGATGACATCCGAGCCCTGATGGACAATGGAGAAACAGCGGCCCTCATCCTCCTAGACCTCTCCGCGGCATTCGACACTGTCTGCCACCGCACCCTAGTGCAGCGCCTCAGCAACGTCGGAATCCAGGAGAAGGCACTGGAATGGATCATCTCCTTCCTAGACGGAAGAACACAGAGAGTCCGTCTACCACCGTACAAGTCAAAGGCCACCGAAGTCATCTGCGGCGTCCCTCAAGGATCCTCGCTGAGCCCCACCCTCTTCAACGTCTACATGAGCCCCCTCGCGGCCATCGCACGCCAACACAACCTCAACATCATCTCCTACGCTGAGGACACCCAGCTGATCCTCTCCCTGACCAACGACCCCGCCGCCGCCAGAGCCAACCTTCACGAAGGGATGAAAGACGTAGCCGAGTGGATGACGACCAGCCGCCTGAAACTGAACTCAGACAAGACGGAAGTCCTCATCCTGGGCTCCTCGCCCTCCGCCTGGGACGACTCCTGGTGGCCCCCCGCCCTGGGCACCGCACCCAAACCGACAGACCACGCACGCAACCTGGGCTTCATACTGGACTCCTCCCTCTCCATGACCAGACAAGTCAACGCCGTCTCCTCGTCATGCTTCAACATCCTGCGCATGCTACGGAAGATCTTCCGGTGGATCCCCACCGAGACCAGGAAGATGGTCACCCAGGCCCTCGTCACCAGCCGACTGGACTACGGCAACGCCCTCTACGCCGGAACCACCGCCAAGCTCCAGAAGAGACTCCAGCGGATCCAGAACACCTCAGCCAGACTCATCCTCGACATCCCACGACACAGCCACATCTCCGGACATCTGAGAGACCTGCATTGGCTCCCCGTCAACAAAAGAATCACCTTCCGTCTCCTCACCCACGCACACAAAGCCCTACACGATCAAGGCCCGAGCTACCTCTACAACCGCATCAACTTCTACGCTCCCAAACGCCATCTCCGATCAGCCAGACACGCCCTCGCCGCCGTCCCCCGCATCCGAAGAACGACAACAGGAGGAAGGTCCTTCTCCTACCTGGCCGCCAAGACCTGGAACTCCCTCCCGACCGACCTGCGCCTGACCCAAGACCACCTCTCCTTCAGGAAGAAGCTCAAGACCTGGCTGTTCGAGCAGTAGCAGCACCCCCCCACCCCCAAGCGCCTTGAGACCCTCCGGGTAAGTAGTGCGCTCTATAAATGTCTTTGATTGATTGATTGATTGATTGGCCATGCACAGATGAACGAGTTGCAAAGTCTGCATATTCTTGAAAAACGATAATGGTCTCACTGCATATTTATAGGTTTCCTGGAACTTTACAATTTTAAAGTTCTGGATCAAATTTATTGTATTGTGATCTTCTAATAGTCTGGTGAGTCCATACACGTTCCATGAGCAAATATTAAAATTAGCATAGTCACACTTTCTGTACAAACAGCTTCACCTTCAATCATTCTCATCGCATTACCCTTTACTAAGAAATTTCAGAAGCCAAACCCAGACATCACTTAGGGCTGGATGTTTATGCGTTTCTTCACAAAGCTGTAGCCCCAGATTGCTACATATGATCTTGATGCCAGAGGATAAGTCAGGATTGAGTAGCGTGCCTATTGCCCTTTTCAGAGTATTGACGTTTCCCTCAGGCAATCCCTTTTTCAACAATTTTGTTTGAAAATATCTTTTTTCCTCTGCTTTGGGAATCAACAGAGTTGGATACAGGTGACCTTTGCATTTCTTTATTTCGATTCCCCATTTCTCAAATTGTGGCATATATTTAAGGATTCTATTAGTCGTCTGCTCACTTTGCCATATGGTACAAGTTACTTCAAGTTTAGCATTATCAGGATCCTGTTTGAATTGGACTGACTCTAAAGCTTCTGATGGTAAGTTGCTGATCTCTGGTATCGAAGCTCGTAACTGTAATATATTACCAGGATTTAAAATAATGTGCGTGCCCCTTGGGCTTTGCATAAGAAACGGCACAGCTGCCCCGATTGGTGTTAGATTCTTTTTAGATCGATGACTTGAGGGTAATAAAATATGGTTTAGACTTGTCCTTGTGTATTCATAATTCTCTGACTATCTTCTACAGGGGTAATTTGACAAGGTTCATAATTTTGTCTTAGTGTGGCTTCATGGGATTGCACAAGAATCTTATCACCAGAGGGCAAAGAAGGAAATGATCTTGTATATAACAGTTGTTTTTCTTCCTTAGTGGTTGAAGGAATATGTCGACTTTCTATATTTTTGTCTGAGGTAGGAATCTGAGAGACTCCATTTGCTGGTGAAAACTTGTGTATAGTGCCTTGTTCAGACACATGGCTATTTAAAACTTCGGCACTTTGGGAGGTATTATCATAATCCAGGCATTTTCAAAAGCAGGAGACTCATCAATACTTCCTAAATTTGAGGTCAGTCCTGTATCCCCTTTATCTCTTCTTGTTGCATTACAAGATGATTTTTCAAATACTTAGAAAATCTGATCATTTTTGTTTAGGACAGTAAGTGCACTTTAATTAGTTAATTTGTTTTTTTCTGTTAATTTTGTTGTGTGCTTTCCTTTATTTTTTCCTTGCTCTTTTGGTGAGACCTGCTGACTTTGTGATAGAAAATAATTCTAACGTATTTGATACTACAGAGGCCTCTCTGATTTATGCTATGTTTTGTTGAATAGCCTTATTTCCTCTAGCAACTGCTGTAGAAACTTGTATGTTGTTAAATATGCTTCTTTGCTCAATTGCAGAGATATTTAGTTTTTCATCCTCCTTAATGGCTGTAATTCCAGGTCTAACTCGTTTTGTGGTTTGTCGTTATTGTCTCCCTCATTCCCATCCTCCACCTTACTTGATCTTCTGTGCTTAACCTGTTTGTGTATTTGGGCAATTGGTGCTTTAGTGTCCTGGCCATAACTATGATCATTTAAATTTATGTTTTCTGGCTCTGTTTTATTCTGCGCTGACATTATTCTTACTTTGTCTACAAGAGAGCCAACTATACTCGGTAAGATGGATATTGTGTCTATAATGTGTGCACATGTACAGGTGAACATTTGATTATCCCTGTCAGCTTGTGCCCTTACTACTAAATTTGCCAAATTTAGTAGTTTTGAGTCTATCCCCGCTACATAGAGGCCACGAGTGTTCAAAAGATCCACCTGAATATTCAGTTTCTCAGAATGATAGTTCAGGACATTGTCTATAGTGTGTATGGTATTCTTCATTGCTAAATTTAAAAAAATGCTGCTGTGCGTTTGGTATACCAGTGGTTTCCCCACTGGTTGTTGTTCTTGGAATTGGGCTGGCTGCCATTTCCCCAAACAGCACGCGCGCCAAGTTAAACATGCAAGCATTGACGATTCAGTAATTAACAGGGTGTGCACAGGTAAACATCTTGTTTATTAAGCAAACTGCCCCATATTCCTGATTGTAGCTCTGTATGCTCTTCACCTATTCCTTTTTCCCCACTGAGAAGTTTGTATCATATTTAGCCAAAAAAGATAGGTCAGCAGAATTAAGAGGATTATTCGTAGAGTTGGCATTCTCCGATTTATTTGACAACTGTGCATACTTAATATCTATCACTTTGTGGATCAAGTCCGGTTTCAAATCAGGATTTGATCTCCGTATTGTTAATAATAAACTGAAAGGATCTATTTTAATTAAATTTTTCAGGTTATTAGGGCTTGTGGTGGCTTCCGGTCTCATATAATGACAGGTATGGTCCCTATAATAATTGGATAAGGCTGAATTTCTTGGTGACTGAGTGAAAGAGGGTAGAAATAAATCATCACTTAAATTTCTATACCTGATGATATACAAATCACCATATTATCATATTATTATCATCATCATCATCATTATATCATCTTTCCGACTAATGTACAATTCCACTCCATCTGTAGTTACACCATCTTTCTCATCATTTTCAGACCCTTTATCAGACCACTTTGTTCGCCATAAGTTGGCAGGGTATGCTCAGACGTGAGTCCCTTGCTCACTTTGCCACTGGATTCAAGCAAGCCGGGCTGAAGACGGCTGAAACCGCTCCTCGGAAGCTTGTTTCCAGTCCAGGGAAGGCATGGCTATGCAGTTCGGGCTGGACTATTCCCATGAGGCACAGGGTCAGACTGATTTGCATATGGCCATGTCTGAACTGGGTGGCAGAGTGGGCTAAAGAACGGTGATGGATTAAACCCAGATCTGTTGACTGGGTGTGAGTGTTTGATTGGTTCAGATGCTCCGTCCATCACCACCCCCTTTTGTACCACTCAGATCTGTCGATGGCATTAGATGCTGCTTTTTTTCCGATCCAAGTCCCGCTATTTATACCTCTAGACTTGGTCATTACAATTGAAGAGCAAGGGATGAACACTCGGTGTCTGATTAGTGGCAATGTTATTATTTACTCTTGATAGCTTTTATGGGCTAATGTCAGCGGGTGTTGTATACTTTTTTTCTGGGTAGAGCATGCAATTAGATGAGATAGTGTCCAATTTTATACCACTTATTTCTGTCGTTATGTCTTTGGCCATATGGTTTTGCATTCCTGGAGACTTTTTCTGTTCCTTAATTTCCTCCTTGGAAAAGTAATAGTTGGCTGGAGTGACTCATGGTAATTCTTTGCTTGATTCTCCTCAGAAACATTTCGATGACCACTATTAGGGGGGGACAGGCCACCATTATTGTTGATGCATTTGTCTTTACTCCAGTTTGTGTGGCTAGTCCTTCACATAGCGCCTCAGAGTCACCTTTGCCCATTCTCTTTTTATGTTGCTTGATGTGCTGTTGAAGCACTGCTCCACGCAGACAACCAGATCTCATGGTCCCACAGACGTTTGGCTTATGGTGCCAGACACTTTGCAGATGTTACAGTAAATCACAGCAATTATAAAATAAATTTAGAAACTCCTGAGTGGTTTAGAAGAAAATGGGTCCAGACTTCTCACACCCCTCCCAAAGAATGGGTTTCCCTTAGAGTCTGGAATGTAGGCATAGAGTAAAAGCTTATATTACTATAGATATTGAACTATGACCATAGCCCCCCACCTTAGTGCAGAGAAAAGATTAACTTAGTTCACCATAGGTCTCCATTGGGGCCACTGATGGGGTGGTGAAAGCATCGAAGGTGAAAGTCCACCCAAATTACCTCACCACCTCACAGCCCGGTCTCTCCCTCGTCACCAAGGTGGGCCTCCGGGTCCTCCTGTGCCACGGGCCGCCAAGACTACAGGCTGTGACGAAGAGCGAGGTTAGTCAGGGCAATCAATTCCTCGCCATCTGAGACCAGAGCACCGTAATAGACACTCCCACAACCTAGAAGCCGTAACCGGTCACCTCACACTGGGCCGACTCCGCAGGGAGGAGAGGACCAACTGAAAGCCTGGTTTCCCAAATCCAAATTCCAAAGTGCAGAGCCCTGGGAACTGTGTAGAAGCTGCCTGCTTACACCAAGGCAGTGGCTGCACCGGACACCTATGTTGATGTTGGCTCAGAGCAATACAGGAGCTGGCTGTTGCCACTGCGACTACCTACACTAAGAACGTGCTGGCGGGGAATCACGCCATCCGAGGTTAGAGCACCAAAACAGGTACTCCCACAACCATAAGCTGCACCCGATCTCCTCCAAACTGGGAAACCTACGTGGGTGGGAGGGGAGGGGAGAACCAACTGGTAGCCTGATAGCCTGATTCTCCCAGTCCAATCCAAATCCGTAGGGTCGGGAGCAAAGCTTTCTCCCACTGCTTGCTTGCTCGCTTCCACCGCCACACAGTAAACTATCAGCTCATCAGTTCTGGAGATGGGATGAGCATCAGTCTTAGTGACTGAATTGAGCTGAAACTGAGTTCAGGTGTGGTGTCCAGTGGGGTAGCTTTTGCTACCAGTACCACAGGACTGGACTAGGGGCTACTGGAGGGTTCAATCACTCCTAATTCCAGCATTTTAGAAAACAAATCTTTCATGCAGGCCCTCACCTTATCAGACTTCCTCTAATTGTTATTCTTGACAGGGAGGCTGTCTCCTGTTACCACATCATGGGTACACATTTGGGTAGTCCAGGTATGAGGGAAAACAGAGAGGACTACTGCCCCAGCACAGGTGGTAGGCCCTCTGCTGTTCAGGAGTCAGAGTGAGGGTAAAGTTGACATCTTCCACAGATCCATACGTCTCCTTGGAGGCTAAGAGGTCAGGGAGAGGTTCACTTTCCTCTTCCTCCTCTCCATCTCTCACCAAGTGCATGGTGAGCTCAGAGATAACTACATCCTAGGGAATCTTCCTGGGAGCTTGCTTCTAACCCTTCTTTCACCACACTCAGGGGTCCCCTTACTGGTTTCCATACAAAAGTTCAAAGAGGCTAAAGCCAACCCCTTCTGAGAAAAGAGGCATGGCAAGAGGATCTCCACATTTGCCTCAAGGCCTCAGGCAGCCCTTTGATCATGTCCGTCAGGGTCTTGTTGAACCTTTCAACGTGCCCATTGGTTTGTGGAAGGTAGGGGGTGATCACTCCACACTCCTTCCACATTGACTGCATGTAGGCAGACATGAAGTTGGTGTCCCTGTCAGTTGGTGTCCCTGTCAGACGTCACTTCCTTGGGGAAACCGACTCTGGGCAAAATACACATTAGTGCCTTACCTACTACAGGTGTAGTTACAATCCTCAGAGGTATGGCTTCTGGGTACTTTCTGGCACAATCCACCAGACCAGGATAACCCTGTTGCCAGAGGCAGTCTGGGGCTCCTTAGGCCTAACAATGTTAATGCACAACCTCTGAAAGGGTGTGCCAATGACAAGCAAGGGATTAAGGGGGGCTTTCAGCCTCAAACAAGTCCTATAGAATGCATCTGAGGAAATCTTCATCCTAGGCTAATAAAAGTGGAGGACACGCCTTGCAAATGTTTTGTCTTGGCCCAGATGTTCAGCCAGGGGTATATAGTGAGCCAGCTCCAGTAGGAAGGCCCTGTAGATAGTAGACCTATGATGATGCACAGTCGAATAAGGACAATACACTATTTGGACGATAATCTAAAAAACAAATGACGATGGCACATCGGTTTATGCCGCAAAATACTGAAAGATATCCTGATGTGATTTCAATAAGGGTATACTGATTGTCCAATGGACATGCATCGTCTGAACAGGCAAAAAGAATTAGTAATGTCTGTAGATAACCGGATGTCACATTCTATTCTTTCTGCGCTGAAAGAAGTATATAGTGATCTCAGTTACGTTATGATGCAGATGAAGGGACTAAATACAATTCTAATTGCTGGTTCCACAGATAATGGTGAATCAAATCAGATCCTCCGGATATGGGGTTCCTTCTGTTTGCAGGAGTGTATGGAAACTAAACTCCCAGAGACATCACCTGCTGATTGGGCTTCAGTCTGTTTTCTCATGTCTCTGCCTTATCTTGGCGGGTCCTCCTTTATCTTGCCATCTGATGACTGAGAAGCAGTTTTAAGTCGCTCATTGTTTTAATGGCTGAGCATGAGATGCCTATTAAGTATTAAGCCACTCATGTTTTCTACTGTGTATGGGATGACTGAGCAGCGTTAAGTCACTCTTTAGTTTTACGGCGCATGAGATGGCTGTGAAGAGTTAAGCCACTTCTTACAATATTGTTTTTGCATCTTTGGAATGACTACTCTTGGATGATAATGCGTGAATAGTAAACTCTCTGTCTTATTTTTATCTGCTCAGTTTCTCTTTTGTGGAGATGAGAGTGTGAACGTGTGACCTGTGTGACGTGACCGATGTCACATTTACAAGTTCTATATAGTGTTTCTACACTTCATTGATGTTTCCCTGTCACGCCCTGAGTTAGGACCCTTTTGCCTCTTGCTGGCATGGCTAGTCGGCTTAATTGGTTTATTGGGTTTTGTCTGTCTTGTGCTGGTGTGGTAGTGTGTTTGTTGCTTCGGCTTGAGTGTAACGTGTGTTTGAAATTCGTCATTTTTTTTGAGAAAGGGAGAAGTGGTGAATGTTAATTGCTGGGTTGTGTGTTTTGATTTGGTTTCTGTGAATTTATATTTGCTTATTGTTTTTCCATTAAAGAAGGGAAATATGTTGTATTCCTGCTGCTCAGCCTAGAATGTTTGGTGAGAGAGCTAGTTAGAATGTTGAGCGTGAAAGACTGTCAGTTGGATGAAGGGCTGAGCGGCAGGAGGCTGCTCCTGGTGGAGTTCCTCTTCTTCTAATCTTGTAACATCTTTCATGGAAATAAACTACCTAAAGACACAACATGGACTGCGCTACTTTTATTTACAACAGAAACATGTTAGCTGTTCAAGTTAAGATGGTCTAAAACATGTGAGGACACTGTTAAATTAAAGAATGTTTGAGATAGTTGCTCACAACTAGATTTTAATGGGGAGATCTGTTCACTTCTTTTCACCTTATGGGGCTTAGATGGTAGATAGATGACACCGTCGTTTACACTTTACTTTTCACCTCTTCATTTTTCACATTAGTCTAGGATTTAGGTCACACTTCTGTTTCTGTCAAGAAAGTGCTGATTATGACGGAACGGGCAAACTGTTGAGTAACAACCAGCAGCTCCATGGATGGTGCTTACATGAGGCACTTTCTGACCCATCTCACAATTTTTCTTGACATTATTGGTTGATGGGTGTGTGATCATATATGTGTGGTTGATGAGTTTTTAACAATGAGGAATACAAATAGGTGGACATGACTAGATAAGTACGCATAGCCTTACCTAGGAGTAATGCACAATACCCGTACAATAGAATCTTTAACAGTATTGTAATGTGTTCTCTATAACTAGGTTTTGTTATTTTGTGAAGTACGTGAGTGGAGTGATACCTGGTTATTTTTCCCTCTAATGCTCCTTATTTGATTGTTGATGAGGGGATATACATGAAACCGGTCCCAGGATGCTCGTTTCCGGTCCAAGAGGGCCTGGCAGTTCGGGTTGGACTGTTCTCATGGGGAGAAGGTTCAAGACTGGTTTGCATATGGCTGGCTCTGAACTGGAATGGCATGGTGTGCAAATACATTATGGATTTAGGCCCAGATCTCTGTACTGGGGGTGAATGTTTGGTATTGTTTCAGCATTCTGTCCATCAATTGTTCTTTTTGCACTTGTCGCCCTAAGTGGTGATGGGTATGCCTAGACATGGGTACCATGCTCATCATGCCATTGGAGTCAAGCTAGCCTGGCTGATATGGGGTGATACCCTGATTCCGGTCACAGGATGATTGTTTCTGGTCCAGGGAGAACCTGCCCCAGCAGTTCAGCTGGACTGTTCCCATGGGGAGCAAGGTCAAGACTCATTTGCACATGGCTGGGTATAAAATAGAATGGCATGGTATGCAAAAAATGGCGGATTTAGGCCCAGATCTCTGTACTGGGGATGCATTTTTTACATTGCTTCAACATTCCATCATCAATTGTTCTTTTTGCAACTTTCTAAAAGTGGCATTTCCAAAATAGTAATGTTAAATCCAACTTTACCAGTAAAGAGGATTTATCATTACCATTCCTATACATAAAACATGACAGAATCACTCATTCTCAATCAGAAAGTACAGCTTAAAAGTATTATAAGGAATTACAATGTTACCTATGCGAGCAATACCTCATAGTAGTGAAAAACAAATGTAGGTGTTTTTCACTATCTGGACATACAAAGTTTAAAAGTGCTGTCCTACCTTTTACGTACGCAGCCCTATGGGCTACCTATGGCCTATCTTAGGGGTGAATTATGTGTAATAAAAGGGGAGTTTAAGGCACAAAAAGGGGTTTTAAATGCCTAGTCTATATTGCCGTAAAACTGCACACAGACTCTGCAGTGGCAGGCCTGAGACATGTTTAAAGGGCTACTTGTGTGGGTGGCACAATCAGTGCTGCAGGTCCACTAGAAGCATTTCATTTACAGACCCTGGGCAGAGGTGGTGCACTCTACTAGGGACTTACAAATAAAGTAAATATCCCAATTGTGGATAAACCAATGTAACCATGATTTAGGGGAGAAGCACATGCACTTTAGCACTGTTCAGCAGTAGCAAACTGCTAAGAGTCATAAGGCCAAGAAAAAGATTCATCATAATGAGGAGGAAAGCAGGCAAAAAGTTTGGAGGAAGACCAATCTAAGTCTAAATGGTCAAATACTTATTAAAACTAAATTATTTTCATGTTATTGCAGTAATTATCTGAGTAAATCAGTCTTCTGCAAGCAGAAATTAATGTATCTTGTTTAACATATGCATTCTATGTTGTAACAGCATGTGATGTCATTGGATGACGTCATGAAAATCATATGGAAAAACAACTGTAATTATGCAGGTTTACGACTGTTTGGTGGGCAATTTTCATGCAAAAGTAACAAAAAACATTCCTCAAAATACACTGCTACTTTGACCGTTTATTTATTGCATACACCAGTGCTAATAGTATCTATTTGGCTCACAATAAAAGGTTTAAACTTTTATTCAAAAGGGAAAATACATATCAGGCCAGATTTCTATTTGGATGGTAATGGGAAATCCGATGAGTTCTGGCTGAAGTGCTGATTCCAGAAAATTACCCTATGGAATTTCTTACATCCTGTGGATAGTATGTTGCAAGACACTAATAGGATCATGGTTTATTGAGGAGTTCATTACTTCTAAGTATAACTTCATTGAGATGAGAAAGAGGGACAAAGTGGCAATTGCCTTTATTACTTACTGGCACCCTTCATTACACTGAGCACTACACTTCCTCATCAGAGTCCTGTGTACTTCCCGGCTCCCTATCCTGGGATGATCCCTTGGTTTTCCCTGCTTTGTACTTCCTGCTATGTTACAGAAGTTACTTCATCACACAACAGGCAAGAACTAATAATGAAAAACAAAAAGTGCATTCCCAAAGGGTAGCAGTAAAGGTGCAGCATGGGTCCTTCTAATATTTTAGCAACTTACCTTTTTCCAGGGATTAGAACGCCCACTCGTGTTAATGAAAGTGGCAACTAAGCTTGTGTCTAAAGGCAATGAGATTGCTGGTAAATCATTTGTGTAAACACCACATAAGAATGGTTAATCTGTTTTTAATGTAGTATTCTGCACGGTGGGCATCCTTTTTATAGCTTTAAAGCAATGCTACTAAATGTTAAATTACTGCATATTTTTTTTTAACTAGGGGGGATATTCTCAAGAACGTGTGATAACCATCGCAAATTTAGCTTAACGCAACTTTGCATATCGCAGTGTATCGTGAGAAAATAACACTGCCTTAACGTCCAATTTCCAACCCAGTGGCACCATGCGATAGTAGCAGGATAACGCGCCAAATGACTGCGTAAAAATCAACACAACACACGGAAAATGCGAAACACGAATGCCCAAAAAGTTGCAATACCCCAAATCGCGATACAAAAATCAGCAACAACCAGCCACAGACATGCAATTCCCACGCGTCATGTGGGAAAATGCACTATAAAAGCAACAAAAATATCACAAACTTAATCAAACTGCATAGCACCATGGATGCACCCGGGCCGAGTGCAGAGGACATCTCAAACCCCACAGCCCCACGGAGGACCAGCAAGGAGCCCCGTGTAAGGTAATGGCAAGGAGAAGAGGCAGAGGAAGACGGGGTTCAGTCCGCAGGAAGACCGGATCATCTTCACGGAGGTGACAGAACAATACCAACAACTGTTCGTCACATCCACTGCAGCACTCGAAACCCAAATGGAAATATGGCAGACCATCGTCAACAGTGTCAAAGCAGTTGGTGGCCTAGGAGGACAATTGAGGAGGTGAAGAGGCGCTGGCATGAAGTGCAAAGCCAGACCAAACAGAAACTCCCCGCCAACAGGAAGGCAGCAACGGCGATTGGATGTGGGAGTCCTGCGCCACAGGAGGAGCTGGATGAGCTGGAGGAAATGGTGGCCACAGTCACCAGTGTGGAGACGGTGGCAGGAGTTGGGGGTCTGGACACAGCACAAAATGACCTAACCCAACAGCAACACGGTGAGCAACGTCCAGGAACAGGGGGGACGGGGAGAGTTGGGCACAATGGCACACATGCACAATCATGTATAGCACACTGCACATGCACCATGATAGTGGAACATGTCCCTGATACCCTTGGCACACTGCAGCACACATCAAAACACCAAGTAGGCCCCTGTCCACTATGTGCACAAAGGCTCCCCCATCACCAATCACACAACCTACCCATGCACATGTGCTGAATCCAGCAAGGCTGTGGTTATGTGAGCCACACTGACAATGAAAGTGACACTGCATGACCAATAGCACGGCTTCAGTCAAAATACATGGCACTGTGCACGACACGACACTGAGGTGGCCCAGTGTGGATCACATACGTAAAGGAGCAGGTCACACTCTGCAACATCCACGTGCACTGACATCCCATGACGTCCATTACACATCAGGAGACAAACAATGCACAAGACCACAAAATCTGTCCAAGAGCCAAATGACCCAAGTCGCAAACATTCCAACCCCCTTAAATCACACAATTCAAAGGCACATCACCTCAAAGGGATAAGGGGCTGCAAAATCAGAGCTGCAGGGGCGACTCTCCCACAATGCAGCACACACACATAGCAATCACAGCACATAAATATTGACAGCAATGTGGTATAAAGTGCAACACCTACACCACAGGACAGAGGACACAACAGGTTCTGCTTGTGCGTAGTAACTGGCCATCCACATCTGTCATTGCCTGACACTGTGTGATGAAAATGTATGAGTACAACCTCACATCTGTCATGTAGACGGAATTTCTACTGTCTCCCATCAAATAGCCAGCTCCTCCAAAACAGTCACAATGTACATTGTCATGCAGTCTGTATGTGAACATCTACAAAGTGACAACATACATGGGACACTCTGTTAACCTGAATCTCCCCTTTACATTGCAGTGGGTGCAATCAACACCTACTGCAGAGCAGACCGCAAATCTCATCAGTGATGATGAAGAAGAAAACCTGCACATATGCACAGACACCCTCCAACGGCTAATGGACAGCCTCTGCACCCGACCCCCAGGAGCAGGGCAGCCAAGCTGCCTCGAGGTGACACCACCCCCTGCACAGACCACACAGCAGGAAAAACACACCACCACAGCTGTCACCCAGGACCCCCCGAACATGACATGGAATTCCAATGCCGTGTTTTGGGTTGCCAGGTGGAGATGTCTGATCACCTGTGGGACGGTTTCGAGCTTGTGGCAGCCAAACTCAATGCGATACATGGTTGTCGGAGTACCATCAGGGACCACTTACAGTCCATAACAGACAACCACTGTCCGCACCATGCTCCCCGACAATCCTTAGCTGATATCACTGGGGCCATTACTCGGATACAAGAACTGTCTAGCGAGGACAGCACAGAGTTGGCACAGTTGGGCAAGACAATGGAGACCATGGAGCAGATGCAGGCTGGTAGTATGGCTGCCACGGCTGCACACCAGCGAGATGTAGCTGGGATCTTCCATGCCTTGAAGCTCCTCATCTTGCCATTGCTGCCACTGAGCCTGTCCCAGATAACTGCTGTGGGAACTCTGACACACACATTTCTGACCCCTGATGTATCAGTAGCACACAATGATGCAGCCCTATCACCTTCGCACCCTGATGTGTCAGTGGCACACAGCGATGCAGCCATAACACAAACCGGACACACCGGACACAGAAGAAGTATCAGAGGAGTAAGATGTGGATGATAATTACTGTGTGAGGGAGGAGGTAGTAGCAACCATCCCCGCCCTATTATCTGTCCCTGTCTGGTTCAGCCCTTTGCATCATGCACAGGGACAACACGTCCCACTGACCCCCGTAACACTCTGCGACATTCACCTGGACCCTGACATGGACTGCCATATCTTCACTGGTTGCCAATTAAACAGCAAACCTCCTGCGGACTGCACTCTACCTCTTCCAATTCACTTTCCAATACCCAAGGACACTGGTTGGCCCACCACTGGGCTACCATGTAATGTGGTCTGGGCATGGCCATGTACAGCTCCAGCTCCGGCATTCAGCAGAATGTGAATAAAACATTTGAAATCACACAGATGTGTCATGTCTATGTTCACTCAAGTGTCGAAAGGGACCCATCCCCATTGTACATGCGTCAGTCAGTCCCTCCCATTGTAGGGACAATGCTCATTGTGGCACACAATTTGTCAACCTGATCAACATTCATCATGGTTAGACACCAGTGAAGTTGCATGGACTTTATTGTCATGTGCGTGTCAGTACAGACAAGGCAAGGACCACAACATGCAGGGAAATGCTTAAGACACGTACACACAGCATGGGAACATGTTGAGGTGCAAGAAATGGGGAGGCAAAAATGTACACAAAATCATTATGGGTTTCAATGGTCTCAGGCCACCTTGCCTTGCTGGATGAGTCAAGTGATGTTTGGCATCTTCTCATTGCCCCGTGTGAGGGGACACGACTCACAGCCCATGGGTGTGCATAGAGCTGTACCACCGGACAGCGCTGACAGTCTGCTCTGCTGACAGTGATCAGGTGAAAGGGTCCGACAAGGTCACATGTCATGCTACATTGCCATGTGTGTACTCTCACCCCAGCAGTATGTCCGAATTGTGAACGTTGCACACGACGCTGGACTGCTTCGACCATGGTACTGCATCACCTTGCACAGGTGTGTGTACACGCGCATAGTTCCACGCAAATGCATTCAGAGTCCAGACAAAGGCAGACATGTCAACTGTTGTGGTGGGATATGTAAGCATTCCCCATGGTGCAACAAGGTGTTTTGACCTGTGCTGTGGGTGACAATCCGATGTGACGTAGGTACTTGTCCATGAATGTGAGCGTAGCTTCCTGGGCAATCTGTTCCAACAGTACATCGTTGTCGGGTTCAAGGAACACCAGGGTGAGCCATTCCATTAACTGGTGTGCTCAGTCCACGCCGTTTCACCAATCCGCACCACGCCCCAATATGGGAGAGCCTTGATGTGGTCACTGCACACGAGGAGTTGTGCCTTCTCCCATGCACAACTGTCAGCACATACGCCAAAGATCAGTGCATCCCATGCACGGGTATCCCGTTGACACTCCTGTTCGTGGGCCAACAGGGGGCGCACTGTCAAGTCATAATCCAATTCTGCTACCGTTGCGTTGGATAGGCAGACCTCCTTGGCCCACTTGAATGTGCATGATCAACAGTGGAACCAGGGCTGGACGCAGGTGACGTTGGCAAGACGGAAACTGATTCACAACACTGCCATTGACAGTGATCCCAACAGATGCAGCATTCGTGCACAATACAGTTCCACGTGACAGTGGTTGAGCATGTGCCCGGGATGGCCCGCCATTGGGTTTGTTGGTCTCGTAGCACAGGCAATCCTCAGACCGGCAGCAGTTCGGTGGATGATATTCCACAGCTCTGGGCAATGAGTGGTATGTGTGCTCAACGTTTGGACATATGGGTTGTTTATAACTAATGTGTCAAGGGCATCCCTTGCAGGTGTAGCTCGTGCAGGGACAAGTGTGTGTGGGATGTGGACACGTTGGTCTTTCATTAGTGCAATGCAATGTGTGGGAGTCATCTGGTAGGGTATCTCACTCAGGGGATTCCAGCCGCATTCAGGACCAAGGTCTGGGGTTCGGCTGTCCTTCCGCCTTGTGTATTGAGACACAGGAGCTTTCATACCTAATTTTAGTCCAACTACTGCTTGCATTTCTTATATGTGCTGTGACCTTCGCGCTGACTTTGATACCAGCCCTGTGATTTGGGGTGCACCAATTACATAACACATGCAGAAGTTGGCATGTTTGAATGTGCCAAGGGACCAATTGGCCTTGCACTCCTTCTTCAGTCTCTCTCTTTCTTTCTCTTTCTTTCTCTCTGCCTCAAACTCTCTCTTTCTGTCCTTTGATGGGTGCCTGACACACTTTCTTATCTTGGATATTGTCTTACACGCTGTGGTGGTGCACAGGTTATCCAGGATGCCCACCTTGACTCGTCAAAATAGTTGTTTGGAGACAAATTAGAATGTGATATTTTGTTTGGACTTTCAATGGTGAATGAATGAATCAGGTTTTCTATACTCACATGTATGTTGATTGTTGTAATTGTGTGACATCAGGCGGGTGCTTTTGTTAATGGTTTTGTGCTGCTGGTGTGCAGTATATTGGTCCAGTGGAGGTTGGGGGAGTGTCCGGGGTGGAGCCCAGGGGGGGGGGTCCTGGGGGTGGTGGCGGTGGGTGTTGTGGCTGTATTGTGTGTCCGGCCCACATGATCAGTGGCTCCATAGAATCTGTTGCCCTTCAGGTGTGGCTCTGGGCTGGGCTCCCTTTTGTGGTGCAGGCTGTCATCCGACTTTGCACCAGGTCAGAGCAGGTGTTTCTTTCCTGCTGCTAACGTGCCTTAACGCATGTTTTGTGTTCTTATTGCTGATCTGGTTGGTCGTTGAGAATGTTGCGGAGTGGTGTTGTTGCGGCTTTTGGCTCAGGAACGCCTACTCGCCATCTCCTTAGCGATAGTTGCCGGGGTCATCTGTGGCAAAGTGTTTTGCGGCTGCTATCGCAGGTAAACTGGTGGTATGGGCTGTTAGCACCAGCTTGCGAATTGGGAGATAAATTTATCGTGACTTTGGCTGAGATAAAGTGCCATTGACTCAGCGATAGTCCCTTGAGAATATGCCCCTACAAGTATAGACTATTACATTGTGAACTCAAAACCAAAGTATTCTGTAATTTGCTCAAGGAAACATTAGCATTCAAATACACAACATCGGTCATTCTGCCTGGTATTTCCCGTCAAAAAATAATGTTACATGTTTAATATTACACATCGAATGGCCTCGCACAGTGTCAGGCGTTCATTTAAACAAAGCCGAATCACATTTTGCTTTGTTATAATAAATGCTCTTCTACTGCGTTGTCAGAAATGAAACAGCAAAGCAGAGCTGGGAACTGAAGCTAAGAATAGACGCCAAAGGTTGTGAAGATGAAAAGAATACGGGAAAGAAGAGGTAAAGAGAGAAGAAAACGAGTGCGGTGTTAGGCTTGGTTTTGTGTGTAACAGAATGGAACAGTCTAAATCACAAGGAAATAAACTAAGCAGGCACCTGACATGTCATTAACCCAGAATTGAATAAGAGCGGCTCATTGCTTTGAAAGGTGAATCGGAGAATGAAAAGGCTTCAACAGAGAAAAGCCAATTCTTTTTACAGTGAATCTTAGATGTCATTGTCTAATTATTAGAAAGGCGCTTATAATAAGCCACCCTGTGCGTCAATCGTTTTAAAATGCAAGTATATAAAAGTCCAGTGCTGAACTCTACTGCACATCAAATGTGGAAACAATGAAGCTCTAACCGTTGTGCACAAAGCCATCCATGGAAGAGGGCCAAGCATCATCACGACCACTGGCAGACACTGCACGTCTGCCCCCAGAACACCTGCTGACAAGAACTTCATAATAGACCAATGTTCTGCCATGCTGAGATAAAAAAAAACAATGCTTTGAGCTGCAATGACCCACTGTCTGGAACTCTCCTTCCAGAACTGAAAAACCTCAAACACCTTCACTCAAAAGCCCTCAGGCCTCGGCTTACAATCTGTTCTGTACCTCTTCTGTGGGTGCATTTCAATTTGGATATAAATAGGAGGAAGAAAACAATTGCACCACTGGACTCAAAATCGTCAGCGTGGTCCTTTCACTAAAAAGGAAGAGAAGGTTCTTCCGTGCTCAGGGCAAGCCTACAGCACCCCAATACCTGCTGGTGGGGCTTCTTCTGGTGTCATGTTATCGAAGAGTAGCCTGAAGGGTGTGAATCGCAGTACCTTTATGAAGGGTAAACAACCGAACAGCATTTATAGGGTGGCACCAGAGAAAATGCACACAACGACAATCACTATTTCCTATCTCTAGGATAGAGAGTTATCGTCTATGTTTAGGAGAAAAGGCATTACAGTAAAGGTAAATGGAAAAGGTCTCTCCATTCCTCAACTAACATAACCAAACCAGTATTTAATTCCGCTAGTTCGTTTTTGGTAATAGTTCTGTTTTGCCCCAAGCAGCATCTGAAACAAGGAATACAGATCATGCCTGGATACTCAAACCCTCCCATAACACTAATACAGAACCAGCCATGACTGACTTACTATTACACAGTAGCCACCCACCAACACAAAATCACCCCAGACCATGTACACAAAAATAAAACACATTCAGAACAGACACCACACTCACATACATAGACAACCAAATACACACACGAATCCTCCAATCTCTCCAAAGAGCACTTCAGATTACATACATTGATTCTTTTTTTAACATAGCCCATAGCAAAACAACCTCACTTAACACAACCCACTCCAGAGGCACACCAAAGTCCTCATTTATTATCACACAAACACACACACCAAATTCCTCATGTACTATAACACACACAGGAATAGCCCACAATCACCAATTGTCCTTTACGCAGCCAGGAGACACACCATGTGAACATACATTTATATATATAATTTTACCCACCTCTCATGCAATGCCAGAATGAGGTAAACACACATCCTAATCTCACAAGAACACCACATAACTCACCACTGTCACAATAATCCCTGTCGTATTGTAACGGGTGGAATTGTAGTTGGAGGCTTAACATGCTTAGCTTGGGGGCTGCTGATGATACATCATCTCTCTCTCTCTCTCTCTCTCTCTCTCTCTCTCTCTCTCTCTCTCTTTCTCTCTACCACACACATTTACACACTCAGACATATATTAATATAGCCCTGACTCACAAGATGTGAAGCCTAAAGTAAGTCATGAAGTCCTAGTCATCCCTCGCTCGCTGGCTCACCTCCGCTGCTGATGCAGTTGCTCCGCTAAAATTAGTCAGAGCCAGACGCTGCCACGATGCCCAAAGGTGGTTCACCGAGGACCTGAGAGCCCTTAAATTAGGCCTCCGCCAAGCAGAACGACGTTGGCGTCGAGGTTATTCCCTTGAGAATAAGGAGGTGTTTTCCTCTTTACTGAAAAATTATAAAATCGCCATAGCTTGTGCTAAATCCACTTATTTTTCCACTAAAATTATGGATTCTACAAATAAGTCGAAGGACATATTTGCCATTGTGGAAGAATTATCTAACCCAGCCAGACTCACATTAGGGCCACTTCCCTCCCAAACCCTGTGCGATTCCTTGAATATTTTTTTTATTGAAAAAATAGCAAAAATTCAATCCAGCATTGCTGCTCAAACCTTACCTGCTCATCCCCTAACCTCCGAGCCCTCTAAATATTCCAACCCTCATACGCTTACTGCTGTTCCCCCCATTCCGATGGCTATTTTTCTTTCGCTTCTGCACAAAATTTCTTCTGGCTCCCCTCGTGACTGCTGTCCTCCCTCGGTTCTTCGAGCAGCCTTCATCTCCTGTCCCGAGCCCCCTCTGGCCCTCATAAATAGCTCCCTGGTCACGGGGACTGTCCCTTGCTCTTTCAAACAAGCCGAGGTGGTTGCCATTTTAAAAAAACCCTCAGCAGACCCCTCCATTCTGAGCAACTACCGCCCTATATCCCTTCTCCCCTTCCTCAGCAAAGTTCTGGAATCGCACGTGACCCACACACTTAGCTCCTTCATTGAGGACTCGTGTGTCTTAGATTCTAAGCAGGCAGGGTTCAGACCTGCGCATTCAACGGAGGCCGTCATTCTCTCCGTGATGGACGAATTGCGCAGAGGGGCTGATGTTAACACCCGACAAGCCCTGGTCCTTCTGGACTTATCGGCCGCCTTCGACACGGTCGACCATGGGATCCTGGTCGACCGTGTCGAGGAGGCCGGCATCCGAGGGACCGCCCTTGACTGGGTTCAGTCCTTTTTGACGGGACGTCAACAAGCTGTCAGGCTGTCTCAGTTCTCGGCCACCCAGGTTGAGCTGTCCTGTGGTGTTCCTCAGGGCTCTTCATTATCCCCTCTTCTTTTTAATTTGTATTTAGCTCCGTTACTCCGTGCTCTCCGCGGGTTGAGCGTTATTGCGTTCAACTACGCGGATGATATCCAATTGATTTTTAATATTGATTCTTCTGAGGATTCCACCTCTATTTTTCAAAACACTCTTTGCTTCATCAGTGACTGGATGAGCTTAAATCACCTGAAGCTCAACCCCGACAAGACTGAACTAATTCTTGTCGGGGGAGCTTCCAACCCATGGCAACCTTCCATCTGGCCTGCCAGTCTTGGAAGCTCTCCCTCTCCAGTCAACTCTGCCAAAAGTCTGGGTGTCATTATCAGCAACGATCTCTCAATGACTCCCCAGATTAGTGCAGTGGTGTCCGCCAGCCACTTCCAACTCAGGAAACTACGGAAAATATCCCGCCTTCTTACCATCGAAGCGCTTACGTTAGCACTCCTGGTGTTAGTGATCAGTCGACTCGACTATGCTAACGCGCTATACGTCGGTATTCCTGAGTACCAATAGAGAAGGCTCCAGCTGATACAAAATCAGGCTGCTCGCCTGATTTTTCACCAGCCTAAAGATCAGCACGTCCGTCCACTCTTAAAGAGTCTTCATTGGCTGCCGGTTTCCGCCCGCTGCCAATTTAAGTTAGGCTGTATTATTTTTAAGTCTCTCTCTGGTCTAGGTCCCTCTTTTATTTCCTCTCTTCTTCATTCTTACACTCCGTCCCGCAACTTACGTTCATCTCAATTGGCCCTGCTATCCGTCCCTAGGTTCAAGAGGAAAAAACACGGGGGCCTGAGGTTTTCTCTTCTGGCCCCATCCTTCTGGAACTCCCTTCCTCTTTCCCTCAGACTGGCACCTTCATACTCTGGCTTTAGATCACGTCTTAAAACCTTCCTTTTTACCATCTCGTATCCCTAGATTCTGTTTCCTCTTCATCTTTTTTTTTTTTTTTTTCACCATGCCCCAGCACAGCGCCAAGAAACCTAATGGTGTTAGTCGCGCTTAATAAATTCTTTTCAAATCAAATCAAATCAAAATCCCTTAAGCAGGGATTAATAGCATTTTATGCTCACACGATCTGTATGTTGGTTTATTCCTTGCTGTTTTCCTTGAATAGTAGCTAACAATTTAACTTTACAATATCCAGAATGCTGGCAATTATATTCATGGTGGCACAGAATCACAATAGCTAAGGTTTGTATGTAAAGCTTAAGTTATTTCTTCTGTAAACTAATTCTAGAATGGAATTGTTGAGACAATGTGGATAGTTTTCTCAAGCCAGTTGTACTATACTGTAGTAATAATGATAAATGTGATCTACTATTACATAGTGGCAGTCACCAGTGTGTATTTAAAGTTAGGACCTAGTTACCACAGGGACTAGGTAGTGGTATTGTAGATATTCTAATCACACTTCAATTAACCTGCTCCCGCCTCCACTGCTCACCCTTCTTTCACTGCCTCTTCCCAAGCACCCCTTGCTTCCCATGCTTGGATGTTTAACACAACATGGCTCTCAGACTTGTGGTTCTCGCAAGCCTTATTTAGTTTTGGGTCCTCGGGAATATGGAAAGCTCAGCATCTTGTAGTGCTTACATATGACTCTGCTTCTCTGGCACTTCTGCAACAAAATTCGGGTAGGTATGGACTAGGCTAAGGCGGAAATTCAATTATGGGGAGTAATTGGAGGAATGTTGGCAATTTGATGTGGAATTGCCAATAATAATGCTGTTACTCTTGTTAGCATATTTATGTGAAATTAGCGGGGGGAAAAATCCTACCTCACATTTAGCGATCGCAAGTAGCCGTTCATGGCCATTATTTGTGTTCTGTTGCATTTATCTCTATTTTCTAGCACCAAATGTGTATCCTCATGTCTGTTTTGGAGTGAGTTGTAGGAAAAATCATACCACAAGAGAACATTCAGCAAACTCGAGTGGCTGCCCACATTCGCTATTCATGTTCTGCTGCATTGAGTGCTATTTCATAGTGCAAAATGCATTCTAGCATCTATTTTGGACACAAATGGGCACTGTTGGACTAAGAAATAGTACTAAATGCAGAATTACTCTTCTTGTATGATTATGCATAATCTAATGGAATTCCTAGGTAATTCTACATAATTATGCTAAATTGAATTACACGAGTTATGCCAACCCTTATATGGACAACTTACAATGTGCTATTTGTTGGTACTAAATTGCTCAGGATGGTGAAGATCACACCAGAGGAGCATCACATCATAGCATTTGAACAGCAGGCCCCTTGAGGCACCCTTTACCCCTTCGGTGGCTTTAACCTTTGCATATGGCAAACAGTTCAACAGCAATTTAATATAGCAATCAATGCACTAGATGTATCAGCTGCCTTGTAAGTTCTTGTTAGGGTGCAGTGTCTGGATGACTGTGGAGTTAAAAGTTGCAATTAATGTACTATTTATACAGAGTCCTGAGCATAAGACACAGAACTAATGATTTCCCATCTAGCAGCATGGCTTTCAGCAATGCCTTAAGTTAGGCTCCTCTTCTGAAGCAGGGAATGAGTTGCTGGTGGCTACAGGACAATTCACACACACCACTCTTCTGTGCACCATCACTGCTTTGTGAATACACTTTGGCCTGTGCTTGTTATCATATAGTGCTGCTGTTCCTGAACTCATAAAGAACTTCAATAACAATACAATTTCTCTTTATGTAACACCTCAAGCTGCCATGCAGTCATGCCTAGGTGCTTTAGTCACTGGTGTTCATGTTACTCATATTTATAGTATGTATGTTGTATAGTACATTGAGCATATAAACCAATGTGTTCCCCTGTTTAAATATCGATGTAAAAAATATAGTTGACAAAAATATCGATGTAAAAATATCGAATATAAAAATATCGACTCCCTATAGTTAAACAGGTAACGACAATAATATCAAATAAAAAATATTGATGTAAAAAATATTGATGTAAAAAATATTGACTTAAAAAATATATAACTTAAACAAAATATATTAAATAATGTTAATATTTTTAACAAAATAAATTACATTTAATATATATTTTAACTAAATATAACAAATAAACTTAATTTAAAAAATATAAAGACACAAAAATGTGTACATATACATATATTTACTTAAATACATTTTATTAACTATTAACTTTATTTAATTTATACACTTTTAAATTATATAAAAATAAAATATATACATATACCAATAATTTAAAATTAAAAAAAACATTCTATAATTAATTAACACATTAAACTATTAAAAAAATAAAACATACATTTCGCAACACAATAATCACAATAGAAGGGAAAATGTTAGATAGCGGAGGGGTAAAAACTACTATTCCCACTCCAGTGAGTGCAAAAGCAGGGAAAGTGTTGGATGGTGGAGGGGTGAAAATGACTATTCCAACTCCAGTGAGTGCAACAGCATGGAAAGTGTTGGATAGCGGAGGGGTAAAAATTACTATTCCCACTCCAGGGAGTGCAAAAGCAGGGAAAGTGTTGGATAGTGGAGGGGTAAACATGACTATTCCCACTCCAGTGAGTGCAACAGTAGGGAAAGTGTTGGATAGTGGAGGGGTAAAAATTGCTTTTCCCACTCCAATGGGTGAAAAGCAGGGAAAGTGTTGGATAGCGGAGGGGTAAAAATTGCTATTCCCACTTCGGTGAGTGCAACCGCAGAAAAATTGTAGGATAGCGGAGGGGGAAAAATTACTATTCCCACTCCAGTGAGTGCACCAGCAGGGAAAGTGTTGCATGGCGGAGGGGTAAAAATTACTATTTCCACTCCAGTGAGTGCAACAGCAGGGAAAGTGTTGGATAGCGGAGAGGTAAAAATTACTATTCCCATTCCTGTGAGTTCAACTGTAGGGAAAGTGTTGCATAGCGGAGTGGTAAAAATTACTATTCAAACTCCAGTGAGTGCAACAGTAGCGAAAGTGCTGGATACCACACCAATAAAAATAAATCAACCTTTTTAGTAAAATGTATTTCCATTATTAACATAAATATTATTGAAATAATAAAATATCATTATTAAAAAAATAATAAACATTCATTAATTACACATTGTTTAACACTATAGTATCCACAACACACACCTAAAATTAACTACACAATTACAATTAATAATTACTAGTTATTTAAAACACTTAAATTAACAAAGAATTATTAATTCTTCAATAAAAAATAAATTACTTCCCACCATTTACACCTATAAACACCACAACACACCTACAAATAATGAATCAATTACCATAATCCAATATTAATTAATTAATATAAATTAATTAACAACTAATTATCAAACAATTATTAATAACTTACACTATAACATCACAATTATGAATAAATATAAATTATTGAATACATTTCATATAATTAAATTACTTCCCACCCTATTCCCCTATAAACCCACAACCCGCTACGGAACAAAAAACGCAAAATTGTTTAAAAAAAATGTTAAATACTAAAATTTTAACACATATACTAAATATACAAACAATTATCATACAAAATACTAAAATACATAACATTATTAATAAGTCGATATTTTTAACAACTATATTTTTGTAAACGATATTTAATACTTCGATATTTTTGCAATCGATATTACTTACCTAACAATTGATATTCTTGACCACAATATTTTTTGCATCGATATTTCTAACCGATATTTTTACCTTGATATTTCTGTATATCGATATTTATACATCGATATTCTAGCTCTGCATCAAACCAATGAGATATCCTGTGACTTAAGAATCTCTGAAATTCACACTGCAGGACAACTCCCAAGAGTAATGCAGAAATGGTGCAATGACCCCTAATGTAAACAATAAAAAAGCCTCACAGCCCTAGGTAAGTAGAGAAAAAATAGTTCCAAGTGGGATGTAGAGGCACCCTTATGTCTCTCTGCTGTGGGGCAACAGAATATGCTGCACTATTGATAGTCCAGCCTATGTATCCCTAGGGCTCCAGGACAGTATTCTCATGTAGAAGTGGCTTTGAAACCCAGATGCCTGCAATTAGGGTAATCAAAGGATTTTATACACCCCTCAATCAGTAGCCCAGGATACTGGTGTAGGTCAACTGCCTGTTATAAAACAAGGAGATATGCCTTCCATTACTGGGTAGCCACTCTTGCTCGTAGCAGAGGTAGACAAGGACATTAATAATTCCAGTGAATAGCACCAGCTTCATACAGAGGGCAGTAAAAGGAGCAGCTGATGCCACCAATGAGTGATGCCACCAATGAGTAAAACGACTGCCTGCATAAAGGAAAGTTGACTGCCACAGCAATTACGCCTCGAAAAACAAAAAGAAAAGGAAAAAAGAAACACTTGACTCAGCTGGAGGTTTTATTCCGAGTTTGGGCAAAACACAGTGTTCGAAATTGGTGTATATTGCGGCAGTCCACAGGTTCCTTGAAGAAGCTTGGTTAATTGATTGAACATAGGAAATGGAGCTCTTACAGTGTTCTGCGTCCTGAGGAGAATCCTCAAAGAAATGTGCCAGGGTTCAAAACGTATCAACAGCTTCTTTTTTCAACCAAATAAGTGTTCAATACATGTGTTACCACTATTTGCTCACAATTAAGAATTGTTGAAAAATTCTGAAAAGAATATTGCATGTAAGCTCAGTCGGGTCACTATTTGGCGATTGCTCGTGCCAACATGGTTGTATTTTCCATAGTAAGATAGTATTCAGGGGCACTAGGGTATTCTTGCAGTTTTAACTGTACAGAACCTGAGCTTACAAAATTATTTTTCAGTTATGTGGTTATATATCATTTATATGTGGTGTATAAGTATCATTTATAAGTGATGTAAGTTATATGTATGTCTTTATATTTTTGCATTTTGAAATTTTGTGATCTCTGTGTATGGTGAAAAAGCAATGAAATTCTAAAAATGTAATGAAGTTCTCAAAAAGCATTTCCTAAAAAACATACTTAGTACAAAATAAAAAACGGATTTCTTTCAACTGATCATAGTAATTAAGATGTGTGATCAGAAAATGAATAGGTGATTGAATGAGAATCAGTACTGGCATTGTTTTTGATATGTCATATCCCAGACTTACTGATTGTAAGCCAAACCCTTTCTTGGTATGAGACCAATGAGTAAAAGGCAGCCTTCATGGGTGGAGAACCTTTGTGATGCCCTCACTGTACCTAGTAAGCAAGCGCAGAGCAGCGGGTCTTAGAGACAGAAACCTAAAGATACTCATACTAGCAGCTGCTCCTTGAACAGAGAACCTCTGTATAAACACAAAAGAGAGGCTGGAGTGGACCAATTAAAAAAGCAACTGAGAAAAGGACAAAAGGTGAATAACATAACTTGTTTAAAAAAGATTGTGTGACATGAATATTATGTCAAAAACTAAAAATGTTGAGTATGAAACTAAACAGATAAAATATTGTGTAGTGTGTGTTTATATGTATAGCATCATTTTTATAAATGTTTCTGTATATAAAATGAGTTCACTTCAATACACTTAGTACATATGAGGTATTATGTTAATTGTATGTGTTAATATCATCAATGAATTGTTCTTTCATTTTAGTTTGTAATTTGTTTATGTGTAGTTGTGTGTTTTACATGTAATTAGTAATTTATAATTTAGGAAGGGATTCTTTTGTTTGTAGGGGAATAGTGTGAAAAGTTAATTAAATGATTGATTATTGTTTTTATTTTTAAATCCATTTTTATGTTAATTACATTTTTAATCTATGTTGAATATTGTAAATTCATTAACTTATGTATTGTTATTTTTAGTATTATTGTGCATTTTGTCATTGTTAACGTATATTTGTGTTTGTATAGTTGGATTAGTAAAGTATATTTTAGTTGCTGATTTGTTGGGGTTTTGATGGGAATAGGGAGAGAACTTATTTAAAATATAACTGTTTTTCATTTTTTACTTTAATTCAGTATTTAATTGGTAAATATTTTATTTTCTTTATTGGCTAATATTATGCATTTTTTTGTTGTTTTTAATTAGTTGCTTAATTTACTGCATGTAATAGTTGAACTTGTAAAATGTATTTTGGATTTATTATTGCATTTCATTTAATTTGTTTCATGTAATTAAAATGTTAATCTAAATATTGTTTTTTTATAATCTATTATAATTTTTGAGGAGGTTGCAAGTTTTAGCGGTATTAGGGGGAAGCATACTTTTTTGAAGTATTATCTGTTACATTATTGTTTCATTAATAATAGTTTTTTTTCCATTTTATTGTATTTTGTATTTTAAGTATGTTATCAAAATATACACATAAATAACATATATATGCACATAAGCATATTTTATTTACATTACTTGGATACAACTTTTAATTATGATTTTTAATTATATTAATTTTAAATTAACTACTGATAATTCTATGTATATTAAAATGTGGACGTTCTTAAATTTTTTTGATGATATTATGTTCTACAATATTTGAAATCTCAATACTTTTGTTGACAATATTTTTGGCACGAAATTGTGTTCTCACCATATTTTTATTCACAATGTTCTGCCATACAACCGGAAACAGAGAAAAGACAAAGAGGAATATTCACAAGGACTTATCTCCGATTTAACCCCACCTTAACTCGTCAAAAGTGCAGATAGATTTAACACCTCATTCACAAGCTGGTGCAAACTGCAGACATCGCCAGTATTCCGCCGAAAACTGCCCCAAAATGTATCTCCATGGTGGACACCACCAACTAGCCCTAATGAGATGCAGAGTAGGCATTCCCGTGCAAAAACACACGATAAAACCACTACACCACTTTCACAACGAACTGCCAGATCTGCAATGCGAACCAAAAATAGGAGATAAGCCGCAGTAGCAGCAGCGAAGTAACACCTGCCTTTTGCTGGTGTTAAAATCCATTAGTGGGGAACGCAACTTTTACGTCCCACACCCTGGTGCACAGCATTTTATTTAAGGGATACTAGATCCCCCTTGAACTCGTCCATTTATTCTGATACTGATTCGTCCATATTTCAACCCTGACATATTCTTATTTTCCATCCGTTCCAAATATCCATCATATTGCGTGTTATTTTGAAACTTTAAGTATTCACAGGTGCCCATTCAAGCCTCCTTGTAAATATGATCCATACACGAAAAGTAGTTCTCAGCCGCATCCTTTCTTTACAACCAATGCATTTCGAGCAATTACTTGCTCTTCGTCAGGGGCAGCTGTAATATAACATCACAAAATTTACATGTAATAGTGAAGACACCTCATTTAACTCTAAACTTAGTTTGGTACAAACATGGTGACCAGAACGATTTCATTGCATAATTGAATTACATCAAAATACGTTCACTTTGAACCCCTCTCTCAGTGTTTTGCCACAGTTAAAATGACTACCCAGACATTTCAGAGTCAAAATACTTTGCAGCGAAGCGTACTGTCGTTTTAAACTTCTTTTCAATATAGATAGAAACCCGCTCTCGTAACCTACTCGGTTGTCATGCACTTGCTCATTACACCATAGCTACACTTTTCGCCTTTAAATAATGCCGCTTCACCTATTTCCAACATGTATCGGTTACACATTAACATACGCCTGGTGGCTTTATCGATTTATCGATTTATATATTTAGGCTGAAACTATGTTCTACCTTACTAGAACTTGCTGATTCTCTCTGTGCGCCATGCGTACCTGCTTCCGTATCCTCCTCATTTAAAATCCAAGTTCCTCTCGAGCTCTTCGGTGCTTTCCCCTTCGCCGCTAACTTTATCAAATACTTTAGCTCCTCCCTCTCATGTGCAATCAATTAACAATGAACCATAATGTGTCTTACCAACTCACAACCCCATAATGCATCTTAATTGCACCGGGAACACTACAGAGGCAGCGTACATAAAGACAGCGGACCCACCTGAAACACACCTGTGGCCCACACCAAACGCCAGAGGAGGACATTGCCCACTATGAATGCATGAATGAATGAATATAAGATTTATAAAGCGCTAACTTAGCCCAAAGGCGTCAAGGTGCTATTAGTAGAACGATGCACTACAGGCCCAAAAGGACAACCATCCCCCACATCCTGACCCACATCCCCCACCTGCTGATGGTCACAACCCAGCGGACAACCAACATCCCTCCGCACACAAAGCTGCGCAGCACATGCTGGCCTCTGGTTCCATCCAAGGTCATCACACCTATCCTGGATGCCAACATCTGCCTGGTACCCCAGCACCCCCACGTCATCCACACTGCGCAGGAGCAGCTGGAGACCAAGCAAGGCCCCTACGCCATAGCTGGATTTCCTCATGTTTCAGGGACAATCAACTGCACATATGTGCCACAACACAAAGCACATGCATACCATGAATGTGCAGGCAATAGTGGACCGCCCCGGACTCCTCAACAATGTTGTGGCAACTCCCCATGCAGAGTGCATAAAACTCCCATCTCCCGAGAGTCCATCACCCAGCGCTCCCAGGATGGCACACATGGTAATGCAGTGCCCGTTGGTAAGTCCAAAATAAACACGCCTCACACCTCCAGCCCACAGCCATGCAACTCATGACACTGCCAATGGGCACGCAGCACAACTACATTCACCTGCCACACAATATGCAAACCGACCAGACACGACAACACAACTCCATTGGGAATACGGCCTTGCCATGCCCACAACCCAGTCACGGCATGGCACCACAGACACACAATAGCAGGATGTAAGGAGAGTCATGGAGCAGGCATGTGTGAGAGCGGCAAGTGACTACGGAATGTGGACCTACCCAATGCCAGGTGTGGCGTGGAAGTGCCGGACAGATCACAGAGTGCAAACCATGGAAATGGCCATGTGGAGATCAACTGCTGGTGCATGGAGTGTAGTGGCCAGTGGATGCTACCATGTCCCCACAGGCTGTGGGGCAGAACCAGTAAATGTTGCACGTTACGTCTGCCCCTGCATTCGCATGCCTAGTGGGTTGGCCCCTTGTATGCCAGCCCTGCAAAAGGGTGTGAACAAAAAGCCCGTCGCACTAGTTGTGGTACTCATTCGGAATGGACAACGTGTCTGCCAGGGCGGCGCCTCTCAGCCCGCCACGAGTCCTGCCCCGAGCGCGGCGGGGCCTACGTCCCTAAGCCCCTGCTGCACCTCGGGCTGCTAGCCCCCAGACCCATCATGCCTACTCCAGCAAACCAACGAGGCTCCGTTCACCTAACTACACTGGCGTATGTCAAAGAGGGCCCTCCACGTGCTGGTGCAAGCTCCAAGCACCAGTCCTGTGACCTCTGCAGCCTCCGCAGACCATCGCTAGCCCACATTACTCCTTTCTCATTGACATACTCCACCGGCGTCCCCTTCGGCCCAGTAGGTCCCACATGTGGAACTGTGTCCTGAATCCTGAATGCCAGTGACCCCAAGTCCGTGGCATCGGCCATAGCACCAGACTCCCTTCGATCATTGAGGCATAATTCCATATCGCATGCCTGTGACACGTGGTGCCACTACCCCGGTTTAACGCGGTGCCAGTAACCTTGTTCAACGCAAGCCGGCGGCATGTGGTGCCACTAACCCTGTTCAGTGCAAGCCAGCGACACGTGGTGCCACTAACCCTGTTCAACACAAGCCGGTGACATGTGAATGAGGGCCCAGGCCTACCCTGCGGACCAGTAGGTCCCACATCCAGCACATAGTCGCGAATCGTGAATGGCAGAGTCCACACCAATGAACGCACAGAGGAGTAAAAGGAAGATGCGTCTCAGTCCAGATGAAAGCTGGAACAGAGTCACAGAGGTGATCGAACACTATCAATAACTGACCTGGTGCCATCAACCCTGTTCACCGCAAGTCTGCATCCCATGGGGGTATTCCCGAGCAGGACGCTGTGTATCCAGGGCCTCTAAATCTGTAAAGCACAAGTCATGGGGCCTTTATGGTTGAATGGTTGTGTCCTTTGCGATGTATACTGTTGTCAATTTCTGACTGCACCAGGCAGCCCTTTCTGGCTGGTGTGCACACACCTGACACACACCTGACACACATCCAACACAGGTGTCACTTGTTATGCGTGTCTGCAAATAAATGTGGCCGTGCGCTCGTGCCCATAGCCATTCGCGCCATCTGAGCAAGTGTGTCTGTGTGGGCATTGTGTCAGCATGATGGGCACGGGCCCTGCAACATCACAGTGTGCTGTCTTCAGTGAACTTTACCATGTCACCTCAGCATTGGCAATGACTCTGGACATGTAGCTTTGCACACACCACCTGCATGCACGAGCGGCATGTGCTGGTCCGGTGTATGTCAGGTCAGCGCAGGGGTGTGCTGATTTGGCAGGGGGAGCATTGCTTGGACCTGGCCTTGGGCAGGAAGTGCTGTAAATGTGTCTCTTTGTTGGGGTGTAGTCACCCCACAGGGTCACAGTAGTCGATGTTGCAATGTAGCATGCACCAGGAGGGTGGGTCCACACGTACGGGGACATGTAGGAGTGCAAGAACTCTCGGGGTCTTGGCACATGCATGCCAAGTGTTATGTGTATCAGTCCTGTGGATGCATGAGTCAGTTACCATGCCTCATTCGCAGCGCAGTGTGGGGGCTCGTGGGAAGGAGGAGCAGCTGTTTGGCAATGTAACACACAGTGTGGCCGCTCATATGCCACATGCTGGGCATATCATCCATGATTCCCAGGGTCGCAGACATCCCACCACACCCACGATTGACCTCTGTATATCTCCTGTATGCATGCAGATGGTGAAGTCACTGTACGGATGAAAAGGTCCTTAGTCTGTACTATCAGGCAGTAGCACATCTGCAGCTCTGAGCAGGAACTTGCATGTGGCCAGCAACCCCTGACAGATACGATAGCATTTACTTAGGATTCCCACACTACGCACTGCCCAACGTGAGACCAATGTGTACACATCCCACACACAGAAGCCCTTGGTCGTAGTTGGCGTGCATGAAATGGCCTGCACACGTACTCCCATCCCCTCCCAGGCCTGCACCCGTTGCACACAGACACTGCTCATTGCACTGAGCTGCGCCATTTCATCCACAGGACTGGCACAGGTTAAGCCAGTGTCACTTCAAACAGAGCCACTGACACAATGGCAGACCATCCTGGACACATACTCGACTTCAGTCACATGGACCTGTACCGTGGACGTCTGCTGCATGTACTGGGGGCACTGCCATTGGCAGTCTTGCGGATCAGTTACCGGCTGAGCTTCCGCCTTGCGAAAGTCACCTGCTTTCAGCCTGTGTTACATTGTCGCTCTTGCATATTCAAGTGGTCCAGGGATGTCTGCCTCTCCAACGTAATGGTTGCTGACCTGGATTACGACATGTATGTGCACCTCCTGTTGGCCCACGACCTGGAGATGCCTGTTTATGACATGCATGGATGTTTGGCATGCAGGTTGGACATAGGACATAGGACCAGGGAGATTGCACGAGTCCTCGTGTGCAGTGAGCACATTGAGCCACTACCCGATTGGGCTTTGGTGCACATTGGGTCCAGTGGTTGGAGTCAGCACATCTGTCTGGGTCAGCTGATGGATTATGCAGATGACATGTCAGATGTGGTGGACATCGATCACTCATTGGAGACGTTGGCCTACGCAGCTGCCCTCGTGTTCCTGGATGAGTGACAAGGTACCTGCACCCAAAATTGGATGTGACCCATTGCACGTGTCCCGATGCCTGGTTGCATGTTGGGGATCTGGTTACATGTCCCAAGACGACAGTGAACATTGCTGCATTGGCCTGGACTCATGATCCAGGCACGGACAACCAACGCGGGTTGGCACTGACTTGTGTTGGTGATGGACTCCCCCGAGGTGGACATGGGCATTATCCTACATTCCTCATTCAGAAATGCTGCTGCATTGGTCTGCATATTGTGGCACTTCTCTTGGCTGTACTGACACGCACTTGTTGATAAAGTTTCCGCACTTTCACTTGTCTCCAACTATGTTGTGTCTTGATTTGTATGCCAATGTTTGTGTTACGGACTCTCTGGCTCCCTGCCATACGTGCATTGCTACCCCATCAGGGGTATGTACTTGTGCATTGTCATGTCCCTGTTTCATGCTTAGCCAGACGCGTATGGCCGTTTACCGGCAACAGGCAGGTGCACTTGTGTCCTGTGTTCGGTTGTGCAAATGTTGGTGTTTGTACCACATTGTGTGCGATGTTGGGCTGCTCTGCTTCCTATGTGTGTGTACTGCATTGTGTGTGAGATGTCCCTTTAGCTCTGATTTGGCTCACTCTTCTCCCTTTCAGGCAGTGTGATTTTCACTTCTGTGCTTGTTCAGTGGTGTGATATTGGCGGGTTGTGTAACTTGTGCTCTGGTTGGTGTTGTTAGTCTTGGGCATGGTTTGTCTGCAGTTGTGCTGTGCTTAATTGTGCATGTGTCTCATTGTGCCCATCTCACCCCGTTCCCCAAGGCCCTGCTGGTTCCTCTCCCTGTTGCTGTTGTGTCTGTTTTTTTGGGCAGTCTTCAGACTGATGTGGTGGACACCATTTCCTCCATGTCATCCAGCTCCTGGTGTGGCGCAGGACTCCCACCTCCGGTGTGCATTGCTGCCTTCTTGTTGTCGCCATGTTTCTGATTGTTTGTGAGTTTCGCATCATTCCGGATGTTCTGTGTTCTGGTTTTCTTCCATTATCCTCCTCCGCTCTCAGGCAGCATTCACCTTGTCCAAGACGGCCTGCCATTTACAATGTTTAGTTGCTAATGGGGCTTCTGGGGTTGTATACTGGCTCAGGTTGCCTCCATTGTGCTTGGCTGTTGTTTTCTGTTTGGTTTGTCTTTTTATTCAGGGTTTTATTTTGTTTATTCCTGTCTGCCTTGTGTGTCGCGAGCCTGGCTGTGCTTATCCTTGTTTTCCTCATCGCGAATGGGCTCATCGCACGTTTTTTTGTGTTGTGGTTTGTGTTTTTATCTCCACCGAGGTGGTTGTATCGCGGACATTAGCAGCGGTTTAGCTGGACTTTTGCCTGGTTCCACTGTGTTGTGAATTCCACGTTGACACAGGGTTATTTTCCTGCGATAGGCTGCGATGTGTAAAGTTGCATTAGCATTTTCTGGTGATATTTAGTGCAAGTTCTTGTGCATATATACCCCTTAAAGAGATAAGGGGAAACTAGAAAGTCTCCACGGTGGAAATGTTGATTTAATATTTAATTCCAGACCTATGGAACTGTTATTCATTCGCTGGAGTTTCCAGGGCTGTTTCTGTAGACAGATCCTCAAAAATGAGAGTAGACTAGGATTTTAAGCTATATATGAATTTAAGCTTAATTTCTGGTGTGGGCAAGTGGAGAATTTGGTAATTCGCCATTCAAATCATTTTAGGCTTACGTAAACCGAAGGTGCTTATGCAGCAGAGGCCTAAAAACAGAAGCTCATTGGTACTGAAAGCAGTTGGGATTCAGTCTGAAATGGAAAATATAGACCAAGCGGGATGTATGTAATGCTGACTGCCTATGCATTTGCTGTGAATGCAGGAAACATTGCAATAGAATGTACAGTCTATATTGTACCCAAATATATAGACATGTTGTTAAATTCCAATGTCTTCTTATATCAGTTTATAATCATTAGCCACAATATCTAATTACTCAGAGTAACACTAAAAGGGCGCTATATTAAAAAAAAGATCAATATGTAATTGTCATATGCAAGCACAAGCGTGGGCTACCTTATTTTTGCCAACTGCCAATTGTAATAAAGGCACAATTCTCTGGAAGCACTGGAAAAAAACTGTCCCTGTTCTGTTTTAATGGCACTGAAAAGGGCATACACAGATAAAAAATCATTTTTGCATGTATTGAAAATATATATTGAAAAGCACTAAAAAAGCCCCCCTGGCCTTCACAATAGAAATTGAAAATTGAAAAGCCTACTCATATGTCTAAATAGCAAAGAACTGATTCAAAAACCTACCTACCTACCTACCGCAACACAAGGCTGCCACTGGCCACTCAGGGCACCTCCTTCCTCAAACAAGTCACTATAAATCACCCCGTGGCTTCTCCCTAACAGCACACATACCACCAGCCTCCTCCTGTCTACTGTGTGGTAGATCTTCCAGTCCAGCCCTGTTCTGAGACATCATGTCACAATTAACCGCCCCTTGAATCAATCCCACAATATGATGTGTGATGCATTTTGTTCCTGAAATCCAAACTCATTTGCTAAATGAGTCACATCTTGTCTCTGTTAAAACGTAGGTAGATACTTTAGCAAATGATTTGCTTGCATTTTAATTGCACTAAAAGCAGACATCCTGATTTTACTGGGCAGCAGGCAAAGGGCACTAGGGCAACAAGGAAGGTGGTGATGATCCCCTGCTTCCCTATTACTTCCGCAACTGACCCTACTTCTTGTCCCTGACACGCTGCTGTAAGTCTGCAGTCTGTGCATAGTGAAACTCCTGGACTTCAAACTACGGATATGAACAATCACTTTCCAACAGATTTAGGCTGCACCAGGACGCAGTCTAAACAATGGTTCTTAACCTTTTGTCTTTGGTGAACTCGCCCTTAATCATTACTGGAATGCGGACCCCCACTGAGTCATTATAGGAAGCCTGGGACAACGCTCTAAGCAATTTCAATGATTCAAACAGCAAAACAACACACAAAAATACAGAAACAAGCATTCATCAAACAAGTACACAAGTGATTATGGGGCCGATTATGAGTCTGGCAGTCCACGGACCACCAGACTCGTGGGGGCGCAGCGGTCTCCCTGCTGCCCTTTTACGATTAGGGCGGTAGGACCGCCATTACCCCGCTGCAGCTGCCAGGGAACCGCCATTACCTGGTGGTGTTGCAGCAGTCAGGAGGGTGCAATATTCTTGGTGGGACTGCCATGGTCCCGCCAAGCATATTACGAGTTTCCTCTCAGCCGGTGATGTCAACAAGGTTCCTACTCCATGAACACCGTGTCGGAGACGAAAAAAAGCGGGCCCTGCATAGACCCTTTGCCTTCTCCTCATGGAAATGTATGCAGGGGGGGGCACAACTTGTGCTCCCCCTGTGTGCATGCTCCCCAGTTCTTGCACAGCATGGACTTTACGTTCCATGCCGTTCATGAACTGTTTTTGGCGTTCCCATTACAGTGCCCATTTTCTGAGGCACCGCCGTGGGAACACCAAAAACCAGCCCGCCAGAGAGGAGGAAACTCCTAATCTGGCTGGCAGTCTGACCACGGCTTTGGGGGTGCAGAGGTGGGGCGCAACCAGCGCCTCACCACCAAAGTAGTAATTAGGCCCTAAATATTTTATTTAATCCACAAATAACAAAATGCAGAAGTTTTATTTAAATCGGAAAGTTGGAACTTTTATATATACAATTGTGGTCACTCATTGACCATACTATATTTCATTGATGCACTTACACTGCTCTCACAAAACGATCTGAGGATATCAACTTTATTTATCACATCCCATATCAAATTTCTTCACATTAACAGAACTTTTTTAAATGTTCAATTTAAATGTTGCTCCTTCATTTATATTCATTTTCTTAATCTGTTAACATTGTTTACTTTTCTAAGCAGTCGCAGACCCCCTGCCCAGGTGTCGCTTACACCCTGGGTGTCGCTGATCCCCTGACTAGGTGTTGCAGACCCCTGGGAGTCCCTGGACCACAGATTAAGAACCACTGGCATGGAGCCAATACAGCTGTTGGAAATACAGAGGAGTCTAGGACTAGAGCGCCAATGCTGCTGCCGGCTACGATGCTATATGCTACGATAGTGGACATGACGTTAGTAGTAGTGGTAAAGGTGTTACTGCCGCTCGTGCCAGTGGCAGGTGACAGCTGGCATTGGGGCCATGGTGATCCTGGTAAAAGTGATGTTGTTGGCCTTGGTCATGGTCCTTCTCGTGGTCACTGATGGAAAGTTCCTCAGCACCTCAGCTGGGCGTTGGTAGGCGGTGGTGCTTCTGATGTGCTCATGGTAGTAAGCCAAGCAAATCACCCAGGAGTAAAGATGAGATTGCATAACGTGAGCTACATTGGAAAAGTGAAGCACACTCATAAGGTTCCGTTACATTCTCCTTCTTTTTTTTAAAGTTTTTATTTATTGAAGAAATTAAAGAAACAGGGGAGGGAGGGGAAAGGAAAAGGGGGATAAGAGTTACAGTAAGTAGATGGGTGAAATAAGCAATACAATAACAATTTCATGAAAAGTAAGCATAACAAGCATGAGGAATGATGAACATATCAAGTGAGTACCAATGAAAAGTAAAGTAAAATACATTATATTGAGATTCAATATTTATAGCAATCAAGTAATAAGAAAAATAAGTAACAAGAAAATCATGGGGGTTTGCGTACTTCAACTGTTGTAGAATCTGGAGAGGGATGTGCAGGAGCAGAGGAAGAGAGATATGTTACCAAAGGAAGCCAAATCAGGTCACGTTTAATGGCTAGGGAGATGGGAGACACATAGTTGGTATCTAGACGGTGGTGAAAACAAACCGCATTCCACCACGATTGGTAGGAAATATTTGCAGCTTGCTTCCAGTTTGAAGTGATAGTATGAAAAGCTACAGCTATGAAGAGGTCGAGTAAAAGGTAGTGGTTGGGAGAAAGAGGAAGTTCAGGTGAAAGGGAGCCTAGAAAAACTTGTGTGGGAGAAAAGGGAACCTGGAACCGGAATTTATTTTGAATTTGCTTCCAAACTAGCTGCCAAAACTGGGAAGTGGGAGGGCAAACAAACAGCATGTGTTTGAGATCAGCAGAGGGGCAAGGACAAGACCAGCAGGTAGAGGGAGTTTCTGATGAAAAACGGGATAAAGCAAGTGGAGTGAATAAAGTTCTGTGATAAATGAAATATAAAGTTTGGGTGGTATTAGCAGCTCTACAGGTCTTATGAAGTTTAGTCCAAATTTTGTCCCAAAAGAGTACAGGCCAATTCTGAGAAAAATCCGATTCCCAAGCAGTTTCAATGCGAGATTTCAGTCTATCATTAGTAAAACGGAAAGAATTATATAGAGCAGATGCAGAAGGAGAAGCTTCCAATAATAGGGAAGTGGATCTACGATCTAGAGGAACATCGTTGGAAGGTGGTAGGGAGCGAAGATAGGAGATCAAGATACCACATAGTTGGTATCTAGACGGTGGTGAAAACAAACCGCATTCCACCACGATTGGTAGGAAATATTTGCAGCTTGCTTCCAGTTTGAAGTGATAGTATGAAAAGCTACAGCTATGAAGAGGTCGAGTAAAAGGTAGTGGTTGGGAGAAAGAGGAAGTTCAGGTGAAAGGGAGCCTAGAAAAACTTGTGTGGGAGAAAAGGGAACCTGGAACCGGAATTTATTTTGAATTTGCTTCCAAACTAGCTGCCAAAACTGGGAAGTGGGAGGGCAAACAAACAGCATGTGTTTGAGATCAGCAGAGGGGCAAGGACAAGACCAGCAGGTAGAGGGAGTTTCTGATGAAAAACGGGATAAAGCAAGTGGAGTGAATAAAGTTCTGTGATAAATGAAATATAAAGTTTGGGTGGTATTAGCAGCTCTACAGGTCTTATGAAGTTTAGTCCAAATTTTGTCCCAAAAGAGTACAGGCCAATTCTGAGAAAAATCCGATTCCCAAGCAGTTTCAATGCGAGATTTCAGTCTATCATTAGTAAAACGGAAAGAATTATATAGAGCAGATGCAGAAGGAGAAGCTTCCAATAATAGGGAAGTGGATCTACGATCTAGAGGAACATCGTTGGAAGGTGGTAGGGAGCGAAGATAGGAGATCAAGACTGGATAAAGGGCAGTGTATTGTGACCTAGCAGAGGCGGGTAATGAGAAAAGGGATTGAAGTTCCTGGAAGGAGAGAGGTGTATCCTGAGAAATTAGTTGAGAAATCCAACATATTCCTCGAGAATGCCAAGTTTTCCAAAAAACTTGCGATTACGGATTTTGAATAGTGAATTGTTCCAGATCGGTTGTTCGTGGATGGAAAGGAGGGAGGGATAAGATGAAGACATATAGGGTAGAAGGAGATTACGAGAGTGTGAAATAACAGGCGTGCGAAGACGAGTTAAGGAAGATGTAAAGGACAAGAATTCACGGAAAGTAAATGGAAAAATAAAGGAGGATTCCATACTCAGCCAGACAGGAGGATAATGAGAAAGATTAGGTGAAAACCAGCAAATTGATTGCTTCAAAGAAAAGGCTCGGTGATACTCTTTAAAATCAGGAAAACGCACTCCAAAATGAGCTTTGTCCTTTCGTAGGGAGGCAAGAGCTATATGAGGACGCTTACCGTTCCATAGAAATTTCAGTAATAAAGAATCAATCTTCTTGAAGAAAGAAAGTGGAATGTGCAAAGGGAGCATGGAAATAGTATAAAGAAGTAAGGGGGATAACATCATCTTTATAGAGTTGAGCCAGCCCCACCAGGACAAAAAGAGCGGATGCCAACGAGTAATAGCTGTGTCCATTTTCTTGTAAATATAGTCGAAGTTCAGTTTAAGAGTATCAGATGAAAGAGGAGCAAACCAAACCCCCAGGTATTTGATTTTAGAAGGTTGCCATGAGAAGCCTGTTTGAGAAAAATGATGCTTCTGACAAAGAGGATTCAAAGGCAAAATTTCACACTTGTCGGCTTTCAAATGGTAACCAGAAACTGCAGAGAAGGAAGAGACCTGCTGAAGAAAGGAAGGAATAGAGGTAATAGGATCAGAGCAGTAAAAAAGAATATCATCAGCATAAACCGAGAGTTTGACTTGATGGGAACCAAATTGAAAACCGGAGATACTGTTATCTAGTCGGATTTTAGTAAGGAAGGGTTCTAAGGCTAAAACAAAAAGTAAGGGGGATAATGGGCAGCCCTGCCGAACCCCCCTATGTAAAGAGAAATAGTCCGAAGACATTCCGTTAACAAAAATAGAGGCTTGAGGGTCAGAATAAAGCAAAGAAACAATAGAAATTTATTTGGAAGGGATGCCAATCCAACGCAATGCCTGAAACATAAAATCCCACCCAATCCTATTGAAGGCTTTCTCCGCATCTGAAGAGATAGCTGCGAAGGGAAGGGCTAGAGAGGAAGCCTTGCTAAGTATGTTAAGGAAGACTCTAGAATTATCGGAGGAGAGATGTCCCTTGACAAAACCAGATTGTTCAGGACCAATGAGATCCGGTAAGAGGGGGTCCATACGTAACGCTAGTATCTTTGCTAAAATCATATAATCAGTGTTGACCAAAGATATTGGTCTATAATTTTTGCATAAGGAGTGATCCTTATCCTCTTTGGGAATTAAGCAAATTAAAGCCTGTTGGAAAGAACTACTAGAGGAACCTGTTACAAGGAAAGTTTGAAATAGCAGTAAAAGTTTAGGGAGAAGAAGAGAAGCAAAATGGCTATAGCATTCGATAGTAAATCCGTCAGGACCTGGAGATTTACCATGGCGGAGTTTAGAAACAGCATGGGAAATTTTAAGAAAGTGAAATGTCCTGTTCCAGGTAATGAAAATCAACATGGGAAACTGATGGAGATGGGAGAGAATGAAAGTAAGAGAGAAGATCATCACGCTTCGGAATCTGTTCTGGAGTGTAAAGAGCATCGTAAAATTTGACAAACTCAGTGAGGATGTCTTTATCCTTAAATGTGGATTCTCCAGAAGAAGTCTTAATAGATTGAATCTTTGTGCGTTCCTTCCAAATCTTTAAATGATTGGCCAGAAGCTTCCCCATTTTGTTCTTACCTCTATCTGGAGTTACATTTTAGCAGGACATTAGAAGCAGCATCGGTTGTGAATTTGTTAAATGATATTTTCGCTTCAATAAGTGTTTTAAGGGAAGAGTCAGATTTAGAAGCATAATAAGCAAGTTCTAAAGCTTTAATATCAGCAAAAATTTTCTCCGACTTGGCCTCTCGAAGCTTCTTCCGCCGAGCCACAAAATTATTAATAAAACCCCTAGACGCTGCTTTAAAAGAATCCCAAACCATAACAAAAGGGGAATCATGGGTGTGATTTAATAGAAAAAATTATTTGGCAAAGGTGGTAAATTCGGTAGAAAAAGTGGGTTCCAAAAGCAGAGCATTATTGAATCGCCATCTGCCACAGTGGGGAGAGAATGGGAGTAGGTCAAGATCTACAAAAACAGGAGCATGGTCGGAGAGTAGGATGGAGCCAATTTCAGATCGGATAGCGTGTTGTGAGAGGGATTTACTAAGAAAGATATGATCAATGCGGGACTGGGATTGGTGAGGAGGGGAGAAGAAACTGTATTCTCTAACATCTGGATTACACAGTCTCCAAATATCTACTAAGGCATTGTTTTGAAAGGAATTTACAAATTGAGTGTGCATTCTAGAGGGAACAAAATTGACTTTTGAGTGACGGTCAAGGAAGGGGTCAACAATCTGATTGCAGTCTCCACCGAGAAGTATGTAATCTCCAGAAAGAGAGGATAGTTTGTTGGAGATAGAGGGCCAAAAGGATCTGTCAATCCCAGTAGGGGCATACACATTAAAAAGAGTGAGAGGGATATTATCTATGAGTAATGTAACAATAACACAACGGCCATTAATATCACATTCATGAGTAATTGAGGAAATGTTTAACTTTTTATGCAACAAAATTACAACACCATTCTTTCTAGTGGACGTAGGAGAGCAAATAACATGACCCACCCAACAACGCTTGAGCTTTAGAGACTCCTCCTCAGTGAGATGAGTCTCCTGAAGGAGGGCAACGTCAGTCTTAAGTCTTGCTAAATGTGAAAGAACCCTCTGTCTTTTAATGGGATTATTCAATCCCTTAACGTTCCATGTCGTTACACGGAACGGAACAATTTAGAAAATCAAGTAATAGCAACATGCTTATTAATGCATAAGAAATATATTGAAACATTTGAGAAAAATTGAAACATAGTGATAGTGAGAGAAAGATGAGAGAAAAGGATGAGAAGAGAGAAAGATGTAAGGAAAAGAAGAAAACACTGTTATGGAGAAAAAAACTGAGTCTGAGAAGGGAGAAAAGAAAAAAGAAGGAGAGACCAGGAAGAAAGTGAGAGAGAATTCAAGAGTAAGAGAGAGAGAAAAAGGACAGAGACAAAAACGAACAAGGAGACAGTACAAGTCCAAAACGAACGACTGATAGACATACTTACGAAAACGGAAAAAACCCAGAACAGGGATGGGGATGGTGGTGGCGGGAGATGGCGACGACAACAACCAGAGCAGACATCAAACCTCCAGTAGTATAACTCCAAAGGGCAATATAAGAAAACAGTAGGAGACATCAGGGTGAAGATGAAGAGGGAAATATCTGAAGAAATGAGAAAAACATTAGGGAAAATGCAAGGGTAAACAGCAAAACACGAGCTGAAATGGAATACATAGTGTATAAAACATTAAAGTGGCAAACAATCATATTAGTAAAACAGATCAAGCAACGTCAAAGAAGAAAAAGCACAACCACAATATAGCGAAATCAATAAGATAACGAATAACAAAGTCTCTCAGCCAGGCCTGGAGATGTCCATGACATCTGAATTCTGCTGGCGAAGGAAAGCTTGCAAGGCCGCAGGATCTTCCTATGTAGTTGTTCTGTCTTTATTCGTGACCTTGAAGAGACAAGGGTGTAAGAGACCATATCTGGCGTTGAGGGCTCTTAACTGCGGCCTTAGTTCTAAAAACTTTTTCCTCCGATCTGCGGTGGCTTTGGAGACATCCTGCGAAAGATAGAGGCGGTGGCCTTCCCATATGATCTGCTTGAGTTTGGCGGCTGAAAGGACCTGCAAGAGGTCAGTGTACTGCAGGAACAGCATAATAATAACACCCCTAGGCTTGGTAGCAACCTTAGGGCCGAGTCGGTGAGCTAACTGAATGTTAATGGAGGATAAGGCCGGAGCGTCTAGGATCTTCGCAAGGAAAGATTGGAAGAAGATGGTAGGGTTAGACCCCTCTGTGAGTTCTGGAAGACCATATAAGCGTAGGTTTTTCCTGCGGTTCCTGTTTTCCAAATCCTCTGTTTGACGCCTGAGCAGAAGGATCTCAGCTTCCATTGAAGGAATCCGGGAACAAGTAGAGTGTAGAGAATCTGAGGACTGCTCTAAATTCGTGACACACGAGTCCAGAGATGACCACTTCTGCTGCATAGCCTGCATATTTTTTGTGGTTGCTTCCATAAATGGCTTGAAGGCACGTAGTTCTTCCAGGATGAGATCCATGGAGGAAGATGAAGAGTTACTCCCAGGAGACGGCGGGTCTTTCTTTAGACGCTTGGATAAAGTCAAGGAAGGCTGCCCCTTACCTCCAGTTTGGGCTTTAGGAATGGCCCCATGGGCAGAGTCTGACTTCGAGGGTCTGCCCTCCTCCATTTTCTGGGTAGGCGAATCGGAATCAGAGCCAACAGGCAATTTCGGTAAAGTGGTGAGCTTCAAAGTGCGGAGTTTCCCCATATAAGCCAGCCAGAGCAGTGAAGTGAAGACAAGGAGTCAATGGAAAGCAGGGAATCCCTCTGACAAAGAAAAGCGCATGGAGAGTAATGACAAGTAGTCTGGAAGAAAATGATATAAAGGCTCAGCACCAAACCATGGTCAGAAGAAGGAGAAACAAGCGGCACAATTGATAGGTATTGAACCAGGTAGAAAATTATCTCCGGTGGAGAAAGAAAATCAAATGAGCCATGGGACAAATTGTAATGATTGATGATGGTACTGCGCAGGAGAAGTGAAGCACTAGGAGTGAATCCAGTCAAACACAGTATTCCAAAAGTTCGTAAAAGTACATTGTTAATCTCTCAGGCAGGGTCATATATGAGAGAAGTTGTGAGGAAGTGCGCAATGAGCGTGACTTGACTTCCTGGAATCAACCCTTGAGGTAGAACTGCATGACGAGATATTTCAATGTATGGCACAGCAAATGGGCGAAATCATAAGCTGAGAACGCAGCAAGAGTTCATTTCATAGCCGAGGTGTAGAGAGGCAGAGAAATGAAATAGTAGTAGCAGTAGTTGCGAAATGGCGCCCAAAAACAGCGGAGAACGAAGCGTGAGAGAAAGAGCTCTCTAAAGGCAACTTCCACACTGAAAGAGGCTCACCAGTGGCGGTCAGTGCAGCAAAGGTCCTCAGCTGCGCGAGGGAGTATTAGTAGAGGCAGACAAATCCCCAGGCCGGCCGCTTCCGAAATCCGCGACCGGTGCACAAAATGGCGGCTGCAAGCCGCGAAGACGAGAGTCTCTCAGCGCCTTCGTGAAAGTCCGTGAAACCGGGAAACAATGAGGGCGCTAGGCTCTCCTCATGTTCCGGTCCACGGTGTAGGGTGCATTATGACCGGAGTTGTGCAGGAACTGCCCAAAATGAGCTGCGGGCGAAGGTCGATGTCGGAGCTCCCGGTCTACGCCGCCATCTTTGCCGGCGTCCAAGCCACGCCCCGTTACATTCTCCTTCTGAAATATTTCGATGTTCCTGTTGACAATTGGCACTCTTGGTAAAGGAATGCACTGGAGCAAAACAATCCATAACCTTGCTGCACTGGAATTAACTTCATACTTTTTTTTCCAAGTTTAAAGAGTGATCATGTACACACACCATCAACCCATTTTGTCGACCATATTGCGAGTACTGTGTCTGTGTCTCATAAATAAATTGTCCTACAGACATGCGCTACCCGTAGGCTTCCACCTGCTTCCGGATTACACCTCAATATTAATTGAAAACGGACTCTAATTCACGGATTTTAAATTAAAAATGAATCAACGAGCAGAGAGCAAGATGGCAAGTTCTATTGAAGAAAGAAACGTCAAACTCCTACAGATGCCAACCTGGAAGGATTCTGAAGTGACAGGTTGATTCTTGTAGTCCATTGAAGGGTTCACTCTGAGCTGGGCGCAATGAACAGAAATAAAAGGTGCAATCAGTTTTTGCACCAATTTGTTGTGTGGCCCTTAGGAGATGAGGACAAATGTTGTTCACTCGTGTTTTTGAGAAGGCCGTTACCTCTAGATCGGATAACTGACCCTGCAAAACTTCCATCCAGAGGTTGTCACGTCCAGCGAATATTTTCAAGTGCAGTTCCAAAGGTTAATCCCTATTTTTGCACTCAATTTTAACTCTGATTAGTAAAACACGCCTGATACCCAGAGCAAATTGTATTTGTGTCAGGAGAGTTAATCCCCCAAAATGACAGCCCACCGTATAACGACCCTCTACAGGAGGTCAGGGGCGGCCTTAGGCATCTGCAAGCTGTGCACCTGCACAGGGCCACCAAACCCCAGGGGCCACCACGCCAATATATATCCTTAATATAATATTCCTCTGAGGATGGATACATATTTGCGTGGCGGCCCCTGGCAGGGATTTGGCGGCCTCTGGCTCTGTTCCACTTCCAAACATCCTGACCACCCCTCTTCACTGGCCTCCGCGCTCCAACCCGCCCAGACTCCCTCTTCCGGGGCCCCCCACCTACACTCCCTGCCCAGGGCCACCATGAGCCTAGAGCCGCCCCAGAGGAGGTACTTCCACGTATGTACAAACAGCATGTACTAGTGGGCCTAGTGCTAATAACATGTGAGCAAGATTTGTTTGGCCCTGACAACAGCTACAAGCTCAATTCTAGTTACTGTGCAAAGTTCCATTTGCACCTGGAACAGGATTCCACGTCTAGAGGTATTCGAACAAGTGTACATTGTGTACCCTGCCTCTATTTACCTGCATGTTAATGGATGGTATAGCCTAGCACAGATTTGCAGGGAATGTGGCTAGTGGATAATAGAGAGGATGGGAGACTATCAGGCTGCAACCTAAAGAAAACTTGTAAAGGAATAATGGGATTTTCCGTGGGAAGGGGGGATTGTGAAGAAACGACACGATCCTATATAGAAACACAGGGAACAAAATAATTGAAACGGTTTCAGAAAACCGTGTTACTTTATTTTTTCAAAATTAGCATACATTTTTACTTTCAAGAGACTAGCAGAGCATGCCACTTTTCTCCACAGACTGCCACTACGGCATCCCTATGCATTAAAGCTGAATGCATAGTCACATCATTAAATGTAATGTATTCCTCGGTTTGCTCATTTCCTGTGCCAACTATGGACTCTTTTCTAAAATGATATTCCTTTTTCAAGTTATAGTTTTCTTTAGATTACGAGTTGAGCAAACAGTTGTAAGCTCAAAGGAGCCATCTAAACCTGCGCTGCCTTCCTAATGCAAGAAAATTGTGCTATTTGAATGGGAAATAAAAACCCATGTGTCAAAAGCGAGGATAATGATCCGGATGGCGGACAGCGCACAACATTGCTCGCTTGTTTGACATCACTGTCCTATTATGTGGTAGTCGGAATGTCAAATCTAACCTATGTTATTTAAGTTAACGACTCGAGCCTCAGCACTCCAATGCTCTGACTGCCATGTTTAGCTGAATGAGCGCTTCAACTTTGTACTGTCGTTGACTATTTGCAATCTCGTCGGAAGCTAAAAAGGGCTGGCAATTCAAAAAGAGCACTTCTTTCTTCTAAAAAGCAGCTTGAAATCCGAATCAGTTTGAATGCCTGAGTAAAAACAATAGACCTTGTCTGTCCCAGACGTGTGTGCTGTTTGTATTACCATGACAAGTTGATATACATCTAGGGTAGAGATATATAACTTCAAGTAAATGCACGTATACAGAATTCCAGGTTATCACTTGTAATTCGTGAGCTGCCTTCAGATCATAAGTTCAGTTTCGAGGTTTCACTTGAACAAAGCACTTGATCTTGTAGGAAACTGGCCATTGTTAACCCCTTTACACCCACATTGCACACCACTGTTAAGGCATCCTGTCAACCTAAACTCAAACACCAAAAGCTGAGGGGACGCTTTGTCACTGCTCTGGCAATTCACACCCACAATGGGTCAGTGAACAGAGATTTTAACCCTTTAACGTACAAATGATACAATTGCACCAAGAGTGGTTGCAAAATACTTCTGAATGAAACTAAAATGCTGTGGACCTGATTCACTAAATGATCATTAGTATATTTCGCCCCCTGGTTCTCAGAAACACTCAAACATGCCAGAACCAGATGTAAAAACTTAGAACGAAGGTGGAGAATACAGTATAACCCTGAGGATAAACTGCACTACAAAAGAGAACTTAATATTTACAAGAAACTGTTGAGAGCAGAAAAAAGCTGCCATCTCAAAAACAGAATTGATTCAGCTAACAACCGTACCAGAGAACTCTTTACTATCTACAGAGAGCTCACAGTCCCCACCAGGCTGGATGCCCAAGATACCTATTCAAAAGAGCTGTGCGATTCTATCGCAGACTTTTTTATAGGTAAGATCGATAAGATCCACGCCACCTTTACGAAAGATGACATCCAGCCATTTAAACACGCAGAAGCCAATAACACCTATAAGGAGACCTCTTGTCTCTCCTGTTTTGTAACACCTGAGAAACAAGACCTAGTAAGCATTGCCAACAGCATTCAATCTGGCTCACCTAGCGATGTCTGTCCCCCGGCTCGCTTGAAAGGAGTATTGGAGACCACAATAATAGATCAGATTAGTCTTATTGTGTCGCTCTCCTTCCAAGAATGTCAGGTACTAGATGCGTGGAAAACTGCTCAGGTAATCCCCCTAAAAAAAAACAACAACATCCACATCTCCCAGTTTCAGAACCTCCGCCCCATCTCCCTTCTCCCCTTCTGCGCTAAAATCGTGGAGAAGGTGGTGAATAAGCAGCTCATGAGCTACTTGGAGGAACACTCTCTCTTGCATCCCACTCAATCGGGCTTTAGAGCGGGACACTCCACAGAAACAGCCCTACTTTTTTCCACCGAGGGCTTGAGGAGCATAGTGGATGATGGAGAGACAGCAGCGTTGGTTTTATTAGATCTTAGTGCAGCTTTTGACACCGTGCTGCACTCAACGCTGCTGTCTCGGCTGTCGGACATGGGAGTAAAGGGACGGGCCCTGGCCTGGTTAGAGTCCTTCTTGACTAACAGGAGCTTCCAAATGCACTGCCCCCCCCTTTAAATCTTCTCGCAGAAACGTAGGCCATGGGGTTCCACAGGGCTCGAGCCTGAGCCCTACTTTGTTTAATATCTATATGGCACCCCTGGCCTGCATAGTTGAGAATTTTGGGGTGGGCATTGTCAGCTATGCCGACGACACACAACTGCTGCTTAAGCTCACGCCCGAGTGTAGAGAAGATGCCACTAACTTCTCGAGCTGCCTTTCATCGGTAGCAGCCTGGATGAACCACAACTGTCTACGCCTTAATGGCGATAAAACCGAGCTGCTGGTAGTAGGGAAATCAGCCTCAGCGTGGTCACTCTCGCTAAAAAGACAGGTTGGAGCGGTGGTATCTTCCAGCATTTTTCAACTGAAGAAAATAAGAAAAATTGCTCGCTTTTTCTCTTCAGTAGCCCTTACACAGATTGTCCTCTCCTTGGTTCTGTCCAGGCTGGATTTCTCTAACAGTCTTTACCTCGGCCTCCAAATTGGTGAGCTTAAACGCCTCCAGCTTGTTCAGAACCAAGCTGCCAGGCTACTGCTGAATATATCCAGGAGGCAATCCATCAGACCTGGCCTTAAGCAACTACACTGGTTGCCAGTTGAGCAACGTGTGGCCTTTAAGGCTGGGTGTATTCTGTTCCGTTCTCTGAACGACTCTGGCCCTTCTTTCATCAGAGATCTTTTCAAAAAATATTGCCCCTCCCGTCACCTTCGATCCACCTACAAATCGCTTTTGACTGTTCCTCCATTCAAAAGGAAACGCCTCGGAGGCAGCTGCTTCGACCATCAAGCTGCTGTACTCTGGAATTCTCTTCCTCTCCATATAAAGCAGAATGATAACATCCTCAGCTTTAGGCAATCTCTGAAGACCTGGTTGTTTTCTCAAGCTTACTACTGATAGCACTGCTTATCCTTCGACTGTCTTGTTTGGCTCCTTCTACAGCGCCATGAAGCCTCCGGGCGTACGAGCGCTTAACAAATCCCAACTAACATTAACATTAACATTAACACATATGTGGTGGCCTATAGAACTGGGCAGTCCCCCCTGTCATGTGGAGTCGGTGCGTAATTTGGGCATAACTTTAGACTCTGATCTTTCCTACAAAACCCATGTAAACAAAGTAACAGCCAGGTGCTTCAGTATACTGAAGGCCCTCCGTAAGATTCTGGACCTCCTACCCATCGAATCTAGAAGGACTATCGTCCATGCCCTGGTAACCCCCCACCTTGATTACGGAAATGCTTTGCTTCTAGGGTTGAGCCAAAAAGGATTACACCAACTCCAGTGCGCTCAGAATGCCGCAGCTCGCCTAGTACTCAAACTTCCCCGCAAAGCATCAGGAAAATCCGCTCTGTCCAAACTCCACTGGCTACCTATAAGAGAGCGTATTAAATTTAAGTCCCTCTGCTTCGCTCATCGTATCGCTCAGGGCATAGGCCCGGCTTATCTTAAAAATCTTCTCATGATACACAGCCCCACCAGAGACCTGAGATCAGCCGGTACGATGATGTTTAAACTTCCTAAAATCACCAGAGCCAGGATGGGCGGACGCTCGTTCAGATTTCTAGCGGCCAAATGCTGGAACGATCTTCCGCTCGGCCTCCGGATGGAGCCCTCCGAGAGTATGTTCCGAAGAAAACTTAAAACTTTTCTCTTCCCCCAGGCATAACCTTTGTTCCGTTTCCGCTCTCTAATGATTCACTCCTGTCTCGTCCTCTAAGCTTTTTTGTGCCGTATTCAGCGCGGGGACACACTGTTTTTGGGTAACCAGGCGCTTAATAAATGGTTTTATTATTATTATTATTATTTCTGCAGATTTACATTAAAGCTTGGAATCAATTTACAGATATCTAATTCTTTGAGAGTCCCCAGGGAGCTCCGAGAGACACAGCACCATGGGAGTATTCCGTCAGAGTACATTTATGTGCATCTAAATGTTTTTCAAAAGTGGTTTTGCTTTTGTTAACATTTTTTTTTTCATGACGGTGAAACAAAACCTTTTGGGACCTGTCCTTCCCCATTCTTGCAGCAATGTTGGGGCTGTCCTTCCCTAGTATCACTAGAGATATGGATATATTGTTGCTCTTGACAGAAGCAAACTTCTGATGTTATCCAGAGTAGCAAGTGGTTGTCACAAACACACATAATTGTGGAAGTTCACCAACATTTTATGGCATCTCCCCTGGAAATCCCACTCCTGGCAAAGGGAGCAGATCTTCTCCATGTGAGATAACATCATATTAGTATAATACTGCATGATAGTAAAACTACTTTTGATTGTAACTTCACATTTGGTAAATTTCAAATGAGATTTACATTTTTATATTATGGAGTTTGTCCACATCAGTTGAACTCATTGTGTCAGTGGGTTTGTGACTTAGGTCCTATTCTCTGTTGAAGAATACTGCTTATCAACATGCTCTCCATTAATATCCACAAGATCATACCTCTTAGGTCAGTGCTTCACATACTTTTTACAACCACGACCCACTGTTTAGCACAACAAACGTTTGCGACCCATCATGCTTTAATGGCCATGACGTGGGCGAATTTTAATGCAATTAAAGTATTGTGTGGCAGTGCCCTCTCATTTACAGACAGCACATTTTCTATTGAAATGGACACGTAGATAGAGTTTTACTTGTCAAATTGTAATGAACAACAACAATAATTGACGGATAAAACTATGATGAAAACAAATGATAATGTGTGGAAATCGAGTTTTAGTGAATATTTATCATTTGTGCATCACCAAGTAGTGTCTTGATTTGTTTTGGTCGTATTAAAAAAAGTCGCTTCCTTCACACTTCAGAATTACAAAAAGAATTACAAAAAATGTACTTCATGTTTGCTTTCCTAAATGCTGAATGTGTACATTTAATTTACAGGTGTTTACATTTTGTGCTACAAAAAATGTCATCCTACAGCCTTTCTTTTCACACTTCATGTGCCCCTACACGATTGTCACATAATTCACTTTACTTTTGTTTCTCTGACTGCAAAGTCAGAGGAGTTTGAAAACACAAATCCCCATGTTAATAAAATATGCAACAATTTGTCAGAATATATAGCCTGATATTGGACCTCTGTCTTTCAAGGACAGCAAAGCAAATGTGACAAGTCAAATAAAGTTTAATGGCATTTTTATTAATTGCTTGGACTTTCAAAATCCACAAATTGGCTCCCAACCCAATAGGAGATCATGACCCACAGTTCATTAAACATTATCCTAGGTAGTTACAAAAATAAAGCAGACATTAGTTCAGCACATTTTAGCATTGTATAACCCTTCTGTAAAACTGAAAAAAGTCACCAGATTTCCTTTGTGTAAAACATTGGAGTATTAATTGAAGGGGGTGAGAACCCACTTTAAATAATAATCGTAATGTAGTGCAGCATATTTTGATCATTCATTGAATGTAATCGTAAAATGCCTGAATCTAAAATGGTACTCGGTCATTATTATCATTATTTGATGTAAAAGTGGGCTAAAAATTAGGGGGATGTGAATCAACCAGAAGAAATAAGGCCACCAACATGTCAGTGTAAAACGTGGTGTCAATAATTTAGACGTGGGCTGAACCCCACGAAAGCTCTGGCACAGAGCCGACAGGTTTAACTTAGGAAACTGTAAAGCATTTAGCAGTAAAACAAGTAAACCCATAAGGCACTTCTAAAAACTGAGAAAAAAGTAAGGAGCAAAATGACACCAAAATAACAAACGTCCAATAAGGGAAACCTGTTTTTTAAAGATTTAAGGCAAAAAGCACTCAGAAAAGGTAAAGCACAAATAATAAGTCGGTTGATTGGGAACATTGATCTGTAAAACGGAGGTCGACATCTCAAGTGGGGCAAGGTCACAGGTTGCGCTTGATGAAGTCCTCTTTAAGTCAGATGACATTGCATGAAGTCCTGATGGAGCCATTGGTTTTGGTAGGAAAAGCTCTGTGTGAAAACAAATATAATTTCGGTTTAGACAGATATTGTCCATGCCTTAACCCGCTCAAATTTTTACCTTTGTACTTTTTTATGGAACTTAAAATCCTCCATTGCTGTGAGTCTGGATCTGATGAAGTCCATTAAAAACTGCCCATTGGTTGTGAGGTCCCGCTAACACTACAGAACCTTTCATACTTTCTGAACCAGCACCTTTGTGCCGCTTCTAAGGCTCCCAGAACCTCAGGCACTGCATTTAGGTCCCAGGACTCACTTCTGCAGAGGCCACCAGCAATGTGCAACACAGCTTCAGTTGGGCACTTATGGCAGAAAGTCCTCTTGCAGTTTGTTGTGTCCTTAATGCCACACAAGAGGTCAGTCTACTAACCTGTGGAGTTCGCTTTGAATTCCTGTGTAGATGTGGGGGGAGGTCCGGTCCTTCAGGTATTCACACAGGTCTCAAATAGCAAGTTCTGTCTTCTTCTGTTCATCCACAGGTCCAGAGAGTGTTCTGATGAGGAGTAGGTGACATGCCACTTTTGTAGGTTTCACTAACCAGTGAACCCTCCCAAAACAATCAGCTTAAATAGGCCCTTCCTATTTGTGCAGCACATCCTGTTTGCCTTAATGCAAGCTATTCCACAGTGCATTTTTGCTAAAACAAATCCAAGATTTTAGCACTTTTCTGTCCTTGGAGACTGCTGCTGTGCCACACAGAGTTGTGCTTATTGAAATGAGCATTCCCCACTTCCTCAAACACTCCACACAGGTTCTCAGACTAGGTCATCCTTTTACTTTGCTGGTGCTAAGCTTGCTACTGAGAGTCCAAGAAACGCAATGATTCTCTTCTGCAGGTATCCCTTTATACTTAAATATTAATGGGTAGGCCACACCCTGGTTCCTTTCATATAAATAAAATTCCTGAGTTCTCCCCGGCTGCCTTTCCTCACCTGAAGAAATTCACATACCTTAAACCGACGTCCTCTTGCCAAAAGGCCTAGGTTATTGTATCTGTGTTTGTGGCAGTTTGCATACCTCATCGGTATAAAGCAGGAATATCGACGGGATAATATCGACTAGCATAAATATCGAGGTAAGAATATCGACTTTAAAAAATATCGTTGAAGTAAATATCGTTGTTGTAAATATCGATTTTGTATAATGACAAAAATATCGTCAAAATAAAATATCGTTGTATAGAATATCGTTTAGAGAAATATCGTTGAATATAATATCGAGAAAATAATTGAATGTGTTATATAAGTGTAGAAAAATTTGTTTTATGTTTAAATATTATTAATTAAATGTCTATTTTTATTATTATAGGGATCAAAATGTAAAAAAAAAATATTAGTAAATATTTTAGGAGCGGGTTATTGGTATTATAGGGGATAAGGGTGGGTAGTAATTTAAAAAAGTAGTGTAAATAATATGTATAGAATGGGGTATTTTTAGGGTTCAGGGTCAGTTTTGGGTTTTTGGGTAAAGGGGTATTTTTAGGGTTCAGGGTCAGTTTTGTGTTTTTGGGAAAAGGGGTATTTTTAGGGTTCAGGGTCAGTTTTCAGTTTTTGGGTAAAGGGGTATTTTTAGGGTTCAGGGTCAGTTTTCAGTTTTTGGGTAAAGGGGTATTTTTAGGGTTCAGGGTCAGTTTTCAGTTTTTGGGTAAAGGGGTATTTTTAGGGTTTAGGGTCAGTTTTCAGTTTTTGGGTAAAGAGATATTTTTAGGGTTCAGGGTCCGTTTTCAGTTTTTGGGTAAAGGGGTATTTTTAGGGTTCAGGGTCAGTTTTCAGTTTTTGGGTAAAGGGGTATTTTTAGGGTTCAGTGTCAGTTTTCAGTTTTTGGGTAAAGGGGTATTTTTAGGGTTCAGGGTCAGTTTTCTGTTTTTGGGTAAAGGGGAATTTTTAGGGTTCAGGGTCAGTTTTCAGTTTTTGGGTAAAGGGGTATTTTTAGGGTTCAGGGTCAGTTTTTACTTTTTGGGTAAAGGGGTATTTTAAGGGTTCAGGGTCAGTTTTTAGTTTTTGGGTAAAGGGGTATTTTTAGGGTTCGGGCTCAGTTTTGGGTTTTTGGGGTACAGGGGTACAGGGTAAAAAAAAAAAATTATATATAAATTAAATAAATTAAATTAAATTAAATTAAATTATATTAATTTCAATTCATTTATATTTAAAAATGTAATATATACCTGGCAATACTTATGTTGTAATGGTATGCGTTGTAAAGGTACCTGCGTTGTAAAAACATGCGTTGTAAATACATGCGTTGTAATGGTTTTTGCATTGTAAAAATTTCGTTGTAAAGGTATGCGTTGTAAAAGTATGCGTTGTAACGTCATACATCCTTTATATTACTAATGTATTTTTTCTTATTATATATAAATAAATAATATATATTGTATATACATATATGTTAGAAAAGTTTTTTTAGAATTTAAATAGCTATGAAAAAGTGAATAACAGAAAGGTAATGTGTATATAAGGTTATAAAGAAAATGACGATATTTTTTGTATATTAATATAAGTAGAAAGGTAGTCGATATTAGTGTTGTCGATATTAGTGTAGAAGGTAATGTTATTTTAAAGATTGTCGATAATGTAGTAGTCGATATTTATGTAGTCGATATAATTGTTAACGATATTAGAGTAGTCGATAAAAAAATATCGATATTTGTGTAAATCCTTGTTTAAGTATATGGTGACGATATTTTTGTAGACGATGAATTTGTGGCGATATTTTTGTAGGTCGATGTTTTAGTAATCGATATTTCATCATGGAACCTACCTCATCAAGGGGAAACACTGACAGGTGGTACCTGCTAGCAGGCTAATGCTATAGGAGGTTCACGCAAAGATTAACTTTTTAAAAGCCACTTTTGTCATATATTTATTTAAAATCCAACTTTGCGATTGGAATAGATGTATGAATAAACATTAAAAAATAGCATTCAACTTATTCTAGTTACTTGATCCAAATCAAAGTTAGCAGAGTTATGTTTATATTCTCATTTTTAGTTTTCCTCATAGGAAATTTACTGTCCTTCTCAGTGAAACAGGCGTTTGAGTGCTGTTCACTCTAGGCACATGGCAACAATAAATTGTTGCATGTACCACTTTTAAATAGTAGACACTCTAGGTGACAAGGCCCACTGAGGAGACAATTATTTAATATTTAAAAATAAGTTTCTTTCTCATCAATAAAGGTTATAATGACAGGTTCACCTACAGGTTTAAAAGCTGCAGGAGTCAGGCTACATAGGTGGGCCTAGAGCCATGTTTTCTTTGTCAGTCTATTAGATGGCTCAACATGTGCTACTGTCTAGTCACATTCAACTTTTCCATACCGTTGGTATATTGTCTATACTATACACTATAGCGTTACTGGAAATTTTAGTATGCCATTTGTGAGTTATTCAATTTCACCATGTATACGGGGTCAGAGCACGTACATCGAGGACTGGACATCAGTGCCCCAGTGTGCAAAGTTTAAAAAAAACAGCAGCATCAGTCTAGAAAAATGGGTGTGACCACCCAATAAAAGAGTTACATTCTCACACTGCCCACCAGATGAAAACTGAGGAGCAACCCAGACATTCCCTTGTCAGTTCTTCTCCTCCAAATGAAAAAAACCTGGAAAAGACCATCTGTATTAGTATGATCAGTTACTTGCCTGTGTTCCACTGTAAAGTCTGTTCCCTGTAGTGAGATGCTCGACCTACTGCAGCCACCTGAGAAGCCTGTGCTCAGTTTGAACTCTGAAATAGGTTGGTTCTCAGTTTCTTCATGGAAAGAAACACAACAAAGGCTCCCTTGATAGCACCCCTACCCTGCTCTGAATGGAGTAGCACTTACTAAAAAAGGGTACAGATTGGTCCTTAGCCTCATGATTCAGCCTGGATAGAGCCGCTCATATGCCATTTTCTGAAGCATCTATCTGGACAACAAACTCTTGGTGAAATCAGATGCCTTGAGTAAGGTGCAGTGCACAGTGCCTCCTTCAGGGTATTAAAGGCCCCCTGACACTCCTCCCTCCATATTCTAAGCTGCTTCTTGGAAGTCAGCTCTGTCAAGGTAGTCACAGTGGTACAATATCAGGTGAGTGTAAATGAGTTCACTTGACATTAATACACTGGCTCTACAAAAAGAGGTGCCAACTTCAAAGCTTTACCTTACAGAGGTAGCTTAAAAACGATGTTGCAACTCCTCTGCAGATCCATATATGTTGATGATCCACTGATTTACATTTGAAAAATGTATGAATCTGAAAGGACAACAAACCTATTTTCCCTTTCTTACATTACAGTGCTCCTGAGTAATCCACATACCCTGATATTCTGCCTAGCGTGTTGCAATGGAAACTAGTTATTGTACCATCCATTAAAGGATGTCAGCCTCCAAAGTATGCATCTTCGAAAATAATATAAAAAATATTACAAGTTTGTTTAAGGAAAAGTGAGATATTATCCTTATCTGAATAGGAATCTAGGAGGGGTCCCACAGATCAGATAGTGCTCCCAAAAATAATACTCACGGAGATTTGTCAGATGATTATTGGATCCATCTGCTGAGTCACAAATTCAGTGAGGCAGCATTTTGAGTCGAATTACTTGAAGTTTAAATACATAAATGTATTAATTTACTTTTTGTGGGTTATAGATTTGTGTGACTTTGGAGACAGTTGCACTAGCAAAGAGCAGAGGCCTGTGTCTGATTATGCAACACACAGCTGAAAGTGGGATTAGCGACATTGGGGGTTGGTTTAGATGCTTTGTCTACAGGCCAGGCACAGCGCATAGAGCTTATTGCAAATGGCAACAAACTGTGCACTGTATGCTTTGGGCATGACTGCTGATTCCATATACCCCAATGCTCTCTGAAGGCCTCACAAACAGTGGCCTTATTAGCATTAAGAGCTTATGAAGGGGCTAACAACTTTACACAGCACAAGGAGCTTATGTAGGGCCTAGTCATTACCGATAGGTGAAGGCTGTGCACAGGGCTTTCAGTAACACCGTAGGGTGATCTGGGGCATTTCATCAGAGCCTGCTCCCAGAGTCTGCAGTGCATAGAAACTAACAATGTGGCATTGGGGATGGAACAGTACCTGACCTCAGGCTAGGTTCCTCACCCAGAATCTGCTATCCCCAGTAGCATGGAAGCTGGCAAAGTGCCTGTTTGTTTAGCTGAATATACATGGACTAAGAATGTGTACAGTGTAAAATGGTATTCAAATCACTGACACTACTGCAGGGTCTGCTCACCTGCGAGACCCCTCACATATATGCATGACAGAACGTCATGGGCAAGTTCTACACTTACAATGTGAAGTGCATCACCAAATGACGCTCATAGTGTGGTCAGTGGAAAAGAAGGCTAAAATGTGGCCTGGCCTTTTCCCTGAGGTAGCTATTCCACTTTGAGGCCATGCAGAGCAGGTATAACAGTATAGTGAGAAGGCACAGAGCAAGCAAAGTCCCTTACCTGCGGCCCACTGTAAATAGCCATTAGACCAATGCATCCTTGGTGTGTTTTTCCTTGTCATTTGCTTCTGACCTCCTATTTTTGACTGTGTGCTGCATTTTGTTTTTGCTGGTTTTAGAGCCCTTGGCACCTTACCACTGCTGATCAGTGTTAAAGTGCAAGCGCTCCCTGTGTAAATTGTGCATTGTTATTGGTTATCCATGATTGGCATATATGAATTACTGGTAAGACCTATTAAAGTGCACTATCTGTGCCCAGGGCCTCTAATTCAAATGCTACTAGTAGGCCTGCGTTACAAAAGGGGGCGGTGAAGGACGGAGCATCTGAACCAATCAAACACTCACACCCAGTCAACAGATCTGGGTTTAATCCATCACCGTTCTTTAGCCCACTCTGCCACCCCAGTTCAGACATGGCCAGTAGTAGGCCTGCAGCACTGATTGTGGCACCATCATGCATAGCTCTGCAAACGTGTCTCAGGCCTGCCACTGCAGTGTCTGTGCGGGCAGTTTTGAACTGCCATGCCAACATGTACTTGTTTGTTTTACGTGTCCTGATAGTGAAATACTGCCTATTTCGTTTTTCACTATAGCAAGGACTATCTGTCACATAGAGTATCATTGGATCTTCCTTGTAACATCTTATAGGTATAACTTTTAATTGGGAAGAGATAGCGATTTGAAGTTTGGGCTCCCTGAGCTCCAATTTTAAAAATACATCTTTTAGTGAAGGTGGTTTTTAAATTGTGTGTTTGAAAATGCCACTTTTAGGAAACTGCCATTTTCTTGCATTACCAACCTGTGCCTCTAACTGCCTATGGAATCAATGTCTGGTACACACTGACAGCTGGGTTGTTTGCGCATTCACTCTAGACAGTCACACAAACGGACCTGCATACCCTGATGGTCCATCAGCAGGCTGGTGGGCTGCCCTGAGCTAGAGTGTTGGGAGGAGTTGTCACTGACACCTGAATAGGGCTGTGCCTGCCCTCTCATAATGCTGTCTTCAACCCGCTGTGGTGTGTCTGGAGCCAAGACAGGGCAAGACAGGATCTGTGCACTATTGTGGTAAATAAATAAATAATACCCTATTTTTGACTAGGCATATAGCATAACAGATAGCTCAATAAATAAGAGTCAAGATTCGAGGTAGTAGGAGTTTCTGCAGGTTTATTACAGCATAAGGACAGGATCAGGACAACCTGCATAGGATGACCCAGCAGCTGCTGGGGCCGGGTCTGGGATGAGCGCGCTAACTTTTAATAACAATACATGAACTTATATACATAGCGCAAACACATAGCATTACATTGCAGTAGGCGTAGCAGTGGGTGGAGCAGAAGGCGTGACGCGTAGCAGTCGCGAAAGATAACAGTAAAAGTAGGTGTAACTGGGCGTATACATAGACATGTGGTGCAAACGTAACAGAATATGTCATGAATGGGGCGGAAACATAGGAGGGGGCTACCTAAGGAGCCGGGACCTCTAACCTGGTGGTGCACGCAAACTGGCAATGACGTATTACTAGGAGAAGCTGGGGGCTATGAACTCTGTGCTAGGAGCAGAGACTAAAGTCTGGAGGGTCGGAGCGACTTGTACCTAAACCCTATCTAGTATCTGATGTTTAGGGAACATGTTGATATAAACTAGAAGTCATGAGGGGAAAGGCTAACTTGATTCTAAGACTGGACCATGCATTATTCTACATGTAGTGTGTGATGAAGAATACTAAATGATCATTAAATACAGTATTTCTCTAACGTGGAGCCGCATAGGTTAGACAATGACGGGAACTATTGATGCAGTTCAGTAGCTTAGGAATGCAGAGAAAGAGGACTGAACTGATAACTGGAACTATAACATACTTTTGGCAGACTCAGAGGCAGAGCCAGGCTGCACCGGGCACTGCGAGGCAGGAAGTAAGTGAAGGGTCGAGGATACAGGTGGGGGCTGTATCGCTCCTCAGCGAGACTTCAGGAGACAGGAGCTGAATCTGTGGTCCGGGCCCTTTTGAGGCCTGGAAACGGGGACTTTATAATGGAATAACGTGCACACTGAGAAACGTGGCAACGTAACTTTACATAGGCCTGATATTCGTAGTATTCACGAGGACTGGAAACTAGCATACTAAAGGTGGACACAACTGTAATTGCGTCATTAATCGGACACGGGGAATAACATATGCATATTGGTCATGCACACATAACATATGATGGATGAGGCGTAGGGACACAGAACATGGCAAAATTTACTTTTCCACATTCCCTCCTTGTCACTACGTTTCATCAGGAAACATCAATTTTCATGATACCATCTATCATTTCATACAGTACCATTTGCTCGTCTCGCATTATCTTGGAACGGGACTTAGAACGGGGCTTAGGACTAGGAATACAAGAGGTAGCACACATGCTGCAAATCGCAGGGCCACATTGTATACAGAGGCAGCAGCTATCGCTACTGCAATACTTAGAAAGGACAGGAATTTCCATCCCCATGCGGAAATTATATTCCAGAACCAACCGGACCATGTCCAGGTGCCTGGATCTTGATGTAACAGATGGGCAATTTTATGGAGTCTGGTTATAGCTGAATAAACAGACGGCGCGTTATTTGGAATAAAAATGCAACAACTAGATCCGAGGACTCTACAGGCCCCACCCCTATCGGCCAGTATGACGTCAAGGACGAGACGATTCTGTAAAACGACAATTCTCATAAAGGATTGCTCTTCAGTTAAGTTACCTAGAGCGGAGGCAGTCTCATCTACTACTGCTTCAAGGGTTCTTGTTAACCTACGAATTAGCTTACTGTTTACAATTGTGCCTAAATAAGGGAACACACCTTTATCTATATCAATGAATTGCTCTGCGGCAGTTTCAGTATAATCGACAATCGGGAGGTTTCTCTTGTGTCTAGTATGTACTAGATGTGTGTTTCTATGATAGTCAGGTGGGGCTAGAAAAACAGGTGGCAGTAGGAAGGCAATGTAACAGGTTCCCTCCCAATCGAGGGGCAGATGAACATATGCAGTTTGACCACAAACAAAATAAGAATGACGTGAAGCTTTAAAATTAGATTTCCCACTGTCACTATACTGGATAATAGTAGTACAATCACTATGTCCTACGTGTACAGAACCATGACTACGGACACATAATTCGCCTTTGACTGGTAGTACTGAAATAGCAGGTGAGTCTGGAGTAGTATCAGACTGAACATTCAGGACCATGAAATTCGACGAGTAATTACCTAAATTATACACTTCATTTTCTAGATCTAAACCTGTTCTGTGGGGGAGACCTTGCTTGTCTGGGAAACATATGCTGTTAAGAAAAGACATATCTGTTGAGGATGACGTTAACGTGGACCATGCTCCACACGAACCATTATGTGAAAAAGGATAAGGAAAGAGTGGCAGAACTCCCTTCGGTGTCTGGAAAGGGGGGAGTCGACCACACACCCAACAATTAGTGGCATTGCTGGTCTGGTGTGAATAATGTAACATACGGATAAATGAATTATTACGCATAGCGAGGCGGTAAGAATATTCGTGAGGAGGCAGATCACTAAACGTGTGCTCTACTGTAGCATTAGCAGACTTATTTACATGAGAAACTGGAAAATATAGGAAAAAGGCATAACTGGTGCAGGAAATCATTAGGCTGATGAATAATATGAAACTTAGAAAAACGATACATTGAATTGAGTTTTTACTGACTCTCTCACTATGGGGGTCTATTTTATACATGTCAGAAACAATCTAACCGTTTCACCTAGGGGAGGACTTATACAATCAAACTGACTGACTTACTAGACCGTAGTTTTTGCTTATACTCCTGTTGCGGAGTTTTCTCTAACAGGGAAGGGGTTGTAACAATGTCTTTTGCGGGACAGTCCTTAGGAACAATATTTCGGCAGTCTTTAAAATCCTGGGACTCCTTGGAAATGTTTTTAGAAACGGGTTTCAATCCATTGAAAAGTTTTACATGAGAAAGGTGGACCCACCCCTTCCTGCCTTCCAGCTTGACGGCAGTACGGGTGGTCAAGAGGACCTGACGTGGCTCCTTCCAACGAGGTTCCAGCGGACTTGATCTGTCAAAATTCCGGACCATCACAAGGGAACCTGGAACGATTTCATGCGGTGCCACCTCGGTATTGTCTGGAAAGGCGGCGGCAACCTGTGAACGACATGAGTTGAGGGCAGACATCAAGGAAGCTAGGTAATCTGTCAACATATTACATGAAACATCGGTAATACTTCGGGGTCTAGGAGTACCCCACATGTTAGGGGGGCGGCCGAATACGACAGCATACGGGGACAGACCTGATCTGGAATGTGCGACCATGCGCATATAAAATAGAGCAACTGGCAGAGCTACTAGCCAGTCCACACCTTTTTCTTTACAAACTTTTGCAATACGGATTTTCAGGGTCTGATTATGTCTCTCGACTAGACCGGCTGCTTCAGGATGGCGTACACAATGGAACTTCCACTGGTACCCTAACAACAGGGAAACATGCTTCATTAACTCTGAGGAGAATGGCTGACCGTTATCAGAATATACGACTCTAGGGAGTCCATATCTAGGGAAGAATTCACGAACCAACTGCTTGGCAGTGGTCGCGGCTGTGTAATCTGGGACTGGATATGCTTCTGTCCACCTGGACAAAGCGCATACTACTACAAGGACATACTTGAAACCTCGACATCGCTCCATTTGAATATAATCCATCTGGAGGACCTCAAAAGGGTGGTCAGGGGGCTGGAAACCACCTTGTTCCACCGGGACACTTTTACCTGGATTAAACTGACAACATATCATACAGGTACGGACTTTCTGCTTGGCTGCAGCTCGTAAATGCTTGTTGAACCAAATGTTCTGGATACTGTCTAACATAGCTTTTTCTCCTAAATGTGCTGGACTATGTGCGGTATTGATAATGACTTGAACCATAGAGTCGGGGAGAAACCATGTGGCTCTACCCTTTGTTAACCATCCTTGATCTGTCTGGACCCCTCCTTGTTCGGACCATTTCTTGATTTCCTCGGGAGTAGCATGTAACTGGATATCTATGACATCTTGTGTAGGGTCCTTAACTGTCATGCATGTAGTCGGATCTGGAGTATGTGTCTGATTAACTGGAATGTCTAGAGTCTGTGCTGTAAGCTTGGCTGTGCGGTCTGCTAGATCGTTACCTTGGGAAATAATGTCAGTAACTTTCGTATGTGCTTTGCATTTCATGATAGCAATGGATGTCGGTAAATGTATGGCATCTAACAGAGCTTGAATAAGGAGACCATGCTGAATCTTGGTTCCATGAGAAGTCATGAAACCTCTCTCCTGCCAGAGCACTCCGAAGTCGTGTACAACTCCGAATGCGTAACGTGAATCTGTATAAACATTAACTTTCAGGTTCTTGGCGTGTATACAGGCTTGTGTCAGAGCAACTAGCTCTGCTGCTTGAGCGGACAGGGTATCAATACGGTGTGTTTCAATAACTTCGGTGTCAGTAGTCACTGCATACGCGGCGACTAGTTCTCCTGTACTAGTTCTCATACATGAACCATCCACATAAAGTGTCAGGTCAGGATCTGGTAACGGAATGTCTGTCAGGTCTTGTCTTGGCTTTGTCGTAATGTTAACTACTTCCACACAGTCATGTGGGTCAGGGTTCAAACTGACTGATGGTAACAGTGTAGCAGGATTCAGGACGTTGCAGCGTCTAATTTCTATGTGTGGCTGGAACAGTGTCAATTCATAACCTGTTAAACGTGCAATTGTCAAGTGCTGAGTTTGTGTTCGGTTTAAAAGAACTTCTACGGAGTGTGGAACTTGTACTGTCAGGGAGTGTCCTAAAACTATGGAATCACTTTGTCTGATAGCTAGTGCTGTGGCTGCAACTGACTTGAGGCACGCAGGCAACGCCTGGGCGACTGGATCTAATGTGCTCGAAAAATAAGCACAGGGCTTGTATTGACCTGCTTGATCTTGTGTGAGAACAGATAATGCTGTACCTTCACGTTCAGTAACGAAAAGTGTAAAAGGCTTACTGTAGTTCGGTGTAGCTAGAACTGGAGCTTGACATAAAGCTTTCTTTAACTCGTTGAAACTAAGTGTATGTTCAGATGTCCAAGGGAGGACAGTCGATACGGCTGCCTCCTGTGTCGTTAACTGTATCAGTGGTTTGGCTAGAAATGCATACTGGGGAATCCATTGTCTACAATAAGAAGTAAGGCCGATAAAGGCACGCACCTCCTTCTGGGTTCTGGGCTGGGGAAGACTCGCTATTAACTGGATACGGTCTGGTGTCAACTGCCTACCCCTCTTGGACAGCAAGTGTCCTAAGTATACCACTTGCTGGACACAGAATTGAAGCTTCGAAGGGGACACCTTGTGCCCCATCTCGGCTAGAAAATACAAAACTGTCAGTGATGCCCGCTCGCAATCACGTTCAGAACGGGCTGTGATCAGTAGATCATCGACATACTGGAGCAGGGCAGTGTCAGTTGGCATATGAATGTTGTCTAGTTGTCTCTTAAGTGCTTGACTGTAAATACTAGGGCTTTCTGTGAAACCTTGAGGAGCGCGTGTGAACATATAGCTCCTTCCATTTAAACAAAATCCGAAAAGAAACTGGCTGTCTGGATGAATAGGAACACTAAAAAATGCATTCTTGAGGTCTATGACAGTGAAGAACGTGGCTTCAGAATCAATGGCTGTTAATAGGGAAGAGATATCTGGGACTACTGGGTACTGAGGAATAATACATTTATTAAGCTCTCGTAAATCAATCACTAATCGATATACTGGGGGTGCATTTGGATCAGTACGTTTCATGACTGGAATGATCGGGGAATTACATACATTGGAGTCAGTTTCTACAACTACTCCTTGAGCCATGAGCTCGTCAATAATTTTGGATAAGGCTGCTACAGCCTCAGGTGGCAATCTGTACTGTCTGATTCGTGGTAACACTACACCTGGTTTGAGAGTCACACGATAGGGTGTGATTTGCATATAACCTACATCTGTTGGACCTTGTGCCCATAGATGCTGCGGAACATTAGACAGTCTGGAATCAAAATCTCGTAATACATAGTGACCCTTAAAGTCACGTAGGAACAGACGTATTCCCTCTGGGGAACAGCAAATGACTGCACCTAACTCTTTCAGTGTCTTAATGCCTAATAGATTTTCTGGACATGACTTAGTAAGTAACAGATCAGTAGTGCGGGACAATGGACCTACTTCTAGAGTAACTGGCTTTGAGATCTCATTTATAATGGGTTTTCCTGAAAATCTAAGGGAAACATTTCTTGAGCCTGAGAGCGGAGCCCCTGGAACTTCGGCATGACTAATTGTGGTCCTACTTGCCCCTGTATCGATCAAAAACTTTCTGTCTTTCCCTAATACTTGACTGTGAACATAGGGACCTTCTTGATCTACAGGTATCTCGATGAGAGGCAAGCCTACCTCCCTCTCTAGGCTGTTTCATGAATATGGCTGATACTCTGGATACTCGGACTGTGCATACTGGTACATCTGTGATGTGACATGCTGTGTGGCAGCAATAGGCTGCGGTACTGTAACTGTCTGTTGTGCATTCTGTGACTGAGGAGTCTGTGAAACTTGTTCTTGTCTAGGTGGACGTGGTCTTTCTTTAGTCTTACCAGTAGCTATGTTATGTTTCAGAACTGCACACTCGTTTATAAAATGACCTGGCTGTTTACAATAATTGCAGTTCCCTTTAACGGGAGCTGCAGGATGACTGGCTTGATTCGGACCCCTCTTCTGACTGTCTTGAGGAACAGATTGTGCAACTAGCACTTTCATTTTCGTGTCTTTCATACGTTTTCTTTCGTGTTCTTGCTCTTCTCTGATTCTATTCTGGTGGTATTGGAGCATCTGGGACGGAGTATTTGCTTGCCAGGTGCTTTCGACTTTCAAAACTCGATTTTTAATTTGAGGACTTGAATTCTCGACTAATTTAGTAACGAAAAGGTGAGGGTATGACTCACTACTTGTCTTGAGACCACTGTTAATACTAAAACATTTTTCAAATCTAGAATAAAAATCACTAATATCTTCGTCTTGTTTCTGTTTACAGGCTGAGATTGCATCCCAGTCTTCTTTTCTAGTTGTCAATAATCTGGGTAAAACTTGAATCAATAATTCTGGTAATTCTTTACATTTATCTCCAAGACCGGTACCTGGTACTCGAGCCTTGTCTTCAGCTTCTAGAGCTGTCCAATCGATCTTTTTCTCTCCCACCTCCCATTCTTTTTCCTTTAGCTTTTCATACACCCCTGCGGGTAACAGGACCTTTAACATTTTAATGATATCTGGGTAAGTGTATTCTCCCATACGGAGCATGTCTTTTAATTCTCTATGGAACCCTGCTGGATCTTTGTCATGACAGGGAATTAATTTCTTCATCTCGAGAAGTTCCATCTTTGTAATCGGAGTGTATACAAACACTCGTTGCATTTCGCCACCCGTTCCTCTGACTGGGTGGACTTCTCGTAACGGATTCTGTCGGTCTATGTAGAATGATTTACTTTCTGGGGGTGAGACATGAACAAAATGTGGGTTCAAGAATGTTCTATATTTGTGGCGTTGTTCTAGAATGACACTAATTAAATCGGTACCTAGACCTCTCCATCTGTACTGGAGTAACTCGTTCAGGATATCATGTAACGGACCTGGATCAGAGTGTTGACCCTCATACAGAGTAATGAGGTGCTGAATCATATACATACCCACCAGTCGTTGCTCGGTTGGGGGCATTTTCAGAAACATTTGTGCCACTATTTCGTCTGGAAAAGTGGTAGAATCAGTAATCCATCGGACTGTTGATCGGGCTAGTTCTTGTTCGTGCATGGTACTTAACTCACTATAACCGATTCGTGATTTCAGAATGTGATCGGTAGCTTGAAATACTTGTTCTAGAGAACCTTGTTCTGGTGCTGAATGATGAAAAATAGACTTGGGTTCTAGGCGTAAATGGCGATCTGGAAATCTAGATTTTCCTACATACGCTATTCTGGCGGGATTCTCGTCCTCTTCTTCTTCGGGATCAGAGATACTTTCTTTCTCGCTTACTTGTGCTGCTTTACGCTGTTCGTGTATCTTTATTATCTCTTTACGGATTTTCTTGTACATACTCTCCATAGCACCGACGGTCTTGTGCTTACCCTCGGCTATATTATCACTCCACCTTGTCAGGATTCTCATTTCGGCGGAATCTTTAGACGGGTAATCTTGTTCTCTTATTAGACAATTGATCAGGAACTTTAATATCATGAGCTGGATCTCGGCTTTCCTTTGAGACATAGTCTCGCTAATACTTTCTGGATCATCCCCTGTACGGATGAAACGATATATTCTGTCTAGATCTTCTTTCATATTCGGTAAGGTGACTAGATACTCGGCCACCTTTCTTACGCGAAATGAATATAAAACCATATTATCCTCGCCTGGGACTGGATCATAGCAACATTCGGAAAGGGATTTTCTTATTTCTGCAACAGACTGATACCTAGGCGTACGCTGTGATGCTTGTGCATGTAATTCGGCTAACGTTAAACGCTTGTGTGGCGGCGGGGTTTGAGGAGGACCTCCTTCTGCAGCCCCTAAACTGGAGTCGTCTACTGAGGCTCTACGTCCTGGCAGAGTGGGAAATGGAAATGCAGGCTGGACTTGTATGGCGGGCTGGACCGGGGGTACCGTAACAGGTACTCCGGTGTCTGGAGGAGCGGGAAGTGCCTGATTTACAGGGACTGGCGGAGCGCGAACAGGATTTGCATATTCTGGGACTGTGTCGTCCAAGTAGGACGAAATAAAAATATCAGCTGCGGTCGGTTTGTGACGTAGCTTGGTCGGAAGTAATGGTGGCGGGAAATTACTGGATGCCTCTGGGGTCGCTTTTGGCAAGCCCTCGGCAAGAAGAGGATACATACCCTTAATGAGGGCATGCCTCTGTCTGTCTGACTGTTCGGCTTTGACTCGTTCACCTATCTCGATTAATTCTCTTTCTTGGGCTCGTTCTTGGGATTCTCTACTTAACTCTGACTTTCTGACTTCCTTTTCGGTTCTTCTATGCGCTTCTTTACGCCATAACTCGATGGCATCTTTCTGTGACTGTCTGGCTTTCTTTTTCCATAATGCTTCTTCTACTCGCATGATACATTCGGCATCCCATGTACCCGATACGGGCCATCTATACTTTTCTTCTAACTGTTTGGTATACTCTACCCATAAATCTAGATACAATATGGCGCTTATGCCATGTTTCTGATACATAAAGTGACCTGGACTGTCCCTAGGCGGGACAGGAACTGCTTCTTCTAATAAACCCTTTCTAGTTTTTAGCTGACGTAATCTTGAAAAGAGCGGCATTGTAAACTTGAATCGGAACACAATACAATACACGAAGAACAATAACAATTGGGAAAACAATTCAGGCATACCACGACATTGGAATTACATTAAACAATATCATAACATAACAGTTCGAACAGAATATTACCTGGAATACTTGAGAACAGAAACAGAACAGAATTTCTCGAGAACGGAACAGACTAGAATTACTGGATGCACTGCTGAAACAGTACGGAACATACCGGTCCCATAAAGGAACGCATCAAGACCCGTATCCACCTAGGTGAACACTTCGTTTGTGAGTCTGGGTACCACCAACCCACGGACCAGGAGTCAATTTAGATTGGTCCTGTCTAGATACTACCCCAGCAATGGTACTCACCGGGCAGCAAGAACGGAAGGCCTCGGACGGGACTGGGCTGACGACGACGGACTTCGGACTTCAGTTACGGGTGGGCCTCCGGATACCTCGGACCTTGGACTCTCGGCTTGGGCTCTGGTCGGGACTCGCCGCGTTCCTCCACCGTCTCGTTCGGATGCTGGACCGCCTCCTCCGTCTCCTCCGTGGGCCTGAGGGATACTTGAGCAGAAATATCTGCCACTGCGCAGAAGAGTTCCGTCACGACTGTAGAGGGTCAGGGGGTCGGCGTGGCTTCACCGACACGTGGGGAAAGGGCAAGTCCCTGTTCGGGCGCCATTATGTGGTAAATAAATAAATAATACCCTATTTTTGACTAGGCATATAGCATAACAGATAGCTCAATAAATAAGAGTCAAGATTCGAGGTAGTAGGAGTTTCTGCAGGTTTATTACAGCATAAGGACAGGATCAGGACAACCTGCATAGGATGACCCAGCAGCTGCTGGGGCCGGGTCTGGGATGAGCGCGCTAACTTTTAATAACAATACATGAACTTATATACATAGCGCAAACACATAGCATTACATTGCAGTAGGCGTAGCAGTGGGTGGAGCAGAAGGCGTGACGCGTAGCAGTCGCGAAAGATAACAGTAAAAGTAGGTGTAACTGGGCGTATACATAGACATGTGGTGCAAACGTAACAGAATATGTCATGAATGGGGCGGAAACATAGGAGGGGGCTACCTAAGGAGCCGGGACCTCTAACCTGGTGGTGCACGCAAACTGGCAATGACGTATTACTAGGAGAAGCTGGGGGCTATGAACTCTGTGCTAGGAGCAGAGACTAAAGTCTGGAGGGTCGGAGCGACTTGTACCTAAACCCTATCTAGTATCTGATGTTTAGGGAACATGTTGATATAAACTAGAAGTCATGAGGGGAAAGGCTAACTTGATTCTAAGACTGGACCATGCATTATTCTACATGTAGTGTGTGATGAAGAATACTAAATGATCATTAAATACAGTATTTCTCTAACGTGGAGCCGCATAGGTTAGACAATGACGGGAACTATTGATGCAGTTCAGTAGCTTAGGAATGCAGAGAAAGAGGACTGAACTGATAACTGGAACTATAACATACTTTTGGCAGACTCAGAGGCAGAGCCAGGCTGCACCGGGCACTGCGAGGCAGGAAGTAAGTGAAGGGTCGAGGATACAGGTGGGGGCTGTATCGCTCCTCAGCGAGACTTCAGGAGACAGGAGCTGAATCTGTGGTCCGGGCCCTTTTGAGGCCTGGAAACGGGGACTTTATAATGGAATAACGTGCACACTGAGAAACGTGGCAACGTAACTTTACATAGGCCTGATATTCGTAGTATTCACGAGGACTGGAAACTAGCATACTAAAGGTGGACACAACTGTAATTGCGTCATTAATCGGACACGGGGAATAACATATGCATATTGGTCATGCACACATAACATATGATGGATGAGGCGTAGGGACACAGAACATGGCAAAATTTACTTTTCCACACTATAAAGACGATCATTTGAAGTATGCCTACTTCAAAGGCCAAAAGGGGTAAAGGTACTTGACAATAACCCCAGAACCGTTTAGACAATTCTGGATCAAGAGGAGATGCTGCCAAAAAAAGAGCTGGAGAGCTATCAGGAGGAGTACTCCCCCTTTGGTGTGTTTACTCTGCTGGGTCGGTCTGCAGTTGCTGCCTCTTTCTGGATTTTTGCTTTGTTATCCTGCTTGAGGAGATTCTCCAAGGGCTTGTGTGTGCTTGCCCACTGTTAAGAAGTCTCAGGGCCATCAAAGACTGTATCTGCAGCCCCGGACTCCTCTGTGGGAGTTCTGACCTGCCAAGTGGTGCCAATTCCAGGTCAGGACCCTTGGAGATGTTTTTGCTGTTTTAAGAATTGAAAAACCCACGAATTGTTGCCCCTTCAGCGTCTTAATTCCCGTTGCCAGCTTGCCATGCAGTTGAAAAGTCAATGCATTGCCTCAGTGGGCCACTACGGCCCCTCGCGGCGGGATGCCTGGCTTTCACCTTGTGGACACCCTGCCGGGGTTTCTCACAGGGGAATACCAGGACGGGTTCCCTAAGCAAGCGCCGGGACGCTTACGGGCAGCTGTGCGCTTTACAAGTCCAGCACATTTACATTTACATTTACATTTACGAACCACCACAGCCCGAATCCAGAGCACTGAGTCTTTGACATCGGGGACCCCCGCTCCGGCTCCAAACAGAGATCCTGCTGTGCAGCTGAAGGAATCGGTGCATCACCTGCTTTTGGCTAGAAGAATCCATGCAGCGCCTGTTTTGCCGCTACCGCATGAAATCCAGTGGGTCCACATTTTTTCGCATCGCATATGTGCACCAAGTCTATATTGACGCTGGCCTTCATTAAGAAACCAAGACCCCATGTCCGGAGTAATTATGTATCCATCCACTCAGGATCGCCAACCGACCCTTGCCCCCACCACATTTTCAACAAAACAGACTCTATCATCGCACCCCATCTCCGCGATGTCATCAACTGCTCCCTCAACTCCGCTACCTTCCCAGAAAGCTGGAAACACGCCGAACTCAGCGCCCTTCTAAAGAAACCCACAGCAGACCCCACTGAACTTAAGAACTACCGCCCCATCTCGCTCCTCCCATTCCCCGCCAAAGTCATAGAGAAAGCCGTCAACAGTCAACTCGCCGCCTTCCTTGAATCCAACAAATCCCTTGACCCCTCACAATCCGGCTTCCGAGCCAAACACAGCACCGAAACAGCCCTCATCGCAGCAACAGACGACATTAGAACACTACTGGACAACGGAGAAACGGTTGCCCTCATCCTACTTGACCTCTCCGCAGCCTTCGACACAGTCTGTCACAGCACCCTCATACAACATCTCAACAATGTCGGAATACAAGGAAAAGCACTGGAATGGATCATCTCGTTCCTCGCCGGAAGAACCCAGAGAGTCCGCCTTCCCCCTTTCAGATCAGAGGCCACCGAAGTCATCTGCGGCGTACCACAAGGATCATCACTCAGCCCCACCCTCTTCAACATATACATGAGCCCCCTCGCATCCATCGCACGCCAACACAACCTCAACATCATCTCCTACGCAGACAACACCCAGCTAATCCTCTCCCTCACCAAAGACCCAAACACGCCAAAACCAACCTACACGGAGGAATGAAAGATGTAGCCGAGTGGATGAAGAACAGCTGTTTAAAACTAAACTCGGACAAAACGGAAGTCCTCATCTTAGGTTCATACCCCTCTGCCTGGGACAACTCTTGGTGGCCACCTGCCCTGGGAACCGCACCCACACATACGGATCACGCACGCAACCTGGGCTTCATCCTAGACTCCTCTCTCTCGATGTCCAGACAAGTCAACGCCGTCTCATCATTCTGCTTCAACATCCTACGCATGCTCAAAAAAGTCTTCCAATGGATCCCCACCGAAACAAGAAAGACTGTCACCCACGCCCTGGTCACCAGCCGTCTAGATTATGGAAACACCCTTTACGCCGGAACCACAGCCAAACTACAGAAAAACTCCAACGCATCCAAAATGCCTCAGCCAGACTCATACTGGACATTCTTTGTCAGGCTCACATTTCCGGTCACCTGAAAGACCTCCACTGGCTCCCCGTCAACAAGAGAATAACGTTTCGTCTCCTCACCCATGCACACAAAGCCCTCTACGACCTTGGACCCGAATGCCTCAACACACGACTAACCTTCTACACCCCCACCCGACAACTACGATCATCCAATCAAGCCCTCGCCGCTATCCCACGCATCCGTAAATCCACCATGGGAGGCACATCCTTCTCCTACCTAGCGGCCAAGACCTGGAATTCTCTCCCCACCCACCTCCGCCTTCAGAAAACAACTAAAAACTTGGATATTCGATAAGTAAATGCACCCCCTCCCCCAAGCGCCTTGAGACCCTCTGGGTGAGTAGTGCGCTATATAAATCTCTGAACTTGAACTTGAACTTGTATCACCTCCCACGCAGTAAGTAACCGACGCGTAACCTTCCCTGCGTAGCAGTTAAGTTAAGAACCAACGCATCACCTTCCCTGGGTGGAAGGAACTGACTCATCACCTTTCCCTGCGTGTAAGAAATAAATGCATCTCTTTGCTTTCTAGTGCCTCACCTCCGCTGCACCTATTTTCGCCTTGTGATTTTGACGCATCCCAGGTACTTTTTGCTAAAAGTGATGTATCCATAGTTTTTTAGGAGCTACACTGTTTTAAACCTTTAAAAGTGACAACTTGATTAATGTGTGTTGGATTTTTGTTGTTTTGGTTTTGTTTGGTTTAGATAAAGATTGGTTATTTTGCTAAACTGGTGTGGTGTCCATTTGAAGTGTTTTCACAGTGTTACTGTGTGTTTATGTGCAAATACTTTACACATTGACTCTGAGATAAGCCTGACTGCTCATGCCAAGCTGCCATGGGGTTGAGCAGAGGTTATCTTAACTGTGTAATCCCCTTGCCCTGACTAGAATGAAGGGTCCATACCAGGACAGTGTGCAAGCTACTGCCAACTAGAGACCCTATTTCTTACAGTTACCAACAGCAAGAGCACTATAAATAGCTACTCGTGTTCTTTTGTTCCCATCCATTTGCTGTAAATATGTACTGCAAATGGCTTGTTCATGGTAAATGTATTCAACAAATGGCACACTGTAAGATACTGGATTTTCAGTTGATGGGGGTGGAAGTCCCACTCAGGCAAAAACCACAATCTTAGTCAGGCTGAGCCACAAAACTGTCAAATTCACTTGTGCTTCACGCTCTGGTAACTTGCCATGAAATCAGTCAGGCTTAACTTGGAGGTAATATGTATAGTATTTATGCAGCACACAAACAGTGATAAAGTGAAAACACAAGAAAAATCCCAAACCAATTTAGAAAAATAGATTCCATTTTCATAAATAACATTTTATAATGGCAAACAATTTGTAGAATCAGAGATATTCATTTTCAAATTTTGAAGTAAATGTAGCACTTAAATGAACAAAGCACCACTTGCTGTCATGGGGTTGTGCTAGACCGGGGTAAAGTCGCAAGTTCAGGCCGACCGCTATAGAGCATGAGCTGGATACAAGGACCAGATTAGTCCAGCTAAACCAGTTACATTCCTGAAATCTGGAGCAAAGAGTTATGCTCATGGCGGATGATGCTGCTCAGAGTAAGGACAACATTGAGGAAGGTAATAGCACGAAGAGCAGGCTGAGAAGTGCATGCTGCCATCGCTGTAGTACAAAGAGCCAGCCAGGCACCATGGACAGTTGTTGCTGGAGCAATGCATTGATGGTTTCCGTGGGCTGTCAGTGCTGTAACGCGAAATGCAGATCTCACTTTGCCGGTTGTCACTGGGAATCGATGTAACATGAAGAGTAACGTTTACCGGCGCTTCAGGTTGGCCGTTGTCATGGGCCGTAGAGTCTCGGTGCGCAAGGGCTCATTTGTAATTGAAAAGAGCCCATATCTTAAGGGTTTTATCATTCTTCCTAAAAGCTCCTGGGCTCCTGGTGCTAAAAGGCTCCCTTGAGCCAACAGGCTGACAAGCTCAAATGGGATGCACCTGTGTGACTGTGGAGTGGTACTGTGGCCTGTGAAGGCTTGGGCAGCATTTCAGCATCCCCAAATGACTTTTTTCTGCTCATTACTACTTCTGCTCTTTACTGGTGCAGGGCTAAAACCAGAAACACATGTCTAGAGATAACAAATCTACCTGCACTAACTTTGGTGAAAAACTACAGCCACTTTGACGCACACTTACCACATTTACTAGAATGCAATGGGGTGAACTGTGCTGGGATGAGAGGCAATGTGCTCCCTCCTCCTTTGTGCTTCTTAGAAGGTGCTCAACTGATGCCAACCAAGGGTCAATGGTCTGTGGGGGCACCTCTTGGGGATCATAAAGTCACTACAACAGAGGCCAGCAGGGCTCAGGCAGTTCCAGTTGTAGGTCCAGGCACATCCAGTTTAGCAAGTTAATTTGGCAATCGAAGGGACGCCTCTGGAGTTTTTTTGTGTACATGTAGCTCAGACAGGAGATCAGCCAACTGACCCTTGGAGTCACTCAGCTTATACTGGGATTAAGGGAGCAGGTCCACTCTTTCTTCTCAGAGAGCAAGCCAGTCCTCAAGCAGTAGGGCAATCCTCTAGTAGCAGCAGGGTAGTACTCTTGGTGCAGAGAGGTCCTTCTACTGCCCGCAGTACTAGGAGTGTACTGATAAGTGATTCTAGATGTCCAATATCTATTGCATGTGGCAGCCTTTGATGTGGGAAATTCCCTGTCCTAGCTCTATATCTGGTTTTGGAAATTTCTTCCACTTCCCCAGTGAAGGCTCCAAACTGTGTGGAGTGACTAAAGCAAGGGCAGGCCTAGTACCAGATTCCTTTTTGCATGTAGAAGGGAAAGCCCCTTGAAATATAGATGGGGCTAGGTTCAGCTCCTCACAGTCACTCTGCCAGGATTGACCCTCCTGTGCACACCTAAACTCCCTTTGTGTTACTGTTTGGAAGCAATACACAAACCCCACTGCAGAGCCATTCACAGTCATGAAATGTAAGTGGGGAAGGTAATATCTCCGGATATATGATTAAACTACTACTGCCTAAACCACGAATTCCTTAACCACGAAGGTTATACAACGAGTAATTCCAAACCACTACGTTGTTATCAACGAATTCCTGAACCACGAAAATGATTTACATCACTATCTTCTGATGGCAGGTTTTTGCAGGCAACCACTTCTGATATTTCAGCACTCCTCATGTAAGTTAGTGCTTCGTCGCACCTCACCTGCGATGGCCACGTAGTGTTAGATGCGTTCTCCAGTAACTCGGCTCGGATTCCTCTCAGTTGGGGGAGGCAGAGAAAAGCCACAGTGAGTACTCTCTCACCACTGATACCTTAAATTGCCTTTCACTTCAAGCCCTCCAGTACAGCAGGTGGTCAAGTCTCTTTTCCCTCCCTTTCGGTGACAGGACCCAGTGTAAAGTGAGGCAGGCTGCCCTCAGCGGCCCCGTAATCTCACGGTGCAACCCTGCCCCAGTCTCAGTTTTCTCCCCGGGGCAACACTGCTTCAAAGCAGTGCTGATGTTCCTGTACGATAGATGGTGCTTATTACGAGATCCCAGTGCCAGAGCAGCAAGATAGCATATCCACCATATTTGCCTGTCAGCCACACCCCCCGGGTTACTTCCTTCTTTCAGTGTCCTTTTCTCTCTTTGGAATTGAATAGTGCAGTTCGGAGGAGGATATGCGTTTCCAATGGCCTGGGAGGATAGGTGCGTCTTTTGACATATTCTGAATTTCAGCTGGCTATTTCGTGTCTCGGATGCATCGCTAATCACTTCCATTTATAGAAGCCCCCTACATTGAGTGATCTATCAAACTGGCTAGGTCGACAATAGGAACCTGTGTAGAGGCTACTTGCAGGCAGGCAATAAAAAGTTTAGCAAGTTTGTTCATTGAACGGCCATAAATCTAGAAAGGTTTTTCATTGTAATTACAAGAGCGACATCTATTGGCCAGTCACGAGGTCGGTATTTTCGTGGTTTAGGAAAGTCGTGGTTCATGTGAGTCGTTGTTAAGGATGTCGTGGTTAACAGATTGGACGTTGTTTAGGAATCGTTGTTCAGGTCAGTCGTTTTTCAAGATTCGTTATTAAGGCTGTTTCCCAATATCTCCACATCAGCCATCCTGGCCATACGGCCCATCCCACCAACACCTTTTGCCCCATTGTCTCACTGTCTGAGACAAATGCATAGAACTGTGTGTGATGTGGCCCAGGACACTGGCTGAAGGCACAAATGGTTGGGACAAGAAAATTAAAACTTTCTAAAAATGGCTTTTTCAGAATTGTGACTTAAAATATGAATTTACCATTGAAGAGGATTTTAAATTACACTTCATTTGAGTGTAACCATCATATGTCTATCTGCTCTCAATCCAAAGTTATCCCTTATTAAATGCAATAAGTTAACTCAGTGTAATTTAATGGAATGGGTAGGCTTTACAGCAGTAAAAAGCGACTGTAGGAGTTTTTCACAGCCAGGATATGTAAAACTTAAATATGCATGTCCTACTTTTTTAATATGATGCACCCTGTCACACAAGCCTTTAGGGACTACTTTAGGCATGACTTATAAGTATTAAAAAAAGGAAGGTTTAGGCCCCGACAAAAGGTTTATTTTGCCAGGTTGAAATGCCAGTTTAACACTGCGCTACATGCTACAGTGGCAGGCCTGAGACATGTTTTAAAATGGCTATTTTATTGGTTCACAATTAGAGCTGCAGCCCTCTAGTAGCATATAATTTTCAGTCCCTGGTTACATGTCGTACCATTTAATAGGGTCTTTAAAGGTAACAATCAGGTAGATACCAGTTATTCCATGTTTTAGCGAGAGAGCGCAAGCATCTTAGCACTGGTTATCAGTGGTTATGCAATTTTTCAGGGAGAGAGCGCAAGCATCTTAGCACTGGTTATCAGTGGTAAAGTTCACAGAGTCCTAATGCCAGCAAAAACAGGTTCAGCAACAGAAGGCAAACGTTTGGGGGAAACCATGCAAAAAGAGCCAGGTGCAGCACAAGTATTTATGTAAAGTGGGATAAAGGCATAATTTTGGAACTTAAATGCAGCATGTGAAATTGCCAAAATTATAACGGTGTTATTTAAATTTTGACCAGGCCTAGAAAAGACTATCAATTTTAAAGGTATAGAAATGGAAGCAATGCCAGACAATCAATGCTCCTTCACCTCTGTCTGTAGAGAGAAGGATTCAACTTAACAGAAACATATCCAACCGCAAAACAAGTACACATTCAGTTAATTAACAAAATAAACTTTAAAAAAGCAAACCATACTTCTAAAAACCCATGACTAATTACATATATATACTGATAATTAAATGTGTTTCTTTATTGTAGTTCCACTGCAGAAACATTACAAAAAAACACTTCAACTAATTTCTATTCAAAAAGAATGAAAATAACAACTCTAACCGAGCATATAAAGGTGAAAAACAGAAGAAAAATGTATGCATAGTAAATTCAAAAGTAAAATTAGAGGTTGATATGTTCCTACATTGACAATCCTCCAAAAGCTAGATTGACTGTATAGGTGCTGTGGTTTTTTTTCCATTGAAAGCCAAAATAAACTTGCTAATTTTGTAAATTTAACCTATGAAAATATTCCATCAACAAAACTTTTAGATTAATATTGAGAATCCAATTCAATAATGAAAATAATTTTTTCTTATAGCTATACAGAAAAAAGGACTTCTTTGAGCAAGTTATTCTTTTCCTTTCTAAAGTTCCAAAAGGCTACTTAGCATTAGCCGACGTGAGCTGTTGTCGCTGCTAGTGCTTCACCCCTTCAGCAAATGTGAAACTACTCCTAGAGGAGGAACAATGGCTTGGGTCTTTTTGGCATGATGGCCTTTACGTGAGGTTTGCTGCTTAGCCTATCCCAGGAAGACCATTTGGGAGGGTTCAGGAACTTCCTAAACTTGAAAGGGACCTGGGTTAGGCCAGCCTAGTATTAATATATTGTAAAGTGAGACCTTGAAAAGGGAGGTTCTGTTATTTCAGGGTAACTGTAGCCAACCTGGCTCTATTCCAGAAAAAGGGGAAGCTTATCTCTGAACCCGTATGGTGTGGTAACAAATAAGGGAACTTCTTACTTAGTTTAGGTAGAGACACCCCTAGGTGGGCCACCAGCCTCCTCCGAAAGCACAATATTTCCACCATTTTGATTTTAGCAGACAATTGTGCAGTGGGCTAATTTGCAGGGAGACAAACAAGGTGTGCTAGAAAAGGGGAACGTTTTCCACTCGAAACATTATTCCTATTGGTTAGGTCACCCTCACCCACTGTTTAGTAAATTCTTCAGAAGTGGCACCCCGCCTACAGCTCTTAAGAACTCAGGCACAACTGTGGAAAAACCGAAGAGAACTGACCCTGCAGTCTGTGGCTTGTGTGGAGACCTAAAGGGATGGACATGCTGTCACATGTACCCAGGACTAAGAAGTGGACTCCAAGGGTCAGTTGGCTGACCTTGATATGTGTCTATAGGAACATCAAAAGCTGCAAGAGGCCTTTTTCCTGGAGTGACCAGTTGACCAGAGAAAATGAACTTGCAATAGAGTGTGCCAGGGTCCTCTGCTGACGTGAGTCTTGAACCCTACTTGTTATCCCAGATGTCCTGAGAGCATTGAAAGTGACCATAAGGACCTACTGGAAACAGCTGAAAAAGTTGGACCGTGTCAGATAAAGCCTTCTACCTTTCCACATTGGAGGATTTTAACTTCTATAGAAAACAGGCTCAATTAGAAGTTAAAAACTTTGATGGGATGACCCCCTTGTGTCAAACCTCCGCTCCACTACGATCTGTGTGAAATCATGCCTTGGCCCTGGTCAACCACATACAGTGATTTTGGCTTGCCACTTTACTATTTCTTTGCAATATTTGCCCAAAAAGTAAAAAGAAGAAAATCTTACCTCCTGTCCCTTGAGTTTTAAAAAAAATCTTTTTGTGTTAAATTTCCTATTACTTTTTTTTTATTTTTAGAAATTAGTGAGGGAATTTTCATGGCACTGTAGTTTGACTTTTTAGGTTCTGCTAAATACTTTACACACTTATCCTTAAGTTAAACTGTCTGGTCTATACCATAGCTAAAAGGGGTTGAGTTCAGGATAATTATTAATAAAAACGTGGAATGCAAATTCATATGTTTGTGCTAAATTTTACAGTGAAATTCTTCCTCACATCAATGTTTGATGTAAGAACATACTTTATGCTAAAAAAGTGCAACAAATAAAAGCACTGCAAAAAACAACAGTTTGTCATCTGTTCTTCTACATTTTCCGTACTTTTTTACTATGAATGGTATATTTGCAGTACATTTTTACAACAAATGGTGCATAATTGAGCAAAGTAGCATAGTTGCGGAATTTCAGGAAGCTTATGTATGTAAATGTCCTAAATTACCCAAATTATACAGCATAATCTAAATATTGCTCAGGCCTACCTATGTCCTCTTCAACTAATAATGTATTTTCTTTCAGGGGCTTACAATAACAAATAGAGAAACATATAAAATAATACCATGAAATAAATAAATCAATAATATTGTCAATTAACTTCAAATGTATTTTAATTCCATTAGTTGGTAATACATTTGTAATGTTAAATTTAAACACACTAAATATGTATTTTCATCAACATATTAACATTTTAATACAACATATTTTTAATGATAACATAAAAACCAAAAATCAAGCCTCACATAAATTAAATCCAAAATGTTGACACCTTTAACTCAAGTGATACTGTAAGTGGTCAGGTAGGGAAAATTGACATTTACAAAAAAAAAGTTACATGAAAAGCTAAAAATTGAACTAATTTAAAAAGTGCTAATATGTTATGTTTAAGCTCAGGATTAGTGCTCCTTGTTACTTTGGTAGTCTTAGGTGAACTGTAATTAGAGATGTGTGTTTTAATACTTTGGGATTAAAATGTAATTAAAATGTAAATTAAAATGTAATATTAATGTCTTCAATAATTTAATTTATTGTAATACTATGTAATTATGTAATATTGTAATTATGTAATATTATGTTATTAAATGTAATATTTAATTACATACTACATGAAATTATACATACATTATAATACATGAAATTATATATAAATTATACATAATTTTATAATTATACATAATATAATGTATTAACACATGTATTAATACATTATATAATGATGTATTAATTATGTATTGATTGTGTATTAATTATACATAATATAATTATAGAATTGTGTATTAATTATACATAATATAAATATAATTATGTATCAAATATACATATTATAATTGTATAATTATACATAATATTATGTATAATTATAATCATACATAATACATGAAATTATACATAAATTATACATAATTGTATAATTTAATGTAATATTATGTAATTATGTAATATTGTAATTATGTAATATTATGTAATTAAATGTAATATTAATGTCCTCAATAATTTAAAGTAATTTTTGTTGATTCCTTATTACTTTATATAGGGAGATCTCCACCACAGTGGCAGAGATCTCCCGAAACAGGCGGACATATACTACAATTATCTTTTCATTCTCAAAATCGTTCGTAAGATCCTCAGCCGTTTCAATTTAACAGGTTGTGACTCAAAAGTCTACCTCAAGGTCAGCACATGGAAGTGGTGAGTTTCAACAAAGAGGAGATTTAGATCTAGTTGTAAGTGACGAGCTATGCCGTAGGATATCTAAACTAGCAAACTTACTTTTGCGAATAGAGACCTTCAGGTCCAATTCTGTTAAAGCTCCAAAAATATCATTGACAAAAAGAATACAAACTGAAAAATAAGGGTAAATTCAAAACAATTTTAGAAAGTCATTTTCCAAATCATTTTTCTCAAACGAAAATAAAAAATAGAAAGGAACACCATATGTAAAAAAATATGTTTTCTGCAATACTATGTCCTTTACTGTAATGAAATAACTAAAAAAGTTTACTCTCACACAAAAACATAGAAAAACCAACAATACAATAACAGAAATAAAAGACTCAACACAAAGCCTCCTGCCAAAGCACAACATACATATAAAATATACATTACCCACACCCATAAATGGCCTACAGTAAAATCTGTACTGAAATATGTAATAATTAACATAAAAATTACACTAAATAGGTATTTATCCTAAAAAGGCAGCCCCCTAATTAAAGCGGCTCTCTGTCCTCGACCACTCTCCCTACCCAAAGGCAGGGTGGCCCACTACATTACGTGAAGCAGAGTTGAATACCCCTTTCTACCTACAACGCCACCACAGTCCAGTCGATCAGGGAAATAGCCAACGATCGACGCATGGACTCCCACATACATATGGCACACCATACTGCATCCCCCCCTATCTCAGTGTGACTTGTCCCCTGGATGAAGGCTACTAACCACATCTAATTTACGCCATCAGACCATGCCCCCACTCCTCCGTTGAGTTGCATTCCACCCAAAGTCAAGGAGGAGGGAGCACCGCGGACATATCCCAGCTGAATTACCTCTGTTGCATCTTGGTAGATGAAGTTCATTGTAATTGCTCGTTCAGTTCAAAATTCATAAAGTTCAAGGCCAGTGCCATTATTCTTCTCTCGCGTATCCCTAGACACGTGTTTCAGGCTTCTGCCATCATCAGTAGGGAAAATATCGTTAGGTCGCCGGATATGCTGCCACAATCTTCTCAGGACCATCACCACTCCAAGGCATGCAGGCACTGCCTGAGCTCGTCAGCTCGTGGCTCACGGGAGCCATTTTACATAAAGTCAAGGGGGAGGGAGCACCGCGGACATATCCCAGCTGAATTACCTCTGTTGCATCTTGGTAGATGAAGTTCATTGTAATTGCTCGTTCAGTTCAAAATTCATAAAGTTCAAGGCCAGTGCCATTATTCTTCTCTCGCGTATCCCTAGACACGTGTTTCAGGCTTCTGCCATCATCAGTAGGGAAAATATCGTTAGGTCGCCGGATATGCTGCCACAATCTTCTCAGGACCATCACCACTCCAAGGCATGCAGGCACTCCCTGAGCTCGTCAGCTCGTGGCTCACGAGAGCCATTTTACATAAAGTCAAGGGGGAGGGAGCACCGCGGACATATCCCAGCTGAATTACCTCTGTTGCATCTTGGTAGATGAAGTTCATTGTAATTGCTCGTTCAGTTCAAAATTCATAAAGTTCAAGGCCAGTGCCATTATTCTTCTCTCGCGTATCCCTAGACACGTGTTTCAGGCTTCTGCCATCATCAGTAGGGAAAATATCGTTAGGTCGCCGGATATGCTGCCACAATCTTCTCAGGACCATCACCACTCCAAGGCATGCAGGCACTCCCTGAGCTCGTCAGCTCGTGGCTCACGGGAGCCATTTTACATAAAGTCAAGGGGGAGGGAGCACCGCGGACATATCCCAGCTGAATTACCTCTGTTGCATCTTGGTAGATGAAGTTCATTGTAATTGCTCGTTCAGTTCAAAATTCATAAAGTTCAAGGCCAGTGCCATTATTCTTCTCTCGCGTATCCCTAGACACGTGTTTCAGGCTTCTGCCATCATCAGTAGGGAAAATATCGTTAGGTCGCCGGATATGCTGCCACAATCTTCTCAGGACCATCACCACTCCAAGGCATGCAGGCACTCCCTGAGCTCGTCAGCTCGTGGCTCACGGGAGCCATTTTACATAAAGTCAAGGGGGAGGGAGCACCGCGGACATATCCCAGCTGAATTACCTCTGTTGCATCTTGGTAGATGAAGTTCATTGTAATTGCTCGTTCAGTTCAAAATTCATAAAGTTCAAGGCCAGTGCCATTATTCTTCTGTCGCGTATCCCTAGACACGTGTTTCAGGCTTCTGCCATCATCAGTAGGGAAAATATCGTTAGGTCGCCGGATATGCTGCCACAATCTTCTCAGGACCATCACCACTCCAAGGCATGCAGGCACTCCCTGAGCTCGTCAGCTCGTGGCTCACGGGAGCCATTTTACATAAAGTCAAGGGGAAGGGAGCACCACGGGCATATCCCAGCTGAATTACCTCTGTTGCATCTTGGTAGATGAAGTTCATTGTAATTGCTCGTTCAGTTCAAAATTCATAAAGTTCAAGGCCAGTGCCATTATTCTTCTCTCGCGTATCCCTAGACACGTGTTTCAGGCTTCTGCCATCATCAGTAGGGAAATTATCGTTAGGTCGCCGGATATGCTGCCACAATCTTCTCAGGACCATCACCACTCCAAGGCATGCAGGCACTCCCTGAGCTCGTCAGCTCGTGGCTCACGGGAGCCATTTTACATAAAGTCAAGGGGGAGGGAGCACCGCGGACATATCCCAGCTGAATTACCTCTGTTGCATCTTGGTAGATGAAGTTCATTGTAATTGCTCGTTAAGTTCAAAATTCATAAAGTTCAAGGCCAGTGCCATTATTCTTCTCTCGCGTATCCCTAGACACGTGTTTCAGGCTTCTGCCATCATCAGTAGGGAAAATATCGTTAGGTCGCCGGATATGCTGCCACAATCTTCTCAGGACCATCACCACTCCAAGGCATGCAGGCACTCCCTGAGCTCGTCAGCTCGTGGCTCACGGGAGCCATTTTACATAAAGTCAAGGGGGAGGGAGCACCGCGGACATATCCCAGCTGAATTACCTCTGTTGCATCTTGGTAGATGAAGTTCATTGTAATTGCTCGTTCAGTTCAAAATTCATAAAGTTCAAGGCCAGTGCCATTATTCTTCTCTCGCGTATCCCTAGACACGTGTTTCAGGCTTCTGCCATCATCAGTAGGGAAAATATCGTTAGGTCGCCGGATATGCTGCCACAATCTTCTCAGGACCATCACCACTCCAAGGCATGCAGGCACTCCCTGAGCTCGTCAGCTCGTGGCTCACGAGAGCCATTTTACATAAAGTCAAGGGGGAGGGAGCACCGCGGACATATCCCAGCTGAATTACCTCTGTTGCATCTTGGTAGATGAAGTTCATTGTAATTGCTCGTTCAGTTCAAAATTCATAAAGTTCAAGGCCAGTGCCATTATTCTTCTCTCGCGTATCCCTAGACACGTGTTTCAGGCTTCTGCCATCATCAGTAGGGAAAATATCGTTAGGTCGCCGGATATGCTGCCACAATCTTCTCAGGACCATCACCACTCCAAGGCATGCAGGCACTCCCTGAGCTCGTCAGCTCGTGGCTCACGGGAGCCATTTTACATAAAGTCAAGGGGGAGGGAGCACCGCGGACATATCCCAGCTGAATTACCTCTGTTGCATCTTGGTAGATGAAGTTCATTGTAATTGCTCGTTCAGTTCAAAATTCATAAAGTTCAAGGCCAGTGCCATTATTCTTCTCTCGCGTATCCCTAGACACGTGTTTCAGGCTTCTGCCATCATCAGTAGGGAAAATATCGTTAGGTCGCCGGATATGCTGCCACAATCTTCTCAGGACCATCACCACTCCAAGGCATGCAGGCACTCCCTGAGCTCGTCAGCTCGTGGCTCACGGGAGCCATTTTACATAAAGTCAAGGGGGATGGAGCACCGCGGACATATCCCAGCTGAATTACCTCTGTTGCATCTTGGTAGATGAAGTTCATTGTAATTGCTCGTTCAGTTCAAAATTCATAAAGTTCAAGGCCAGTGCCATTATTCTTCTCTCGCGTATCCCTAGACACGTGTTTCAGGCTTCTGCCATCATCAGTAGGGAAAATATCGTTAGGTCGCCGGATATGCTGCCACAATCTTCTCAGGACCATCACCACTCCAAGGCATGCAGGCACTCCCTGAGCTCGTCAGCTCGTGGCTCACGGGAGCCATTTTACATAAAGTCAAGGGGGAGGGAGCACCGCGGACATATCCCAGCTGAATTACCTCTGTTGCATCTTGGTAGATGAAGTTCATTGTAATTGCTCGTTCAGTTCAAAATTCATAAAGTTCAAGGCCAGTGCCATTATTCTTCTCTCGCGTATCCCTAGACACGTGTTTCAGGCTTCTGCCATCATCAGTAGGGAAAATATCGTTAGGTCGCCGGATATGCTGCCACAATCTTCTCAGGACCATCACCACTCCAAGGCATGCAGGCACTCCCTGAGCTCGTCAGCTCGTAGCTCACGGGAGCCATTTTACATAAAGTCAAGGGGGAGGGAGCACCACGGGCATATCCCAGCTGAATTACCTCTGTTGCATCTTGGTAGATGAAGTTCATTGTAATTGCTCGTTCAGTTCAAAATTCATAAAGTTCAAGGCCAGTGCCATTATTCTTCTCTCGCGTATCCCTAGACACGTGTTTCAGGCTTCTGCCATCATCAGTAGGGAAATTATCGTTAGGTCGCCGGATATGCTGCCACAATCTTCTCAGGACCATCACCACTCCAAGGCATGCAGGCACTCCCTGAGCTCGTCAGCTCGTGGCTCACGGGAGCCATTTTACATAAAGTCAAGGGGGAGGGAGCACCGCGGACATATCCCAGCTGAATTACCTCTGTTGCATCTTGGTAGATGAAGTTCATTGTAATTGCTCGTTCAGTTCAAAATTCATAAAGTTCAAGGCCAGTGCCATTATTCTTCTCTCGCGTATCTCTAGACACGTGTTTCAGGCTTCTGCCATCATCAGTAGGGAAAATATCGTTAGGTCGCCGGATATGCTGCCACAATCTTCTCAGGACCATCACCACTCCAAGGCATGCAGGCACTCCCTGAGCTCGTCAGCTCGTGGCTCACGGGAGCCATTTTACATAAAGTCAAGGGGGAGGGAGCACCGCGGACATATCCCAGCTGAATTACCTCTGTTGCATCTTGGTAGATGAAGTTCATTGTAATTGCTCGTTCAGTTCAAAATTCATAAAGTTCAAGGCCAGTGCCATTATTCTTCTCTCGCGTATCCCTAGACACGTGTTTCAGGCTTCTGCCATCATCAGTAGGGAAAATATCGTTAGGTCGCCGGATATGCTGCCACAATCTTCTCAGGACCATCACCACTCCAAGGCATGCAGGCACTCCCTGAGCTCGTCAGCTCGTGGCTCACGGGAGCCATTTTACATAAAGTCAAGGGGGAGGGAGCACCGCGGACATATCCCAGCTGAATTACCTCTGTTGCATCTTGGTAGATGAAGTTCATTGTAATTGCTCGTTCAGTGCAAAATTCATAAAGTTCAAGGCCAGTGCCATTATTCTTCTCTCGCGTATCCCTAGACACGTGTTTCAGGCTTCTGCCATCATCAGTAGGGAAAATATCGTTAGGTCGCCGGATATGCTGCCACAATCTTCTCAGGACCATCACCACTCCAAGGCATGCAGGCACTCCCTGAGCTCGTCAGCTCGTGGCTCACGGGAGCCATTTTACATAAAGTCAAGGGGGAGGGAGCACCGCGGACATATCCCAGCTGAATTACCTCTGTTGCATCTTGGTAGATGAAGTTCATTGTAATTGCTCGTTCAGTTCAAAATTCATAAAGTTCAAGGCCAGTGCCATTATTCTTCTCTCGCGTATCCCTAGACACGTGTTTCAGGCTTCTGCTATCATCAGTAGGGAAAATATCGTTAGGTCGCCGGATATGCTGCCACAATCTTCTCAGGACCATCACCACTCCAAGGCATGCAGGCACTCCCTGAGCTCGTCAGCTCGTGGCTCACGAGAGCCATTTTACATAAAGTCAAGGGGGAGGGAGCACCGCGGACATATCCCAGCTGAATTACCTCTGTTGCATCTTGGTAGATGAAGTTCATTGTAATTGCTCGTTCAGTTCAAAATTCATAAAGTTCAAGGCCAGTGCCATTATTCTTCTCTCGCGTATCCCTAGACACGTGTTTCAGGCTTCTGCCATCATCAGTAGGGAAAATATCGTTAGGTCGCCGGATATGCTGCCACAATCTTCTCAGGACCATCACCACTCCAAGGCATGCAGGCACTCCCTGAGCTCGTCAGCTCGTGGCTCACGGGAGCCATTTTACATAAAGTCAAGGGGGAGGGAGCACCGCGGACATATCCCAGCTGAATTACCTCTGTTGCATCTTGGTAGATGAAGTTCATTGTAATTGCTCGTTCAGTTCAAAATTCATAAAGTTCAAGGCCAGTGCCATTATTCTTCTCTTGCGTATCCCTAGACACGTGTTTCAGGCTTCTGCCATCATCAGTAGGGAAAATATCGTTAGGTCGCCGGATATGCTGCCACAATCTTCTCAGGACCATCACCACTCCAAGGCATGCAGGCACTCCCTGAGCTCGTCAGCTCGTGGCTCACGGGAGCCATTTTACATAAAGTCAAGGGGGATGGAGCACCGCGGACATATCCCAGCTGAATTACCTCTGTTGCATCTTGGTAGATGAAGTTCATTGTAATTGCTCGTTCAGTTCAAAATTCATAAAGTTCAAGGCCAGTGCCATTATTCTTCTCTCGCGTATCCCTAGACACGTGTTTCAGGCTTCTGCCATCATCAGTAGGGAAAATATCGTTAGGTCGCCGGATATGCTGCCACAATCTTCTCAGGACCATCACCACTCCAAGGCATGCAGGCACTCCCTGAGCTCGTCAGCTCGTGGCTCACGGGAGCCATTTTACATAAAGTCAAGGGGGAGGGAGCACCGCGGACATATCCCAGCTGAATTACCTCTGTTGCATCTTGGTAGATGAAGTTCATTGTAATTGCTCGTTCAGTTCAAAATTCATAAAGTTCAAGGCCAGTGCCATTATTCTTCTCTCGCGTATCCCTAGACACGTGTTTCAGGCTTCTGCCATCATCAGTAGGGAAAATATCGTTAGGTCGCCGGATATGCTGCCACAATCTTCTCAGGACCATCACCACTCCAAGGCATGCAGGCACTCCCTGAGCTCGTCAGCTCGTGGCTCACGGGAGCCATTTTACATAAAGTCAAGGGGGAGGGAGCACCACGGGCATATCCCAGCTGAATTACCTCTGTTGCATCATGGTAGATGAAGTTCATTGTAATTGCTCGTTCAGTTCAAAATTCATAAAGTTCAAGGCCAGTGCCATTATTCTTCTCTCGCGTATCCCTAGACACGTGTTTCAGGCTTCTGCCATCATCAGTAGGGAAATTATCGTTAGGTCGCCGGATATGCTGCCACAATCTTCTCAGGACCATCACCACTCCAAGGCATGCAGGCACTCCCTGAGCTCGTCAGCTCGTGGCTCACAGGAGCCATTTTACATAAAGTCAAGGGGGAGGGAGCACCGCGGACATATCCCAGCTGAATTACCTCTGTTGCATCTTGGTAGATGAAGTTCATTGTAATTGCTCGTTCAGTTCAAAATTCATAAAGTTCAAGGCCAGTGCCATTATTCTTCTCTCGCGTATCTCTAGACACGTGTTTCAGGCTTCTGCCATCATCAGTAGGGAAAATATCGTTAGGTCGCCGGATATGCTGCCACAATCTTCTCAGGACCATCACCACTCCAAGGCATGCAGGCACTCCCTGAGCTCGTCAGCTCGTGGCTCACGGGAGCCATTTTACATAAAGTCAAGGGGGAGGGAGCACCGCGGACATATCCCAGCTGAATTACCTCTGTTGCATCTTGGTAGATGAAGTTCATTGTAATTGCTCGTTCAGTTCAAAATTCATAAAGTTCAAGGCCAGTGCCATTATTCTTCTCTCGCGTATCCCTAGACACGTGTTTCAGGCTTCTGCCATCATCAGTAGGGAAAATATCGTTAGGTCGCCGGATATGCTGCCACAATCTTCTCAGGACCATCACCACTCCAAGGCATGCAGGCACTCCCTGAGCTCGTCAGCTCGTGGCTCACGGGAGCCATTTTACATAAAGTCAAGGGGGAGGGAGCACCGCGGACATATCCCAGCTGAATTACCTCTGTTGCATCTTGGTAGATGAAGTTCATTGTAATTGCTCGTTCAGTTCAAAATTCATAAAGTTCAAGGCCAGTGCCATTATTCTTCTCTCGCGTATCCCTAGACACGTGTTTCAGGCTTCTGCCATCATCAGTAGGGAAAATATCGTTAGGTCGCCGGATATGCTGCCACAATCTTCTCAGGACCATCACCACTCCAAGGCATGCAGGCACTCCCTGAGCTCGTCAGCTCGTGGCTCACGGGAGCCATTTTACATAAAGTCAAGGGGGAGGGAGCACCGCGGACATATCCCAGCTGAATTACCTCTGTTGCATCTTGGTAGATGAAGTTCATTGTAATTGCTCGTTCAGTTCAAAATTCATAAAGTTCAAGGCCAGTGCCATTATTCTTCTCTCGCGTATCCCTAGACACGTGTTTCAGGCTTCTGCCATCATCAGTAGGGAAAATATCGTTAGGTCGCCGGATATGCTGCCACAATCTTCTCAGGACCATCACCACTCCAAGGCATGCAGGCACTCCCTGAGCTCGTCAGCTCGTGGCTCACGAGAGCCATTTTACATAAAGTCAAGGGGGAGGGAGCACCGCGGACATATCCCAGCTGAATTACCTCTGTTGCATCTTGGTAGATGAAGTTCATTGTAATTGCTCGTTCAGTTCAAAATTCATAAAGTTCAAGGCCAGTGCCATTATTCTTCTCTCGCGTATCCCTAGACACGTGTTTCAGGCTTCTGCCATCATCAGTAGGGAAAATATCGTTAGGTCGCCGGATATGCTGCCACAATCTTCTCAGGACCATCACCACTCCAAGGCATGCAGGCACTCCCTGAGCTCGTCAGCTCGTGGCTCACGGGAGCCATTTTACATAAAGTCAAGGGGGAGGGAGCACCGCGGACATATCCCAGCTGAATTACCTCTGTTGCATCTTGGTAGATGAAGTTCATTGTAATTGCTCGTTCAGTTCAAAATTCATAAAGTTCAAGGCCAGTGCCATTATTCTTCTCTTGCGTATCCCTAGACACGTGTTTCAGGCTTCTGCCATCATCAGTAGGGAAAATATCGTTAGGTCGCCGGATATGCTGCCACAATCTTCTCAGGACCATCACCACTCCAAGGCATGCAGGCACTCCCTGAGCTCGTCAGCTCGTGGCTCACGGGAGCCATTTTACATAAAGTCAAGGGGGATGGAGCACCGCGGACATATCCCAGCTGAATTACCTCTGTTGCATCTTGGTAGATGAAGTTCATTGTAATTGCTCGTTCAGTTCAAAATTCATAAAGTTCAAGGCCAGTGCCATTATTCTTCTCTCGCGTATCCCTAGACACGTGTTTCAGGCTTCTGCCATCATCAGTAGGGAAAATATCGTTAGGTCGCCGGATATGCTGCCACAATCTTCTCAGGACCATCACCACTCCAAGGCATGCAGGCACTCCCTGAGCTCGTCAGCTCGTGGCTCACGGAAGCCATTTTACATAAAGTCAAGGGGGAGGGAGCACCGCGGACATATCCCAGCTGAATTACCTCTGTTGCATCTTGGTAGATGAAGTTCATTGTAATTGCTCGTTCAGTTCAAAATTCATAAAGTTCAAGGCCAGTGCCATTATTCTTCTGTCGCGTATCCCTAGACACGTGTTTCAGGCTTCTGCCATCATCAGTAGGGAAAATATCGTTAGGTCGCCGGATATGCTGCCACAATCTTCTCAGGACCATCACCACTCCAAGGCATGCAGGCACTCCCTGAGCTCGTCAGCTCGTGGCTCACGGGAGCCATTTTACATAAAGTCAAGGGGGAGGGAGCACCGCGGACATATCCCAGCTGAATTACCTCTGTTGCATCTTGGTAGATGAAGTTCATTGTAATTGCTCGTTCAGTTCAAAATTCATAAAGTTCAAGGCCAGTGCCATTATTCTTCTCTCGCGTATCCCTAGACACGTGTTTCAGGCTTCTGCCATCATCAGTAGGGAAAATATCGTTAGGTCGCCGGATATGCTGCCACAATCTTCTCAGGACCATCACCACTCCAAGGCATGCAGGCACTCCCTGAGCTCGTCAGCTCGTGGCTCACGGGAGCCATTTTACATAAAGTCAAGGGGGAGGGAGCACCGCGGACATATCCCAGCTGAATTACCTCTGTTGCATCTTGGTAGATGAAGTACATTGTAATTGCTCGTTCAGTTCAAAATTCATAAAGTTCAAGGCCAGTGCCATTATTCTTCTCTCGCGTATCCCTAGACACGAGGTCCTGAGAAGATTGTGGCAGCATATCCGGCGACCTAACGATATTTTCCCTACTGATGATGGCAGAAGCCTGAAACACGTGTCTAGGGATACGCGAGAGAAGAATAATGGCACTGGCCTTGAACTTTATGAATTTTGAACTGAACGAGCAATTACAATGAACTTCATCTACCAAGATGCAACAGAGGTAATTCAGCTGGGATATGTCCGCGGTGCTCCCTCCCCCTTGACTTTATGTAAAATGGCTCCCGTGAGCCACGAGCTGACGAGCTCAGGGAGTGCCTGCATGCCTTGGAGTGGTGATGGTCCTGAGAAGATTGTGGCAGCATATCCGGCGACCTAACGATATTTTCCCTACTGATGATGGCAGAAGCCTGAAACACCTGTCTAGGGATACGCGAGAGAAGAATAATGGCACTGGCCTTGAACTTTATGAATTTTGAACTGAACGAGCAATTACAATGAACTTCATCTACCAAGATGCAACAAAGGTAATTCAGCTGGGATATGTCCGCGGTGCTCCCTCCCCCTTGACTTTATGTAAAATGGCTCCCGTGAGCCACGAGCTGACGAGCTCAGGGAGTGCCTGCATGCCTTGGAGTGGTGATGGTCCTGAGAAGATTGTGGCAGCATATCCGGCGACCTAACGATATTTTCCCTACTGATGATGGCAGAAGCCTGAAACACGTGTCTAGGGATACGCGAGAGAAGAATAATGGCACTGGCCTTGAACTTTATGAATTTTGAACTGAACGAGCAATTACAATGAACTTCATCTACCAAGATGCAACAGAGGTAATTCAGCTGGGATATGTCCGCGGTGCTTCCTCCCTCTTGACTTTATGTAAAATGGCTCCCGTGAGCCACGAGCTGACGAGCTCAGGGAGTGCCTGCATGCCTTGGAGTGGTGATGGTCCTGAGAAGATTGTGGCAGCATATCCGGCGACCTAACGATATTTTCCCTACTGATGATGGCAGAAGCCTGAAACACGTGTCTAGGGATACGCGAGAGAAGAATAATGGCACTGGCCTTGAACTTTATGAATTTTGAACTGAACGAGCAATTACAATGAACTTCATCTACCAAGATGCAACAGAGGTAATTCAGCTGGGATATGTCCGCGGTGCTCCCTCCCCCTTGACTTTATGTAAAATGGCTCCCGTGAGCCACGAGCTGACGAGCTCAGGGAGTGCCTGCATGCCTTGGAGTGGTGATGGTCCTGAGAAGATTGTGGCAGCATATCCGGCGACCTAACGATATTTTCCCTACTGATGATGGCAGAAGCCTGAAACACGTGTCTAGGGATACGCGAGAGAAGAATAATGGCACTGGCCTTGAACTTTATGAATTTTGAACTGAACGAGCAATTACAATGAACTTCATCTACCAAGATGCAACAGAGGTAATTCAGCTGGGATATGTCCGCGGTGCTCCCTCCCCCTTGACTTTATGTAAAATGGCTCCCGTGAGCCACGAGCTGACGAGCTCAGGGAGTGCCTGCATGCCTTGGAGTGGTGATGGTCCTGAGAAGATTGTGGCAGCATATCCGGCGACCTAACGATATTTTCCCTACTGATGATGGCAGAAGCCTGTAGCACGTGTCTAGGGATACGGGAGAGAAGAATAATGGCACTGGCCTTGAACTTTATGAATTTTGAACTGAACGAGCAATTACAATGAACTTCATCTACCAAGATGCAACAGAGGTAATTCAGCTGGGATATGTCCGCGGTGCTCCCTCCCCCTTGACTTTATGTAAAATGGCTCCCGTGAGCCACGAGCTGACGAGCTCAGGGAGTGCCTGCATGCCTTGGAGTGGTGATGGTCCTGAGAAGATTGTGGCAGCATATCCGGCGACCTAACGATATTTTCCCTACTGATGATGGCAGAAGCCTGAAACACGTGTCTAGGGATACGCGAGAGAAGAATAATGGCACTGGCCTTGAACTTTATGAATTTTGAACTGAACGAGCAATTACAATGAACTTCATCTACCAAGATGCAACAAAGGTAATTCAGCTGGGATATGTCCGCGGTGCTCCCTCCCCCTTGACTTTATGTAAAATGGCTCCCGTGAGCCACGAGCTGACGAGCTCAGGGAGTGCCTGCATGCCTTGGAGTGGTGATGGTCCTGAGAAGATTGTGGCAGCATATCCGGCGACCTAACGATATTTTCCCTACTGATGATGGCAGAAGCCTGAAGCACGTGTCTAGGGATACGCGAGAGAAGAATAATGGCACTGGCCTTGAACTTTATGAATTTTGAACTGAACGAGCAATTACAATGAACTTCATCTACCAAGATGCAACAGAGGTAATTCAGCTGGGATATGTCCGCGGTGCTCCCTCCCCCTTGACTTTATGTAAAATGGCTCCCGTGAGCCACGAGCTGACGAGCTCAGGGAGTGCCTGCATGCCTTGGAGTGGTGATGGTCCTGAGAAGATTGTGGCAGCATATCCGGCGACCTAACGATATTTTCCCTACTGATGATGGCAGAAGCCTGAAACACGTGTCTAGGGATACGCGAGAGAAGAATAATGGCACTGGCCTTGAACTTTATGAATTTTGAACTGAACGAGCAATTACAATGAACTTCATCTACCAAGATGCAACAAAGGTAATTCAGCTGGGATATGTCCGCGGTGCTCCCTCCCCCTTGACTTTATGTAAAATGGCTCCCGTGAGCCACGAGCTGACGAGCTCAGGGAGTGCCTGCATGCCTTGGAGTGGTGATGGTCCTGAGAAGATTGTGGCAGCATATCCGGCGACCTAACGATATTTTCCCTACTGATGATGGCAGAAGCCTGAAGCACGTGTCTAGGGATACGCGAGAGAAGAATAATGGCACTGGCCTTGAACTTTATGAATTTTGAACTGAACGAGCAATTACAATGAACTTCATCTACCAAGATGCAACAGAGGTAATTCAGCTGGGATATGTCCGCGGTGCTCCCTCCCCCTTGACTTTATGTAAAATGGCTCCCGTGAGCCACGAGCTGACGAGCTCAGGGAGTGCCTGCATGCCTTGGAGTGGTGATGGTCCTGAGAAGATTGTGGCAGCATATCCGGCGACCTAACGATATTTTCCCTACTGATGATGGCAGAAGCCTGAAACACGTGTCTAGGGATACGCGAGAGAAGAATAATGGCACTGGCCTTGAACTTTATGAATTTTGAACTGAACGAGCAATTACAATGAACTTCATCTACCAAGATGCAACAAAGGTAATTCAGCTGGGATATGTCCGCGGTGCTCCCTCCCCCTTGACTTTATGTAAAATGGCTCCCGTGAGCCACGAGCTGACGAGCTCAGGGAGTGCCTGCATGCCTTGGAGCGGTGATGGTCCTGAGAAGATTGTGGCAGCATATCCGGCGACCTAACGATATTTTCCCTACTGATGATGGCAGAAGCCTGAAACACGTGTCTAGGGATACGCGAGAGAAGAATAATGGCACTGGCCTTGAACTTTATGAATTTTGAACTGAACGAGCAATTACAATGAACTTCATCTACCAAGATGCAACAGAGGTAATTCAGCTGGGATATGTCCGCGGTGCTCCCTCCCCCTTGACTTTATGTAAAATGGCTCCCGTGAGCCACGAGCTGACGAGCTCAGGGAGTGCCTGCATGCCTTGGAGTGGTGATGGTCCTGAGAAGATTGTGGCAGCATATCCGGCGACCTAACGATATTTTCCCTACTGATGATGGCAGAAGCCTGAAACACGTGTCTAGGGATACGCGAGAGAAGAATAATGGCACTGGCCTTAAACTTTAAGAATTTTGAACTGAACGAGCAATTACAATGAACTTCATCTACCAAGATGCAACAGAGGTAATTCAGCTGGGATATGTCCGTGGTGCTCCCTCCCCCTTGACTTTATGTAAAATGGCTCCCGTGAGCCACGAGCTGACGAGCTCAGGGAGTGCCTGCATGCCTTGGAGTGGTGATGGTCCTGAGAAGATTGTGGCAGCATATCCGGCGACCTAACGATATTTTCCCTACTGATGATGGCAGAAGTCTGAAACACATGTCTAGGGATACGCGTGAGAAGAATAATGGCACTGGCCTTGAACTTTATGAATTTTGAACTGAACAAGCAATTACAATGAACTTCATCTACCAAGATGCAACAGAGGTAAATCAGCTGGGAAATGTCCGCGGTGCTCCCTCCCCCTTGACTTTATGTAAAATGGCTCCCGTGAGCCACGAGCTGACGAGCTCAGGGAGTGCCTGCATGCCTTGGAGTGGTGATGGTCCTGAGAAGATTGTGGCAGCATATCCGGCGACCTAACGATATTTTCCCTACTGATGATGGCAGAAGCCTGAAACACGTGTCTAGGGATACGCGAGAGAAGAATAATGGCACTGGCCTTGAACTTTATGAATTTTGAACTGAACGAGCAATTACAATGAACTTCATCTACCAAGATGCAACAGAGGTAATTCAGCTGGGATATGTCCGCGGTGCTCCCTCCCCCTTGACTTTATGTAAAATGGCTCCCGTGAGCCACGAGCTGACGAGCTCAGGGAGTGCCTGCATGCCTTGGAGTGGTGATGGTCCTGAGAAGATTGTGGCAGCATATCCGGCGACCTAACGATATTTTCCCTACTGATGATGGCAGAAGCCTGAAACACGTGTCTAGGGATACGCGAGAGAAGAATAATGGCACTGGCCTTGAACTTTATGAATTTTGAACTGAACGAGCAATTACAATGAACTTCATCTACCAAGATGCAACAAAGGTAATTCAGCTGGGATATGTCCGCGGTGCTCCCTCCCCCTTGACTTTATGTAAAATGGCTCCCGTGAGCCACGAGCTGACGAGCTCAGGGAGTGCCTGCATGCCTTGGAGTGGTGATGGTCCTGAGAAGATTGTGGCAGCATATCCGGCGACCTAACGATATTTTCCCTACTGATGATGGCAGAAGCCTGAAACACGTGTCTAGGGATACGCGAGAGAAGAATAATGGCACTGGCCTTGAACTTTATGAATTTTGAACTGAACGAGCAATTACAGTGAACTTCATCTACCAAGATGCAACAGAGGTAATTCAGCTGGGATATGTCCGCGGTGCTCCCTCCCCCTTGACTTTATGTAAAATGGCTCCCGTGAGCCACGAGCTGACGAGCTCAGGGAGTGCCTGCATGCCTTGGAGTGGTGATGGTCCTGAGAAGATTGTGGCAGCATATCCGGCGACCTAACGATATTTTCCCTACTGATGATGGCAGAAGCCTGAAACACGTGTCTAGGGATACGCGAGAGAAGAATAATGGCACTGGCCTTGAACTTTATGAATTTTGAACTGAACGAGCAATTACAATGAACTTCATCTACCAAGATGCAACAGAGGTAATTCAGCTGGGATATGTCCGCGGTGCTCCCTCCCCCTTGACTTTATGTAAAATGGCTCCCGTGAGCCACGAGCTGACGAGCTCAGGGAGTGCCTGCATGCCTTGGAGTGGTGATGGTCCTGAGAAGATTGTGGCAGCATATCCGGCGACCTAACGATATTTTCCCTACTGATGATGGCAGAAGTCTGAAACACATGTCTAGGGATACGCGAGAGAAGAATAATGGCACTGGCCTTGAACTTTATGAATTTTGAACTGAACAAGCAATTACAATGAACTTCATCTACCAAGATGCAACAGAGGTAATTCAGCTGGGATATGTCCGCGGTGCTCCCTCCCCCTTGACTTTATGTAAAATGGCTCCCGTGAGCCACGAGCTGACGAGCTCAGGGAGTGCCTGCATGCCTTGGAGTGGTGATGGTCCTGAGAAGATTGTGGCAGCATATCCGGCGACCTAACGATATTTTCCCTACTGATGATGGCAGAAGCCTGAAACACGTGTCTAGGGATACGCGAGAGAAGAATAATGGCACTGGCCTTGAACTTTATGAATTTTGAACTGAACGAGCAATTACAATGAACTTCATCTACCAAGATGCAACAGAGGTAATTCAGCTGGGATATGTCCGCGGTGCTCCCTCCCCCTTGACTTTATGTAAAATGGCTCCCGTGAGCCACGAGCTGACGAGCTCAGGGAGTGCCTGCATGCCTTGGAGTGGTGATGGTCCTGAGAAGATTGTGGCAGCATATCCGGCGACCTAACGATATTTTCCCTACTGATGATGGCAGAAGCCTGAAACACGTGTCTAGGGATACGCGAGAGAAGAATAATGGCACTGGCCTTGAACTTTATGAATTTTGAACTGAACGAGCAATTACAATGAACTTCATCTACCAAGATGCAACAGAGGTAATTCAGCTGGGATATGTCCGCGGTGCTCCCTCCCCCTTGACTTTATGTAAAATGGCTCCCGTGAGCCACGAGCTGACGAGCTCAGGGAGTGCCTGCATGCCTTGGAGTGGTGATGGTCCTGAGAAGATTGTGGCAGCATATCCGGCGACCTAACGATATTTTCCCTACTGATGATGGCAGAAGCCTGAAGCACGTGTCTAGGGATACGCGAGAGAAGAATAATGGCACTGGCCTTGAACTTTATGAATTTTGAACTGAACGAGCAATTACAATGAACTTCATCTACCAAGATGCAACAGAGGTAATTCAGCTGGGATATGTCCGCGGTGCTCCCTCCCCCTTGACTTTATGTAAAATGGCTCCCGTGAGCCACGAGCTGACGAGCTCAGGGAGTGCCTGCATGCCTTGGAGTGGTGATGGTCCTGAGAAGATTGTGGCAGCATATCCGGCGACCTAACGATATTTTCCCTACTGATGATGGCAGAAGCCTGAAACACGTGTCTAGGGATACGCGAGAGAAGAATAATGGCACTGGCCTTGAACTTTATGAATTTTGAACTGAACGAGCAATTACAATGAACTTCATCTACCAAGATGCAACAGAGGTAATTCAGCTGGGATATGTCCGCGGTGCTCCCTCCCCCTTGACTTTATGTAAAATGGCTCCCGTGAGCCACGAGCTGACGAGCTCAGGGAGTGCCTGCATGCCTTGGAGTGGTGATGGTCCTGAGAAGATTGTGGCAGCATATCCGGCGACCTAACGATATTTTCCCTACTGATGATGGCAGAAGCCTGAAACACGTGTCTAGGGATACGCGAGAGAAGAATAATGGCACTGGCCTTGAACTTTATGAATTTTGAACTGAACGAGCAATTACAATGAACTTCATCTACCAAGATGCAACAGAGGTAATTCAGCTGGGATATGTCCGCGGTGCTCCCTCCCCCTTGACTTTATGCATTCCACCCAAAACCTAAGGGAACTTGCCCCATGTCCAGCGAAGACAAAACGACATACATCATGCAAAACCTACATCAACCCCCATACCGAACTACTTAAAACCGCATGGCCCGAACTCCTTCTTGATCAGTTTCCCCCTAACCTCTCACCCAAAGTAAAAAAAAACTTCAAACACAAACTGATAAGACAACACCCAGAATCACTATTTGCGGACATATATCACTGCTACTCCAAAGGCCAGATAAAAAATGGATCTCATTTTCCACTGTGAAAGCCCTGAAAAGTGGAAAACTATCCTCAAATCACACCTCCACGTTTCCAAAACAACCAACATTACATATAGCTGCAAACTGATGATCTCAATCCCTAACCACAAGCTGCGGAGCAGAAACCCCTCCGTGACCATCTACTGCAACGTCACCAAGCCAACAATGATAATGTAGAGGCTCAAATGGGGGTGGGGTCGCACACTACTCACACACCGGCTGTTTCGCCCCTAAGGACTCTTGGTCAATGTAGTATAGTGTTCGCGATGCATCATCTTTCGATCTTCTGCTATCTTCGCTGTCTTCGCCATCCCTGGACACGTGTTTCGGGGTATTACCCCTCATCAGCAGGGATAGGCCGTGTACTGGGGTTGCCGATGGCTGCCAATATCTGCCAGGTATAGTACCACTCAGGCGCGTAGGTGCGGGATCCCAGGCTCGTCAGCCCGCTGCTCAAGGGAGCCTGAGTGGTACTATACCTGGCAGATATTGGCAGCCATCGGCAACCCCAGTACACGGCCTATCCCTGCTGATGAGGGGTAATACCCCGAAACACGTGTCCAGGGATGGCGAAGACAGCGAAGATAGCAGAAGATCGAAAGATGATGCATCGTGAACACTTTACTACATTGACCAGAGTCCTTAGGGGCGACACCGCCGGTGTGTGAGTAGTGTGCGACCCCACCACCATTTGAAACTTTAAAGCTCCCTTGAGCAGCGGGCTGACGAGCCTGGGATCCCGCACCTACGCGCCTGAGTGGTACTATACCTGGCAGATATCGGCAACCCCAGTACACGGCCTATCACTGCTGATGAGGGGTAATACCCCGAAACACGTGTCCAGGGATGGTGAAGACAGCGAAGATAGCAGAAGATCGAAAGATGATGCATCGCGAACACTTTACTACGTTGACCAGAGTCCTTAGGGGCGACACCGCCGGTGTGTGAGTAGTTTGCGACCCCACCACCATTTATAATGTAGAGGCATTTGAATCCCTCTTCCCCTCCCTTCAGACTTCCCTCCCACATACATCTTCCCGACCAAACCCACCCCTTCTCCCAGCTCCCTCCCGCAGAACCAAACTATCAGTCCAGCGCCCTCTTTCAACAACACCAGGAACATGACTCCCCTGTGCACCCATCAACCATCACCTCTACCCCCCACAAATACAAACTCCCCCAACCAACAACGAATGACCCCAACACACAGCCACTGACTCCTGACTATCTCTCTATACCCACATGCAAAAGAATGCTGAAGCCACAACACGACTCTCTACATCCCGCGCCCATGGCCCTGCTCAGAGCCTTCAAGGACAGCACAACAAGAACTAGAAAACAACATAGTAACACCAGGCCCTCCCCTTCTTGGGACGACCCCGTCTGGAACCCCCCCACCCACACCTCTGAAAAAAAAGAGCAGCATCTCATGCCTGCGTGAAAGCCAACTAGCAACTATAAGCCAAGCCTTTAACAATACCCTAACCAACCTTGCCACGCTCCAAAAGCCTTCCTGAAACCCCCACCATACCCCCTTCTTCTCCAATCCCACACACCAAGGACTGCACAAGGCTCCCCGCCCCAGCTGGGTCTCAATCTCCCTCTCAAACCAGACACAGAGACCCAGAAGAACAAGAGATGCCATGCCCCCGAGTGTAGCAGAAGACCTTGCCTCCTCGTATGACACGCCAGCTACTGCCACCCCTCAATCCAAGATCCAGGTGATCACTGGATTCAGAAGAGACCACTCCCCTCTGAGTTCCTGAAGACCCTCAAACTCCCTCACTAATATCCCCATGGCCCCCATAGGAAGAAACTCAAAATAGAGGCACCCTCCACCACCTGCATGCACATAAACTGCAGATCAGCCACCAAACATGCACAGAACTAGCAGAATCCATTCTCACCCATGACATAGACATAGCCTTCATTACCGAGACCTGGCTAAATGACTTCTCACCATCTATCATGGACACCCTTGTGCCCCCAGGCTTTGCTATCATCAACAAAGACCGAAAAGACCAAGGAGGCGGGTATAGCAATCATTCACAACAACAACATATCCGTAACAGAAGTGGACACCTTTAACTATAACACCTGTGAATGCTTAACCAGCAACATTATCACAAGCAACAACAAAACTCTACACTGCAATCTTCTATACCAACCCCCAGGCAACACCACCACACTCACGGAACACCTGTCCGACCTGATTGCTCACTGCTCACACCGAGATGCCAACAACCTAATTCTGGGCGACCTCAACCTGCACTGGAATTAAAACAACAACTCGCTAATCAAAAACCTGTTTGACCTGCTGCACAGCAACAACCTTACCCAACACTGCTCAGATGAAACCCATTGCAAATGAGCAACCCTAGAATCCATTATCGCCCAACATGACATAGTCACGATCTACTACATCCTGTCTGTTGACTGGTCCAACCACCACCTAATCCTACTCTGCCTCTCACAACTGATCACATATCAACCTCCCACCCAAGACCCCCCCAAATGGAAGAGAAATCTAACCCAGATGGCCATGGCCGACCTAGAGGAGAGGGTAAGCTCGCTCCTGCCTATCTTCTCATACAATATCACCACAACAGAACTCACCTCTCAATATCACACCACTATGGCGTCCATCCTAGACCAACTAGCCCCCCTGAAACAAAAAAAACAAACAGGATCATTCCATCCAGATCCTGGTTCAACAATGGCATTAACGCCGAAAGAAGACAACTAAGAGCCACAGAATGACTAAGCAGGAACAACCCTTCCACAAGCCTCCACGAGCAACTCAAAGCAGCCACGAGAAAAAACAAAAAACACATCAACAACGAAAAAACACTTTTTTTTCCACCGCTCTGGATGGCTCAGGCCTCCAAGAACCTGTGCGACAACTTTGCAAACTTCTTCAAAGACAAAATCACCAAGATTGAGCTCTCATTAGATATCAACCTCAATACTGCCTGCAATAGCCCAGTCCGAGAGACCGAAGGCAGCACTCACAAGCATCTCACGAAAGCCTCAAAATCCTTCAACCCCATACATGAGGACATGATTCTCAAACTGATCTCCACCGCCAAACCTGCATTTCACGTCCTAGATCCTATACCCACCCAATTGACCAAAAAACTGAACCTCTCCATAGCGCCGTACTGGTGCAAGATCATAAACAGCTCCCTAAGAACTGGCATCATTCAAGACTGCCTCAAAGTCGGCCAAGTCATGCCACTACTGAAAAAAAACAGGCCTTGACCCTAATGATCTCAACAACTTCAGAGCCATTTCCAACCTCCCCCTACTATCCAAAATCCTCGGAAAGTGTGTTCTCTTATAACTAACGCAGCACTTGGACAACATCAACCTTCTAGATCCCCACCAGTCGGGTATCAGAAAAGGTTGTAGCACCAAGACCGTGATCCTTAACGTCGTGGACGATATCTACAAGTCCCTAGATACTGGCCAATGCTGGATACTCCTTCTCCTGGACCTACCAGCAGCTTTTGACACAGTGGACCACACTCTACTCATCAAGGCTCTCCAAGAAAGGGTAGGGGCTGATGAGGTGGTCCTACACTGGTTCTCCTCCTTCCTACAAAACTGCTCCCAAAGGATAAAAATCAAAACCTTTACATCCGACCTACACCCCGTCAGCAGCGGTGTCCCCCAAGGCTCAGCACTCTCCCCCAGAATTTTCAACATATACATCGAACCCCTCACCACCCTACTCAAAAAAGCTAACATCCCCTTCCACCTATATGCAGGCAACACCTAAATCTATCTGGAAACCTCCTCCATTGAGGACATTCAGAGACTCAACAACACTCTAAGAGAAGTCCAGCACTGGCTATCAACAAACCATCAGAAAATCAACCAAGACAAAACAGAAATCCTCCTCATCGCCAACAAAGACGAAAACCCTCAAATCCTAGAATGGCTAAAAGCAATCAATGCTCTTAACGGCACCCTAACTATGCCTAACTCTGTAAAATCACTAGGAATCACCCTAGACCCAAAACTCAACATGACACATTAGGAACTCTGCAAAGAGTGCCTTCCTCAATCTGAAGCTACTCAACAAAATAAAACCTGTCATCCCGCCAAAGGATCTCAAACAAGCCACTCAATCACTGGTGCTATCAAGACTCGACTATGGAAATTGAGTCCTCACTGGTACAACAAAATCCCACCTAGCCCCCCTCAAAACAACTCTCAACGCAGCAGCCAGAATGGTCACGGGAGTCAAGAAATATCAACACATCTCTTCCTCACCCAGAGATCTAAAATGGATCCCAGTGGAAATGCCAGCCAGCTTCCAAAATGCCTGCCTCACACACAAGGCCCTGCACACAGGGAAACCTGACTACCTGGCCTCCAAACTCAATATAGCCGGTCAGACAAGGAACCTCAGGAGCTCCAACACCCTACTACTCATCCCTTTAAAAAACATGCAAAAAAAATGCTGCACGGTCCTTCGCAAGAAATGCACCCAAAATCTGGAACTCCATCCCAGCCGATATCAGGACTATCCCTTCCTTTAGCTAATTTAAAAAACTCCTAAAGGACCTCTTCTTCAGCCGCTCCTTGCCGAACCGATAGCACCCGGACTCTGTGTCATTAAGACCTACCTCTCCCACGCTCCCCGACCCATTCATCACACCCTCCTCGCCCATGACAACTTGCATGCAACAAGGTTATCTAAGGACTTCCTCACCTCACTGCTGCACAACACGCTATACCTCTACCTCTACCTATTGTGTGACTTTTGCATTGAATCTGTTATTAGTGTGTGACTTTTGCATTGAATCTGTTGTAAAGTGCTCTGATACCCTCGGGTCTGGCCAGCACTATATTAAACTCATCAATAAATAAACAATAAATAAATAAATCTATAACTAGATTTATCAATACAAGCAAATTATTGCAAAATTACATTGAAGATGAGACTGCACATTAATTACAGGCATAAAATAGTTTTCTTTTTTAAAATTAAATAAAAGTAAATGTAAAAAGTTATCAACTAACAGAATTAGTTGTAAAATTGTGTTTTAAACCACTCCCAAATCACCCAGGGCCTTCGATGTTTTATTAAGTGAATGGGGCCTATGGCCCCCTTGTCTGATCCACTAAGGGTCCTGAGGTCCCAATCCCGCACAGTCTTTTTTATTAATCAAAGAGAGGGGGGCACATGCCCCACTACAAGACCCAATAGGGGTCACGGGTAACTCAATACTCTGGAACAAAGCATAAATAAAAGGGAGGGGGATGTGTGACACCCCTCCTAGGGCCATTCCTGGGGACATTTAAGTGGATCAGGGGATGCAGATCCCAGAGCCTGTATTGGCCCTAGAGACCCCATCCTCTGGGCCGTACCTTTAAAGGGGAGCCCCCAGAAATGTGCCCCAGGGAGTGCATATCCTTGGGCCACCACTTAAATATTTAGGTAATGCGGCCATGTGGCCCCCTCCCTGTGCCTACAGTGGCCCTAGGTACCCAATCTCCCAGCGCGTCAGGATCTTGTGGTTGGGTGCCCTGGTGCATGTTGGGGGGCATGCAGTGAGCCCCAGGGCCCTTCTGCCCAATTCATCTTCTCAGCCACCACCATACTGGATGCTAGTGGGGGCTGACACCTTTGCTCTGCTCCTGTCAGGCAGGAGCAGCATTTTGTTAACTGATCCCACCGAGCAGGAGCAAAGTGGAGTCTCCTGCCCGGGAGAGAGCCTGCACTCTCCCAGGCAGAGAACCACAGTGTCCCGTGGTGGGCCTTCCAGCACAGTGTAGATTACTTCACCCCAGGGGATGGGTTGTGCATCCTCCTACACTTCTATAAGTATTTTGGGCCCAAATGAGGCTCAGGAGCGGGGCTGAGTGTCCTTCCCCCATTCTTTAAAGGCATTGAGCCCTGAAGATGATGGTTCCCAGGGCCTGATGGGCCAGTCTGTACACCAGGGTAAATCATATTAAATTAATGCTAGAGGGCTGCGCACACCCCCAAGCCCTGGGGATCACCACCTTCCTGGACCATTTATTGGATTAAAAGGAGCACCATGTGCCCCAAAAACCCCGGGGACCCCCACCTCCCCATGGGTAAAGTATATGAATGTAAGGGGTCCTCCGCAGACACCCAGCCCTGGGGACTGCCACCTCCCCAGGGCAAACGTTTACCATGGTACTCACCCGAGACATAGCTGTTTGCTGTGGCTTGACGGGAGCTTTAACTGCTCCCGCCAAGCCACAGCAAACACTCCACTTCCAGCAAGCGAGAGCAGACAAATACTTTTGCTTTCTGGAAGCAAAGCATTCATCTGTTTCTCTTCCCACTGTCAAGCGAGCAGGGCAACAGAAAAATTGCTTTCAGACACAGGGAGTTGCATGTTTAGCAGCTCTCTATGTCTGAAAGCAATCCAGCAGAAGGGGAGGAGCTGGCAGGGACTGTCAGGGCCGTTTAGGTTCCCCCTGCAGTCTCAATAGAGACTGGGTGCCTTGGGGGCACTCTAGATAAATGGCCAGGTCCCCGGGGCTGTAATCGGCCCTGGAAGGGTGGCCATGTAGCCCCCTCCCCCATTTGTGAATGACCACACCCTGGGGGAAGGGGTCCAGTGGGGCAGAAATCAGTCCGGGGAGGGGGACTTCTATTATATTTTCAAAAAAGGCCGGGCCCAACATTGAAATCAGCCCCCAGCCTATATAAAAAAAATGTTTTTAAATGTCAGGTCCCAGGGGATGGGTTCCCCGGGGCGAAAATCACCCCGGGGAGGGGGGTCGGATGGCCCCACCCCGTTCTCAACCACTCTGCAAAGGGGCCTCCTGGTGCACAACTTGTACAGGGATGAAGTCCCCTTAGCTGGTGAGGGTCCTTGGGGGCCAACAACCTCTTCTGTTACATCCAGTAAGTCCCACACAGTTGGAATTGCTGAGAGGATGTTGGATGCCCCACCCCCTTTCTTCACCACTCTACAAACACATCTCCTGGTGCACTACTGGTTGGGGAATGAAGTCCCCTTGGCTGCTGAGGGTCCATAAGGGACAACAAACCCTCCTGTTACCTTTAGTAAGTCCCACACAGCAGGATTGTTGAGCTCATCCGAGGCCATGCCCCCTTTCTCCACCACTCTGCACACACACACCTCCTGGTGCAGTGCTAGTTGGGTGATGAAGTCCCGATGAATGCTGAGGCTCTTTGGGAGCCAACAAGCCCTTGTGTTACTGCAAGTAAGTCCCACACAGCGGATTTGCTGAAAGGTCTTTAGAGGCCACACCTCCTTTCTCCACTACCGTGCAAGCATGTTTCCTCGCACACTGCTGGTGGGTATGAAGTCCTATTGGATGCTGAGGGTTCTTGTGGGCCCAGAAGCCCTCCTGTTACCTCCTGTAAGTCTGACACAGCAGGATTCCTAAGAGCTGGTCAGAGGCCACTCCCCCTTTCAGCAAACGTGATTAGGAGTTAAAAACACATATAACTCCACTTAAAAAGCCAAAATTTACAGGGACGTTATAGTTAGGTCCAGATTTCACTCGTACAAAACCAGTGACATTCATCATGTATAGTTAACTGAGCTAACTATAACTTAAGCCACCGCAATGCAATGCTTCAGACCTCACATATTACAGTGCTCATAACATAGTCAGTGACATAACTGTTGACATCACTGATGAAATCTTAAATGGCATCATTGATGACATCACTCATGATATCAACCACAGAACCACTCACACCCCCATAAAGCCTCTCCAAAGAGCTATAAATATGGTAAAACACATGGCAAGGGGTGCATTTTTTTATTCCAGGTTGGCTTGAATGGTATTTTACCAATACAAAGATGTAACACTGTGCCTGGAGTGGTAGAAAGCTTTTGTCATTTTACAGATCGGCCTCAATGGCACTGTGCTTACCCTTTTCTTAAAGACGTTGCAGTAGAAATGGCAAAAGACTTTGCCCCTTCTATCTCGCTGTGGATGGCACTGCTTATAAACTTTCCTAGAAAAGCAGACATTTGAGGTGAGCAAATTCAGAGTGTTGCTGGTGTTGTAGGGTGCTCTGTACAGGACTATTCTTCACTTAAACTTTTAAACTACTCAGAGTTCTCTGCTTCTTATTTGCATAATGTATGTGACACTCTATGCCTGCAAGGGTATTGTTTTGATATATATCTAGATCTATCTCTCTCTCTATATATATATATATATATACATATACGTAGATACATGCATATGGACATGAACACTGATGAAATGCATTCCACAATATGTAGTAGGATGGGTTTGTCATTTTGTTTGAAAGTGTAAAGCAAATTGATGACACATAAGGGATCCACCCTCTTTTTTCTCTCTACTTACCCTAACTTACCCAGCTTCTGTATGACTTGTCCTTGGATACATTTTTTCATATTTACATTTCTTTAACTGAACCGTTTATAGCTAGTTGCTGTATAGTCTCTTTAATGACTAATGTGGCCAAGCCTTTGTTGAGCCAAATACTTCTTTTTCTTTTTCCTGCAAAATAACACGCAGAATAATGTTTATTCTTTAATATTGCATTTCGCCATTCCTGAAAACTGCAAGCAATGCTCGTGATTAATTTTATATTCTGAAATATCCCCGCGAAACTATTAGCTACTGCATGAACCAAGTGTTTAGCTGTTCTGAGAAGTTAAAATATGTCTCACAAACTATGATACATTGAGAGTGAATCCAAGAATCTCTGAGGCCCTATAAAGAGGGCTGTGCAGAGTCTGCATCTCACCAGTAAATTGATAGTGAAAAACAAAGAAAAAGTGGCATAAAGGCATAATGTTAATGTGAGCAAGATGCCTAAAATACTTAAGAACAAGTGAAAGGAGATGGGGAACATCTATTACACCTGTCCACCTTCTCAGTTCAAAACCATCTGAAAATCTTATAAACTAAAAGAAAAACATCTAATCTTTCTTTCCTGAGGCCCAACCCTATAGATGCACCAAACCACTCCAGCACAATTCTTTAGATCATGCAGCATAAAGCAACAGAAGTCGCCTCAATTCGAACTGTAGAATCTAAACATAATTCTGCCTCCCATTCCTCAGAAATCATGAAGATTAGTAGATAGCCAAACATCGTTCAATTCATGTAATGAACAGAAGCTTCACAAATAAAGCCCTGCATCCTTCTAGCGTGCATTCAACCTCATTGGCCTGGAAATGCTGAAAATAGCCATCATAAACAAAAGCCATAGAACATAATTTCAGAACCCATCCCACCCTCTCTAGACAATGATTACTCCAATGCCCTCTCCACTCTCTGACTATAAACCATCATTATTCCTCCCTCAGGCAGTGAGCTCTTGTGGACTTCCTCATGATGAGCATGTCCACCACGTCTAATGAAGTGTAACTCAGCCCCTTCCTCTGCTTTCACAGATCCAGGAGAAATGTATGGCCAACCAACTAGAGCTGTACACCAGTAACAATCCTTCACTAGGCAATATTCAATCTGGCTTCTGATCTGGTCACAGCATCGGCACCTCCATCATTCTCAGAATTGTTAACAAAGCTCTACTACTCTTTGATGAAGGAAATTAATGCCTGCTGGTTCTACTTCCCTTAAAGACTGCCCTTAATACTGTTGATCATGATAACATCCTCAAACAGAATGGGTATTGTAGGCACAGAGGTAGAATGAATTAGGTCCCATCTTTCTAGCAAAACACAACACATCAAAATAGATAGAATCTTCTACCTCCCAGATCTATCCTACACTTACTCAGCGGTCTGAAACATGTTGTACGGTAGTGGGATAAAGACTGTGTGATGGTGATTTACATAGTGGTAAAGAACTAGGATATAATTTAGTGCTAATAACAAACACATGGGGTTAAAAGTCCTTAGTTGTGACTTGCTTTATGTCACCCATTTACTGCCTACTAAAAGAATTAGTCCTTCGGGGTTCTGCAGCTTCTCTTCATCCTCTATGCCTTGCTTGCACCTTACAAGGATGCCCACCTGACACAGAGAAATGTGGGCAAGCTGACCATCTTTGTTGTGGTTCAATGAAACCTATTTCCTGGTCATCCAGATCGTGGGTCAAATCCGACATCGTCTTTTGTCTTAGGTGGAGGCCCTTGGCTATCATATCCCTCATGCTTCTGATAAAAGATTGTTCCATTTCATTCAAGTTAAACCTAGCAGGGCAGAGACCCCCAAGGGATGCCTTGTTGGCAATCTAAAGATCAATGTTCCTCTCTCCTGAGTCTAGCTCTTAGCTCTCCTAGCAACTAGCGATGTCCATGCATACATACATGCACATACTGTAGGACATACCAGGTTGCAATTAGACAGCAGCAACGCCTGTAACGTATTCTAGCATCTGTCATATTATGACTAGTGCATCATTCCTCCTCAAGGGAGTAGTGGCAGTCTTCAGCTCTATCCTAAGTCTCAAAAATAGGTGGTGCACAATCACACATACCGGTAGGGAAGGTTGGGCTAGAAAGGCTATTTCGGCCGCTAAGAAAATAAGCTAAATAAATTGAGCTCTATCACCAATGGTATCCTATGAACCACTGTTTGAGTGCCAGTGAAGAGAGCTCAAACAAATTAATAAAGGTGTCAGGAAAAGGAAAGAAAAGTACTACGTTTGGATGCCATGTGTTTGCATTTCCATTTCAGTGCATCTGGCCAAAAACAAGGGCTTCAAAGACGTTAAAATAAAAGTCATGAATTCAGGGTTCTATATGTCCAGTGAGATACAGACCAAATAGAAAGCAATTAACGACTTAATGGGTTTCCCAGTTTTTACATTTATTTCAATGAGGACAGACTAGTAATCGTTTGGCACCTACTGTGGTACCAAACTGTAGATGTTCATTTCTCAGACTGGGCCAGTTCCAGTCATACACTTCCAGAGTAGGGGACATGCACTAATGTGTGGATTCCCACGGAGCACAGGAGTCCAAAGAGTCCCAACTTGCTTTTGAGTAGGGTCCAACCATAACAGCTTAAAACTGTAGTTGTGTCTATGCCATGTTAGCTAGTGGGACGGTTCATGTGGATCTGGATCCAAATAAAGAACCTGAGGCAGCAAAACACAAAGTGGACTAGGGTAGCAATATGGGCCCTGCACCCATTCCCCATTCCATCTCCAAAGTTATGTTATGAGGCTACCCAGTTGCATTTGTATCAGGAACTAAATAAATGTATCAGCCAATGTTCACCAATGAGAGTTTTGCTGAAAAGGGAACCATGTTGACCCTGACCTGGCTCCAATAGATTGCCTGGGAGTTACATTGAATGCCTCTGGAGTTCTAGATGTCTAGCAGACAAGTGATTATATATGTGGTTTAATGAAAAAACAGTAAATATCAGGAGGTCAAAAAAGTGCATAAACTGTCCAAAACAAAGTATTACATTGGGGAGCAATCACAAAGTCCATATGGAAATGATACAACGTGACCATCAATTGATTCCCATCAGATAACCATCCTGTGCCGCCCTACATCATTTGGGATCCTTCAACCAAGGTTAGTGAGATGTAACCAAAAGCAGACTGAGTGATATACCACCCAATCGAACAAACAGGATCTACAAAAAGGGAATTGTTATGAATGCATCAGGAGGGTAAATGACTAGCAGTGCAACAGAAAATGAATCAAATAATCGTGCATTAGAAAAGTGAGTGATCTAAAAATGGGTTATGAAAGTGGAAAAATATGATTTAATGGTATCCTATCCATACCCAATATTAAAAAACAGTGCAAAGGTAGTTTTATACAAATAGCTACCCAGATGGAAAAGAGGTCAACATGTTTCTGCGGAAAAGTGGAGTCTCGAGATCTCCGCCTGCTTCATCAGGACCTATGTTTTAATGCTACTGCTTAGATGTTTGAAAAAATAATGAGAAAAAGGTGTCACCTGAAGTTCGCCAGTTCAGAAGGTCCAGATCATCCCAGTGGCACAACAGGGCAAAAAAAAATATAAAATACAATGAAACACATTAGCACTTGCGACAGTTTGCAACCCACATTATTTATGTGTAAAATTATAAATAGCCAATAATTTTATTAGTCACTAGGTCTCAAATTCGTAGACCTATTAGATTAGGTGCCATTATTGTAGCAAAAAAAGTTATTCTACAAATTGAAATTTGAAAAACATAATGGCTTCACTCACCCAAATTATGGGGAATGCATACCCCACCTCACCTGGCTACAGCGCAGGTATAGACGGAGCACCGCTCTGGGGAGAGGGAGGGAAAGAGGAAACAAATCGAGGAAGGATATAAAACTTTTATCAATGCAACAATTTCATTTAGAGAAGGCTGATCGTACATTCAGGGGTAGTGGGTTGAAATCTCATTATCCATTAGCTACATCAGTAGCCTAATCATTCCCCCAAAAACGTCGTCATTAATCTTATTTATCCACTGATAGAACAACATGACTGAACATCGCAAGAAGGGCGCTCTCGAGTTGTTTAGTTAGAGCATTAGCGTCCCATGTTTGTGATGCCCCGGTGTTACCTGCAAACTATACCGATCTTATCAGGCACACCGCCAGTAGAGTTAAGCTACATCGTAGTAATGCAAGGTCTTAGGCGGAAATGGAAAACAGAACGCTATTAACGCGTTCTAAGTTTGGAAACCATTAGTTTAGACCCCCACCCGATGTGACTTGCAAGCTATACCGATCACATCAGGTAGACCGCCAATGAAGTAAGAATACATCGTAGTCAGGCAAGGTCTTAAGCGGAATGGAAACCAGAGCGCTTAAACGCTTACCAAGTTGGAAGACAATTAGCTTAAGACACCCACCGTCACCGCCCTGCTTACCTGTCCGTCGGTACTCCGGACATCCGTCTAGGCTGTCTTGGAGGGAGGTACCTCGACGGACAGGAAGCAGGCTATTGAGGTCGCGCAGAGAAATGCGTGATGACGTTTCACTGCGTGGCGCAAACCGAGCCCGCAGGGAAATGTAGTTTTCCACCCCCGTAGCGAGTAAGAAAAGGCTGCCTGCCTTACAGTGTGGCGCGCTGGAAAACGCACACAAAGCGCGTCGAAACAACAAACTACGTGGCACTTAGGGGCCAGTCGGGAATTGTAGTTAATTGCAAAAAGTCGAGTACCAGTGACTCTCTAAAATTACAACCCACTGTTTAGGTCGTTAAGTCACAGGTATCATTTCCTGTCTATACATTAGATGTCTAAATGCCAGAGATCGAGTTATGGTCATAGAAAAACGATGTTAAATTGTAAATGTTAAGAACAATGTTAAGAAAAATGTTTAAGAAAAAGGTAAGCAAGAAAGCTGAACCATTCTTCTAATTCATTCTCTCTGTAAATCCACGATGTGTAATATGTGTTGAAAGTTCTCAATAGAAACCGCTAATATCGGGTTTTCTTTTCTGCAAAGAGAAATATTAGCACTATTCTCTGGAGAACGTATGGTGGTGTTTGAGAGATTACTCGTATCCCCATGTTTTGCTGCAGGATATACCTATTTGTCAGTATTGTATCTCAAGTACAGTCCAATGGATAACATATAGGACATATGGGCGTCCGATAATATCGGGGATAGGTTCACTATTGGAACCCCTCTCGACTTTCATCGATGTGTTCCTCCAACCCATGGTACGAGAAATGCCTACCTTTCTTAAGGATACAAAGGATGTGCTGAGGTTACTACCCACTATTGACTTCAATATAGAAACAGATCTATTGGTGTCATTCGACGTTGAAAGTTTGTACACGTCCATCCCTCAAACTGAGACCTTAGAGGTCATAGAGACATTGTTATCAGCCAGAGATCTTGACTCCATAACACCTGTCAGTTTGATCATGACCCTAGCCACGATAGCTATGACCGAGAATTTTTTCCGGTTTGAGGACCATCTCTACTTACAGATTAGCGGGACCAGTATGGGCAGCGTTTTTGCCCCAAGCCTCGCTAATCTGTATGTGCATCACTTTGAGCAGGAGCACGTGTTCGCAGACACCAACCCCCATCTAGGTTGTCTGCGAACATGGAAGCGCTACATTGACGATATTTTCGTCGTGTGGCGTGGAAGTGTCATACAGCTACAGGAGTTCCACGAATGGATTAACAAAAGGAATCGTTTCCTGAAATTTACTATGGAATTCGATTCACAGAGTTTGGCATTTCTAGATTTGCTCATTCACGGCACACCCAATGGTTTGACTTCAGAACTATATCGCAAACCAATGGCACGCAATTCATTGCTCAATTATAATAGTTGCCACCCAAAGTCCCTGCGGGACAATTTACCCTATGGGCAATTTTTGCGCATACAGAGGAACTGCTCTGATAGTGTATCTTTCCAAACACATGCTCAATGTCTATCGAGAGACCTGGCACGTAAAGAATATCCAAATAATCTTATCAAGCAGTCACAAAAAAGAGCTGCAAACAATAATCGTGCCAGTTTGCTCGAAATTCTACCTCCAAAACCCAAGACTGAACGCATGACATGCGTGAGCACATTTGGTACCTTTTCAAACCAAATTACCAAGATTGTGAAAAGACACTGGGGTATTCTTAATACTGGACAAGATACGTTACCCCTTCCGCTTTTCGCATATAAGAGAGCACGAAATCTGAAGGATAGACTTGTCCATACCAGACCAAAAAGTGAGATACCGAGAGCAGTGGGCACTCTGTGGGACATGCCTGCGGTCACAGGACATCATCCCTGTGGACAATGTGCGGCCTGTCCCCAGACATCAAAAACAACAAAAATTGACATTGGATTAGAACGAGCTTGGGAACAACGCAAGTTCACCAATTGTAATAGTGCTAATCTGATCTACCTGATTAAGTGTCCTTGCCACAAGATGTATGTCGGAATGACAACTCGCAAAGTCAAGCTGCGAATATCTGAACACAAAAGTTCTATAAGGTGTAACAAACTGGCCACTAGACTTACGAGTCATTTTTTACAGGCGCAACATCTTCCGACAGACTTAAGATGGACAGTCCTGGAACAACCAATAATTCCAGTGCATATTGTTGACACCAGCGTGTTCCTATTTAAACGAGAACAAAGATGGGTGTATAAATTGCAAACCCATAAGTCAGGATTGAATGATGACATTCCATGGATGTCATTGTAGTAATTTACCTATCCCTATATGTCCTATATGTTATCCATTGGACTGTACTTGAGATACAATACTGACAAATAGGTATATCCTGCAGCAAAACATGGGGATACGAGTAATCTCTCAAACACCACCATGCGTTCTCCAGAGAATAGTGCTAATATTTCTCTTTGCAGAAAAGAAAACCCGATATTAGCGGTTTCTATTGAGAACTTTCAACACATATTACACATCGTGGATTTACAGAGAGAATGAATTAGAAGAATGGTTCAGCTTTCTTGCTTACCTTTTTCTTAAACATTTTTCTTAACATTGTTCTTAACATTTACAATTTAACATCGTTTTTCTATGACCATAACTCGATCTCTGGCATTTAGACATCTAATGTATAGACAGGAAATGATACCTGTGACTTAACGACCTAAACAGTGGGTTGTAATTTTAGAGAGTCACTGGTACTCGACTTTTTGCAATTAACTACAATTCCCGACTGGCCCCTAAGTGCCACGTAGTTTGTTGTTTCGACGCGCTTTGTGTGCGTTTTCCAGCGCGCCACACTGTAAGGCAGGCAGCCTTTTCTTACTCGCTACGGGGGTGGAAAACTACATTTCCCTGCGGGCTCGGTTTGCGCCACGCAGTGAAACGTCATCACGCATTTCTCTGCGCGACCTCAATAGCCTGCTTCCTGTCCGTCGAGGTACCTCCCTCCAAGACAGCCTAGACGGATGTCCGGAGTACCGACGGACAGGTAAGCAGGGCGGTGACGGTGGGTGTCTTAAGCTAATTGTCTTCCAACTTGGTAAGCGTTTAAGCGCTCTGGTTTCCATTCCGCTTAAGACCTTGCCTGACTACGATGTATTCTTACTTCATTGGCGGTCTACCTGATGTGATCGGTATAGCTTGCAAGTCACATCGGGTGGGGGTCTAAACTTATGGTTTCCAAACTTAGAACGCGTTAATAGCGTTCTGTTTTCCATTTCCGCCTAAGACCTTGCATTACTACGATGTAGCTTAACTCTACTGGCGGTGTGCCTGATAAGATCGGTATAGTTTGCAGGTAACACCGGGGCATCACAAACATGGGACGCTAATGCTCTAACTAAACAACTCGAGAGCGCCCTTCTTGCGATGTTCAGTCATGTTGTTCTATCAGTGGATAAATAAGATTAATGACGACGTTTTTGGGGGAATGATTAGGCTACTGATGTAGCTAATGGATAATGAGATTTCAACCCACTACCCCTGAATGTACGATCAGCCTTCTCTAAATGAAATTGTTGCATTGATAACAGTTTTATATCCTTCCTCGATTTGTTTCCTCTTTCCCTCCCTCTCCCCAGAGCGGTGCTCCGTCTATACCTGCGCTGTAGCCAGGTGAGGTGGGGTATGCATTCCCCATAATTTGGGTGAGTGAAGCCATTATGTTTTTCAAATCTCAATTTGTAGAATAACTTTTTTTGCTACAATAATGGCACCTAATCTAATAGGTCTACGAATTTGAGACCTAGTGACTAATAAAATTATTGGCTATTTATAATTTTACACATAAATAATGTGGGTTGCAAACTGTCGCAAGTGCTAATGTGTTTCATTGTATTTTATATTTTTTTTTGCCCTGTTGTGCCACTGGGATGATCTGGACCTTCTGAACTGGCGAACTTCAGGTGACACCTTTTTCTCATTATTTTTTCAAACATCTAAGCAGTAGCATTAAAACATAGGTCCTGATGAAGCAGGCGGAGATCTCGAGACTCCACTTTTCCGCAGAAACATGTTGACCTCTTTTCCATCTGGGTAGCTATTTGTATAAAACTACCTTTGCACTGTTTTTTAATATTGGGTATGGATAGGATACCATTAAATCATATTTTTCCACTTTCATAACCCATTTTTAGATCACTCACTTTTCTAATGCACGATTATTTGATTCATTTTCTGTTGCACTGCTAGTCATTTACCCTCCTGATGCATTCATAACAATTCCCTTTTTGTAGATCCTGTTTGTTCGATTGGGTGGTATATCACTCAGTCTGCTTTTGGTTACATCTCACTAACCTTGGTTGAAGGATCCCAAATGATGTAGGGCGGCACAGGATGGTTATCTGATGGGAATCAATTGATGGTCACGTTGTATCATTTCCATATGGACTTTGTGATTGCTCCCCAATGTAATACTTTATTTTGGACAGTTTATGCACTTTTTTGACCTCCTGATATTTACTGTTTTTTCATTGTTCCAGGGGCTTATATCAGTAGATGGTCGTAAAATATTTCCTCTTGACCTTCTTTGTTATTTACTTATATATGTGGTTTAACTCATGCCCAGATTTACAAACATTTATTTTGGGCTATGTTTGCATCTCAAAAGTGATGCAAACCAGTGCAAAATGTTTTTTAAAATTAACTTTCCAGTGCATAACCTGTTGTGCGCTAGAAAGTTGCCTAAAAGTAACGTAAGCAAGCACAAAGCCATTCCTGTGCTGTTTTGTGTTAGTTACTAAGGCCCTCAATTTGATGTCGGGCGGACCCTCACCGACAAGCCGCCAGTGGCAGTCATCAACCATCCAGGCCATTGGTCTAGCTGCCGGATTGGAATACCGGCAGTTGGGCAATGATTTCGGGAAGAAAGACCACCACCTCCGACAGGCTCAAGGAGCAGGTCTGTGCGGCGGTCAGAGGCTAATCCCTACAGTGGAAATGGTGCCTGCGCAGGCACCGCCATAGGGATTAGGATGTCCCTTTCTGACTGCCTTTTCATGGTGGTCCCACTGCCATAAAATGGCAGATGAAAACGGACTTTGGGTGCCTCAAGCAGGATCCCTGTTCCCCGTAGGCCACTGCTAAGTGACCCCACACATCAAAGCACTGTGTGCCAGGCACCATAGTGTGTCTGGCACACAATGCATGAATGTTTGTAAAGTGTGTTTTTCTACTGCTGCTTATGCTGTGGCCCTTTTCTGGGCCACAGCAGAAGCTGCAGTAGAAAACAGCATTTTACCACCACCTGCATGGTGGTCATATCATAATAGGGCAGGCAGGACTGTGGACACACTGTCGGATGGTCACCTTCCCACAGCGATGGTGGGTAGTCTGACCTCCATTGTAATGAGGCCCACGGAGGTGTTACATGGGTGGGGCAAGGGCATTCCCATGCAACAACTCATGTTTTTTATTGCAAACCCCTATCAGCTAATGTAGTAGACAGGGTTCGGTGCCATACAAAATTGCCTCTTTGAAGCAGGAGTTAAAAAGAAGAAATACTTTAATTTCTCCTAATGCTTCCCACTTTGCATGTGTGCTGCACTGTACAGCTCACATCCAATGAGGGAAACGTTTTAAAGTGAGTATATGCATAGTATTTTGCACTAAAATACTATAGTTCAAGTACAAAACCTATTCTAGACTCACACACACACACTCTGGAATATTGAGCAAAGGTATGTGAGGGGCTCTGAGCAGCCTCATGGTGCGCTGGCACCAGAAAGAGGGGAGGAGAATGCAATGTCTCTATAGATATTACGCTTTTCTGCTATCTCCATCTCACGCAACACAGCACAGCATTTTTGGGTGCTGAAGTACATTGTGTGTAACTTTTGTAAATCTGGGCCTAAGCCTTTATACATTTTTTCACCATGAGTGATAGTCAAATATGGATACAAATAGCCAAGTGACCACAGTCCAACTAGCCACGGTTATATGACCTACATTTTAGGCTTGCCTGTCAGGGTTGCAGTAGGCAAGGTTCTGGGAGTCCAGACACTACGTTCTGGCTTTCTCCCACGGCACACAGCAGGAGGGCACTGGATACAATTAGAAGATGTTGGTAACAGTGGGTGGTGGGCTAGCCGGTCAAGTTAGCCAACCCAGCCCTTTGGAGAGAGAATGACAAGATGCATGTTAGTCCTATCAACTCAGATTGATGGGAACAAGTGTGTGGCTCATCCACTGATGCCTTCAGACGAGTTGGACTATTCATGTTATCACCATAATATAGAGCATACTGCGGTAGGGGCTTCTGGTCTGTGACCACAAACAAAACTCTTTGTAGTGACACTGATGCTATCCATCTCGCCCTCCAATGGATGTGATAATGGAAGGAGGCAGAATTTCCATCAGGATCAGTTAGAAGCAGTGACAAAGCCATGCTGATAGGGGGACCAGATGTATCCTCTGCAAAGAACTAAGGCTCCTTCTGAACTATAAGGTAGCACCCACTTACCTAAAGCTGCTCTTCTTTTTTGCTTTAAGCTCTAAAATAAAAACGATTCAGAAAAAAGATTCAGCTGCACTGTTTAGCAGAACAAATATATTTGCTAGATTGCAAAAGCCAGTTTGTATATTTTGGTATTGATATAGCACAATGCCAACTGAGGACAGAAGAAGTACTGTGCATCGAGAGGAGGTTGGGATGCAATTGAAAATGATGATCTTTAAGAAGAAAGGGTGGAGAGATCGGGGATAGGATTCGGAAAGTTCTTATCAATGATAATATTTTCAGTAGGAGATTTGTCTTTTCCACTTTTCTGATCTGCAGGAGAAATGGGCACGCTTAGTGTAAGTAAGGATGTTACAGACTCTAGTCATATCTAGTGAATTTTTGCATCCTATGTTTTTTCTACTTTGTATTTCCTTAGTTCTAGTCTATTAAAGTATGTTTCATTGCTCCCCCATGATTATAAATTGTCCACCAATGTTGACAGGACAATTGCAAATAATGTCTATGAGGTTATATAATGCTCAGTGAGTAAAGGCAGGTACTCTACCAGAACATCTAATTAAAGACAGTAGTTCTTCCTGCTTAGAAGTGGACTTAAATTAAGTATGGACGAAATTTGCGAATTTGCGGTATGCGAATTCGCGCGAAAGCGAATTCGCGGTCTGTGAAATCTGCGAATTATTTTTTGGGCGTGTTCGCGGGGCTTTTTGCGTGTTCGCGGGATTTTTTCAGCGCGGCTACCGCGAGGTTACCCATGCGGTCGTACATGGGCTACTTGCATGCTCGCATTGTGCAATTGCGTGTTCGCGTCCGTTTTTGCATGCTCGCGGACAAAAAGTCTCGCGACCAAGCAAAAAAATCCGCAAGCTTGCGAATTGCAAATTTTTTGACAAATTGCGCAATTCGCAGAACGCAAATTTGTCAAAAATTTGCAAATTCCGCGAGCGGAACGGATTTAACGCCCATGCTTAATTTAAATGCCATACCCTCTGCACAGAATTAAAGGAGGTGGTCAGGCATGGCTGCTGGTCAAAGAGTCTATGCTCATATCACCATTGTCCTGAAGAAGGGCCTAGCCAAGGTCCAGGACTGTGCCTTGTCTACTGGGCCTACCATATATTTATCTGAGTGCCATGGTGTTAGGGGCATTAAACATCTGCAATGATTCCTTCGTTGATGTCTCTGGTGATGTGATGTCATCTGAATATAGAGTCAGGGCGGTGCCGTTCTCTATAATTACCCAATGTGACACATATTTCATCCACCTTTGTATAAGTGCAATAGAATATAATGCATTTGTAATAAGGCGATCAAGAGATTTGATTTAGTAACCCATCTCTAAATTCTAAACCAGGCTCTTCGTTTTTGGGGAGCAGGCAGAATTTTATGTCAAGTCCTGAGTCTTTCTATTTTGCTTAGCTTATTTGCTTTCATTTTATTTTATAGCACGTAGTCAGGCGCGGTGCGTCCATTGGGGCGTACAGGCGTAGCCCCCCCAGGGGCAGCAGGCAGCAACACAAGTGCGCATGAGTGGGGACAAAGGACACATTTTTTACCCGTGCCCACTCATGCGCACTTGTGTTTTCCACCTGTTTGCGCATGCCCATGAGGAGCCCTTTGGCCTCCTAATGGGCTTGCTGCGGGTGAAGAGAAACCTGTGCCCCAAGCCACGCCTGGTGCTGCTGGCAGCGCCAGGATTGGCTGACAGAGGCTGCCAGTCCACTTCAGTGCCGGCGTGAAGGCGCCAAGCCAGGGGAGCAGAGGTGGCGCAGACCGGCTGATGCTGTGACGAGGTAAGTTTTGTTTTTTATTATGTAATTCCCCACTCCCCCGCAACCCCACCCCCCTGCGACCAGCGAATGCCTTTCACCCACGTTTCTCACCTCATCCTGACGGAATAAGTGTGATATTCTGGAGGTCCGAGGAAGAGCAGACTCCGCTGGTGGGTCCGCCTGCTTGTTTCCTTACCCCAAGCTGTAATACAGTGTAGTGGCTTAATGCATGCTCTGTATTCTATGTGCATCCTTATGATTGCAGCATTGAATTCAGTCAGGGGGCTTGACTTAAGGAATGGCAGCTGGTCGGTCCAGCCGCTAGTTTGAAGCAAGGTTCCTCCACGTTTAAGATGTGGGCCTTAGCGTGGCTGTGCAAGAGGTGCACCAGTGGAATAGCCTTTCAAGAGTTAAAAGCGAATGTGACACGTCCCTCAGCACGTCATTGACTCTGTCATAGGGTAATGAAAACATCCTAGAAAAAGATACCAGAAAGCGACGTGTTCGTGATTAAGTAAAATAAACATCCCACATTGCTCCTGAACCCCTGAAAGAAAATACCCTTTACCACTAAATTACAAAGTTCACAAATGTGTGCTTGCATTACGTATATTATACTGACCCAACTGTAGGTCTTTTTATAATGCCAGGACTCGCTTATAACTAACTTGGACATTTAGATGTAAAATCGGCCGCAAAATCACAGATAGAGAAAGGCAGAGAGAGAGTGTTTAGAGGGTTAGAAAGAACTAGGGTAAGAGTTAAGTATGTGTGTGTGTGTGTGAGAGAGCATTTTGTGTGTATGAGAATAGAAGGGGGAGAGGGTAAGGTGTGTGCGCGCGTGTGTGTGAGAGAGCAGTTTGTTTTAGAAAGACCATGTGTGAGAGCAAAAGACTATGATGGGTATGAAAGAGGGAGGGAGGGAGGGAGGAAGTAGTAAAGTGTGTGTGTTTGTGTGTGTGCGTTTGATACTTGCCTCTCAGGCCCACAGTTCATACCAAAAGCACAAACATTAAATGTTGACAGTTAATTGTGCACACAAAGCTCTGTGAATACTGACTGAAACACACATTGGTACTGACCTAGATGAACGAGCATGCCTTGCTATTAATGATGTTACATTTACATATACTTTTTAATCTGTTGCTATATATTGTGTTAACATGTTTATTACTATCGATAAATTAGAAATGAATTAAAATAATCATAAAGCCCAGCAGTGAATATTTCCAGATGTGGACAAACTGCCTGAGTCAGTTCAAAAACATAATAGCGAAATGTGCGTAGGCAGGACAGGCCCCTGCAGGGAAGGGGTGGCAAATACATTCGGGGAAAACCCGTGATGCCTGCGAAGGAAGCAGGAGGTCAAGGGATGGTAGATAGCTGGCACTGCCCCTGTTGCAGCAGGCATAGGGAAGGCAGGTGACGCAAGCATTATAAGGGTAGGTGTGAGAGGGGACATAAGAGGCAGAAAAAGGGGGTACACTAACCAAGAGGAGAGGCAGGAGTGAGATGGAAGGGGGGAGGAGGCTGAGTGTCTGACTATTTGTCTGCATTATAATTCCTATTATAAGATTCGTTTGGGTGTCTCTGGTGTACATTTTCAAGACTGAGATGTGTCTGCCTGTTATTTGTGGATTTGTCTGTCTACTTGGCAATCCCCAGTAGAGAGGTGTGTGTACACCTGTGAGTGAGCATGGGTCTCTGTGGAGCTGGGTGAAGGTACAAGAGCAAAGCTGGGTGAAGTGAGGGGAGGTGCAGTGACCGATCTATATTTATTGGGCCTAGCACTAATTGCTTTATTAACCTTCCTGCTTCCTCAAATTTGCTTAAAAATGCACCGTTTGTCCATTCTTTTTTTCGAAATTTTCTTAGGGGAGAAAACCCCCAAACCCCCGTAGGTTGTTTGCACTCGCTCACCGCAATGCAGTATGACAATATTGTTACGCCGCACCACTTTAAAATGTCACCAGCCGCCACTGTACGTAGTATTTTGTAATGTAAGTATAAAACATGGTAACTTCCTTTCAACAGCTTTTCTGGGTGTGTATGTGTGTGTTGTAAAGGGCATGTTTGTGATTTGCAGTGATATTAGCATTGTCATTCAAACTGAAAAGGCGAAGGAAAAGTGTATCTGGAGGCCGTCGCAACTTTTGCCAGCTCCTTAAACAACTTCTACAGATTCGGATTTGTTCTTATAATTCCCTGAGGTGTGGAATCTTTAGACTGCAAGGTGATTTGGTATTACTGGAACAGCATAAGGCTTTTCAATAAAGAAGATTTAGTAATTAACTGCTACAGAAAGTAAGTATGTTCCATTAAACAATTCTTTCTATTTCTAATGCCCAAGTGTTGCATAAAATTGCTCTATTTAACAGTAATGTGTGCTCTTGTGGGATACATAATGGATTGTGCTTAACCAGGAGGCACTTTTCACTGACTTGCTGTCATTATCAATAAGACCTATAATTTTATATTTCAAATGTGCATTACTTCTGAATGTTCTGATTCTTGAAAGCAAAAGGAATACTAATAGAAAATCAGCTCATTCAAATTGAATGCCTCTTAGGCTTGACAGCAATACACTCTCTTTACTGCTTTCATCCTTCTCTCTGCTGCCTCCAATTTCTCCACTTTTATTTCTAAGTTATACTGTGATCGTTTGCACCACTATTGCTCCGCCATTGGTAATGAAGAATGATGTTATTGTAAATGACACTCTACAGCAACACTACGGACTATGTCATAGCCCCTTCCATTTCTGCTAATGTTTCAGAATAAAACGTGAAATAGTGTTCAGAGTACCAAAGAAAATCGTGAGTCTGCGACAGTAGAATCAAGTCTTTTCTGGTTTTGTGATTCATAAAACATTTGCCATACATAGGTCCTGAAAACACGAGCGTCTCAAAGTTTTTCGGTAGTGTAACCGGCTAGACTAAACCTACTACAAGCATAGGTTATGTCATTAAAAGCCGGTCTGTTTAGGAATAGGCAGTAAAGAGCATTTACACTATATTTCCCTAACTTTTTCTAGGCAGGTAAATCAATTATTCCTTTGGAAAAACCTCATTAACTGCATCTCCAGTTTGGAGGTGATGTCTCCCTCTTTCTTCCCTGCAAAAACACTTAAGCTATCATATATTTGGTGTCGTTTACAAATGCTTTAAAGGTAGGAAGCAACCTGGAAATGTTCTGGGAGGTTTTTTAAAGGTTTTGCATGCGCACACCCTTTTCCACCCTGTTCCTCAACCTTTCCCTCACCTACCTGTACAATAAAATACACAATTTACATTGATTGTTTTTTCCTGAGCAAATGATCGTCCACTAAGAAGTTTGATTTTCAGTCAATAAAGATAATTAGTGTGAGTTAATTCTTTTAGTCTTTCATGTGTTTTAGATATTCTTTCAGCATTAAAAGTCAATATAATCCTCAATCGATATTTGATTATAAAATAGAACAAAATGTTTGTTAGAATCACAGTTAATGTAGCAATAATACAGGAAACATGTTCCATAAAGGAAAATTCTCTATTCTAAATTAAGTTAGAAGAATGAGAGAAAAAAGAAAGGTGTCATTTCAGAAACACAATAAAGAGTGCTAATGAGAGAATCAGTGCGAAAGCATAAAGCATCTCAGACTGGAAAATACGCACAGCCATAAATCAGCAGACAGAATAGAAATATAGGGTAAAAAACCTGTCATGTATAGAAGTGTAAAAAAACTCTAACATGAAACGCCAACCAAAGATTCAGATCCTGAATCTAGCTGCTACTCTAGGAACATGCTCTGATATAAACGCAATATTCTACTTTGCAACATTATTTCTTCCTTCTTTATCCTCCAATAGAATTTCAGTAAAGTCTTGGCAACAGGCAACCTCTTCATTTTCCAAGACAGGCACAATAGACATTCTGAACATAAACCTTGAAAAGTTATATAGTCGATATTTTGCAGTCCAAACATTGCTTTCCATGATCCATCCTTCTGGTCACCTCCTCTCCTCCTGGTGCAAACTCATTATCAGTTCTCTAATACAAAATAGGTGTCTACACTAGCTAACAGAAGGCTTTTGGGAAAATATAACATTTGAAACAAAGAGAAGGCATTGGGTGCTTAGATTTATTTAAGATGAAAAACAGGCCTTTCAGTGTGTGTTAGAACTGGGGGTCTCTAGTTGGCAGAGGTAGGTACCACTGTCCAAATAGGGACCCTTGCTTCTAGTCAGGGTAAGGAGGAAACCCTCTGAGATAACCCCTGCTCACCCACTTGGTAGCTTGGCAAGAGCAGTCAAGGCTTATCAAAGGCAATGTGTAAAGTATTTGTACCAACACTCACAGTAACACTGTTGTAATGTGACAGCGATTAGATTGAGCATTAGTTCTGGCCGTTATCTTGACATTTAGCGGACTCCATTTTGTATTCATGGCAGCCATTTTGTCTGCAACATGCTGCCTCGTGCCGACCATGTGCTTTGTCCTATCTTCCTGTTCATGGTGCTTGAATCTGCCCAGCAACAAGCTATATTTAGCATCCCCCACTTTGCCGCTGACCGTTAGGGTTCACATCTGGTAGTGATTAGTTCCAGATAGGAATGTGTTTGTCAAGCTCCCAAGACTGTTAGCTCCTCCCACTGATCGATTGTGCCTCTCGATATAACCTTATAAGTACATAAATTGTGTTCTTGTGTTTTGTACCGCCTTCTTTTGAGCCCCTCTGCGGGTATAAATAAACCATGCTTTCTTGGTTCGTGGTGCTACTTCTTGCATTACCGAAGGGTACTGTTTGAACCGTAGCACCACCTCATGAGGTGTAATAAATGTTACCCCAGTTTCTGTGCCAACTTCTTTCTATTGGTCTGAGGACTTCATGCAGAGAAGGGCGAACCCCTTGCACTAGCGGGTCTGGCTGAGGCCTGCACGACAACACAGTGAAAACGCCACAAACTGACTCCACAACAGTTTAGAAAAATAAAGGTATTTAATCTAAACTACACAAGAACAAAACGACAAAAATCCAACATACACAGTTCAAGAATATGGCTTCAAAAGAGTTCTTAAGGTTGCGATAAAATAATCCACAGATGCGTGAAAAGTTCACAGTTGCGTCACGTTTAGCCAACAGTACCTTTAGTTGCTACAAAGTTCCAAAAGCAGAAGCTGGTGCGGTGGAAAACAAGCGATGCATTGCTTCTGAGACCCTGGGGAGGCGTTTGCAATAACCCCGCTGCAGCAGCAGGCGTGATGCGACGAATCCGGTCTGTATGGGGAGGAAGGCCACTTGTATGGATTCCGGTGCGTAGGTTCCGTAGGAAGTTTGTTCTCGCAAAGGCACGATGCGATGATTTCCAGGGGGCTGCGACAATCTCTGGGGCGACGATGCACGATCCAGCGGCGATCCTCTCTCTCGCAGCTCCTCTATGGGATGGCTCTGCAACGATGCTCGCAGCGACGTGATGCGGTTCGCAAGCTGGCGGTGCGGCAATCTCCCTCAGCGATGACAGGCTCTGCGAGGAAGCTTGCAGCGATGATGATCTTCCCGCAATCGAAGGATGTTTCGTCTCAGGCAGCAGCAACAGGCGCTGCAACAATGTCGACCTCCGTAGCGGCGGGAATTTCCTTGCACTTTCTGGGATGCGCTCAGCAGCGAGCGATGCGATAACTTTTCAGTTACAAAAGTCTCTCAATCTTAGTTTCCAGCTTCCCAGCACAGGTACAACTTCCAGCGGCACCACAACTGGCCCAAGCACTCTAGGAAGGACAGAACTCTCTCAGCAGAGTTCAGGGAAGCTGGGGTGAAGTCATTTTGTTCCTGGGACTTCAAAAACAGGGAGCCAGCTCTTCTCAGGTCCTTGGAGATTCCTTCAAGACCAGGGACACAGCGCAACAGCAAAGTCCTTCCCCTCTCCTTGGCAGCAAAGCAACAGCAGGTCAGTCCAACAGAGCAACAGCAGGACAGTCTTCCTTCTTTAGATTCAGCCTTCTCCTTGACAGAGGTTCCTTCTTGATTCCAGGATGATCTAATTTTCTGTTGTCAGGGGTCGTGTACTTTTACCCCTGAAAGTCTTTGTTCCCTTTGTGCAGGAGGGCTATCAGCCCGGTCTGAACCAGTTCTGGGTGTTCCTTGAGAACTTTGTTTTCCTGGCTTCTCCTTTCCTTTCAGAGTGAGGGGCAGGGTCGTCAGCCACCCAGCAGGAGGTGGAGTCAGCATTGTGGAAGGCAGGCACAGCCCTATTCAGGCCCAGGTGCTATCTCCTCCCACCACTCAAGTTGCAAAAGCAGTCATTCAGCCTAGGGCTGACTCAGCCAGCCTCCTGGGGAATCCCCAGCCCCTGTCACTCTCAAACCAGACAGTCAATCCACAAACAGGACAAGTCACACAGAAGGGTCAGACAAGAGAACAGCAACTTTCTAAAAGTGCTATTCTCAAACACAGGAGTTAAAAAACCACCTTTCCTAAAAGATGTGTTATTAAATTCTGAGTTCAGGGATACCAGTCTTTTATGTCCTATCTTGCTCCTATGGGAAGATATGCTCGTAGCCACTGTAGCCAGCATCCCCCGTGATAGCCTATGGAGCAAGATAGCCTTGCACCAGTAAAAAACGAAAATGACTGTAATTCACTTCCAGAGCATGTCGCCTGCACAAGTACATGCTCTACATTTCACATACACTGCACCCTGCCCAAGGGGGTACCTTGGGCCTTCCATAGAGGTGACCAATGTGCACAGAAAGGGAAGGGTTAGGCCTGGTCAGTGGGGACACTGACCAGAAGGACGTGGCAGTTCACAGACTGCACACAGGCACTGCGGTCGCAGGCCTGAGACACCATTTTAGGGCTACTCATGTGGGTGGCACAATCAGTGCTGCAGGCCCACTAGTAGCATTTGTCATCACCAGCCCTGGCACACCCAGTGCACTTTACTAGGGACTTCCTGGTGATACATATGCCAATCAGGTATATCCAATCATAATAACAATTTACACAGGGAGCACTTACACTCTGACACTGATCAGCAGTGGCAGAGTGTCCAAAGCATCTAAACCAGCAAAAACGAAATCCAGCACAGCATCAAAAATACAGGAGGTATAGACAAAAAGATAGGGGGAAACCACGCCAAGGATGCCAGGTCTAACACGTGTCCCCTCCAGCTGAAAGTGTGAGTTCTCTTCACTAAGGCGGAAAAACCTGGACAGACCATCAGCGTTGGCGTGTTCTGTACCAGGGCGGTCTTCAACCGTAAAGTCCATTCCCTGCAGGGAGATGGACCACCTCAACAGTTTTGGGTTCTCACCCCTCATCTGCATTAACCATCTGAGGGGCCTGTGGCCTGTCTGAACACGGAAGTGAGTCCCAAACAGGTAGGGCATCAGCTTCTTCAGAGCCCAGACCACAGCAAAAGCTTCCCTTTCAATTGCACTCTACCTCTGTTCCCTGGGGAGTAGCCTCCTACTAATGAAAGCCAAAGGCTGGTCCCAGCCCTCATCATTGATCTGTGGGAGTACTGCTCCCACACCATGCTCTGGAGCGTCTGTCTGCACTGTGAACTCACTGGAGAAGTCGGGCGCCTTGAGCACCGGTGCAGTGCACATGGTAGTCTTCAGGGCATCAAAAGCAGTCTGGCAGGCTTCGGTTCAATTCACTTTTTTGGGCTGCCTTTTGGAGGTCAGCTCTGTCAAGGGGGCAACGATGGTGCCATACCCCTTGACAAACCATCTGTAATACCCGGTGAGTCCTAAGAAGGCTCTCACCCCTGTCTGGGTCTTGGGGGGCTCTAAAGCCAGAATGGTATCAATATTTGCCTGTAGGGGCGCCACCTGGCCGCTCCCCACCTGGTGTCCCAAATACACCACAGATCCCTGCACTATCTGGCACTTGCTGGCCTTGATAGTGAGGCCTGCCCTTTGCAGAGCCTTCAACACTTCAGAGTTGTTGCAAGTGTTCCTCCCACGTGGAGCTGAACATAGCAATGTCATGCGGCGCTGAATTCCTCCAGTCCGGTCAGTACCTGGTTAACCAGTCTCTGGAAGGTGGCAGGGGCATTTTTCAACCCAAAGGGCATGACTCGGAACTGGAAGTGCCCCTCTGGTGTTGAGAATGAAGACCTCTCTTTGGCCCCATCAGTTAAGGCAATCTGCCAGTACCCAGAAGTCAAATCAAATTTACTGAGGTACAGGGCAGCTCCCAACTGATCCACAAGCTCATCAGCTCTGGGGATGGTGTGTGCGTCAGTCTTCATGACCGCATTGAGCCCACGGTAGTCCACACAAAACCTGAGTTCTGGAGTGGCACCTGGCACAGCAGCTTTTGGTACCAAGACCACTGGGCTAGCCCAGGGGCTGCTGGAGGGCTCAATCACCCCTAGTGCCAACATCTTGGAAACCTCTTCCTTGATGCTGGCCCTGACCTTGTCAGCTACCCTGTAAAATGTCTGTTTCACAGGCAGACTATCTCCAGTGTCCACATCATGGATGCACCAATTGGTGACACCTGGGGTCAGGAAGAACAGGGAGGAAAACTGACCCAACACCTGGCGACAGTCCCTTTGCTGTTCTGGGGTCAGGGTGGGATAGAGGACCACACCATCCACTGACCCGTCTTGCTCCTTGGCTGCCAGGAGTTCAGGGAGAGGATCACTATCCTCTTCCTTTCCAGCATCTGTAGCCATGAGCATTGTCACTTCAGACCTCTCAAAGTGTGGTTTGAGGAGGTTCACATGCAAGACTCTCGGGGGCTGCCTGGGAGTCTTCAAGTTAACCAGGTAGGTTGCTTCGCTCTTGCATTCCACCACCTCATATGGCCCAGTCCACTAGTCTTGGAGCACACAAGGCTCCACTGGCGCCATCACCCACACTTTCTGTCCAGGTTGAAATTCGACCAGAGTGGTATTCTGGTCGTACCATCTTTTCATTTCTTCCTGGCTAGCTTCCAGGTTATCCTGAGCGAGCTTCCTGAAGCATTGTCTGGTTGCGGATGGCCAGCACATAGCTGAACAACTCCTGGGGGGTTTTCCCACGGGATTTCTCCCACTCCTCCTTCACCAGTGTGAGAGGTCCTCTAACAGGTTGGCCATACAGGAGTTCAGAGGGACTGAACCCTAAGGACTTCTGAGGCACTTCCTTGTAGGCAAACAACAGGCATGGAATAAAGACGTCCCACTTCCATCTCATGGGCTCCGCTAGGCCCATAATCATACCTTTTAGGGAGCGGTTGAACCTTTCAACCAACCCATTTCCTTGAGGGTGGTAAGGAGTGGTGAACTTATAAGTTACCCCACACACCTCCCACAGAGACTTCATGTACCACCTCTCTGGGGAACCCCGCACGTGAAAAGATCCCCATCAATGCACGAACCACCACGGGTGCTGTGATTGTCCTGAGAGGGACTGCTTCCGGGTACCGGGTGGCATGGTCCACCAAGACCAGGATGAACCTGTTGCCTAAGGCTGTCTTGGGGTCCAGGGGCTCCACGATGTTGATGCCCACCCGCTCGAAAGGGGTGCTCACCACAGGAAAGGGTTGGAGGGGTGCCTTGCACTTCACTCCAGTCTTGCCACTGGCCTGATATGTTTGGCAAGACCTGATCAAGGAACCAACGTGCTTCTTCATCTGGGGCCAGTAGAAGTGGGCGACAAGCCTGTGGTAGGTCTTGTCTTGCCCCAGATGTCCTGCGAGAGGCAAGTCATGAGCCAGACCAATTAGGAAGTTCCTGAAGCGCGCGGGTACCACCAGCACACGGGCTGCACCGGGCTCAGCAAACTTAGGCTCGCTACATAACAAGTCATCTTCCCAGTAGATGTAGTGATCTTTGGACCCTAGACCTGCTGCCTGGTCTGCAGCCAGTTGCCGCATACCAGCGAGAGAAGGGCACTCTTTCTGCTCCTTGCAGAATTCCTCCCTGGAGGGCCCACCTTCTTCCTGCCAATGGGTGAGCTCAGGCAGGTTCAGTTCGGCAACCTGTTCCCCTGTAGGTTCCAGGACATCCCCCTCAGGTTCTGCTCCCTCCTGGACCATGGGAACGGCTGGGGCTGGTTTCCCACGCCCTCTGCCTCTTCCTCGCCTGGCAGGTCTCTGGGCCACTATTTCAGGCTCCAGTTCTGCTGAATCACCCCTACTGGCTGCCATAGCACGCGAGGTCACACAGATCCACGCAGGCAAACCCAACATCTCAAAATGAGTTCTGTGTTCTACGTCCTTCCATGGAGAACTCTCCAGGTCATTACCTAGCAGACAGTCTACAGGCAAGGCATCACTGACAACAACTTCCAAAAGACCAGAGACTTCCCGCCACTCAAAGGGAACACGCGCCACCTTGCAGAGGCGCACTGAGCTGTCAGCTGCCACTACAGGGTGGAGTACCTCAGGGATGACCTGTTCTTCAGACACCCACTGACACCTCACGGATGTCACGCTGGCTCCTGTGTCTCTCAGAGCCTCTATCTCCCTCCCATTGACAGTCACCTACTGCCCATATTTCTTAGTGTTAAGGGGCAGTAAGGTTTCCTGGACCATCTCTTGGTCTCCTAAAGAGACAAGGGACATAACTGCTAAACCCTCCTCCCCACTGGGAATTAAATCTCTACTTGAAGCTACACTTGCTAACCCTGGGGCTGGAGCACCAGTGGGTGCTGGATTCTTTTTGAGACATTTAGGAGCCCTGTGGCCCACCTCTTTGCAGTGATAGAAGGTAGGCGGAGGCCTGTAAATGTAAATGTAAATTGATACTTGTATAGCGCACTACTCACCCGCAAGGGTCTCAAGGCGCTTGTACGAATACCGCTGTGGAACCCATCCTGGCTTTCCCTGTGAGGTGTCCACTCTTGGGCACCCCCAAGGTGGAGGCCAGGCATCCTTAGCGTTGTGGGGGCCGTTGTGGAGATTAAGCAAGCTATTGCCTAGAGTTGCAGAGTGGGACTCCATGATTGGAATAGGCACCGAGGCGAGAATTATCAGGTCCGTGGAATTTTTGAGCCCAAGACCCGCCGAGGCGGGGAATTGAACCCTGGTCCCGGGCTAGACCTCTGCATCAGGGTCTGCCGCTCTAACCATTGAGCCACACTTCTCTCTCTGTTGTCTCTGTTATCTCTATGGTCCCTATTTTCCCACCTGCCATGGCTGTCTAGGTCTGGGGGGTTGAGATTCCTTTACCTGGGAACTATTTTGGGGCCCTTGCGAGAACTCCTTTTGGTTACCCTTGTCCCCCCCACTTTTATGCTGGGGACCCTGCCCACCTTTGGGTGTGGTACCCACAATTCCTCTGTGGACCCTGGTACTGGTCCAGCGGTCCGCCTCCTTAACAAGCTCAATGGGGTCTGTCAGCTTGCTGTCTAAGAGATACTGGTGCAGCTCTGGAACACAAAGACTACTCAAGTGCTCCCAACTAATTAAATGCAACAACCCCTTATAATCAATTACTTTACTGCCCTTCATCCAACCTTCCAGTTCACGTGAGTACAAATTCACACACTCCATCCAAGTCTCAGACTATCTCTTCTTAGAGTTTCTAAACTGCAGTCTATACTGCTCTGGAGTAAGGCCATACCTGAGACATAAGGCCTCCTTCATATTGGGGTAGGTCATGGCACCTGCCATCTCTAAGGGCTCTAGAGCACTCCTCCCAGAAGCCTCAAAATGTTTCCACAGGCCCGCCCCCCAGTGCTGTTCAGGCACACCATTCATTCTCAATGCAATCTCATAAGAAGTAAACCAGGCATAAATATTCTCACTCCTATGGTAATTCTGTACCAGATCCTTGGGAATATATACTTTACCCCCCTGCACTGGCTGTGCGCTGCCACCATTTGAACTGGCATCCACCTCCTTGGCTTCAAGATTCAGTTCTCTCATGCTCAACTCATGAGCCAGAAGCAATTTATTTTCTTCCAAGGCACGGGCACTTTTGCTCACCGCCGCCGCCTTTTCTCTCTCTTTATCTATTTCCAATTGCTTAATTTTTATCTTCATGACTTCCAAGTCATATTCTCTCACTCTTTGGTTCTCCTCTAACTCTTCTTGAGTGAAACCCCTACTGGAATGGGTGCTGCCAGGCCTTGCGCCTACTCTGCTCACAGGCAGATCTGTGATTTGAAAACCATTCCCTGTACTTGCATCATTTCCCTCTTGTGCCTCCCAATGGGCCTTCAAGATTCTCTTCAACTCCTCTTTCCTGAGGGTGCCCTTTGCGGGGCAGCCAAACTCTTGGAAGAATTTCCTAAGAACTTTTGCTTTGTAGGAATACAAATCTTCAATGACAAATTCTACTTCCAATTCTGCTTCCACACTTGCTGCCTTCCCATTCACAGACATGATGCTCAGAAGAGTTACTCAAAAATAGAACCAAAAATCAAAAATGTAGTATGCGGTGGCGTAGTGGTCTGCACTCATTAGTGATGTACACCAATCACTGTGGATCTAGTACAAATACAAGTTAAATTTTCCACCGCTGACCAACAATGTTAGAACTGGGGGTCTCTAGTTGGCAGAGGTAGGTACCACTGTCCAAATAGGGACCCTTGCTTCTAGTCAGGGTAAGGAGGAAACCCTCTGAGAACACCTGCTCACCCCCTTGGTATCTTGGCAAGAGCAGTCAAGGCTTATCAAAGGCAATGTGTAAAGTATTTGTACCAACACTCACAGTAACACAGTGAAAACACCACAAACTGACTCCACAACAGTTTAGAAAAAAAAAGGTATTTAATGTAGACTACACAAGACCAAAACGACAAAAATCCAACATACACAGTTCAAGAATATGGTTTTAAAAGAGTTCTTAAGGTTGCGATAAAATAATCCACAGATGCGTGAAAAGTTCACAGTTGCGTCACGTTTAGCCAACAGTACCTTTAGTTGCTACAAAGTTCCAAATGCAGAAGCTGGTGCGGTGGAAAACAAGCGATGCGTTGCTCCTGAGACCCTGGGGAGGTGTTTGTGACAACCCCGTTGCAGCAGCGGGCGTGTTGCGACGAATCCGGTCTGTATGGGGAGGAAGGCCACTTGTATGGATTCCGGTGCGCGGTTCCGTAGGAAGTTTGTTCTCGCAAAGGCACGATGCGATGATCTCGTGGGGGCTGCGACAATCTACGGGGTGACGATGCGTGATCCAACGGCGATCCTCTCTCTCGCAGCTCCTCGATGCGATGGCTCTGCGACGATGCTCGCAGCGACGTGATGCGGTCCGCAAGCCGGCGGTGCGGCAATCTCCCTCAGTGATGACAGCCTCTGCGACGAAGCTCGCAGCGATGATGACCTTCCCGCAACCGAAGGATGTGTTGTCTCAGGCAGCAGCAACAGGCGCTGCGACGATGTCTACCTCCGTAGCGGCGGGAATTTCCTCGCACTGTCGGGGATGCTCTCCGCAGTGAGTGATGTGATAACTTTTCAGTTGCAAAAGTCTCTCAATCTTAGTTTCCAGCTTCCCAGCACAGGTACAACTTCAAGAGGCACCACAACTGACCCAAGCACTCTAGGAAGGAGAGAACTCTTCTCAGGCCCTTGGAGATTCCTTCAAGACAGGGGACACAGCACAACAGCAACGTCCTTCCCCTCTCCTTGGCAGCAAAGTAACAGCAGGTCTGTCCAGCAGAGCAACAGCAGGACAGTCTTCCTTCTTTAGATTCAGCTTTCTCCTTGTCAGAGGTTCTTTCTTGATTCCAGGGTAATCTAATTTTCTGTTGTCAGGGGTCCTGTACTTATACCCCTGAAAGTCTTTGTTCCCTTTGTGCAGGAGGGCTCTGAGCCCGGTCTGAACCAGTTCTGGGTGTTCCTTGAGCACTTTGTTTTCCTGGCTTCTCCTTTCCTTTCAGAGTGAGGGGCAGGGCCGTCAGCCGCCCAGCAGGAGATGGAGCCAGCATTGTGGAAGGCAGGAACAGCCCTATTTAGGCCCAGGTGCTATCTCCTCCCTCCTCTGAAGTTGCAAATGCAGCCTCCTGGGGAATCCCCAGCCCCTGTCACTCTCAAACCAGACAGTCATCCACAAACAGGCCAAGGCACACAGAAGGATCAGACAAGAGAACAACAACTTTCTAAAAGTGCTATTCTCAAACACAAGAGTTAAAAACCACCTTTCCTAAAATATGTGTTATTAAATTCTGAGCTTAGGGATACCAGACGTTTATGGCCTATCTTGCTCCTATGGGAAGATATGCTGGTAGCCACTGTAGCCAGCATCCCCCATGATAGCCTATGGAGCAAGATAGCCTTGCAGCAGTGAAAAACCAAAATGGCGGTAATTCACTACCAGAGCATGTCACCTGCACAAGTACATGCTCTAACTTTCACATACACTGCTCCCTGCCCAAGGGGGTACCTTGGGCCTTCCATAGGGGTGACCAATGTGCACAAAAAGGGAAGGGTTTGGCCTGGTAAGTGGCGACACTGACCAGAAGGACATGGCAGTTCACAGACTGCACACAGGCACAACGGTGTCAGGCCTGAGACACCATTTTAGGGCTACTCATGTGGGTGGCACAATCAGGGCTGCAGGCCCAATAGTAGCATTTGTCATCACCAGCCCTGGCACACCCAGTGCACTTTACTAGGGACTTCCTGGTGATACAAATATGCCAATCGGGTATATCCAATCATAATAACAATTTACACAAGGAGCACAAACACTCTGACACTGATCAGCAGTGGCAGAGTGTCCAAAGCATCTAAACTAGCAAAAATGAAATCCATTACAGCATCAAAAATACAGAAGGTAGAGGCTAAAGGATAGGGGGAAACCACGCCAAGGATGCCAGGTCTAACAGTGTGAATGCATTATTTTTCAGTTAACATGGCATCGACTGTTAAGGTAACGTAATCCAACACTTTTATTTATTTTGTAGGACTATAACATTTCTATATGGTAAACTACTACAAATTTTGCATTTAGCATATGTGTTCATTTAACGTAAGCTGTGCACATTACTAATAAAGCACTGTGTTAGCCTATAAATTTGCTACAACAGTTTCCCCCCTCTGATGGTTGAATATACCTCAATATGACTCTAAAAAGTGCTCTTCCCACTGTTGCAATGCAAACCAGTTGCAAATGACTGAAGCTCCTCTGCCTAAACTGCATAATACACTAGTGGCTTATAAAGGTTCTAATTCAGGTTTCAGGTCAGAAATGTATTTGCCGAGGGTTTGCCAGAGAGCCTGCGTACAAGTTGGCCTCCCTTACATGAGGCTCTAGCCTTCCGATGCTCAAACCCATTATAATCCTCTCTCATCTAGCTTCATCTCAAAGCAACTAACATAAGGCAACACCCTTTATAGCTCCAGGAACTTGCTGATATGACACTGTCACTTCGACACTGCAGAGCTCTGCAAGCTTAGCCCTGTGCTGTGAAAGCAAACAGGCGGCTGCTTGAAGAACAGCAAGGCACGTCTACACATGCAACCAGCTGACTGCGTATTTGCAGCGAGTCACTGCATGCTGGTGGACCCTGGGGTGCTACACAACCTTCTTGCAGTACCAGAAAGTATGAGTTGGAACCCCATACTGAGGTTTAAGCAGCGGACCAAATGGATCACCTGCTGCTACTTGGGAAGCTGATCCTGCCTCGCCTGCCCAGCCAAACGACTACACGGGCCAGAGGCTACATACACCTAGCAAGCAGAGGTTGCATTGCAAATGTGAGGGTAAGGGGTGCATGGACTGCTGCAGATGGTGAGCCCAAGATCACCATCAGATAAAGCTAAACAGTTTGTGGCACTGCAGGATATTCCTCTTGTGGTGGTAGAAGGCATGGAGCCCGACCTGGAGACGACATGCTTGTGACTCAGATGGTCCCTGGGATCACTTCACCCACCACACTATGCTTGTTATCCCATTGCTCAGCACATAGCAAATTAATCACCAGTCTCCATAAGAGGCATCCTTACTGGATACCATGCATTAATAGAATCTAGCACTGATCAGGCCACGAATGTGTGGAGTGTAAACAAACGCACAGCAACCTCCAACATCCTCTGACTTCGCTGATGAACTTGTGCCCTATGATCTGAAGTTCTCCCCCATCCCCTGCCCACAGCAACATGTGGTTCTGCTTCAAATGTACCCCAAGTATAATTGAGAGTGATAAATATGCATTTCACGATTCTGCTGCCACATTGGCAACTGACATGTTTCATCATTGGGGCCAACGGCATTTGAACACTCCTAGCCCAGAGCATAGAGCTGCACTAAATACACAGTGGTGAATGGCCTAGCTATCCCTTGTCTGAGGAACACCCTTACTGCGAGGGGGGATTCTCCTGTGACAGCTGGGGGCTGGTGTGCTGGCTTGCGACACACATGTCTGCTCGTGCCCTCCTGGAGGGAGATCATAGGGGCGAGGAGGAACCAGGGCACTTGGATTCCGCTCAGATGCCATACTCCACTTTTATATCGCTACTGCTGTCCCAAGTTCCCTCATTATCACAGGTGGTAGACATGACAAACTATGTCACTTACCACCACCTAATGTGAGACTTTGGAGTGACTGGTGATATATCACAAATTATAGTTACCCTTGTGGGGCCAGGGAGGTGTCCTGTATCCTGACACTACACAACTTTAGTGCACACTTGAATTCTTTGAAATGGCACCCAGGCTCCTGGTCTGCACTACACAAGGGAAACATGAGTAAATAGGATGGTCAACAGACTAAACCACAGTTTGACACTTGGCAATCTACATGCAACCCCAATAAACACCCAGATCGCTCCCCTGTGAAGGACTCTCCTTTAGATGAGCCCACAGAAATACCCGATTTGAAATCACTCTTCATTGCCATGCAACAAAGTTTAGCATCCATCGAAATGATGCGGACCGCCAACGAATGGAGGAAGTGCACGAGATGTAAAATTAGAGCTGGTTTTGTACATACTGGATTGTAAAAAATACCAGATGACGCACATTGTATTGCATTAAGAATACTGAGTAATGAAGAAATCAATAAAAAATGGTCCTTGCAAAGTCTTCTATCCTTCTACTCTCGCCAGGGATGTATGAGCAGCCAAATGTTGAACTTTCAACGTTTTGGCGACTCCGCCTTTCTTGGCTAACAATATGGCTAAAGCTAATCAATCTAGCAAGACCATTGATCTAATGGCCACTAATTCTGTGTTATTTGCCTACAAAGCACCTGATGTGCTAGTACCCAGTATATCTACCACTGTTGATAACGTTCCAGTTTACTCATCTTGAAAAACTACTCCTACAGGTGGCAATATTGCTCCAAAGATGTCTCCCACTAATTGGGGTGCCAGAGAGCCTGCATGAAGATGGTAGCTCTTTGAACTTTCGCCGTGGCCGGAGGAATCCTCCTTCAGCACAATCTACATAACTAAACATTTGTTGTTTGGATCCTCTGCCTGCTTAACCCACTGAGGTGATGGTGCAGTCGAAGGTGCCATTTGTGGGCCCCCCATGAGTGGCAGATGCAGTACAGCTGAGGGCTGTACCACAGCCGGGCTAATCCCAGCCATGACGTGTTCTGGTCCAAGAGGCCTGAGGGGCAGGCCAGCATTGTAGAATCCGTCGGTATGAACAGCCGCCAGGGAATCCCCTAATGGACCTTGTATTGTATTGTATTGTATCTATGCTTATATAGCGCTACTGCCACCCTACGGGTATCCTGGCGCTTTAGATATCCAGACACTTGGTCAGCTGGCTGGTGAAGAGAGGGAATGGAACATAGATCAGAGTTTTGGGAAAAGCCAGGTTTTCAGGCTTTTCCCAAATTCGATTAATGAGACACTCTGTCTGATCATTTGTGGTACCTTGTTCCAAAACTGTGCCCCTACCACACTGAAAGCCCTCCCCTCTTTGCAGCCCCTGAAAGATGTACTAGGGGGCTCCTAAATATGAGGAGTTACAGGAGAAAAGACTGATTGCACCACATCGATGGCCTGGTCACACTTGAGGCAACTCAGGGAACAAAGCAAGCAGGCCTGCTGACTCTGCACAAGGTGTAGAGGTGATAGCGCCCTGCAGCAGCAGCTTGTTAGCAGACTCACCAGCATACACTCAGACACTCAGGGGCCGCATGACATCCTCACAGGGCAATTACAATTTGTGGAGGGGTCTGGGCATGGTTTCTGGGGCCTCAATGCAATGATTTGAGGCAGCTATATCCCAGGGAGGTCCTGTATAAGTCGAGGAGGTATACACCTGCTGAGGCCCAAAACTAATTGTCTGCATGTGCTCTAGGCTTGATCGATTGCCCCTCTGTGCTCTGCTGAGGCCCCCAATGAGACACCCATGGTCCGTACTGCTCTGAGCCAGGAACTCCCGCAATAGCCCTTAACAGTGAACCCCTGCAATACAGACTAGCAGCAATTCCATTATAATTGCTGCTTTTGCTTCTACGAACCCCTAACGTCTTGGTGGGCTTTTCTGAACTGCAACATAGGGAGCTCTTTATGCACTGTGTCCCTGAAACTCTTGGACTGAAACAGTACAACAAGTGAGTGCCACCCTTAAACAGACTTTGGGTATGAGAGATAATCCCACCTGAACTTTGAAGCCTGCAAAAGCCAAAATATCCATAAATTGCTGCCCAACAAGACGGGCAGAAGAGACATCAACGCTAATTGATTCATCATCCTCACATGAAGTCGCCTCTCTCCTCAGAAAGATTTAATCCAGCCTATCGACAATTGATACTTAGATTGACTCGCTGACCCGCCGGCAGGATGATATGAAGGAGCAACTGGACCAACAACATGTTTGCTTTGAAATGACTGAGTGAAAGGTCTCAGACGTGGAGGACAACATGGCCCAACATAGCTTGCTGCTTAAGGAGATGGCGACTGAAACGGAAAAGATGAGATTAACAAATGAAGATCTGGAAGCACAATTATATAGAAGCAACATCAAGATACTTTGGGACAGATTTACAAGCCCCCTGAGCCACCAGTACGTCAATTTTTGTGACATACTGGTGGTGACACACTGGTAGCGCATGGCCCCTTCATACACAGCACGTTACGGAAAAGGGGCGCTCCATGGGTGTTGCTGTGGATGTTCCCACACAACACCCATGGAACAAGACACATTCCAAATGTATGAGGAATCGCAAATCTGGAAATGCATCTGAATGCTATGCCACCCTAGGGGTGGCGTATCGAGGCGCAACGAGGAGAAATGTTTTCATTTCTCCTTGTTTTTTCCTCTTTCAATGTGTGCTGCATTCTACAGCATACATTGATAGAGGAAAATGCCTGTAGTGATTGATTTTGTGAAGGAAGGTGCCCCTTCCTGGACAAAAACAATCTCCCCATGACGCAGGCACCTTCAAGGGGGCCTGTGCTTGCACATGGCTGCAGTTTGTGCGCCAGGGAAGGGGAGAGCACAGGAATGTGACATATTATTGTAAATGTCATAATCCTGTGCTTTGGAAGTGCCGCAGCGTGGTGCAGCCAAAGGGCTTGCGTTGCTGCGCTGCAGCACTTCCTTGTAAATCTGCCCCAAGTGTGGCTGAAACTACATCAATGGGGTACACAGGAGACTATATAGAAAAGCTACTGCATGATGTCTTTGAAACTGAGTCACTCTCCCACATGCTGGTGGTGGGAGAGCTCATCATACCTTCGCCCCCAGGCCAGACTTAGAGGCCAAACCACACCCCCTTATTGCAAAACATCTCAATTATAGAGATAGAGACACTATCAGGAGACTGTCATGAGAAAAACGAAACATCCAGTATGAAGGTATGTCCTTGTTATTCTTCCCTGATTTTACATAAAGCGTACACAAAGCGGCAGAACCTTTCCTCCATCAAGAAATAAATGCTACATGATGGCACTGTTTGTCTTATTTTTTCAGGGGCACAATGGCTGTTTCCTACCTAGATTCTGATGAGCAGCCTGCATAGGGGGTGGAATGGTGGTAGCCTTGTGGGACGGAGGAAGAGGCATTAGACCCTAAGGGAGAACCATCCTGATGTCGAGTACATAGTGACAAGTATGGACATATGCAGAGATGATGAGAGAATTGTCTGAACAATGTGCAACATGTAAATTGACCTATGGGAATCTGATGTGCTGTTGCATGCTATGTTGTAATAAGACTGCAGTCTGAGTTGGTTATAGGCCTTTCAAGTCTCAATAAATATATAATGTTTTAAAAAAAGATGTTTCCCACTAATTGTGTCCTACCATTTGTACTATATGTATGTCTATTGGGTGGTGTCATGCTCTTCACATGATACATTTTAGGAAACAATAAAGCTAAATAGCAAACACCCTCCCAGTCATTATGTAACTGACAATAGGCAACTTGTCCTCACACAAAATAGACTCCTGGAATAATGGCTGCTACCCCTGTTAAAAATTGTACAGGTCCTTCCAAAAACTTTAATTGTGTGTTTACACTTACTTATCCTCATGTGTCTCTTTCTAAACTGGTTTCTTCTTTTGTAAACACATAATTTCCCCTTTTTTACGTCTATCTAATTTAAATTTTGGGTAGACCATTTTCTTTTTTTAATTAATCTTCTTCTTTCCTCCAAACGTCTCTTAAAACATCTTCCTCATAATTGGCATTCCGAAAACTTTGCGCTCTTCTCTCCTCTAATGTTATAAAGAACTTCTTTTCTAATGGCCTCAGTATATAGGTAACATTCTTATTGTATGTTTAACAGTGTCTAGAACTGCGGGTTATCTAAAGAAATACTATGCAATTTACATGTATTTTGCTTGTGGATGAATATTAATTATTTTCTGAAGAGAAACTTTGGAAAGAATTATGTCATAATTGGAAAGATAATATTCAAAATGTTCTTGTCTTTAAAAAAAACTCAATAAAATACTACATGTAATTGCATTGGAAAGTGGAAGGGGATGATATGTCACCTCTTCCGCAGCTTAAGAGTGTGCAGACAAACCACTCCTTAGTATCTTAAGCTTGAGTGCATTTCTGAACGAATCTAGAATAAGCGTTAGTGTAAAAATCTTCTTTTCGATAATCTACAAATGAAGATTTTAATTTTGTCTCATCTATTGTGTGTGTGGGCGTTGTATATGCATTTGTAGACCTAATGGTTTCAATTTCTGGTGTGAAACTCATCTCAAATAAAAGGGCTATAATTGCTTATACTACTACTTTTAGTGTGACAATAATCATTATTCTACATTTAGCTTTGGTAAGGACGCACATTTGTCTATGGTCAGACCTTTAGTAAAACATAGCAGCAGATAAATTCAATATTCTGGGTTGATTTCTACTTGTAAGATGAGCAAAAATTTCATTCTTCTTATATACAAAAATCTGTGTGAAACATCCCAAACCCTACTTCATCTTCTTCTAAATGTGTTATTTCTACGGCAACCGGTGAAAGGCAGCGAGTCTTCTAAGACCCTCAATGGTGCCCGGTGCAGGGTTCCACCTCTAATTCACTTTGGGTTCTCTATCAAAATAAAGAGGCAAGCACTGGAAACTGGAAGACAAGAAAAAGGTTTATTTCTCATGAGGAGACCACGTCAACTTCAGACACCGGGATGTCTGAGGGAGGTGTTCTGCTGATAACTCCTTTGGCTCTTCCTTTTATACAGGTTTCACACAATGCATTTGTTTCATCAACATGGTTACACAAGCTTGGAGTCCCGGCCCCGGGCAGGTTGCCACACAAGCCCAACAGTAATTCTCTTCCCACCCACGTCAAACAGACACTCTTATCTTGCAGCTGGACCTTGCTTCAGGGTCTAAAACATGTGAGACCGGCCAGATCTAAGAGTCCGTTCTGTTGATAAAAACAGGTCCCATTTTTGGTAAAAACAGGTCTTGCTGTTTGCAGTGGAATAGATCATGTTTGCAAGAGTCTTTTTGGTATTTGGAACCTGTTTGTGTAACTAGGTGCAGTGAGAGGTAGAGTGTCCAAGGGTTTGCCTGTAAACAGAGATGAGAGGAAAAACGAGTTTGTGGCAGCAAGTGGCGCTGAGGTTTGTCGTGGCAATAGAGTTTATAGCCCCCCAGCACACATACTAGGTTGGTCAGAGGGTCAGAGGGATGCTAGTAAGGGCAGGGTGAAACAAAGGTGACCAACAGAGTACAAAATGGCTGCGATAGATTAAAATGACTGCAGCTTATGTGCACATAGAAATTTCCAACAGACAAGATGGCGCAGGTAATGTTCACGATTGTCATTTTGCTTTTAACAAACCTTTGATCCAGGGAATTCTCCTTAATTCTTTGTATTCACTATTGTCAATTGCTGTAATCAATTTAATGTATTTCAATCTTTTATTTTTCTGCTTCATGCACATTTCTTCATTTTTAGTCTCATTTATTTGATTGTGAATTCCCTAAGTAGCGCTTGTCAAGTTCTTGATTGCAATATTTGCTTCAGAAATCTTATTTAATCAATGGTGTTTAGGTATGGCATATCATGAAGGTTTAAATGTCTCTGGTCTCAATATAATCCTATTTTGATCTGATACATTTGGCACATTCTCTGAGTATTAAGTCCATTCGGTGCAGAATACATGCAACAAGCTGCTCTCACTCTATTAGATCTCCTTGGTGTCTGTTAATAGTCTTCTGTTTCACTTACAGCACTAGATTCTGTTTCTTCAATGATGGTTTGTGGTATACATTCAACTGACACACTTGATCACAATTGTCTCCTACCATTTGGCCATTCGATTCTCCATTGGGGTCTTTCTCTTCCCACGCTTATTTCTTCACCTGGATTATTTGGTTGCTCTGATAATGATCCAACAGTTCCTTTATCCTCAGCTGTCAATTCTCCTTCTTTGGTGGGTATTTCCACACCACCTTGTGAGATTTCAGGAACTTGCACCAGTGTGAGACTTTGCTCTAGTTCGCCCCCCTTTGGTCCCTCAGGTACTTGGCTCTTCATACGGGCACCTTACTCTCTGAGTGTGCAAAGCATGCACACTATTAGGAATCCAAATATATTTGACAACAGTGTTGGTAATCAAGATGACTTGATAAGGGCCCTTCCATCTTGGCTCCAGGCAAGATTTTCGCACATGTTTTTTCATGAAAACCCAGTTCCCTGAGTTAAAGTTGTGGCACTGCTCCTGATGTGGACTGGTAGTTTCAGCTCTAACATGATGAGAAACAGAACCCATTGCACCAGCTAATCATTTGCAGTAATGTAGTATCATGTCAGCTGTGATGTTTACAAGCCCATATGTAGGCACAGCAGGCAGCCTCATGGCACGACCCATGAGTATTTCATATGGAGGTAATCCGGTTCTCCTCTCAGGGGTACGTCAAAGACTCATCAAAACCAGTGTTAAAGCATCTGGCCATTTCAACTAAGTGGATGAACAGACTTTGGCCCACTGATACTTCAGAGTCTCATTTAAATGTTCCACTTGAAGAGCCACACACAGTCTTCTAAAGCTCTCAATAAGGAAATAGGTCCCTTGGTCTGTCTCCGGAGAAACTGGCAAACTAAACCACAAAGTGACTACAAATAACAGCAGTTAGCTACAGAGAGACTGCCATTTTACCGTGTCATGTAGGCTTACACCAATTGGAAGAAAAGGCACACTATAACCAGGACATATCTCAGACAATTTAAAAATAGGTCTTTTAATAAAGTCCAACTGCATCCTATCAAATGGTCATCCTAATTATCCAATGTGGCTAAGTGTTATAGGAATTCTCCTTCCTAGATTCATCCAACCAATTATTTCTAAACAGTCTAACCATTGCATCCCTTCTAATGTGTGCAGGACCATGATATGTCATGTTATGGTAGAAAACAAACTATCTGGCAAAAATGGTCTTTCAGATGCTGAAAGCCAACCGTTGTTTGCATTTTTTAACACATCCTGCTCTGATCCACCCTTGCTGTTGTGCATGCTACACGTGCACAATGCAGTGCAACTTCATCAGCACATCGATTTACAACAGTGACATAGTCATTGCCACTTCAGTGAGCTTCACATTTAAATACTGAAATCTCTTGGGATAACTGCAATGCTTCCAATAATTTCATTACATATTTCTAATTTCCAATTGGGGCACCTGATGAGAGCATAAATCCCCTTTGTGTCCATAACTGGACAAAATCACTGACCACACCAAAGCCATAATGACTATTTGTACATATAGTCACTTTCAATTGAGCGCAACAAGCTCTTGCAAAGATAATTAATTTTGCCACTTGTGCAGAGGTAACATTGCGAAGTCAGGATACTTCTACCACTATCTGAATTGTGTAGACAGAGTATGCCACTCTAAAAATTCCTTCATTGTCCCCTAGACAGGAACCATCACAAAGATTCTGTAGTCGCACTCATCAAGAGGTGCATCTTTAATGTCTCATCTTGGCTCATAAATCTGTAACACCCAGACAGTCATGTTCAATTGCATTTGAATCAATTCCCTTCTAGGGCAACAGTAACAATGTAGCTTGAGTGAATGTTTGACATCTTTTCAAAACAACGTTATCAGCAGCAACTGTTTGTTGTTCATATTTTATAAGTCTGTTGTTTGTCAAATACTGTGTCTTTCTATGGGTGAGCAATATCTCGTGAGGGGTCAACACAGTATGAGGGTGTCCCATCACTATGCTCTCACACCTCTCCATACAGACACCAACTACCACAACCCCTTTAAGACAAAAAGGCAGTCTTGCGGCAACAGAATCAAGGGTAGTTGAAAATGTTGCCATAGGTCTTAAAGAGTCTCCATACAACTGAGTAAGCAACTGAGAGAGTGCAGCCCTCCGTCTCACTGTAAAACAATGCAAACCGTTTACTGGAATCAGGCATTCCTCGTGCCGGGGCATGACAGAGACTTTCTCTCAATACTAGAAATCTTTCAAGCAATCATTTTGCTGTGGAAGAAGATCAGACATCTTTGTGCATCAGCCTCAGTAAAGGCCTGGCTAAAAATGAGAAGTTGGGTATCCACTGTCTGCAGAAGCCAACCATTTCCAGAAACACTCTGACTTCTCCCCGAGTTCTGGGTGGATTAATCTTCAGAATTGTCTCTATTCTCTCCTTTGACATGTTTCTCATTCCCTTCTCAATGAGATGTACACAATAAAGAACTTCTATTTGACTGGATTGTAATTTGCTCGGGGACACCTTGTGTCCAAGAGGAGTTGGCCTAACGGCTAGAGTGGTCGACCGCGAATCTGGGTAATTGGATTTGAGTTCCGGCAATGACCCAGAACACACTGTGATTTTGGGCAAATCACGGAATCTCCCCGTGCCTAACAAAAATTAATGTGTCCTCATGTAATGCAACTGGTGCTATGTAAAGCGCTCTGATACCCGATCCGGGCTAAGTTCGTGCTAAATAAAACTCAGTTAAAAAACCCCAATTTAAAACATTTACAAGAGCAATTGATTCCCATTTACAAACTTTTTCAGTACTTGATGCCACAAGCAGGTCACCAATGTACTTTACAAGAACTGAATAGCAAGGCATCTGGAGAGTCACAAGGTTTATTTATTTATTTCTTTTTCAAGATCTGTTTAAAGATCTAAGGAATCTCTGTATACCCCTAAAACTCTATCTCTAATCACGAATGAGAACAGGAATTGTCTGTCCATTGTTCAACGTAATAGAGAAGAAGGCCTGGCAGAGATCCACAACAGCAAACCACTATGCAGTGCAGTGCAGGGAATTTAAAATAATATTGTAGCTGTCTTCGGTGCTATGGGACAACGATGTTGTTAATGTTTAGAAGGTCCTGTACAATTCTATACTTGCTGTTGGGCTTCTGTAAACCCATAATCAGCTAATTGCAAGGATCTCCTGAAAGTTCTTTCAAATATCTTATTTTAGCATGTTTTCAAACACTAGGGTTATTGAAGCCACTATCTCTGGTGTTAAATTACAAGGGGGTGTTCTCGGGAAAACAGAATTGAATTTTATCGTGATTCTGACTGGTCCTACATCTTTGGTTAGTCCAATGTCTTGTTCTGAAAAAGTCCTGATTTTACAGGGTCTCTCAAATTCTCTACTGTTCTTACAGAATATAATCCAACAGTTGTTCCGTGTCAGACCATTTTAAATTCATAATGCGTTTGAAATTCAACACCAACCAGTGTGCAATAAATGGTGCACAAATTATATCTTCATAAGAGATGTACAGGCCTTGAATCGCATTCCGCAAATTGATGGTCTTTCTCAAATGAACCTATTTTTACAGGCACTTTCTTTAAAACAGGATTAGTTATTTGTTTCTTTGTGACACCTACAGCTTGGATCTTCTTTCCAGAGAGGGGTAGTTCTGAGACTTCTGCTGTTCTAACACTGAAACGAGTAGCGCCTGTGTCAATAAGAAATGACACTTATCGGCCTTTAACCTCTCCTTCCATAAATGGTCAACTTTGGTCTACCTCTAAGACTGCACCAAGTACTTAATCTTCCTCTCCCCTCAGGCACCCTCATTGGGAACTTTCAGAATCAAAACTCTCATTCTCCATCAACTGTTGAAATGAGTTCTGATTTTGGAAGGGATTTTATTTTGCTCTAGATACTTGATTCATACCTTATGTTGTGGGGGCCATTGGAGCTTGGGGACGTGCATCATAGATGCTGATTGCATCTGCATTAGTTAGATTGGAACCTGAACTGGAACATTTCATATTTGCATTTGATTTACCTCTTGCATTTGCCCATCAGCACTCATTCAATTTGGATTCTGTCTACACTCCCTCTTTCAATGGCCTGAACCTGTTACAATGGTGACAAAGAGTGACAAACCGTCCTGCCTAGCTCAGAAGCGGTCGCTCCTCACGCTGCTCCCTGCTGAATTAAGTGGTATCGTAGCGCTTCTGCCAGAGTGATCATTGCCATTAATTCGAATTGCGCACTGCTCGCTCTGCTTACTGTAATTAATTATTGTGCCTGATGATATCGACATCGTAGCGCTATACTGGTAGACTGCTCTGCATTTATTTTGCAACTGTGCACTGCTCGCTTTGCCTGCTTTAACTATTTGTGCCTGACTGTGCCGGTGCCACTGCCCATTTAATAGCGATTTCAGGTGGTGCCCCAATCTCGTCCTGTTTCGCTTTTGGGCTTGCTGCCATTTTGTTGTTTGTTGTTGTGCCTCCCAGCCCGGCTCTCCACCCCGCTCCCGCCTCCCAGCTGCTCCTCCCTCCCACTAAAGTTAAGGCTCTACCCGATAGTCCAAACGCTGTGACCGTCCTGCTAGCTCAGAAGCGGTCGCTCCTCACGCTGCTCCCTGCTGAATTAAGTGGTATCGTAGCGCTTCTGCTAGATTGATCATTGCCATTAATTCGAATTGCGCACTGCTCGCTCTGCTTACTGTAATTAATTATTGTGCCTGATGATATCGACATCGTAGCGCTATACTGGTAGACTGCTCTGCATTTATTTTGCAACTGTGCACTGCTCGCTTTGCCTGCTTTAACTATTTGTGCCTGACTGTGCCGGTGCCACTGCCCATTTAATAGCGATTTCAGGTGGTGCCCCAATCTCGTCCTGTTTCGCTTTTGGGCTTGCTGCCATTTTGTTTGTTGTTGTGCCTCCCAGCCCGGCTCTCCACCCCGCTCCCGCCTCCCAGCTGCTCCTCCCTCGCCCCTCCCCCCTCCACTATCCACTTTGACAGATGCTTTTGCGCGCAGCGTTCACGCGCAGCAGACGCGCCCCATGCGTGCCAAAGGTGCGCCAAAGGTAAGCCCGTCTACGCCTGGACCGCGCCCAGCGCCAGACCCCCTGGTCCCTGCAAAATCCACTCCACCCGTATAACGTACGACACCGCAACCCTCTCAGCACTTAACCCCGGCCGACTCCCAAACTGCTACCAAGCCGCCCCAGGTCACACCCATGGACCCTTCACCTGCCGCTCCTGCAAGTTCGACTGCATCAGGACCCACACCAAATCCACTAACTCCAATCAAAGCTCCAACACTAACCACCTGAAATGCATCCTGCTCAACACCCGTTCGGTCCACAGACACGCCATTGACCTTTGGAACCTACTCGACACTACATCGCCGGATGTAGCCTTCCTTACAGAAACCTGGATGAACACCTCATCAGCTCCCGACATCGCCATAGCCATCCCGGACGGCTACAATATCATCCGAAAGGACCGCACCAACCAAACAGGAGGAGGCATCGCCATCGTCCATAAGAACACCATCCGCATCACGACCAGTTCAGACGATAACCTCGCTACCGCCGAACACCTTCACTTCCAGATCCACACCGACCCCAAGACCACACTCAGAGGCACCCTCATCTACAGGCCACCAGGACCCCGCACACAATTCAGCGAAGACATCACTGACTTCATCAGCCCACACGCCCTCCCCTCCGAGGACTACATTCTACTGGGGGACCTCAACTTCCACCTGGAAAAGAAAAACGACAGCAACACCACCACCCTTCTGGACAACCTGGCCAACCTCGGACTCGAACAACTTGTTGATATCCCCACCCACTATGCCGGTCACACGCTCGACCCAATCTTCACCTCCAGCAAACACATCTCCTTCAACCACACCACAGCTCTCCATTGGCTGGACCACAGCTGCGTTCACTTCAACTACAAAAAGACCACGACCCACAACCACCCACAACCAATTCCCCGAAGAAACTGGAACAAAATTACCACCGTCCAGCTCTTCACATCGCTTCACCAAAACCCTCCTGCCAAACCATCGGACCCAAACCAAGCAGCCACCAACCTCACTCAATGGATCACCCACAGCACCGACGAACTAGCACCCTTGAAAAACCATCAAATCAAGCAAGGTAGCAAAAAAGCCCCCTGGTTCAACGATGACCTTAAGAAATCCAAGAAGTTCTGTCGCACCCTCGAGAAAGCCTGGAGAAAATAACCCTACCACTGACAACCTGACCACCCTCAAGAATGCCACCCGCAAACACCACCAACTGATCCGATCCACCAAGAAATCAGCATTCAAGGATCGACTTGACAACAACGCCCACAACAGCAAGGAACTATTCAACATCGTCAAAGAATTTACCAACCCCACCGCCGGCACCAACGACATCACTCCCTCCCAAGACCTCTGCGACTCCCTAGCCTCATTCTTCCACAACAAAATCGCCGACATACATAACAGCTTTGAAAACCAGTCCGGAGACCAGTCCACTCCACCCACCTCCGAACCAAAACCCCCCTCTAACAACCTTTGGGCCTGGAACCCAATCACCCCTGAAGACACCATCCGCCTGATGAACTCCATCCACTCAGGATCGCCAACCGACCCATGTCCCCACCACTTTTTCAACAAAGCAGACTCCATTATCGCACCCCATCTCCGAGACGTCATCAACTGCTCCCTCAACTCCGCTACCTTCCCGGAAAGCTGGAAACATGCCGAACTCAGCGCCCTTCTGAAGAAACCCACAGCAGACCCCACTGAACTTAAGAACTACCGCCCCATCTCGCTCCTCCCATTCCCTGCCAAAGTCATTGAGAAAGCCGTCAACAGTCAGCCTTCCTCGAATCCAACAAATCCCTCGACCCCTCACAGTCCGGCTTCCAAGCCAAACACAGCACCGAAACCGCCCTCATCGCAGCAACAGACGACATTCGAACATTACTGGACAACGGAGAAACAGTTGCCCTCATCCTACTTGACCTCTCCGCAGCCTTCGACACAGTCTGTCATAGCACCCTAATACAACGCCTCAGCAACGTCGGAATACAAGGAAAAGCATTGGACTGGATCATCTCATTCCTCACCGGAAGAACCCAGAGAGTTCGCCTCCCCCCTTTTAGATCAGAGGCCACCGAAGTCATCTGCGGCGTACCACAAGGATCATCACTCAGTCCCACCCACTTCAACGTATACATGAATCCCCTCGCATCCATCGCGCGCCAACACAACCTCAACATCATCTCCTACGCAGACGACACCCAGCTGATCCTCTCCCTCACCAAAGACCCAAACACCACCAAAACCAACTTACACGAAGGAATGAAAGATGTAGCCGAGTGGACGAAAAACAGCTGTTTAAAACTGAACTCGGACAAAATGGAAGTCCTCATCTTAGGCTCATCCCCCTCTGCTTGGGATGACTCATGGTGGCCACCGGCCCTGGGAACCGCACCCATACCAACGGACCACGCACGTAAACTAGGCTTCATCCTGGACTCCCCCCTCTCGATGACCAGACAAGTCAACGCCGTCTCATCATCATGCTTCAACATCCTTCGCATGCTCAAAAAAATCTTCCGTTGGATCCCCACCGAAACAAGAAAAACGGTCACCCACGCACTGGTCACAAGCAGACTGGATTACGGAAACACCCTTTATGCCGGAACCACAGCCAAACTACAGAAAAAACTCCAACGCATCCAAAACGCCTCAGCCAGACTCATACTAGACATCCCCCGCCAAGCTCACATTTCCGGCCATCTGAAAGACCTCCACTGGCTCCCTGTCAACAAGAGAATACCGTTCCATCTCCTCACCCACGCACACAAAGCCCTCTACGACCTAGGACCCGAATGCCTCAACACGCGCCTGTCCTTTTACACCCCCACCCGCCAACTACAATCGTCCAATCAAGCCCTCGCCGCTATTCCGCGCATCCATAGATCCACCATGGGGGGAAGATCCTTCTCCTACTTAGCGGCCAAAACCTGGAATTCTCCACCCACCTCTGCCTTACACAGAACTACCCCTCCTTCAGAAAGCAACTAAAAACTTGGATATTCGATAGTAAAGTACCCCCCTCCCTCAAGCGCCTTGAGACCCTCTGGGTGAGTAGCGCGCTATACAAATTTTTGAACTTGAAAGAGTTGATTTCTACAACGTTGCAATGTCTATTCCAAATTTGAAACAACCAAAGTATCTCGACCTCTACCCTGTGAAACACTAACTCCGCCCTGTGTAATTTGACTTCCAACCTGAAAGTCAACACTTTGCATTCCACCATCCTCAATGCGATTGATTCTGAAATCCTTTTATTAGCGAGCTTACTTTGCGATAGAAAGAATTTCCATTTAAGCCTTTTCTGCTTTTTCTTTGCTCAATACTACAACATTTTTCATACCTCAGAATCTCATCTGATAATCTGACAATGTGATAGTTAATCAGTTTTGCCTTGCTCAATGAATAGCAAGCCCGATTTTAAGATACCTCAGTTGGTTAAACATCCAAAAGCAGA